>NC_090986.1:2924615-3550769 GCF_041146395.1 Eulemur rufifrons
TGATGTCTAGACTTGCAAACTTTTTGTGTGTCTCACATATGAGGTCATACAATCGGGTTACTACTTACACAGCCTGCATCTTGGCTTTGTATTTGTAGTTATTAATACTTTTATGGTTAATTTCTATCATACCATTTTATCCTCCTGTTAAATATTAGGGGAAAAAAATACCATTTTTGGATTGCATCATAGTCCATTGTTTGGGGAGGGCTTTTCATGTCTTATCCCAAATCTAGATCTTGTAGTACCTCTATGCTTGCAGAGAGAGGCATGATAGAGCCTGCAAAGCGATTATGTATCCACTTTCTCTGACAGCTGCAGAAATAAAATAACAGAACTGCACACATCAGCAACAGCTGAAACAATGCCGAGGGAGTGTGCTCACACCTGCAAAGCCATAGAGGCCTACACGTGAGGGAGAGCCAGGCAGAAGGTACCTGGAACATAAGCAGCGTACACAGCCACAGCCAGAAGGTGTCAGGCTTGACAAGCCAGCCTGGCCTTCCAGTAAGGGCAGGTCATGGCAGGTAGGGGACAGTGTCAGGAAGCCGCACTACTCTTCAGCCTTGTTGTGACAGGGCTCCACATCTCCTTTCTGTGACAAGAAGACAATATTAGGTGAATAAACATCACCTCTAGGAGTGAAGGGGATATGGATGATTAAAAACATACATCACAAAATATGTAACAGAGCATGGTATACATTTATAGGTTTCTGATAGAGTTAAAGACATAAAAGCTTATGTGCCCATGGCCACCACAAGAACTTAATTTTCAAAGGCCCTGTCTGTGCTCCTCTCTCACATGGTCATCTTTCCTCCCCTACCCCTCACAAGGAATCTGGGTAAGATTCCCAGAGCCTTTTATTGCCCATGAGCACCATGGCCTGTGGTCATTCATCGGGACAGTGATCTGTCCTAAGAAACATTCAGTTATGGCCATTTGCTGTGCATTTTATTTCATAGCAGATCAAGAGTTCTGTTATTGATTCCCCATTTTGAACATCATAAACTTACTTTTTACTCCAGGTTATCGCATGTTAATTAAGAATGATTAAAGTTACTTTTGACTACAGTTTATTGCATATTAAGAATGATGTTGTCAAGTTAAAAATAACCATTGTTTATGTATCTCACACTAAAACAACACATTTACTGATATTCTTAAATATTCAAATTTCATCTAAAATACTTTAAAATTCTTTGATTAAATTTCCAGTAGAATTGTTTTTAAAGTTTTCTTCATAGGTACCTGATTAATTCACTTATCAGTGCACAGAGAAATTTGAAATTCTATTATTATTTATTTTTACATATTTTTGGTGAGTATTTTTAATGTTTTTTTTATTTCAGATTATTATGGAGGTACAAAAGTTCAGGTTATGTATATTGCCCATGCTCCTCCCAAGTCAGAGCTTCAAGCATGTCCATTCTTCAGACAGTGCGCATCGCACTCATCAAGTAGGTATACACCCATCGCCTCCCCCCACCCCCACCTCAGTCCGATACCCAATTGGTGTTATTCCCAAATGTGCACTTAGGTGATGATCAGGGAAACCAATTTGCTGGTGAGTACATGTGGTGCTTATTTTTCCATTCTTGGGATACTTCACTTAGAATGGGTTCCAACTCTTTCCAGGAGAACATAAGAGATTCTATACCAGATATCTAAAACAGATTCAAGTAGACCTACCATTTTATCCAGCAATCCCATTATTGGGCATATACCCAAAGGAAAAAAGGTCATTCTATAACAAAGACACATGTACCCGAATGTTTATAGCAGCACAATTCACAATTTCAAAGATGTGGAAACAACCCAAATGCCCATCAATACATGATTGGATTAGTAAACTGTGGTATATGTATACCATGGAATATTACTCAGCTATAAGAAATAACGAAGATACGACATCTCTATGGTTCTCCTATAGAGAGTTGGAACCCATTATATTAAGTGAAGAATCCCAAGAATGGAAAAACAAGCATCACATGTACTCACCAGAAAATTGGTTTCCCTGATCATCACCTAAATACACATCTGGGAACGATACCAATCGGATATCAGACTGAGGTGGGGGGTAAGGGGAGGGGATGGGTGTATGCCTACATAATGAGTGCATTGTGCAACGTTTGGGAAATGGTCACGCTTGAAGGTGCTGACTCGGGGAGGGGGAGGTGGGGAGGGGATGGATATATACCTACATGATGGGTGCAATGCGCACTGTCTGGGGAACGGACACGCCTGGAGCTTTGACTTGGGGGGACAGGCGGTACACGGACAATGTATGTAACCTGAAATTCTGTATCCCCCATAATAAGATGAAATAAAAAAAAAAGAGATTCTATATCACCGCTATTTCTTATACCTGAGTAGTACTCCATGGTATACATATACCACATTTTACTAATCCACTCATATATTGATGGGCATTTGGGTTGTTTCCACATCTTTGCTATTGTAAATTGTGCTGCTATAAACATTTGGGTGCAGATGTCTTTATTATAGAA
The DNA here is from genome assembly GCF_041146395.1 of Eulemur rufifrons. Classification (NCBI taxonomy): domain Eukaryota; kingdom Metazoa; phylum Chordata; class Mammalia; order Primates; family Lemuridae; genus Eulemur; species Eulemur rufifrons. The sequence continues at coordinate 2,927,126 of NC_090986.1, forward strand.
TGTCTTTTGTTCTTTTGGGTAGATGCCCAATAATGGGATTGCTGGATCGAATGGTAGGTCTACTTGTATCTGTTTCAGGTATCTCCATATTGCTTTCCACAGGGATTGCACTAGTTTGCAGTCCCACCAGCAGTGTATAACTGTTCCTGTCTTTCTGCATCCACACCAACATGTATTGTTTTGGGACTTTTTGATAAAGGCCATTCTCACTTTAGTTACGTGATATCTCGTTGTGGTTTTGATTTGCATTTCCCTGATGATTAGAGATGTTGAGCATTTTTTTCATATGTTTTTTGGCCATTCTTCTGTCTTCTTTTGAAAAGTTTCTGTTCATGTCCTTTGCCCACTTTTTGATAGGGTTGTTTGATTTTTTCCTTGCTGATTTTCCTGAATTCTAAATAGATTCTAGTTATCAGTCCTTTATTGGATGTGTAGCATGCAAAAATTTTTTCCGATTCTGTAGGTGGTCTGTTTGCTCTTGTGACGGTTTCGTTGGCTGTGCAGAAGCTTTTTAATTTAATCAGGTCCCATTTATTTATTTTTGTTGTTGCTGTGATTGCCTTAGGGGTCTTCTTCATAAATTCTTTGCCTAGGCCAATGTCTATGAGAGTCTTTCCCACATTTTCTTTTGCAATTCTAACAGTTTCACACCTAAGGTTTAAGTCTGTTATCCACCATGATTTGATTTTTGTGAGAGGTGAAAGCTGTGGGGTCCTGTTTCAGTCTTCTATATGTGGCTATTCAGTTTTCCCAGCACCATTTATTGAATAAGGATTATTTTCCCCAGAGTATGTTTTTCTCTGCTTTGTTAAGGATTAGATGGCTATATGAGGATGGTTTTATATCTGGATTTTTTGTTCTGTTCCACTGGTCTGTGTCCCTGCACTTGTGCCAATACTATGCAGTTTTGATAACCACAGCCTTGTAGTAAAGTTTGAAGTCTGGTAAATTAATACCTCCCATTTTGTTCTTATTGCCTAAAATTGCTTTTGCTAAACGGAGTCTTCTCTGGTTCCATACAAAGCATGAAATTATTTTTTCTATATCTGTGAAAAATGATGTTCGTAATTTAATAGGGATTGCATTGAATCTGTAGATCACTTTGGGTAGTATAAACATTTTAACAATGTTGATTCTTCCGATCCATGAGCATGGTGTGGTTTTCCACCTGTTTACATGCTCTGTGATTTCCTTCCTCAGTGTTTCATAGTTCTCCCTGTAGAGGTCTTTTACCTCCTTAGTTAAATATATTCCTAGGTATTTTATTTTCTTTGTTGCTATTGTGAAGGGTATTGATTCCTTAATTTGGTTCTCTATTTGAGTGTTATTGGCATATATGAATGCCTCTGATTTGTGTGTATTGATTTTGAAACCTATCAGGCAAGAGAGCAGAATCAAGTGTGTCTATTATCAAACTCTCACTCTTTGCTGATGATATGATATTATATCTAGAAAACCCCAAGGATTCAACCAAGAGACTCCTGGAATTGATCAATGAATTCAGTAAAGTCTCAGGATACAAAATCAATGCACACAAACCAGAGTGAAATTCTATAATTATTAATTACCATGATAATACAGGTAGTATAAAAACTCATAGATATTTAATCGTAATTTTAAAGCTAACCAAGTGTTGCCAAAATCATCACAACTTAAGAGAAGTGGTAATATTTCATTCTAATGACAACCTAACTTCATTATGAAACATAAAATAATGATAATATTATTATAATATTATAGCCAACATGTTTTGAGCATTTATCTAGTTGGAGTCCCAGTGCTAAGGGCGTTATATACATTACTTTATCTACCTTCACACTAGGTCTGCATGTTGGGTGTTAATTTACAAGTAAGGAAGCCGAAGTGCAGAAAGTAGATGATCTGCTCCAGGCTACCCAGCTCACGGTTACTACAGTGCTGTGAGTTCCGCACAGAATATCTGGATATAGAGGCTGTATTTGTCAGCACAAGTCTCTTCTGTTCTTCTAGTCCCAGAGAGTGGTAGAGCTCTGCTTTACCAAATATAGGTGTTCACAAAATAATGAAAGAGAAGCTATTTTCCGTTTAAATCAGAAGTCTCACACAGCATGGGGGACAGAACTACCTTTAAGGTCTGTGCTTGAGAAGCTCCTAGATAATGTGGTATATGGTGAATGGAGAATATTGTGAGGTTTCAGATCACGCCAACAGAAAAGTCATGAAGAAGTAGAGGCATTTCAATTGATTTAGAGAAAACAAGAGAACATATATATGTGTGTGTATATATATATATGTGTGTATATATATATATGTATATATATGTGTATATATATATGTATATATATATATATATATATACATGAATCATCTTATAAGAGGCATTAAATGGTTTACAAGAGGAAATAAAATTGCTATGTTTCACCATAAAAGTAGAAATGCCATTAATAGATGAAGGCTTTAGAAAAATATATTTTGGTTCAATAAAGGAAGAAAATTCTAAAATTCAGGCTTGAAGTTGTTTGGAATATTATCACTTGGTTAGGCTATACAAGGGAGTAATGATTTAATAGATGGGGTAGATATCTAAATGTTTTCTAAAATTTAATTCAATGATTTCATAGGCAAAAATTATTTTGAACTAACTTAGGGGCATAACTTATTGACAAAATCTAAATTCAATTTTTTCAGTATAGGTATTGCCTCTTCCTGAGGACAAAGAGGAGGGGATTTTCCAGGATGCATTAATCCAGGCTTTACTTCCGCAAAGCTACACCTCCTTCAAACCCATGCAAATACCACGTCATTGCTTCCCTGTGGGGGGATTTGATGTGTGATGGGCAGAGTCATCTACAGGGTCCAGGAACTCTAAGTCCAGCCATTTAAATTATTGGAGGAGTTATCTTCAAATACATTATATTTATTTTCAATTTCTTGTAAAGTAAGAATGGAGATTACCCAAACCTTATATCTCATTGCTTGCTGTGTTTTCTATGTATTTTATGGTATGATGGGGCCATTTTGAATAACACTTTGCATTATATTTCTAGCAAAGTGATAGGTGACATTGTATTTTTTAGGATTTCTTAATGTCCAAGGGCAATCTTGGGCAAGGTGGTCAGTTTTAATTTAGAACCACTCTCTGGAATCAAGTAACTGTATAAAACTGGTGAGTTATTTCAAACAAGCAGCCTCAGAATATAAATAACCAATCTAAGAATCAATAATTATTCTTTTCAATTCAGTCACATCTTAAAATTAGCAGGTGATTTGTTACTATCTTCATAAGCCTCCTGGCACATAATGAGGGAGAAAGTCCTCACTTCAGAATATTTCTACCTTCAACACACAATGGAGACAAGGAAACTTCAGAACAATTAGCCCCTGCAGACAATTGTACAAAATATTTCCCCAAAGATTTGGACTTCTTTTTCTTTCTCCCAGGTGAATTTTGTGGCCAAGGAGCTGAGGGTTTGGATAAGCATTTCTTGTGTACGTGTTAGATTCCAGACACTCCATGTATAATATCCCATCTAAGTCTCATAAGAGGACCCATTTCACCAGACAGGGCTTAGTCAGAGAGGCTCACATAACTCACCAGGTCACAGAAAGGGAGTATCCGAGCACTGGTATTTGAATGTAGGTCTATTTCAGCCTCAACATCGTCTTTCACCTCGATGCACTGCTTTCAGGACCATTAGGGAAACTGCAGGTGCTGTATTAGTGGAGTCGGGCTCAAAGGGGCACCAAAGGAAATGAGAAACTGTTAGTTCTAAGAATGATGAAAGGTTTCTGGCCCTGCCAGGTAATTCGCGAGCTCCCAAGAGACACAAATGAGAAAGAGACCTGACAACTGAGTCGAAGAGAACCCCCACCGCTACCAAAGTTGCGAAGCAGGGTCGGGGGAGGGCTTGGTGGGACAGCCCTCTGCTGAGGGGTGGGGAGAGTGCTGGGACGTAGCAACTGGACTGGTGCTTCTTACCGACACATTCATCTAGAAGATCTGCTTTTAAGATAAATTTTACTTAAACAATTTTTTAAAAAATTTACTCCTGAAAGGCCTAGTTCAAATGATATTACCTTCTTTAGTGCTTTGAAAATGTGTTCATTTTTTTTAAACTTGAAGTTCAGTGTTGTAATTTTTGAGTGCTTTGCCTCTTGCTGTTTCCACTATTGAGAATCTCCCCACTTCAAATATCGTCACGAGTTTTTTCCTGATTTTTCTTCCACCCTGCTATCATTTAATCCAATAAATATGCCCCTTATCTTTCATTAGCTCTTTTATAAAGCATAAAAAATCCTCTTTTATGACTCTCACTTTTTTTTCTTCTTGTGCTATAGTGGTGTGTTTGTAGGAGATTCTTGAGTTCACAGACATTCTTAGCAGGAGCATGTCATGTGAAAGTACTAAGTGGCAATGCATATCTTTGAATCAAATTGATTTGCAACAATGACACGATATGAAACACCAGATCTGTACTAGGCTACTCATTGTGGATGTGGGGAAATAATGCCTCTGTGCCTTTCTCCTCTGGCATTTTACATAGCATAGAGACAAAACAGGGCTGCTGATATATCACTCCAAACCCTTTGGAGAACCGTTCAGAGGCCTTCCTTGAAGGAGTGGCCAGAGAAGCTTAGGGTGCATATTTTTGCATTTATCGGACAGAACAATGGAATCCGTGCAAATGCAGTTGAGTCTGGGCTGCCTCTGGAAGTTGGCAGAAACTCCCATAACTTTGCTGTCCTATCTCACCCACCCCCAGCCACTGAACAGCGTCCCTCAGGGTAGACGGAGCCTGCAATTCACAGTGGTCCATAGGGCTTCCTGCTGACAACCACTGGGAAAGAGAACAGCAGGGTCTAGACATCACATCCAGTGACGATAATTGTGAAAGTCTGTCACTGTTACCCATTGTCTATCCGTAAAAATTAAACTTTTCAGCATAGCATGCAAACTAGCCATCCTCCGTCCTCCCCCAGTTGCCACCTAAGTAGGAGCCACATGAAACTCTGGGTGGTTCTGAGACATTATAGTCTTTCACCCTCTCCTGAGCTTTGCACGTGCTGTTGCCTCTGACCGATTCCTTCAGAACTGCAGAGGCAGGCCGGGAATCTCAGGCCTCCTGGGGACTGAGTTCCAGCAGAAGTTCTGGGTGAACTTTCCTAGACCTCTCCCCACCGTGCTTGTATGTGGTGTCTTCATTCTGGTTGTTCCCTGGTACTTGTATCCGGTAATATGTGTCCCCTCTGTGTTATTTCATCCATGTGCCACTTCTTTCCTCAGCAGGACACGAGCTCTGTGTCTGTAGCCCCATCCCTGGCGTCTGGCTCCCAAACCTGACACTGAGCAAGTAAATAGACCCCTGTGACCAGCCTGCAGAGCACACCAGGAGCGTCATCCAACACCAGACTGGAACGACAGACGGGATCCGTTCATCATGTTCGCTCAGGTCTCAAATTTCTCATGTCTGAAATACAGATGGGGTTTATGCCACTTCCTCCAGAGTGTAAACCTCACATGGGACATTGTATTATTTATTGCAGAATCCATACTGAGCCCTTACTCTGCCCGGGCCTACAGTGAAGGGACTTTGGAATAAAAATATTAACAGGAAACATTCTTCTCCCTGACAGTCAAATTATGCAAAAAAAGTAAATCACTCTTTAAATATAATATGATTACATAAATATACCTTTGTTAAAATGGGTATGTGCTGCTTGGGTCCCCTGTGCATTGAAAGCAGGCCAGGGCCAGAATTCATTTCTCTGTGTTAATTTCCTGTGGGCCTCTTGGTCCACTTTCAGCAGCGCTAGTCAGCAGGAGCTGTCTCTGCTTCCCGCTTTCTCTCTGAATCCCTTCCATGGAAGCACAGAGCTGCCCTGGATCCCAGCGCCCCTTCCCCAGGCAGGGAAAACTGAGGCTGTGCCCACGGGGAGCATCAGATAACCTTAGCTCAACTTTACTTCAATATAGTCTCTGGGGAAGAAAGAAAAAATAAAATTGCAGGGTGCAACCCCTCACACGCATCAATAGCAGGATGGCTCCTATTGAAAAACAGAAAATAACAAGTGCTGGTGAGGATGTGTAGAAGTTGGAATCCCACTGTTGGTGGGAATACAAAATAGTATAGCTGCTGTGAAAAACGGTACGGAGATTCCTCAAGAAATTAAAAGTAGAATTACCTCATGGCCCAGAAATTCCACTTCTGCATACACACCCAAATGAATTGAAAGCCGAGTCTGGAACAGATATTTGTGCACCGTGTGCATAGCAGCTTTATTCCCAACAGCCAAAATGTGGAAGCAACCGAGTGTCCACAGGAATGGATAAGCAGAGTGTGGTGTATACACACAGTGAAATTGCACTCAGTCTTAGAAAAGGAGGCCATTCTACAATATGCCACAACCTGGATCACCCTCGAGGGCACGATGCTAAGTGAAATGTCTGTTATAGAGAGACAAATGCTGTGTGATTCCACCTGCGAGAGGTACCTGGAGTAGTCAATACCATGCCACAGAACGTAGAATAGTGGTTGCCAGGGCCTGGAGGGAGGAGAAAGTGGGCGTTATCCTTTCATGTGCTCAGAGTTTCGTTTCCACCAGATATAAGGAGTTCTGGAGATGGTTGCACAGCACCACGCGTGTACTTAATACCACTGAATTGTGCACTTAAAAATGGTTAAGATGGTAACTTTTTTGTCATCTGTATTTTATCACAATTTTAAAAATGGGAGAAAAATGCAGGGTTCAATTGCTTAAAGGAAAACAGTTTTTTTTTAAAAAAAAAAAAACCACAAGCAGGAAGGAAACTGCTGAGTCAAGGGCTGTTGCTTCTGAGGTTTGGACTGACTTTTTTTTTCTGTTGTGAATTGGGCTGAGTTTGGGGTTTGGGGGCTGGGAGATGTGAATCCACAAAGCTGAGGCAAAGAGTGTGGCCACAGAGAGCTGAGAACCTCTGTGAAAAGGGTTCAAGTACGGAAGAAAATATTGCTATCCTGAAGAAACGGTTTTAGGAGCTCAAAGCCACGATGCCGAAGAAGTTATGAACAAGAGCAGGTAGGAATGGTCAGAGGATGGCAGCTTCCATATTTCAGTGCAGTAACAGGATGTCAGAGAGGGCGGACACGAATGGAGAGGGATATTAGAGGAGGACGGTGGGGGAGGAGGGTGGTTAGCTAGAAGATTTGGAACTCTGCAACCTGCTAAAGGGCCAGAGGGTGGCTAAGAATTAAGGAGGGGGATGTATCAGAATGTTGCTGTATCAGCATAAATAAAAAGGTACTTTATTCAGCCCTGAAAGGAAGATCATGAGAAAATGCAAATTTAAGTTAGATCATCCCTATGGGAGGCACTGCCCATAGGATTTGTAAATCTAGTACAGTGACATCTGGTTATAATCCTGTCCACTACTTACCTGCATGGATGTGCTGTTAGGGAATCTGGGTTTCTAAGAAGAATGTGCAGACCTCGTCCCTAGTCTACCAGCAGGAGAGACAAAAAAGCTTAATCTGAGCAACTCTAGAACCAGCGAGAGAAGAAGTGAGCCCACTCACTCTGCCACACCCTCCTGAAAACCACTGCGACCCCCACACCAGAAGCCAGTGACCTTTCCTTATCCTCCTAGGCACTAGGCAGTCAGAATTCACGCCGCCCTGGTTATCAATTTGTCCATACATGTGTGCAAGTATATTGTTTTACTGTGTCCCAAGATAAATGCTGTAAAAATGTTTTAGCATTTGCCAGAGCTATGGAGAGCTAAAGCAAGATCATGTGTGTAAAATGAAGAACACCACGGATCTCACATTTGACATAGTATGATCCCCTTGAAATTCTCTCCTCCATTAGCTTCTGTGACAAACTGTGCTGATTCTGTTCATCACTTATTCACTTCTTTGTGCAACTAGTGCTTACTGTGTATACGTACGTGCCTGTCATTATTCAAGGTTCTGTTACTACAGCAGCAAACAAGAGAGAAAAACATCTCCCTGTCCTCCTGTAGCTCCCATTCTGACTCACTGTCCTTCGCGCATTCATTTTGCTGTTTCCTTTTTTTTTTTTTTTAAATTAAATACATCTGCTACGTGCCAGGACCTATATTAGGCAGGAAATTCCTGCTAGCTCGTTTAATGCTCTGAACAGCCATCCTCATTGTAGGTCAGAGAAGATGCAGCACACAAAGGTGGCACAGCTTGTCTCAAGGCTCTTAGCAAGTGGCACAGCCTTTAGTCTGAAGCCAGGGTCTGTTTCTCTATCGCTAAGCCCTCTGCTCTTGCTTTTTTATTTTGATCCTAATGTCACATCTTTAATATTTTGCTCCTGCAGATTTGTTTTCCTCAAAGAATCTATCCATCATAATTATCCACTTCATCTTTAGGCAGAAGGCCTCTAAGTCCTTTAGACTCTGGCCACCACCAAAGCTCCAGGCTGAGACTCTGTTTTTACAATAAAGACCCACAAACCTCCCAGGAGCCACAAGGACCTCAGTCATCTGGCCCAGCCTCTAAATGCAACCTTACCTGCTGCGGCTACTCCAGCCCAGCACGCCAGCATGTCTAGTCTTCTGCATGTCATCTGGGTGTGTCCTGCTCCTCCCGTTTGTTAGGTCCAGAGCCAAAAGAGAGACACACAAAGCCTCATGTGTAGCAAAATGCTGTTTATTTTGAGTATCTGGGTGCAGCTGGGTGGAGGTGAAGAAGCATCCACCAGAGAAAAGGGGAGAGCCTTGGGTTTTATAGAGGGTTTTTTCCAGGGGGAGCAAGTAATTGGGCCAGAACAGCCTTTGTAATTAATTCTTTTGCAAATAACCAAGTTTGAGACCCCTGCCCCAGATACATCCATCCTTCAGCTCTGGCATCGTCCTTATCAGGAGAGCTAGGGAGGGATAAACTTCTTTTTTTTTTTTTTTTTGAGACAGAGTCTCACTCTGTTGCCCAGGCTAGAGTGAGTGCCGTGGCGTCAGCCTAGCTCACAGCAACCTCAAACTCCTGAGCTCAAGCGATCCTCCTGTCTCAGCCTCCCGAGTAGCTGGGACTACAGGCATGCACCACCATGCCCGGCTAATTTTTTCTATATATATTTTTAGCTGTCCATATAATTTCTTTCTATTTTTAGTAGAGGTGGGGTCTCGCTCTTGCTCAGGCTGGTCTCGAACTCCTGAGCTCAAACGATCCGCCCACCTCGGCCTCCCAGAGTGCTAGGATTACAGGCGTGAGCCACCGCGCCCGGCCGGGAGGGATAAACTTCTCTCTATCAGGGAGGGAGGGGGAGGAACGCTGGCTGCAGCTGTCTGTCAGATCTACAAAGTCTGGGACTCTCCAGACTTTTGCAGCTATTGTTGTACAAGCCTAAGTTTTGCATTAACCACATTCTGTCCTACACATACTGTTCCAGTTCCCACCTGGAACAAACCTAACACCACTGACGTTCACTCTGTGCCCTCTGCGTGCACAGCCTTGCAGAGCCCCCCTTCCTGCCAGCCAGTTTGGCTCACCCATCAGGTGTTAGCTCAGAGACCCTCAGAAGTCTGACCTTGACCCTGTAGACTAGGTCACAGTCCTCTCTTACATCCCTGCAGGACTGCCGAGTGACCTTTCTCTAGTCACCAGTTTGTAATTACAGGTTTGTATGATCCCACGACCCCCTGTCGCAGCTGATCTTAAGGCTCCTTGTGAAATGGGGCCGCGTGTCTTTCCTCACCCTCCTGCTTTCAGGCGCTGGGGACTGGGCTGCTACCAACAGACAGGAATGTGTGCCGGAGAACGGACTGAATGATGTCCCACAGGCCTGCCCCATACTGAAAGCCACCCACACGGAAATTATTTGGCTCAGATGACAGGCACGGCCAGGGACTCCTCTACTGTCTGGATGACCTTAATGACCTCCCTGTGCTCATCCTGATTCGTCCTCGTCTCGGGGAAACTGACATCCCCTCTGCGCAATCATCTCGCTGCCGTCTCAGCCTCCCCCACCCACAGGTGCAGCGTTGATAGGCTAAGCTTGGATTGTTCCTTCTAAAGAGTACCTTCGTCTACAGCTTCCTCACCTCCAAGATATGCTTTGCGACAGGAATAACACACGTGTATGTGTCACAGGGCTCTCACTGAACCCGGCCGGATATTGATTTAAATATTTGGAAGTGAGGCTGGGGTGTGCACCTGTCACTATTATACACACACCTGTGCAGCCGTCTCCCCACCGGCGGTGTCTCGTTTCTTTTCTTTCTTTCTTTCTTTCTTTTTTTATTTCAGCATATTATGGGGGTACAATAGTTTAGGTTACGTATATTGCCCTTCCCCCCCACCCCCGCCCCCGAGTCAGAGCTTCAAGCGTGTCCATCCCCTGGACAGTGCGCATCGCACTCATGAGCCAATTCATGTACAATAGAAAACACTGTTTGGAAAAAAAGAATTTTTTTGAAAAATGATGATGCCGCATAAAAATTTTTAAAAATAATGATTATGCCATGAGAAGCTCACGAGGCAGTTCAGCAGGTAAGGGAAGGAAGGAGCTCAGGAATTCCCCAGATCCATTGACAGTGAAACTAGGGGACTGGGGGCCCCTTTGAGGCGCACAACGAGGGCCCGGGTAGAAATGCCCTTTCCTGGGAGGTGAGGTCAACGGTGTGACTGTTGTCCTCTCAGTTAAGTGCCTGCGTTGTGACTTTTCGCAGGGCGTGGCTGCTTTGAACTCCTGAAGCCCCGCCAGCGGTCACACCCGCCTGGCACCGGCTTCCCGGAGGCCGCGGCCCTTCTGCGCCAGCCAGCGGGCGAGAGCGCCGCTATCCGCGGGGCCAGGCGAGGCCGGGCGGCCATGGCCGCGGGGGCGCCCGGGCAGCGGCTGCGCGAGGAGGCCAGGTGCCCGGTGTGCCTGGACTTCCTGCGGGACCCGGTCAGCGTCGACTGCGGCCACAGCTTCTGCCTCGGGTGCGTCTCGGAGCTGTGCGCGAGGGCGGAGGGCGCGCAGGGCGGCGTCCACGCGTGTCCGCAGTGCCGGGCGCCCTTCCGGCCCGCGGGGTTCCGGCCCAACCGGCAGCTGGGCAGCCTGGTGGACAGCGTGCGGCGGCTGGCGCTGGGCGCGGGGCCCGCGGGGGCGCGCCGGTGCGCGCGGCACGGCGAGGACCTGAGCCGCTTCTGCGAGGAGGACCAGGCGGCGCTGTGCTGGGTCTGCGACACCTCCCCGGAGCACAGGAGCCACCGCACGGCGCCGCTGCAGGAGGCCGCCAGGGGCCACCAGGTGAGAGCCAGGCGCTGCGCGCTCCTGTGGCAGGGCGCGCCTGGAGAGGCCCGGTTCCGGGTCTGGAAATGCTGCCCTGACAGAGGAGCAAGCCGAGCTAGAGATGTTAAGCGACCTGCCCAGAGCCCAGTGATACCACTCAGGTCTCCCGAATGACTCCTGTCTCCCCCTGCCCTCCGCCTTCCCCACCCCCTCCCTCACAGCTCACACTCTGGTCGGGGTCTCTTTGCCTCTGCTCCTGGTAACCTTCTTTGCGGCCCCTGCTCGGAAGCCCAAAGGCACTCATTATTTTAGGCTGTCCCCCTCTCCCTTGAAGCCTTTCCTGGTCCTTTAATTCGTGCTGGTCTTATTTTTCCTGATACTGACTATCTGGTTCTCACAGCTGGAGCTCTGCTGGGGAGGGCTGTGTGGCTCACTTGATTCTTGGTGACAATTGCACATCTTTATTGTAAACTTTATGTAATAATTCTTATTTGTACAATCTTCTCCTCTTGCATAGTGTTTGTCTCTGTGTTAATTAGTACTGTCACCAAAACAGCCCTAAGGTTTGGGCATTTCTTAAGAGTAGCACCCGTGGGGCCTGCGTTCTGACACCTTTAAGGCTGCCTGCAGGCTTGTGTCCCCCGAGGTAGGAATGGGGTAGCACACAGTCCACTGCCTATTCAACAAATATTTGGGAACCTTTGCTTTGACCATCCTCAGTGAAGAGGTGCACTGGAGTATCTGGCCCCCAAAGTGGCAACTGTGGAGCTCCGTGTGTAGAATGCTTCCTGCTGGTGCTCTTCACAAGTTCTTGCATGTTCTGAACACATTTAAATTTCCAACATCTAGAACAGTTACTAGCACAAAGTCAAAGTCATGTTTAGTCTACTGACATATTTAATGAAAGAATTATCACACTGTGATATAGTGCAAATGCTAGCTTTCTTAGAATTATTAACTTATTTAGTTTGACTGTTTTAAGTTAAGATGTGGGATAATTTCCCCTCAACTTCTCTCTGGGTCTATCTGGAAATCTCTTTCTTGGCTTTTCTTCTTGATTTTGGTTGTCATCTACAAAATTCAGGTACTCTGTACTTTCTACCTAGATTTTTACAGTATATTCTTGCCCCACCCCCTTTTTTAACCCAGAAAGTACCACGTGGACCATGGCTAGTGTAATATTTCTAAAGACATTCTCTATATTTTCAGTAGTTCTTCAATTAAATACCAAATAAATATCATCTAAACTCCTGAGCCTGTCAGTCAAGACTTTCTAGGGCCTTAAGTTATGTCTCTACCAGTCATGAGATCCAGCAAAATTAGCCAAGTCACTGTTGTCACCAAACACGGCACACTTTTTTTCATCTCCTTGCTTTTGGTCACAGTTTCTTTGGTCTGAGGGAGACTTTCTTCATCTACAAGTGTCAAAGTACTCTGTTCTTTGTAAACACCAAAACAAATGTCAGTTTCCCCACCTTGTCAAATGCCATCATGAATTCTGTTGTTATTTTATGCACAGCATTATACTATTCTTTCAAAAACAATTGATGTGTAGCTAGGAATAACTTTGGGAATAGAATTTTTTAATTAAAAGCCTGTTTATGTGTGTATCCTTGTGGATATTCTCTATGAATAAAATACACATACTTACCTCTAGCAAGGGTCCTATTGTTGAAGGGAGACTTAGTTTTTGTTGTATTGTATTTTTACTCATTGTAAAACTTACAACTTACTCTACTTTTTTCCCATTTAAAATATGTTAACCTACAAGGTTTCTTCTGGCCCAGTGATAGACTACTACTACAACTAATTATAAATCGCTTTCTTTTCATAAATAATAAATAATTTTGAGTAGTCAAAATATAGAGAGATCCAAGAAATAGCATCTCTCTTCAACCTAGCACCAACAGACAACATTTCTTCTAATAACATTTTCACATACCTGTACCTGGTTTTTATATATTTGTTACAAGTACATTTTTTTCTAAAATTAGTGTTAAGTTTTATAAGATACACTTGTTTATTTGACATTATTATTGTATCTCTTCTCATTAAATATTCTGGAAGACCTTATTTTAATTATTAATACATCCAGTTAATATATTCTCTTTCACTCCCCTATTTTTAACATCTTGGTTAATTACACTTACAATATTATAAGTAATGCTGCAATGAGCAATGTTAGATAAATCTTTGATTGTATCTGGTATTAAAACACATTTATCTCATTGAGGTCAAATAAGGAATGTTTTAGGTGATCTTACTTCCTCACACGTCTGTCTGGGAGACATTCGGTACTGAGAGGGTATCTGTAACAGTTTTGGCACATCTTCCCAAACAGGTAAAGCTCCAGATGGCTCTGGAACTTGTGAGAAGAGAACTAGAAGAGGCTTTGGCTCAGGAGGCCAGTGTGAGGAAGCAGATTGTCATTTGGAAGGTACGAGAATATTGGGGCTTCAAGACGTCTGCCTGTCCGAAGGGTGCAAATTGTGGTCATTAAGTCATTCTTCCACCATCTTCCATTCTCCAGTGCTTTTGCTCTGTCTACACAGTTGCTCAAGAAACACATCTCAGTGCCTTCCTGGGTCAGCCCATCCCATTATATGGTTTGTTTTTGTCCTTTCTACCTGTTGGCACCACCCAATGCAAATTATAAATAAAGAGCTTTACTAGCGTGACCATACTGTCAAACCCACTGCAGTGTCCCTATCACCTGGAACAGAGTCTCCTACTATCACTACTAGTTTAAAAAATATTTGGTAGACAAATTAAATAATGACTATTTCACAACTTTATAATAGATCATTTGTAGCTAATAATGATGATCTTACATGCAGGAAGATGATCCAAACCTTCAGCCTCTTTTGGTCATGCATACACATACTCTCTTTTCTCTGCACCTCACCAGCTCTTTTATTTCTCATACTCTTATTTACACACACATACACACACATACAACCTGCGGTGATCTTGCCCCCCTCTCCAAGAGACATTTTGCATACCTGGGATTTTTTTTGTTTTTTATTTTTTTGGATAATGTCTCACTCTGTTGCCCAGGCTGGAGTGCAGTGGTGCAGTTATAGCTCACTGCAGCCTTGAACTCCTGGGCACAAGTGATCCTCCCGCCTCAGCTTCCTGAGTAGTTGGTACAACAGGCAGGCACCACCACACCCAGCTATTTTTTTTTTTTTGTAGGAATGGGGTGTCACTTTGTTGCACAGGGTGGTATGGAACTCCCAGCCTCAAGCAGTGCTCCTGCCTTGGCCTCTCAAAGTGTTGGGATTACGGGCATGGTCACCTGGCCTGGAAATATTTTTTTATTGTCACAACTGGTGGTGGCTGGGGGGTGTAGTGTGATACTGCCATCTGGAAGGCCAGGAATGCCACTAAACACCCTGCAATGCACAAGACAGTCCCCACACCTCACAAGAAACAATTATCTGGTCAAAATGTTAATTGCGTCAAGATTCAGATATAGCTTCAACTGTGTATAATAACTGTGTGTATAGTTCTATACATTTATACAGTGTATTATTTCATATGACATGTAGGACATATTTTATAAAATATTCCTGTTCTCTCTCCTTCTCCAAATAACCCTTCTTCTCTGGTCATTTTCTATATGTTTCCAATTCTTTCCTATTTCTTGAAAATTTGGTATTTTACTCTATTCTCAGACATACATCTCCATAAAGACCATTTTTGCTATACTTTTTCTGGGCAAAGTCCTATCCTTTCCTATCACTCTGTGTATGATGGGTACGGTGAAATATTGATTGATAATTTTGTTGTTTCGAGCTAATACTCCAAGTCTATTGCTTTCAATCCTGGCCTGATCAGACATTTATGAAATCAGAATCCCCATAACCAAGATCTGCATTCCTGCATCTTTAAACCCTGTACTGATTATTCTCAAGTAGAGATGCTACTACGATCCCTGTGCTAAGCCAGGTGTATTTACCGTCAAGAATGTGTCCATATGCGCCAAATGCAGCAAGTACGGGTTTGATAAAAATGAACTCTGGGCCGGGCGCGGTGGCTCACGCCTGTAATCCTAGCACTCTGGGAGGCCGAGGTGGGCGGATCGTTTGAGCTCAGGAGTTCGAGACCAGCCTGAGCAAGAGCGAGACCCCATCTCTACTAAAAATAGAAAGAAATTATATGGACAGCTAAAAATATATATAGAAAAAATTAGCCGGGCATAGTGGCGCATGCCTGTAGTCCCAGCTACTCGGGAGGCTGAGACAGGAGGATCGCTTGAGCTCAGGAGTTTGAGGTTGCTGTGAGCTAGGCTGACGCCACAGCACTCACTCTAGCCTGGGCAACAGAGTGAGACTCTGTCTCAAAAAAAAAAAAAAAAAAAAAAAAAAAGAACTCTGAATTAAAAAAAAAAAAAACCTTTTTTGTACACCTGTGGATATAATCATAGTGCTCAGGAGGGTGGTGCGAAAGGAAGATGAACTGCAAGCAAATCGCCTCCCACCACGCCATCCTCACGCCACACGCGTCGCTGTGCTCTCCCCGGGCTGAGAGGTTTGCCCCACTCCTCAGCAGCACAGCTCCAGCGTGGGGGCGAGTTGCTCAGACTTCCATGAGTTAGACCTTTGGGAATCAAAATGCGAAATGCACAGCTGGCTGGTATTAGAAGACGCTGGGATTGGGTGAATCTAGTGATATAGAAAATGACAGAAGGAAGTTGAGATGGAAAATTGGAAGGAGTTGAGTCTTACGGGATCATTAGAGTTTTGCCGTTTAGTCAAACCAAAAAGTTACACTGTTTAAAAACAGGGCAGAGGATCCAAGGTGTAGGTGCTTTGGGAGGACGATTTGCCTCTCGTACTCAGTTTACCGTTACTGTCCTACGTGCTCAAGAGAATCAAATGCAGATATGGTAAGCCTGTGCAAAGTCCATTCCTTGGGCTGTTCAAAGATTGTAGACATCAGATTTGGACAGAAGTCAGGATCCAGCGGCCTGAGGATGACTAAGTTCTTTGCTGGCTTTCTAGGGAACATGAGGCTCACGGTGGGTTCACGATCACCACATTGTGAAAGAGCCTTCGTGTTCTCTGATCTCTACACCCTTTTTATTCATATTTACAAATCTAGGTGTCTCTAATCTCTTCATAATTTGTTTCTAGTGTTTCTAGTGACTAATCTAATAGTAAATAGTACCTTCCCTTGTGGGACTCCTCTGTGCTAGTCACTGTTCTCAGCAGTTTAATAGATATTTGCTAATAGTTCTAATCCACAGACTCCTCTTTTCCCCACATTTCATGCATGGTTCTGAAACTGAATATAAAAGTGCCTTGCCCCCAAGCCTATGGCAAACGGGAGCCCAAGCCCAACAGTCTTTCTCAAAGCCTAGGTTTGAAAGCTCCGCCAGGCTACTTCTCATAGGAGTGGACTGTGTTTCTGTGTGTTGTTAGAATGCAGCCAATCGGTCCTCAGAGTTATGGGGCCAGGGGGACTCCAGACATTGCCTTCTCCACCTCCACGTCCCATGGGCGAAGGCAGGAGGCCCAGACACTGGGCCCCAAGTGCCAGTGACGTCATCCCCTGTGTCCCTCCAGGAGAAGGTGGAAATGCAGAGGCAGCGCTTCAGGTTGGAGTTTGAGAAGCATCGCGGCTTTCTGGCCCTGGAGGAGCAGCTGCAGCTGAGGCAGCTGGCGGAGGAGGAGCGAGCGGCCCTGCAGAGGCTGCGGGAGAGCAGGAGCCGGCTGGGCCAGCACAGCCAGGCCCTGAGGGAGCTGGCGGAGGAGCTGGAGGACAGGTGCCGGCGCCCAGCCCTGGGTCTGCTGGAGGTGAGGCCGGGTGGCAGAAGGGCAGGCAGACGTGAGACTGAGGGCACAGAGACAAGGACGGTGGCTTTCAGAGACAGACACTTAGGCCTTTGTGTTCTTTAGGAAAACGGCATCCTAGAATTTACTCAGAAAGCACCTTAATCCTAAATCCTAGTGTCAGAATCATAAGGGAGTCCAGAGAATTGTGTAATTTGCACTAAAGACAGAAAAAATTTAAAAATTAAAATTTATTTAATGATTTATGGACACTTAAGCAGCGAGGAGAAGGACAAGCTACACTACGGGGGCTGAGAAGCGCTTCTTAAAACCTCACAGTCTGTCAGTGACGACATTGCTGTTTTCAGGGACAGTCAGCACGGGCAGACTTGGGTAACCCACGGCAGGGTAAATAGCCAAAGGTGTGAATGCTGCTGCGAGTTGCCCAGCTTGAAACTCGCACATTAAGCTGCAGGCAACACTGCCTGGCCCGTGTTGAGGAGGGACTACGTGGGCTCCCACGCAGCTTGCTCCCAGGCTGCTGGGGATTGAAGAGCGAAAAGATAAGTAACAGGTGAAAGGAAATGTTTGCTTTTGTCCTCCCTGAAGACACGCTATCCCAGGTGAGGAGGGAAAGCCATGTTTGCTGATGGGTGCGCGTTGTCATGGCAGAGCCACCTGCAGCGGGGGTTCACCTGGGCACACTTCTTTCTGTCTCAGCCCTCACCTTATTCAGGGAAGTCTGAGCTAAGCTACTCATGCCAAGGGCCGACCACTGATTCTACCCTGCCTGACTTAGTCTAGACACTGAACGTGCCACGACTATAAACAATCCTATTAACTTATCTGTAATATTTACATCTAAACAGTGCCGGTTACACAGTGGGGATCATTAAATGAATGAATTTAGAAAGCATTTCAATTTAATTTGTTTCCTTTTACCATCAAAATACCTATAGATAAGTAAAAATTGTTTTTATTCCATTATTGGCATTATCATCATTGCTATGCTCATTCCTTGCAAGCAAACTAGGGGTTGGAAAGGAATTAATTTCTGAGTAGCAGACAGCAAATAAACACAGAGCTTTGACATTTTCAGTAATAACAGTTATTGCCTTACCTCGCCAAGATTCACATAACTTATTTATGTTTAACATTTCTTAGCACCAAATAAATGTTAAAATAATTTTTAATACTAATCTTACGGAGAATATATTCTTAAGTAATTTATACTTATTTTTAAGCTGCCATTTCCCTTTCCTCCCTAGTCCCAGTAAGCTACATTTTACCCCCATGGCCAAGACCAAGGCCTGTCATTTCCATACAGGGTAAGGAGAATTGCTTCCATACTTTTATGCCCTGTCAACATTTAGCAGACTGCTGACTATTTTTTAGGAGGAGAGGGGAAAAGTTTCCTAGATATATTTATGTATAATAAATATACATTTATTTAAAAATCTACTTTGAGATAAAATGTTGCTAGCTATTAATGACTTCCTTTTTTATCTACTTAGGTAAACTACTCATATGAGTAGTTCTGCTGTGTTGGTTCAAAGAATTAGGGATCTGGGGTTCTCTTATGATGACATTGAGGAAAATATTTTATGTCTATGCTTATCCCTGTTCCTTACATAAATTCTGCAAATATTTAGGATCTACTTTTATCCAAATTCCATCTGTATTAGGTGCAGAATGTAGCTCTGTTAAAATAATCCAAGTGCCAGAATTACCAATTCAAAAAATAATTAACACTGAATTAATTATAGGAATTAATCTAAACTTTGTGTAGTCTAATTCTTTTCTAATTATTACTGATTGTGTTATTTCAGAATCTTGAAAAAATTAAATGACAGCCTGTTTTTGTCTTTAATGACAAGAGATTGATCATCCCCTATAGTTTAATCATTAATTATTTCCAATAATTCCTAAAGAAATTTTCATGGTTTGTCCCCAGTCTAACTGTCAAAATCAACTGCAAGGTCTAACTCCCACCTGTTTGTGTTTCCCTTTCACTTTCAGGGTGTGAGAGGAGCCTTGGACAGGTATGTTTCCTTTCTGAATCAGTGAAGGGATCGGGCGAGGTGGAGGAGGATGGTGGGTAACCCTACTGACAGCTGATGGCTCTGTGCCCGTCTCAGAAGTAAGGCTGTCACCCGGCTGGAACCAGAGACTGTCCCCCTGGAGCTGAAGACAGTGTGTCGCATCCCCGGGATGAGGGAAATGTTGAAGAAGTTCCAAGGTGGGTTGCGTCTTAGGGCTTGGGGCGCTGTGATGCCTGGGGTCTGGCTGGTATTGCAGTTTGTACCATGCCGGGCAGGCAGTAGTGACAGACAGAACCCAAAGTCTTCATGGCCACAATCAGCAGAGATTCTTTTGAGCGTGTGCTATGGGTTTGTTATGAGATTGTGGGAACTGGCGTGTGGGGACTTTTCTGTCCTATCTTCACGGAGCTTCACCTCCTTCCTGGTGCTGGGAGCCATGGGAAAGCGGAGGGTATGTCAACCTGAAATGAAATAATTGGAAGAATCAGAACCCAGTTTTAAGGAATTTATTCAAGCAAAAAGGTGGGAATAGCCACCTGGAAACACAGACTCCAGAGAAATGGCGGTCAGTGCTCCAAAGTTAAAAGTTAAGGTCTTGGCCGGGCGCGGTGGCTCACGCCTGTAATCCTAGCACTCTGGGAGGCCGAGGTGGGTGGATCACTCAAGGTCAGGAGTTCGAGACCAGCCTGAGCAAGAGTGAGACCCCGTCTCTACTAAAAATAGAAAGAAATTATATGGACAACTAAAATATATATATATATATATATATATATATATATAAAAAAGTTAGCCAGGCATGGTGGTGCATGCCTGTAGTCCCAGCTACTCGGGAGGCTGAGGCAGTAGGATCGCTTAAGCCCAGGAGTTTGAGGTTGCTGTGAGCTAGACTGACGCCACGGCACTCACTCTAGCCAGGGCAACAAAGTGAGACTCTGTCTCAAAAAAAAAAAAAAAAAAAAAAAAAAGTGAAGGTCTTGCTTACATAGGCAGAAAACAAAGAAATTTAGGAAGATTATAACATTTTCTATGCAAGACTCAGTGTCATAGAGAAAAAGTTTTGAGTTACAACAATTTAATTAATTACAGCTTGTTTTGATTTCAAAGACTGTGTTTCACATTTCATCTTAGACAATGTGATAGTGATGACGTGTTTGTGTGAGAGAGGAAAGAAGGAAGTTACTCTATAGAGAAGACCAACAGTGCAGAGGGAAGGGGCTTCCCTGACGCCCTTTACTCTTTAAAACGTTTTACAAACCATTGTTAGTAAGGAAGAAGACTAATCTCTAGTCAGAGAAATGAAGGTTACAGCTGCCTGTCATGTGACTCAGGCCCCATAATCACATTCCTTTGTGGCTCAAATAATGGAAAGTTCCAGAAGCTTAGATTGTGAACTGCTTGTTTTCATGGTTATGAAAGAGATCGGGGAATTCTCTTGCGCAGTCGACACAGCACAGCACCTCTGATCACCAGAACGTGTGGGGATTTCTCCGCAGCCACAGCCAGTCAGTTCTCCAGCAGACACTGCAGCTGGGTCCTCTGATTCGATTGCATTCTGACACTATTGACCTGGGGTAGCGTCAGATCTGACAGATTGGGGCCAGGCCCACAAGTCTGCCCCATCCACAGGATGCCAGGCATAGGCACAGCTTATGACCTGGGCCTCTGACCGACTAGCCGTAAGTTGGGGTTCCCACGGCCCCCTCCTTGGGTTCAGTTAATTTGCTACAGCTGCTCACAGAACTCAGGGGAGACACTTATTAAGGCACATTTACTCATTTATTATAGAGGGTGTTGGAGAGGATACGTAAGAACAGGCAGATGGGGAGGTGCATAGGGCGAGGCATGGGGAAGGGGCGCGGAGCTTCCAAGCCCTTTCTGGCCAGGCCACCCTCCAGGACCCTCCATGTGTTCACCTGCCTGGAAGCTCTCAGCACGCAATCCTTTGGGGTGTTATGGAGCCTATGTAGGTGTGACTGATTAAGCCTTTGGCCATAGTTTGTCAGCTCCACCTTCAGCCCTTCTCCTCCCTAGCGGTGCGTGTGGGGGAAACGTGTAGGACTGAAAGTTCTAGCCCTCTACTCACGGGTTGGTTCCCCTGGCAACCAGCCCCCCCCATGAGACTTTCTAGGCCCCACCCCAACCCAAGCAACCGCTGGTCATCTCATTAGCACACAAAAGACATTCTTACCTCTAGGGAGAGTCCAAAGGTTTTAGAGCTGTATGTCAGAAAACAGTATATACTCCACAGTGGCACAGCTATGGCGACTCATGGGCTCCCCTGGGAGGCATGCGTGCTGAAGTGGCGCGTGTGGCCTCCCTGAGTAGTTCATGGCTGTGCCAAACTCTGAGCTGTGTGCCTAGGTGTAGGGGCCGAGGGAAAACTTACCCTTCACCCTCTGAAGGCTTGCTGAGAATCAGCCTACCAAAGGCAAACTAATAGGAGAAAAGGCATACGAAATTTTATTTTAACATGCAAAGCATGGGGAACTCACAGGAGCATGATTACTCAATACCTCAGTGAGGTACAGATGCCAATAGACCCTTTTTGGGGGAGAATGGGAGATGGGAAAATACGAATGATACTAGAGGGGTAGTAAATGATTTTTAGGAAATGCAATGGCCTTGGAGAATGTACAGTGGCCTGGAACAAAGTCTGTTGAGCCCACAGAGCAGACAGTGGTTTGTGAGTAAAGTCTGTATAAGTGTGTTGACAGACTTCAGCCTCTCTTCCTACAATGTGAGTTAAATGAATGAAAACTCAGGGAAAGGACCAGTTGTAATTGTTTACTTCTTTGGCAGGTCTGGACTTTAGGAAGGTAAAGGAGTATTAGAGAAAAGCTTCTTCCAGTGTCTGCTGGTCTTCAAAGCCCTTTAATTTAAAATAATCAGCATACCAGGGTGCCACATTTTGGGGTAAAATTCCCTGGTCTCCCTGAGTGGGAGGGTGCACTGTGCCCAGAAGAATGAGGATGGGGACACTGGTGAACAATCCTGAAGAGTACTGAGTCACAGACACTCAGACATTTGGTTAGAACAATGGGCTCGCAAGTGGAGTTCATCTTTTATTAGCTGTGATATGAGTAACGTCAGTTCCAGTAAATTTCCATTTCCATATTTATAAAATGATAAAACAATATATTATTTAGAGGACTAAATTAAACATATTTGAAAACTCCCCACCCCCTACATTAGTCAATATGAAAATATTGCAAAGTTATCATTTAATCAGAAGTTTGGTATAATTTATAGGCTACCAATTTGATGAGTTGCTTGAATTCATAAATCAATAAAGCCAAACATATTCAATCAGTTATTTTTATGTAGGAATAACTAGTGTAATAAATGAGTCTGTTCAGTCTTATTATATTCTTTAAAACAGTATATATTTAGTGTTTTTTAAATTTCATTTTCAAATCTAATTTATGGCTAGTAGCGAAAGCAAATAGTAGCTTCACTGCTTACAGGGAAAGAGTTTTGTCCCATAATGAGAAGACCTATCTCTACATGTAATTCAGCATCTGTTCTCATGGGCAGATGAACATATACCAACTGCATGACTTTGTGAAGATCATCATGGCACTCTCTGACTCAGCAACCTCATATTCCCATTTCTTTTTATTGAATACAATAATTAATAAATCAATTCAACCATTATTTCCATTTTGTCACAGCCACTCTTCTAGGCATTGTAATATATCATTGAACAACAGCAACAGCAAAAAGTTATGCTACAAATTTAGAGTTTCACATTGCATGTATTTATTTAAATTAACCAAAATATGCAGAATGTAAGAAGATGATATACAATATTGAAGAAAAAAGGAGGGTGACTAGAAGCTCTCATTTGAGTGAGGAGACCAGGAAAGACCTCACCCCGTGAGGAATAGCTCAGCAAACATCTGCGCTGGAGCAGAGCAAGCAGGCAGCAGACAGGAGGGCGAGGCCCGCGAGGGAAGGATGCCGATGTGTCCCGGAACTGGGAGGCCGGCAGGGCGAGGGCTCTAGCAGGGTGAGCGTCTGGAGAGTTGGAGAGACCAAGGAAGGCCCAGAGAGGCAGGCCACTGCGAGTGTGCTACTTTATCTCTGGTGAAATAGGAAATCATTGCAAGGCTGTAACTAGAAAAATAGCATGATTAAACTAGTGTTTTATGGGGCTCACTCTGTATGCTTTATTGTGGATAAATTACCGAGGGGGAGAAGATTGAAAAGGACAAAGCCCTTAGGGACCTTTCCAGTAATTCAATGCGAACTGATTGTGGATTGGAACAGGGGTTCATACTAGAGGTGCTGAGAAATGGATAGATTCTTGGTATTTTTTGAAGACAGAGCTGTAAGACTTGCTGTTGAGTTAGGTATGACATGTCAGAGAAAGAGAAAAGCCATGGATGACTCCAAGGTTTTGGATCTCAAGAATTAGCAAAATGAGATTGCCGTTTCCATTGGTGGGGAAAGCTGCAAGTGATGCAGAGGGAGGGGTTGGGTTCTGGGCATGGGGGTGTTGTGGCGAAGGCTGAATATGCAAATGTGGATGCCAGGGAGGCAGATGAATTTCCAAATATGGAGTTTCGGGAGAAAGGTCTGTGCATTTGGAATCAGTCAGCATGTGAATGGAATTTCATTAAAGCAATGAGCCAGCAAACCCCAGGACACACAAGGAGTGCAGAGAGAGAGAGAGAGAGAGAGAGAGAGAAAGAAAAGAGTTCCCAATCTTGAGACCGTAGGGTTCTCCAGTGGTCGTAGAGGAGGAGGGGACAGCAAAAGGGACCAAGAAGGAGCAGCACGTAGAGAGGCAGGGAAAGCACGGATGACTCGTGCCTGGGGAGAAGGGTGGCTTTCCTGGACAAGTGGATTCTCAAGTATTGAGTGCTGTAGAAAAATCATTTAAGATCAACTCTGACAAATGTCTGTTCATCACCATGGAGGTCCCTGGGAAGATGGACGTGGGCAGTTTGGTTCCAGTGTGATCATATCAGGATGAGCAGTGGAGTTTGAGAGAGAAAGGGCAGGAGGAGGAATGGGAGCTAGACCTTCTCAAAAGCCACTTCACGGATTTCTTTTGCTACAAATGAAGCAGAGTAACGTGCTGGCGCAGGAATGCTGTGTAAAGACATAATGTCTGTTAAATACACAATTCCAGGGGGCCCTACCTTTCAGTCCTGTTATTTAGTCCCTGCAGAGTTTGGGGAAATCCCATAAACTCTTTGCCTCTGAATCCCCAGGTGCCTAAGGTAGAAATGGTCATGGCCGCGGTCAGGGTGGCTGCGCGAGTTTGCATAGATGAAGCCCACGCAGTGCCTAGGTACGCGACCACTCCGCTTTGGGTGTCGATGAAAGTGCACTAGACGTGCTTTAAAGACAAGTAAGAATAGTGGTATTCGTAGTAGCAGTAGGGGTAGTAATCGTTATGATATTTAAAAAGCTACATTAATGGATTCACTACTTTTGAATGCTTATAAGGAAATAGTCTTAATGTTGTACACCCTCCCTTCTTCACTGAGGCTTCACATCCAGATGTGCGTATTTATTACATATACGGGTCAGAGGTCACATCAGTCTCCCTGGGACTTTACAGTATCACTATCAGTTTTTTATCATTGTGTAACAAATTACCACAAACTCAGTGGCTAAAATCATACCCATTTGTTAGTTCTGAAGATCCGACAGCCAGGTGAGATCCACTGGCCCCTCCGCTTAGGCTTTCCCGAGGCCAAGGTCAGGGTGTGGCCCGGCTGGGCTTCTCCGAAGGGCCTGGGCAAGAATCCAGGCTTATTCAGGTTCTTGGCATGATGCAGCTCCCTGCAGATTGTAGGGCTCAGGTCCCTGTTGTCTTGCTGGGTGACAGCTGAGGCCACTCTCAGCCCTGGATATCACTCGCCTTTCTGTTCATGTGACCTTTCTATCTTCAAAGCCAGCAATGACGTATCACATCCTAATCTCACTGACTTTACCTTCTGCCACCAACCAAATAGCCAGAGAAACCTTTCTGATTCCCGAGGACCCGTGCCATGAGATCTGGCCCACCCACATAGTCTTCTCTTGTCATGTAAGGTGACATAGTCATGAGGCTAATGCCAGAGTGTGAAGGTCATAGGATCCATTTTGGAATTCTGCTTACCACGATCACATAACCTTGAAAGTAGTAGATTTCATATCAGTGGAATTTTCCCATAGATGTTCAGGAAAAAAAAATCCCTAAGGGGTTTATAAATTTTATGTTAAATGCAGAAGAGCCACCTAAGTGCACCCAGAGACTTTGGAGCTAAGCCGGGCACTGTGTTGCACTCCTGTAGTCCCAGCTACTGGGGGGGGGGGGGCCTGAGGCAGGGGGATCCCTTGAGTGCAGGATTTTGAGGCTACAATGTGCCATGATCATGCCTGCAAAGAGTTCCTGTACACCAGCCTGGACAACATAGCAAGACCCCACCTCTTTTAAAAAATTGCTTTGGATGTAGGTGAAAGGAATCTAAATGACTATACATTTGGCTTGTTGTCATCAATGGTTATGCTTTTATTGGGGAAATGAATGAGTCCAGATTGTGCAGAGGTAACAGTGGAATACAGCGGAAAGTAGTGGTGAATAAGCTCGTGACCTGCAGGGTGAAATACAGACCTGTCTTCTCCGGCAGCTGTCAGAGAGAGAAGCAGGAGCGCCTGTGTGACTGTCCTCCTGAGATTCACTGATCCTTTCCACCCTCTCACGTGTTCCACGAAATTCTCTCCACAGTTGACGTAAAGCTGGACCCTGCCACGGCGCATCCCATCCTCCTCTTGACTGCCGACCTGCGCGGCGTGCAGGAAGGAGAACTGTGGAGGGACGTGCCCCCCAACCCCGAGCGATTTGACACGTGGCCCTGTGTGCTGGGTTTGCAGAGCTTCTCATCGGGGAGGCATTACTGGGAGGTGGTCGTGGGGGAAGGGGCAGAGTGGGGCTTAGGTGTCTGTCGGGACGCGCTGCCGAGGAAGGGGGAAACCACGCCGTCTCCTGAGAACGGGGTCTGGGCCCTGTGGCTGCTGAAGGGCAGTGAGTACCTGGTCCTCGGCTCCGCGCCCGCGCCTCCTCTCCGGCTGGAACCGCCTCGCCGCATTGGGATTTTCTTGGACTACGAAGCCGGTGAAATCTCATTTTACAGTGTCACAAGTGGCTCTTACATCTACACGTTCAACCCACTGTTTTCTGGCTTTCTCCGGCCGTATTTTTTCATCTGTGACATGAATCCTCTAATCTTGCCGCCTATGACAGAAGCGGAGTCAGGCAGTTGGGCATCGTCGAGTCGTCCTGACGCCGCTTCTGAGGCTGGCGACGATCCTTCCTAGAATTCTGTTCCCGGGGTCCAGGCCCGCCTGGCAGAGGCTCCTGCGGCGGAGGGAAGGCCGTAAATACGCCGGTCCCGGCAGGCGCCGCCACGTGGGTGAGCGCTCTATGCCCTGCCCTGTGGACGTTCCCGGGGACACAGAGAGCAGCTGTGGAGCACGTGCGTGTGGGGGACACTGCAGTGTCGTGGCTTTAGAAGTGGGCCCATCTCATCTAACTCTATTTGCAGATGACGCCACACGCTTTCTTGATGGCTCTTCCTTCACGTTAATGGCCTCATAGGACACAGATTTCTATGCCTTCATTACGATTTCTCATTCCTTTCGATACACGTTCACTCCTAGTCTTCCGTGTGTTGAGAATCAGAAATGGCAGTTCTTCCGCTGGTTCAGGAGCGTCTGATATTACTCCAGCGTCAGACCCGCAATTCTGTTTCTCCTCCTTTTCCTTATCTTCCTTCTCCTCTCGTTCTCTCCCTCCTCTGTCTCTGTCTCTCTGTTTGTCTCTCTCTTTCTTGTTGTGATTTTTACGTCTTATTATTTAACCTGTCATTTCCTTCTAAACTAAAATATTGGGAACTATTCCTTTATACGTTCACCTTTGCTGTGACTATACTCAGTTACTTTCTAAATTCTCTTTATTCCGGGATGACTTTTTGAGGATTATGAAATTTATTCCTCTGAATCTAATATTAGGGATTTCTGGTCTTTTTCCTTTACCTTTGGCTACGTTATTTTTCATGTAGGGATTTCTCAGAATTTTGAGTCAACTAGACTTTTGACCTAGACAGTTATTAGTTATAAGTTATTAGTCTCTCTCTCAGTCCCAGCTACTTTTCCCAGTTCCTGTATGTGGAACAGTGACACTGGCCGTACAGAGTTATGGTAAATATTTAAGGGCATAATTGATATTGTTGGTTTAAATTCAACTTTTCTATTTAAATACAATATAAATGTGATGATGGTGATGATGATGATGAAATTATAAAATTTAACTTATTTCTAAAGTATATTCCATACCTTTCCTGAAAAATTTGTTAAAAGCTATTGAAGGCTAACTTTTCTGCCATCATTCTCTGTATCTATTTCTAGTAAATAATTGCAAAACAAATGTTAAAATGCTTACATACTAAATGCTTCAATGCTAACCAAATATGAATTAATGGCAAAATGCTTAACATTATCCTGATAGTAATCTGCCAAAGGTTTAATCCTCTTCTTTAACTTTTGACTGACATCTTATACTTACCCTCCAATCATATTATTAACATAGCTTTCTTTCAAGATTTTTCAGTTGTCTGATCATAAGTAAACACTTGCCGTCTCTGGCTCTCATTTTCAAACAGAGGCGACAACACATCCTTCAACCCTGGTGTTGATATTTTACCGACCACGCATGCTCCAGGCCTCTCTGCTGCATGTCTGGGTGGGGAAATGGGCTTCAGCTCAGCAGTAGGGATCCAGAGGGATCGAGTCCCTGGTTTGACATCCCTCAATCCATGGGGCTCCAGCCATTCCCTGGGGCAAGGAAGCCTGGGTGGGAAGGAGACTCCTACACGTGCCTTTTACTTTCTTCCTAGGATGAGAAGAGTCCCAGGGATACCCCATCCCTACTGTGTAACCCAATGTTCAGCACTCCACCGTCCTCCTTCAATCTTGTCATCTCATTGTGCGTTTTATTGTGCCTTATGTCAATCATTACACTGATGTCTGCCTTCATCCCTCGCATTCTAAGCTTCATAAAGCTTTGTGCATCTCCCACAATGACCGCTTCTCCTTCCTTTCCAATCCCCAAAAGGTTTCCACCATTCCCTCTGGAATTCTGCTTCATTATCTGTAAAATACTCTGAATCCATACTATTTCCTGACCTTCCCCATCCTTTCTCCTGAATACTAGTCTTTTCTATTCAACTATCTGCTTGATATCAAAAGAGACATTTTAAACTCCATGTGCCTATACCTTAACCCTAAATTTCTCCCCAAGTCGCCCTTTTACAAGAACAACCAAGTCACAGGCCTCTCCATCTCAGTGGATGGCAACTGCCTTCTAGCCATTGCTTGGGCCAAGCATCGGGCTGACTCCTTTCTCGATCTCACAGCCCACATGCAGTCCTTCAGCAAACCCTGCCGGCCCCACCTCCAGAACATATCCAGGATTCAGCCAGCCCTGACCATGATGCTGCCAGGGCCCTTGTCTGAACTTCTGCCCTCCCCCACTGGATACACATTCCCTTCCTGACGGTGGTCCTGGCCAGCCTCCGGCCCTCCCACTTCCATTCGCAGCACAGCAACTGGGTGACCCGTTAGCACCCAAGACAGTGGCACCATCTCAGCGACCTCCCGTTCAACTTAAAGTCAGAATCTGCACAGACCCCAGAGGTCTGAACCTCGATCCTATCTCTGGTTCTCTCCTTCTTCTCTTACTTCTGTTC
The DNA here is from genome assembly GCF_041146395.1 of Eulemur rufifrons. Lineage (NCBI taxonomy): Eukaryota > Metazoa > Chordata > Mammalia > Primates > Lemuridae > Eulemur > Eulemur rufifrons. The sequence continues at coordinate 2,955,881 of NC_090986.1, forward strand.
CTTCTGCATCAGCTGCCCTGGCCTCATGGTGGCTTTGCACCAAAGCAGACACTTTCCAGCAGAGGGCCTTTCCCCCACCTACGGCTTCTGCATGAAATTCCCTTTGCCCTGATGTCCCCCGGCCTCATTCCCTTTCCTCCTTTGTGTCTGCTGAAACCCAGCTTCTCAGTGGGCAGCACGCAGCCCACCCCCCAGAGCCCACCCAGAGCCACCTTCCCAGTCCACCTTCCTGGCTAATGGAGGCTCTATTTTCTCATGCAGTGTGTGCCAACTTCTAGTGGATTACAGTGTTCTCATATTTATTAGGTTTATTTTTATTTATTTATTTTTTGCCATTTAATGGTAGAATGTAAAGACCATGAGGGGAGGGATTGTTGTCACTTGACAATGGCACGTTCATCGATGTATCCCAAGCATCAAAATGTTGGTTTGTGTGTGGTTATCACTCAGTGTGTATTTGTTGAATGAAAAAATGATTGACTATCTAGGGAGCAGAATTAAATGATGGACCTGAAAGTGTTTTGTGATATTAATATATTGCAGTGATATAATAATAATAAGTTTATTATAATTATTTATAACTAGACAACTACTGGCCAATAAAGTTTAATGCCAAGTGCTAAGTGAGTAAAATTGATTTTGGGGTACAGAGAAAATTGGAACAGAGGCTTAGTTTGCTCAGGTGATGGATTCTATTGACGTGGTAACTTGGCATGTCTAGGTGCAGTCCCTTTGAGCCACCTGGGTTTTGATTCCCTGTGACATCACAGTGACACCTTTGAATTATGCCTTGGCTCATACTAATTCCATAAGTCACGTCTCGATGTTGTACTCACTAGGAATGTGGGGACCTTTATATATAAACTTATATGGACTGAAACCTTTTTTTAAAAAAAATTTACTTTCATTTTTTTTTTCTTTTTAAAGAAGTTTTCTCACTCTGTATCCCAGGCTGGAGTGCAGTGGCATGAGCAGAGCTCACTGCACCTTCGAACTGCTGGGCTCAAGGGGTCCTCCCACTTCAGCCTCCCAAGTGGCTGGGATCCCAGGTGTGCACGACCACACCTGGCTGACTTTGCCACGTTTTATTCACCTCTCTTCACCTGAACTGCACAGTTGAGCTGCTCCCTCCACAAATGGGATGTCTTGGGTCTTCTGTTTTCCCCGCCACTTCCCCACTACTGTGCATCTCTCTGTTGTTGTACGTTGGGATTTTTTCTACCTCAGATAATCATGTTTTCTTTTCCTTACATATCCTTAAGCACTGCTCTGATAATTACTAATGAAATTCTTTTCTTCCCTCTAAGGAATATTTTAAAAATCAATCCCCAAAATTAAATTCTATATTTTCCTAAGCTATAACTTCCAGAACTGTCTGTCTGGATCTATGTCTATATATCCTGAAGACTGGATGATTTTTTTCAAATAACTAATTTGATCAGTTCCTCTGCTCCCACACCCCTAATCTCTAATCAGGTGACTGTTTTATCAACTGAGTTAAATAAGTAAACTCATTTTTTCTAGCATGTTGGGAAGGCCTAAAGGGAGAGAACCGGGAGAGGGTGGTATGTGGAGCTGGTCAGGAGTGGGAAGTAAAATAGCCTCATTAGCTGGCAAAGTGCTGGAACAAATTTAGAGTGATGATTTCAACTCCTGGCATCCCAAGGGCAGAGGAATTGGGAACACTGGGATTTATTAAACCCACCTGCTCCCAAGCACCAACCCTCAACGCCTGCTTTCGACGGGCTCCTGGGGCCGTGTGTGGGTCTGCTCTCCAGCACGCAGGGAGGGGGGAGTGGTCTGCATATGTGCAGAACACACCTTCTACAAATCTGCGAATTCTACATGTTCACTTGTATGGAATGTTCTCTTCACTCTCCAATTCTGTGACTCCATGTACTCAAAAGTACCCAGACAATCGTTTCGATAAATTTCTTAGTCAATTGACTCAAAGTAGTCTGATTTTTCTCTGATACTGCCTGCCTGATTTTAGGGACCCAATTTCTATTTATTTATTTGTTGAGTTATTTATTTTCTTTCTTTCTTTCTTTTTAAAAGTTTTCAGCCTTGTGATGTCATTTTTGCCTTTATGAGAACATTGAAAACATGGTTACATATATGTAATCTCATTAATCTAAGTAATGGTACCTGCTGTGTTTCCTTCCAGTTAATTTTTGGAACTAAAGCACAAACCCATGTATGCCAACATCTCCCTTTAAAATCAAAAGATAAACATACCTAAAACAGAATGGGTTACCCGGGTAGCTCCTTAACTTAGTAATAAACGTCATATTAATTAATGCACCTATGAATTTATTCCACTGTCTAGGACAATGGGTTCTTCTTTATATACATAAAATTATCAGTGAAAAGATAATGTCACAATATTTTTGCCCTATTTTCAGTAGATATAAGAAGAAAGAAACAAAAGAAAAGGCATGATTCTGTTCTAGGTAGGATGGGATGGATTATACCTCAGCTATTTTTTTTTTTTTTTTAGCCACATCATAATTCCTGGGAACAGGGGAGGGAAGAAAATGGACCATTAGTATTTATGTCTTTAGAAAAACAATGGATTAAGTCCCCGAATTTTACTTACGTGAGATAGTAAATTCTTTTTATATCAAGGGATAAATTCTCATGGTCCTCATTTTCTGTCCGGAACCCGTGGGAGTTTGGAGAAGTTGATGTGATGCACACCTACAACATGCCCCTGTGCATGTGCTGATGATCCCTGCGGGTCTGAAGTTTCCCCAGTGCTTGGGGGGAAGGACCAGACCACCTTCAAGGTCCTGCTCCAGTCTTTCCTCAAGAGAGATGCATAATTCTGTGATTGCAGTAAACCCTTCTGCACAAATATCAGGGTCTATTGGATGTATAGCACAACAGGTCAAGCCTGAGACACCTTCCTTTTTGCCCACATCTGGAATTTCACCTGGCTGCACCACCTGTGTGCACCCAGAAGGGTAGAAGACGTTGCATGATCTGACGGAGGTCCTCTCGCTAGCACTATACCCTCTGCATTCTGACTTTCAATGTTACCTAGCAGCATACGAGTAAAAATGGTGAGTAGATTTCTGGATGTAGGAGCTCAACTCAGAAGTCTGCTCATGTCAGTTGGCTTGTTGCATAAAGAAGCCACACGGAGTGCCTGAGGGGATAGAAAAGTAGACAATGAAGAACGTCCTCCTTGCTCTTGGAAAGTTAATAGATGATGACAGACACACCAAGACACGAAAGTACACAAACAACACATACATTACTACTCATTATTTAATTATAACGAAGCAATACACTTACCAATGCAAAATTATTTTTAAAGGATGAAATATAAATGTGCTAAGGAGACAATATATGAAGAAACAGAAAATAAAGGGTTTTTGGGGTTTTGTTTTTTTATGTTGGGACTGGAGTTTGTTTTTTAAAAAAAGATTTTTCAGGCAGAAGAAAGAAATGAGATCTGAGATGTGAGTTTTATTTTGACAAAATAAAAAGAGCAATGAAAAGGGTATTATCAGCTTCTTGGGGCAGGGGAAATCAGGACCCCACGGGCTTGTGTGTGGGACAATTTAGGTCTGTGCCCTGCTCTGAAAACCTAGATTCCATTTCCTACTATTGTACAATCCTGCTAGTGTAGCCCCACTTTTTGTGAGTTTAAAGCTCTTTAATTGTCAAGAGTAAGAATTATTTTTAAAATTCTTTAAAATTAAGAAAGCAAACTAATTTTTTAATTTAAAAAGTTAAAAATTAAAAGTAAACTAAAATGTTTACTCACATGACTGTCCCCACCCTCCAGGAACTGAAAAAACATACATGTGGTCAACTCGTGGTCTGAGCGTGAGGGTTTCTGAGACAGAGCTGTGCGTCTGGGGGCCGTGGCTGCTCAGGCTGTTTGATCAGCACCCGTAAGGAGAGAGAAATTTTACCTCGTGACACACTGTGGGCACACACACGCCCAAATGTACAAGTTAAACAATCATTTTACAAAGCAGTAGTCCCCTCCATGTGGGTGAGCTGCTCCCCTACCTTCAATTCCAGCAACATCATATCTGAAACCATATGTCTTCAGTGATTAGATTCACTTCTTGAGCTTTCCATGGGTCACCATTCACGTTTGTGGGGAGAACTCAGGTGCCTGCAGCTTAGTGTGTGACACTGCCTTTCAGGGTTTCTAGCGCTGAGTCACGCAGAGGAGACGCTTCCCTACAGCAGGGAAGACTCGAACTGCCACGTTAGTTCAGTGAACCAACCAATCGCTCATTCCCTGAGCTGAGCTCCTACTCTGTGCCAAGGTATGAAAGACAAAGTGATGAAATGTCACCCCGTCTCTCCCTTCACCAGGAGAGGAACTTGACAGAGTAGTGACAAATTCATAGGAAAATACAGAATAATTTGCTATGTCCAAGAAATGGTACATAATTAGTGTAAATACAACAAAATTTACAGTGGCTATAGAAGGTCCCTATAAGATGTAAATTCTGCGGGGGCAAAGAGAGCTGTAAATATTGGCCGTAATGCTAACAAGGAGCTCTACACAGAGGGAAGAAAACTAACCATATTCTTTCCAAAGTTTCAATTTGGGGGAGAAAGTATTTGTTCCTTCCCAGAACCTTTCGGAAAGTGAAGTTTCCATGTATCCCTGTAGGACCCCTTTCTTCCGTGGAGAGAGGTGTCTGCTGGCAACAGGGCTTACAGACACTCCTTTCCAGAGCTGTAGTGGCAAGACAAGTGCCCAGCTTGTGTGTGTTTGTTTGTTTTGGGGGGAGAGAGAGAGAATGTCTGTTTCCCAGTTTGAAAAACAGCATCTTAGCTCAGTAGACTCAAGTGTGAACAAGTGCATTCATGCAAATCTGGGAGCTTCGATAAAGACAGACCTCTGGCCAGCCAATGTACACACATTTGTTGAACGCCTGAGTGAGTGGGGCCGTCTATTTTTTAAGGGGAGAAAGAGGCAGCATTTTGGTTAAGAACTGACAAGATGGGAGGCATTGCCATTAACGTTCCCTTTCTATTGTTGAGAACTTGGCTATGAGGAAGTCATCCTTACCTTCACATCACAGTTGAGAAAACAGGAAGAGTCAGAAGATCTGAACTCAAGTTATCATGAAAACCAATCTCATGTCTTTTCACTGCATTTGACCTTATTTTCAGCTCCTTGTTCTCACTTTTCTCTTATTTCACAGGATTCACAATTTTAGGGCCATGAAATTGTGTAACACTTTGTTATGAAATACCACATTTTTATGGTGATTGAAAATTTGTTTGTCTTTTTTTCTTGCTACTTTCCTGCCTTTCTTCCTACTTTTTTCTTTTTTCAGTTTGTTAATATTTAGAAAAAAAAATACTAAGGGAAATGAGAAAATGATCTCTGAAAAGGAGAATGGTAAACTTAAAAAAATATATTAACACATTTTAGAAACCCCAGAAAATGATTTGTAGAAAAATTTCCTAGTATCTTATTATATTATAAGCATCTGTATATGTGCATTAACAGAAAAAACCCCAAACTCTGTAGAATAAAGAGGTTTATTCTGAGCTGACTATGGGTGACTGAGGGCCAGGGATCTGTGCCTAGGAAGTCTCGAGGAACTGGTCCTGAGGTAGTTGGGTTACAGTTAAGTTTCATGCATTTTAGGGAGAGAGGAATTTTAGGTAGAATCGTGAGTCAGTACATGGAAGGTGTACGTTGGTTTGGCCTGAACAGGCAGGACATCTGGAAGTGGGGCATTACGGGTTATAGGTAGCTTCAAAGATTCTTTGATTTGTAGTTGGTTAAGGAAATAAAGCTATGTCCAAAGGCTTGGAAAGTGTTAAGTTAAAATAAGGAAGGCTGTAGATAGACACAAGCCACACTATAGGGACCCAAGTGATCTGCGAAGCACAATGATGGTCTGCAGGTGATTTGACCTTTGCCCTGCATAGCCTTGGGTCCTGTGCATCATTCAGCATCTTACTGTCACAAGGAATCTGTTTTCTCAGCCTTATGAACTCTGTTTTCACGTCAGTGCTGGTCAACTGTTGTGTGAAAACTCCGAAAGGGAGGGAGTGTAAAGAGGCGTGTCTGACCTCCCTGCCCCTCACAGCCAAGAACTCAGTCTCAGGGTTGCTCCAGCTCCCCTTGGCCACGAGGGCTCTGTTCAGTTGACAGCAGGCTTAGGATTTTATTTTAGTTCACATATGTATTTTTTTAATTTCAAAAGAATCCATGATTATTGGTTATTATATTTAAAAAAGGGATCATGTAAAAATGAAAGTCTCCCTTAACCTCCATTTCACTCTCTGGAGTGAGTCATTTTAACAATTCAGTGCATACTTCCAGATATGGGCTATAATTTAACATAAATACATTCATGCGATGCTTTGTGATGGTGACATGTTCTGAGAATCATGTCATTAGGTGATTTTGTCATTGTGTGAGCATCCTGGGGTGCGCCTGCTGCACACGGCCACTTGGTGTGGCCTGTTCCTCCCGGGCCCCAGGCCTGCACAGCACGGCACTGTGCTGGACGCTGTAGGCAGCTGGGACACGGCGGTGAGTATCTGTGCATCTAAACACATCTAAACATGGAAACGGTGCAGTAAAAGTACAGTATAAAAGGTAAAATCTCGTACACCTGTATGGGGCAGGTGCTGCAAATGGAGCTTGCAGGACTGAAGTTGCTCTGGATGAGTCAGTGAGTGAGTGATGAGTGAATGTGAAGGTCATCACTGGGACATTACTGAACACTCCTGTAGACTTGATAAACACTGTGCACCTAGCCTGCAATAAATTTATAAAATTATTATTTTCTTTTCTTAGTAATAACCTTAACTTACTATAAACTTTTTATTTTGTAAAACTAATAATTTTTTAACTTTTTGGGAATAGCACTTAGCTTAAAACACAACACATTGTATAGCTGTACAAAAATACCCTCTTTTTCATATCCTTATTCTGTAAGTTTTTTTCCTATTTACATTTTTTAACTTTTTAAACTTCTTTTTGTTGAAAACTAAGACACAAACACACACATGATCCTAGGTCTGCGCAAGGTCAGGATCACCAATATCACTGTCTTCCACCTCACATCTTGTCACCCCAGAAGGTCTTCACGGGCAATAACACGCATGGAGCTGTCGTCTCCTATGACAAGGATGCCTCTTCTGGATCCCTCCTGAAGGACCTGCCTGACGCTCTTTTTGAGGAGGTGGGACCCCCAGAGATGTGGTTTGTTGTTGACCAAAGTGTTGTTATGCAGCAGCACATGACTGTGTGTGTGTGCATGTGTGTATGGAGAGAGAGAGAGAGGGAGAGAGAGTTTGTGACCAAAGGTAATGGAGTCACACTACATATAATCTCACTGAACATTACAGCTTGCTTTCCACTCGTTTGAATTTAATTTTTTTTTTTTTTTGAGACAGAGTCTCTCTCTGTTGCCCAGGCTAGAGTGTCGTAGCGTCAGCCTACCTCACAGCAACCTCAAACTCCTGGGCTCAAGGGATCCTCCTGCCTCAGCCTCCTGAGTAGCTGGGACTACAGGCATGCGCCACCATGCCCAGCTAATTTTTTCTATATATATAATTTTAGCTGTCCAGATCATTTCTTTCTATTTTTAGTAGAGATGGGGTCTCACTCTTGCTCAGGCTGGCCTCGAACTCCTGAGCTCAAATGATCCGCCCACTTCGGCCTCCCAGAGTGCTAGGATTACAGGCGTGAGCCAGTGCGCCTGGCCTACACTCATTTGAAATTAATATCTTTTTTTGGACAAAATTCCTGGTGGTGTCACATATATATTTATTCTAATTTATTAATTGTTTCCAGTTCATAATGGTGTCATTATCTATTAAATCATGTCTGTAACATTAAACATATACATTCTTTCTACTTTCTATTTCAATCAATGTTATAATGAAGACTTTTAAGGATGTGTAGTTACTGATCCAGGGTTGATAAATGCAGGGCAGAATGCTAAATGTGGAATTAATTAGGCAGGAGAAAAACATGTAATTTTAAATTTTATGGAAGGCAGATATTTCTTTTGTTAAAATAACATGTACAATGTGAAGGTATATGTGTATTTTCAGCAGTAATCTGTTTTTTGAGATCTCTCCAAAGATACTATTCCAATTTCAACTCTTATCAAGAATTCATAAGGATAGCTTTATTTCCCATACTGTTCCAAGCTCTGGATATTACCACACTGTTCAGTATCTACCTACCTGAAAAGCAAATATCTTTATATGTATATTTTAATTTTTATATTCTCGATCATTAGTGAGAACATTTCTAATATGTATAAGTCACTTGTCTGTAAATCATTCATCTTCCTATGAACTGTTTCTTCAAGTCATTACCTATTTTTATTTTGTAACATCTTTTTCATGCCAAAAATTTGAAAAAAAAATCTTCAGTGAGGTAGCCTTGCTGTTGTCTCATTGGATTTTCTTAGTATTGTCATTATTTTTAGACTTTAGTAGTGTTTTTTAGACTGTTGATTTTTAAAAAATATGCAACCAAATTTATCCACAGTTTGCTTTTCAGTTTTTGAGAATTGCAACTCAGTTTGTGAAGTTTACTTAGATCCAAAAAGATCAGGAAAATAAAAACCTATCATGCTTTCTTATAGTAGTTGTATTTTTCAATGTTTATATATATTTTTTGCATGGTGGCTCATGCCTATACTCCCAGCAGTTTGGGAGGCTGAGGCAGGAGGATCACTTGAGCCCAGAAGTTCGAGGCTGCAGTGAGTTGTGATCACACCACTGCACTCCAGCCAGGGCAGCAGCAGGAGACCCGTCTCCACAATAATATTTGTAATTTGTTTTGGTGTAAGTCTAAAGAAGGGATCCACACTGCCCTCCTCCCCCACAAGTGCCTTGTCAGTTATCATGTCTTGGTTACTATATTTGCAAAGTCTGTTTAGATATATGTTAAGATAGTTTCTTTTCATTAGTTTTTTTTTTTAATTCAGAATTTCTCTGGCTACATTCATGGGTTTATTTTTCTATTCTGTGTTCACATGACACATCTGCTTTAACATATGTAGAAACGTTTATACACACACAAAGGTATATATGCCAAAATTTTATATATTTTTCATAATTTGTTTTTTTTGTTGTTGTTGTTGAGACAGAGTCTCACTTTGTTGCCCAGGCTAGAGTGAGTGCCATGGCGTCAGCCTAGCTCACAGCAACCTTAGACTGCTCGGCTTAAGCGATCCTACTGCCTCAGCCTCCCGAGTAGCTGGGACTACAGGCATGCGCCACTATGCCCGGCTAATTTTTTCTATATAGATTTTTAGTTGTCCATATAATGTCTTTCTATTTTTAGTAGAGACGGGGTCTCGCTCTTGCTCAGGCTGGTCTGGAACTCCTGACCTCGAGCGATCCACCCGCCTCGGCCTCCCAGAGTGCTAGGATTACAGGCGTGAGCCACCGCGGCTGGCCTTATTTTTCATAATTTGAAAATGAAATAAGCAGGGTAAAGGTTTGATTATTACCATTTCAGATGAGAAAACTATGAAAAGGTAAATGAACTCTCTGAGATCTCATAATTATGTCAAGCTGCCCAAGTGACTGTAACAGAAGAGTTTGTTGCTATAGCCCAAGATGTATTGAATCTGTCTCTACATCTGTCTGTAAAATTGTGGTTTATCTTATCAAATAGGCTTTTCTTCAGATGTGATGCACTGTTGAATTTGGAATTTGATAGAGGTTTCTGCACATATGTGTGATTTATTGCATTAAAGTTGTATTATCTGCTACATTTTTTCCCCCTCAAGCAGTATATAGTACTTTGGAAGAAAAAAAACATATATTCTATCTCTTCAGTACCAGACCCAATTAAGAGAGAGAAAGAGATATTTTACAGGTTCTGTTGCTTTAGTAATATTATCATTTATCTACTCAGGTAATTAAAAATTACCTGAAAATGATGACCAAATGAATGAGGTGTTTATTTGGGATCAAGAGTAAAGTGCTCTGCATATAATGGATATTTCCTGAATACTTTTAATATTAACAGATTATTTGAGAGTTCTGTGTTGGGTCTTTGAGGTTTTTGGCAGGAGCTTAGTCACCTGGGTCTCTGGAAGAATGAATGGTTGGGCCGTGGCAGAATTTATCTTGCACTTCACTGGGGTTAGAGACACCTCAAGCAGTGGTTAAGGTTGAAAACTTTTAAGCTGTATTTCCTAGGTTTAAAGTCAGCTCTGTCTCTTTCCACATACGACAGTTTTCTTAACCCACATATGTCTTAGTTTCGTTTTTTTGTAAGTTTGGAGAAAATAATAATAGTGGCAACCCCATATTGTTGTTGTTTGGGCTAAATGAATAAATGTAAAAGGAGACAAGAGTGACGGGCTTATAGTAAGTGCTCTCCTAATGTCAGCTGGTGATATCATTAGTGTTGATCTTTCTGTTCAGGGGCAGTAGAGGTGGAAGGAACCAATGACAGCTCTACAGACCATTTCATCCTTGTGGGGTTCTCTGACCACCCCCGTCTGGAGAGGATCCTCTTCATGGCCCTCTTGATAGCCTACCTCCTCACCCTGATGGGGAACACCACCATCATCCTGGTGTCCCGGCGGGACCCCCACCTGCACACCACCATGTACTTCTTCCTCACCCACCTCTCCTTCCTGGACCTCAGTTTCACCACCAGCTCCATCCCCCAGCTGCTCTACAACCTTAATGGCCATGACAAGACCATCAGCTATGTGGGCTGTGCCATCCAGCTCTTCCTGTTCCTGGTGCTGGGTGGTGTGGAGTGCCTGCTCCTGGCCATCATGGCGTACGACTGGTTTGTTGCTGTCTGCAGGCCCCTACGCTACATGGTGACCATGAATCCCAGGCTCTGCCAGGGCTTGGTGTTGGTGGCCTGGGGCTGTGGGGTGGCCAACTCCTTGGCCATGTCTCCAGTGACCCTGCGCTTGCCCCGCTGTGGGCCCGCAAGGTGGACTACTTCTTGTGTGAGATGCCAGCCCTGATCTGGATGGCTTGTGTCAACACTGTAGCAGTCGAAGTCACCATCTTTGTCCTGGCGGTGGGCATTGTGCTGTCCCCCTTGCTGTTCATCCTGGTCACTTATGGTTATATCGTGAGGGCCGTGTTGCAGATTCAGTCGGCATCAGGGAGGCAAAAGGCCTTCAACACCTGTGGCTCCCATCTCACTGTGGTCTCACTTTTCTACAGAAACATCATCTACATGTACATGCAACCAGGAACCAGCTCCTCCGGGGACAAGGGCAAGTTTCTCACCCTCTTTGACAACATGGTCACCCCACTGCTGAACCCCCTGATCTACACCTTCAGAAACAAGGAGGTGAAGGGGGCACTGGGAAGGCTGCTGCTGGGGACAGTGAGGTAGGGAAGGCACAAGGGCATCTGCAGGGCCTCCCACCCTGGCCCTGTCCCTCGACTCCACCAGGGCCAGTGGTGACCGCTGGAATTCTGGGATCAGATCTGGTCTTAGCCTGCAACTGAACTGACTTGCCTTCTCCTGGACTTCTGCAGGCTGTGTTAGTTCCAACATTGTATGTTTTATGAGTGAAATGTGCAACACATACCATCCAAACCCCTCTTGTCGATCTATAAAGCAGATCCAAAGAACACTGGGATGAATAGTTGTAGAAATGATTTTCCACCAACTTATACCAGAGTGCCAAGTAGGAAACAAATCTTTTATTTTTTGCTTTTTTAAAAATTTCAGCATATTATGGGGGTACAAAAGTTTAGGTTGTGTATATTGCCCTTGCCCCCACCCCCTGAGTCAGAGCTTCAAGTGTGTCCATTCCCCAGACCAGGCGCATTGCAATGATTATGTATGTATACACCCATACCCTTCCCCACCATCTGCCCGACACCCGATTAATGTTATTCCTATATGTGCTCTTAGGTGATGATCAGTGAAACCAATTTGATGGTGAGTACATGTGGTGCTTATTTTTCCATTCTTGGGATACTTCACTTAGTAGAATGGGTTCCAGCTCTATCCAGGAAAATACAAGAGGTGCTATGTTAACATTATTTCTTATAGCTGAGTAGTACTCCATGGTATACATATGCCACATTTTATTAATCCACTCATGTATTGATGGGCACTTGGGTTGTTTCCACATCTTTGCAATTGTGAATTGTGCTGCTGTAAACATTCGAGTGCAGATGTCTTTTTTATAGAATGTCTTTTGTTCCTTTGGGTAGATGCTCAGTAATGGGATTGCTTGATCAAATGGTAGGTCTACTTGTAGCTCCATAATGCTTTCCACAGAGGTTGCACTAGTTTGCAGTCCCACCAGCAGTGTATGAGTGTTCCTGTCTCTCCTCATCCACGCCAACATTTATTGTTATGGGACTTTTTGATAAAGGCCATTCTCACTGGAGTTAGATGATATCTCATTGTGGTTTTAATTTGCATTTCCCTGATGATTAGAGATGTTGAGCATATTTTCATATGTTTGTTGGCCATTTTTCTGTCTTCTTTTGAAAATTTTCTGTTCATGTCCTTTACCCACTTTTTGATAGTGTTGTTTGATTTTTTTCTTGCTGATTTTACCCCTAAATGTATTTCTTCAGCATATTCTGAGATGGCTGCCAGAGGGCAGCCATCAGAATTGACCCCGTGAGGCTGTCTTTGGTGGTGGAGATTTGCAGTCTGTAGAGAATCTGCTTTAATGCAGCCAGACTTTCCCTCATCAGGACACACGGAAGAGTAACTGAGTCTGACACCTCAGAGCTCTGAAAAAGACAATTATCACCTGTTCTTTCTGAGAGCTGCCAGGTGAGAGGTTTTGTGAACAAACAAGACCACCTGTGCTCCCCGAGCTGCTTCTTTCTCCCCCCGTAGCCTTTCCTGCCACTGCAGTCCGGATTTACCATGTGACCCATTTGGGGCCATGCTCTGAGCCCATGTTCCTTCTGTAACCTCAAGACGGTATATGAGCTTCGGCACCTCACTGGGGGGTGGGTCTTCATTATGAAGGTTCCCGAGGACACGTGTTAAAGAAGTGCCTGCGCCTTTTCTCCTGTCAATCAATCTGCCTCATGCCAGTGATTTTCAGTGAAACTCCAGGGGCCAAGGGCCTTCGCCTTTACAGTACCACTGAGGGTGATCAGCTATGGAGCACCCCTGGGGAGGGGCACTGAAGTTGCCGTGGTCCCTGCCTCTGGAGAAAATGACCCCAAGAAAACAAAGAAAGCTTGTGTGACTCTAAAGAATGAAGTAGTTGGTTTGTAAGGTGGGGATTGATTTTTGTTGTTTCCTCTGATCATCTTCTGACATGGAGTCACCAATAAATGTAGTTGCTGTGGAATCGTAGGAGACTCAACTCTTGGCGTCTAAGCCAGGGAAAGTTGCTTTCACCTGAGCCTTGTGCTCGTAGGAAACAGTCACAGGTCAGACACCCCGCCCTTCATGCTACAGCAGTGGGCTCACTGCAAAGGCAGGCCCTGCCCACGAGACTCAGGTGAGTCAGCTGTACACACTCCCACAGTCTCCTGGGGGACTCGAATGACCACCTGGTTTAGCTGTTTTGCAAGTCTCCAGGCCCCTTGTTTTGCTTGGAGACATTGCTTGTTAATGAATTTTCTCTGTTACCTCAGCCTGGATGAAGTCACCTCCTTTAATTGTCCTGTGCATTTGGTTTCACAGCCATTTTTTCTACACTGTGCTAAAAAATTAAGATAAAAACCATCAAAACATGAGGCAGAACAGAATAGAACTGTCCTTTCCCTAGGTGACTGGCTTTCTGTCCCAGTCGCTTCCTGATGGCTACTACTCTTTGTACAGGTGTCCTTCCTCTCCTATGCCTCTCTGCAAACAGCCACTGCATTTCGTTTTCTGTCTCATCCTCCTTTTCTCTTCTTTTTATCTCTCTTGAAACTCCTATTTAATTCTTTTTTTTTTGTAAATTTACTATAGCAATGGCTCCTTCTTCTATTAATGTCACTTCTACCATGCATACTATTAAAATATAATTTTGAGAATAAAGTACACTCATGACTCATATAGTTATAAAAATAAGCACATGTTAAAGAATTTGTGTTACTCGTAAGATCTGAGGGAACTAGGTGGATGTTATAATCAGCTCAATGGAAAAGTCAAGCTGGTATAAATTTACAAAGCACAGAAATGTTGAGCTGAATTGCAAAAATGGAGCCACTGGCTTTCCACTGGGAGGAAGGAAGTCGATATGTGACATGATATGATTTGCATATCCATCAGTCACCTATAACTTACCAGGAAGTGCAAATAGCTCAAACGCAAGAAAGGGCTAGAATCTGATAACCTGATAACCAGAAGGCTGTGCTGTATAAATGATTTGTAGTTTTTCACTGAAACACAACTATGGTTCCACCTTGCTAACAATAGTTAACACTTTTGAGGTGCTTGGTATGTGGCAACCACTCTGGAGATTTATCTGTACTTACTCATGGAACCCTCCAGAAATATGGGGAGTTTGTTTTACAAAGGAGAAACTTAGGGCTCAGAGATTTTAATGTTCAGTTACTGGGGGAATGGGAATTTAAATAAAGCTGTTCTGATTATAGTATCTCGATGCCCAAGCACTCAGCTATGCTACTTGTATAGTGCCCTGAGCAGGTTGAGTTCTAATAATCATGCAGGTTCCAGAATATAAAAGAATTATATTTTTCTACCTGAGAAGGTACTAATTATTCATTTAATTGTATTTTTTATTTTAACTGAAATAAGGTTTCCACCTCCCACCATCGACATTCTCCAGTGAATCCTCTAAATAGTACTCATTATGTGGAAATTTGTGGAAATTAATAAAATTTTGGAGAAGCCCAAATGAAAACTTCCCTTCACCTTCTGAAGGTTCACTGAAAATCCACTGACCAAAGACAGATGAATAGGAGGAATGGCATTCAAATGTATTAACCTGCCTGAGAGTCTACAGAATATAGAATTTCAAAGATATGGCCAGATGGTTGACACTTATGCCATCCTGAGGATACAGAAAGACGGGGGGCTTGGATCTCAGCAAAACAGGATATGGTAGGGGAAGAAGAGAAGGCCTGGCTAGCAAAGGTGGTTTTGTTATGTAGGTAAAACCTCACAGGTTGCACCGCTCAGAAAGAATAGATGGTAAATATTTCTTTGAGATCCTTACATGTTACTTTGAGATCTTTAAAGGTGTCAGGCTCTCACTGAATCTTTCCTAGATTCAGACAAGGGAGGATCTCACAGAAAGCCTGGTTGAATCAATATGGATTTTTCTCTACAGATGCAAATCTTCCCTACAAAAGATAGCTTTGCAGCGATTCTTGTGTTTCTAGTCCTTATGAATAGCCATCTTTAAAGAAATCAAGAAGTGTATTTTGGGGTAAAATATTTTGGTTTCCTTCAAAATTGTGTCATCCAAATGATGACCAGGATGGCTACATGGTAGAAAGCAGAGCTTTATTGGTGATCTCAGTTTGCAAACTAGGAAGAAATAGTCTCTGGTGTGGGCTGAAGGTGCTGTCTTTTCAAAGGGGAAGGACAGATTGGGTTCGATGCCTCATGAGGCTGGTACCATACACATTCAGCAGATTTGGGAGAAATGCTGTACATATTTATAAGGGGAGCTGAGTGCATGTGCAGTGACTAAACATGTATAGAACATACATCCCATGCTCACTTTGGGGCAAGGTTTTAGCATTAAAATGAGATAGAATTTGTCTCTATATGTCAAAAGGTGAACTATAGGACACAAAGACAGTTTGTGGACAGCCTCTATAACCTGGCTGGAACTGGGTTAAAGTCTACAATAGCTTATCATAAAAGAATGCTTGTAAAGCCAGTCCTCTGCTCAATCAGAAGTGTGCTGGTCAGGGTTGTAAGTTAGTCTGACAGCTCCCACTGTTAGAGTGTTTGGCAAGGGTGTGTTTTTCTTATGGTCATAGGAATTTAGAATTTTGCCATGCCAGCCTGGCCCTCAACCCTAGATCCATAGGTGACTTTTATCTTCTTAATCTCAGAGCCTATCTTAGTTGATAAAAGGACGTCTGTTTTGTTCTCTGATATCACATTTATCATGTACGATATTATGTACTTTCCTTAGTTGATGAATTGTCTAACTTGGTGCTTCTTGACCTATTTATTTTTTATTATTGCTACTCCTAAAATGACTTTTTACACTTTTTTTATTACTCCCTCTCCCATGGAACTTTAATACATGTAGGGAAGTTTAAATGTTCCCCCTAAATGTTTGATACTTTGAGTCTATAAAACAAACGGAAAATCAACAGATTAACAGATCAACAGGGAAAAGCCTTATAAGTTTATTATGTGCACACTTATGCACTGACACCAGACAACATATAAAAACTCAAAGGCAATATGGTTGATGCTTAAATATTCTCTTCACTGGGGAGAGAAGAGATGGGGGATTGTAGGGATAAATGATTTTCAGGAGAAATGAATGAGCCCAAAGAACAATGGCCTCGGATCAAGTTTCTCTGAACTCTGAGGGAGGTGTCTTCATATGTTGTGGGACAGTGAAGGGAGGAAAGGTTGTCAAGCAGAGGCTGTCTTGTTATGCAGGTGAAAATATCTCAGAGCTTCCCTTGGAAAGAATAGATGGCAGCCTGCGGCTGAGTTCATCTAGATCCAGGCAAGGGAGGGCGGCTCAGAGAAAGCCTGGCTTTTTACTTCACCAAAGCAGAATTTTCTCTACAGATGAAAATCTCCTCCACAAAAGGCAGCTTTGCAGGGTTATTCCTGTCTCAGACCCTCTAAATGGCCATCTTGATATATGTCGAAGACATATGTTTTGAGATAAAGTAATTTGGGTTTTTTTCTATACCACAGAAATAATATGTTGTATATTGTTGGAGCAAAGGAAGTGTCACTGAAAGATCAACTCACAATAAGACAAATTAATAAGCCAAAAGTATAGCAAATTTTTTTACCATGCACATGGATAGAATCATAGAGTGATTGCCCAGTATCCCAGTGGGGTCAAGGAGCTCACATACCCTCATTTTAGAGGGGTAGGAGGAGATGAGGAGTATAGGTAATTCTGTTGAGGGGCAATAAATGATTACTAGGGAGAATGAATAGATACTTGGGAGAATGAATGGATGGGGGGAAAGAGATTGAGTTGTACATGATTCTCTTTGGAAATTAAATTAACCTGAGAGACAGGCATTATTTTTAAAATAGGTTGGACCAGGTGTGGTTGCATTCTTGATCTTCTTTCCTGCAATAGATATTGAGATAACAGGGAGGGCAAGAAAAAAAGTTATTCTTCTTGATGGGTCCCTCTGGTCTTTATGGGAAAAGCCCCTTCTAGGGAAATCCCCTTATAAGTGTCTGTTGATCACTGAGGGCCTTTAATTCAAAATACTCTTTACACCAAAGAATCATATTTTGTCGTGAAATTCCCTGAGCTCCTTCAATATCTATGTATGTGCTATAGACCTCTGGAGGGCCACAAACAATTGCAATATCTGAGATTTTTTTCTAATCTCCCAGAATCCATTTTTATATCCCCTTGGGGGTGATATCACCTTTGATACCATCAGATATGGCAGAAGATATACAGCCACTAGATGAATAAATTTTCCAAAATCTTCATAGAAAATTTAGAGTACAGACCTTTAAGTTTACTGAAAAGCTAAATCTCTTTATTTGTTTATTTTTTTACTAATACATAACAATTGTACATATTTATGGGGTACACATGATATATTGGCAAACCAATTTTAAATAATGAGATTCAGAAAGTAATGCTCAAATACAGAGCTTATCCGAGCACACAGCTTGAGAATGGCTACACAGAAAACACTGATGCCAAACAGATGGTGTCAGCATTCCAGAGTGGAGAAGTTAAGGTTTCACTTACATAGGCAGAGACAGAGGTGTTCCAGCAGGATTATGGCATATTCCATACAAGACTGGTGCACACATTACAGCGACCTGATTGGTTACAGATTGCCACAGTCCAAGGAAGATTATCACTCTGTGAGGGGAAACAAAGAGCTGAAGGGGTCTTATATCCGATCCCACTTGGTCTTCCTAATTATCTATAGTACAAGAATAAAGAAGGGAGTGTATCTATAAATCAGAGAAACAAAGGTTACAACTGCATGCTAAATGACTCAGGCTGCATAGCCACATTTCTCTCAAGGCTCAGAATAAGTAAAATTTTCAACAGCTTTAAATTGGAATTATTGAATTTCACAGACACATACGTACAATGTGTAATGATCAAATTAGGGTAATTGAGATATTCATCCCCTCCAACATTTATCATTTCATTGTGTTGGGAAAATTCCAAATCTTTTCTAGCTATTTTGAAATATGTTAATACATTGTGTTGTTGTTAACTGTAGGTACCGTACTGTGCTACCAAACACTAGAACTCATTTCTTCTATCTAACTGTATTTTTGTACCCCCAAATCTCTTTATTGTAGAAGATTTCCAAGGGGACAAACAACCACAGCAGACATATTTCAAATCTTCCCTATCTAAAATAAATGTAAATACTTATATATCTATTTAATCCATTGGTTATATTTTTTCACCTACTGACACAAATTAAAAAATATATGTAATATATATACACATGTTTATATACATGTGTTTACATATATGTGTCACATATTTGTGTGTGTATGTGTATCTTATACAAAGAATTTGCTCAGGAAGTTTGTTGCAAATACAAGTGTAAATATAATATACAGGCTGCTGGGAAACAGTGATGGAGAAAAACAAGTAATATGTATTGTTTCAAATAACTACTGTTTGGGGGATTTTAGCCATCCAAAAATGAGAAATATACCTTACTTTTTGATTTGTGTTCTCTATATTTTGTACTTGATGACTATAAAACTCATGGTTCCACTGAATCAGGATCTGTTGGCCTCAAATTCTCCATTTTTCTTGGGCTCATTTAAGTCACACTCTGTCACAGCTTTCTTTCCAGTATGAAAACCTATAGTGAGTACCTCATGATCCTTTGTTCCAGACATTTGATTATTCTAGGCCCTTCTTTCTCAACTCCATCCACCCTCATTTGTTCATCCCAAATACTCTTTGGGGATAACATCCTTTTGAAGCTCACTCGTGACTCATCACAGCTACACTGTTACAACTATTACCTTCTGTTGGGCACTGATATTTATAGCTTTGCCTTCTTGTTATGGTGAGTGTCAAAGACTCATATCCACAGAACACACAGGCATTTGCAGAAGAAAAATGAGGCACGATCTAGGAGATTGCACTGAGTTGTATTTTGTTGCACACCATCCTGCCAAGTGGAGAGCCACACTCACTTGACTGACTGTCGCCTACTAGACCAACAGAAATTCTCATTTCCATGGTAGGCGTAACTAAGGGGAGCCACAGCTGCACTGCCCATCCACTGACGTATGCATCAGTTCAACAGATGCTGTGGGCAGCTGTTCTGTGCAAGGTGCTCCTTTAGAGACGAAAGTTACAGTAGCAAATGTGACTGAAAAGGTCCTTGTATTTGGTTAAAACTGGAAACACACACACACACAGATATAGATTGTAAATTAGCAAGGTAATTACAGGTGTGAAAATTGCTAGATGAAGGAAGCACAGGTGGGAAATGGGGCCACGTGTCTATGGCAGGATGCAAACGCTCAGTTTGATTTCAACATGTTGAGGTGGAGAGACCTTTGGAGACTCCCTTTTCTACAAAAGAGACTTAAATTCTATTTAGAGTCTATGGCAGATATTTCATTAGAGATTATTAAAAATAACCTATGGTTACAATCATCAGGAAGATAGAAGATAGAAGTATACCAGGGAGTGAAGCCAAGAAAGTAATAATCAAAGCTGCAGATACCGATGTGCTTAGCTGAGGCAAAGGATTTCATGGTGGGGGAAGGAGGTGACTGAGAAGGAGGCATAGAGCCACCCTAAGTGACAAAAGCAAATTTCCAAAAGGAAGGAGCTCCTATTTTGCAGTATGTCACAGACCAGTAAATGGATGCTACAAAATGGCCAGTGCCTCACATATACAATCCAAAGGACATCGGAACACTGTCAGGGCAGTTTGAGGAGAGCGTTACAAGAGCCCAGAGTTCCGTGTGCTGCAGAGCTAGTAGGAGATGAGATGAGACTGCTCCTCCGCAACAAGGAGCTGTCTGAGAAGGGAAGGGAGCTGTAGGCAATCCAGGGTTAGAGATGGGGCGAGGCAGTGAGCCCTGTCATAAAAAATGTTTGTACTTAAAAAATGGTCAGTAGATGGTGTTGAGTTTGAAGTCCTCTGGCAACATAACTGAAGGAGGTAAATCTTGCCAGAGTAGACATTATGGGATTGTTGTCAAAACCCCAAATTCAGGATGTGCAGCTGACGCCAAGCACTGTGACACAAGTACTTGGAGATGGAGAAAGTTGATTCAATTTGGTGAAAGTGAGAAGAGGGGAGAGCAAGATCTCTCAGGTCTATCTCAAGAAAGCGACAAAGTAGGGAGATTTTTTGCAGCGCGGGAACAAGGGAGGGGGAATTTCATGGAACCAAGGGGGGATGTCCGCGTTGCTTCAGTCTCAGATAACATCTTGAGCAACCAGACTTCTGGTTGTCAGCAGCTGATCATGATGCTTTTAAGGACATTCATTCCTGCTGCAAAACAGACTCATCAATATTCCTTGTGACCCTGGAGTTGTCTCCTCTTGCTTGACAAAGAAACAGAACACCAGCAGTTAATAACTGCTGAGAGAACAAGTCGTGCTAGGCAGGCAGCAAGTGGTCATCACGTGCAAGCAAATACAGGTCTTGTCAAAACTTACATTATTGCAATCACTAAAAGTCGTGGGTCACCAAAATCTCAAGAGGCCAGGCCATAGGATCAATAACACGTAGGGAACAAAGGGAAAATATTGATAGATATGACCTAATTCACATTTTAACTTGAACAACTAAAAAATAAATACATTGTACAAAATTAAATAATGAAAAGAAGAAAAATGCTGGAGGTTATTATCCCTAATGAAAACAAAATTCTTGCTAATCAGAAAGAAAATTAAATCCCTCCAATTATAAACTCCATACAGATAGTGTCACAGTGGCGCCTTATCCCCAGG
Source organism: Eulemur rufifrons (assembly GCF_041146395.1). Taxonomy (NCBI): domain Eukaryota; kingdom Metazoa; phylum Chordata; class Mammalia; order Primates; family Lemuridae; genus Eulemur; species Eulemur rufifrons. Next base: position 2,976,922 of record NC_090986.1, read on the forward strand.
GGCTGGCAGGCACTATGTTCTCATAAAGTATTTTTCAATGAATGAATGAAATAGTACAGGAATCATCAAATGCTCAGCACTGACACTAGAATGTGTTTAATTGCTGATGCAAAATGTGTGGGAGACAGGAAATGACTGAGATGCAGGAGGAAGGGAGGCAGTTCCCAAAGGAGACAGGAGAGAAAGGGGAGCAGGACATGGTAGAGGCCAAGAGGAAAGTTCCCTTTGTCCCTCTGAAGTTTTGCTGAAAATCACTGACATGAGGCAAATTAATCAGAGAAAAGTCACATAGGTTTATTTAACATGTATATGCAGGAGTCTTCAGAACGAAGAGCCAACCCCCTAATGAGGTGACGAAGCTCATATACCATCTTGAGGTTACAGAAAGGACGTGGGCTCAGAGCATGGCCCCAAATGGGTTACAGTGGTAAATGAGGTTGTAGTGTTAAGACAGGGTATGGGAGGGAGAGAAGAGGACACTCCGCTAGCAAAGGTGGTCTTGCTATGTAGATGGAACCTCACAAGTAGCAGCCCTCAGAGAGGATAGGTGGCAAATGTTTCCTCTCAGCCTGTCAAGGGTATCAGACTGTCAGTTAATTTTCCCTAGATGCAGACGAGGGTAGGCCTGGCTGCACTAACACAGCTTCTCTATCGATGTAAATTTCTCCACAAATGACAGCTTTGCATGGCCACTTCTGTTTGCTGGCTCTCTGAGAGCCATCTCAAAATAAGTTAAAGAAATACATTGTGGGGTAAAGTATTTTTATTCCCTGCAACATATTTGGGGAAACTGGCCTTCTCCAGAATGAGTGTTTCTTCCTGCTCTATGGTTATACACAGAAGGATCACTTGGTTTCAGATGATGACAGCAGACACCACCATCCAGGGAAGGCTTACTTGTCCCAGCTCTTAGGTAAGTCCTTCCTTCCATTATGCTACAAAAGTCCTGAGAAATCCATGAGGGACTCAGAACTGAGGGCAGACCCTGACTTCCCCTGTCAGAATGCACTCTCAGTTCTGTGGTGAGGACTTTGCTCTTTGCTGAGGTTTCTGTGTGTTGCCAACCACTGTGACATTTATTGCCAACACCAGCAGAACAAAGAGCAGGGGACAATCTTTTTCCAGAAAAGCTATCCAGATTTTCTTCCAAGTCAAAGCTGAGAACTATTAGGAAGATGTGTCCATTAAGATATCTATACTGATAAGCTATCTTAATATGCCTCTTGTTTTAGTGTGTTACATCCCATAATCACAGACCATGTAATCATGGCTATGACAGGCAACAAGCAGGGGAAAATGTATGTTCTCCTTCACAGATTCAGAATTATCCTCTATCTTTGCTAAAAAATTCCTTGGGATACACACAAGCAAAGGGGACATAAAAAGGAATATATATGCCACAAGTTGTGGCACAAGGCTGTAGTCCCAGCTACTTGGGAGGTTGAGGCAGGAGGATCACTTGAGGCCAGAAGTTTGAGGCCAGTCTAGTGAGGCCCTGTCTTAAAAATTTTCACAAAGAAAGGAATATAAATCGCTATTAACAATTAATCAATTTGATTCATCTTCTAAATAATAGATTTGGATATTACAATAACTCAAGATGGCCAATGAAAATAACAAGAACAATGATCAAGAAGACAAGTATGGGATTGAAAGAAACTAAAAATATTTCGCCACAAAATATATTACTTCCTTGACATATTTCAAGATGGCTATTTAGAAAGGACTGGAAACATGAGAATAGCCCTCCAAGTTTTTACTGGAATTCATACCTGACTTTTTACTGAAGAGGTAATTCTTACTATTTACACAGATAAATATGCACTGGAGAAAAGGAAGTACATATTTAGGTGGGCTAATAAATGCTAATGTTACATCTGTTCCAGGTGGGAGCCCAAAAGGTATGTATAGGACAGAATGTGGTTAATGCAAAACTTAGGCTTGTAAAACAATAGCCACAGGATCTGGAGAGTCCCCAACTTTGTAAACCTAACAGACAGCTGTGCGGGCATTCCTATCCCCCCCCCCATAAGGACAAAGCTACCCCCTCCCTTATCTCCACAGGAGGAGACTGACACAGGGGTCCCACAAATCAGTCATTTAAAAAATTTTATTGCAGCGGCTGTTCTGGTCCAGGTACTCACCCCTGCCTGAGAAATCCTCTATAAAACCCAAGGCTCTCCCATCCCTCAGGGTGGACGCTCTTTGGCCTCCACCTGTCTGCACCCGGATGCCCCAAATAAACAGCATTTGGCTACACACGAGGCTTCCTGTCTCTCTCTCAGCTCCGGACCTAACAGCTAACACTGATAAAGTATTAATGATTGGCTCTTAGGAGGGGGCAAACAATGATTTCAAATTGCTGAACCAAAAAGACACAGTACTGTAGACTCCTAGTTACTTTCCCAGCCCGCAGGGAATAGTAGAAACACTGACTCTGGAGCTGAGGAATCACTCACATTGACTTCCCGGCCCCTAAATAGGCCTATTGTGGTGAAAGGCTGCGCCATACTGCCACCTGGAGGAAACAGAAAAGACTGGTGATTTATCCCATGGTTCAAACGTGTGGAGGTGGAGATAACTGTACGGGCACCATGCAGTTCCTCACTTTCTCCAATGCAGATCGGGTTTCAGAAATCACACTATATTATCAGCAAAATAAGTAGATGGTGGTACCTGTTAAAATTCTTGTCCTATATGTAGTCCTAATGGAATATATCGACATTTCCCCTAACATTCATTCTTCATTTTCCCACAAGTCCCTAGTTTAAAGGCCATATAATTAGGGACAGATTATAAGTGAGATAATGAAGCAGAAACAGCCACAATTCAGTCCAGACTTGATATGAAGCACTGGATGTTGGTAGCGTCATGGAAGGTGACAAAGACTCTTTGTTTGGTCAAACTTTAGTCAGGCTCCTGAACTTTCTGCTAGGTCCATCTGTGCACTTCCTTGTAAAATCCAGTTTTAGTAAAGAACCTTGCTAAGTCAGGTTAAGCAGAACCCTCCATCCTCAATATCTGACCAGGTCCCTGATCATCTGCTATCCCCCAGGTGGTGGCTGATCACCATGGCCTGTCTTTAGCAGGAGCCCCACCGGGCATGTTCTGGTCTCCTACAGTCATATCTAGGAGTAGCGTGTCCTGAGCCTGAACATCTGGTTGTTCTTCCTTTATCTCCAAGGCAAGGTTTACAAACATCTTTAGGCAAAGGTACCAAGAGTATACAATGGGAAAAGGACATTGATAAACAGTTTTTGGAAAACTGGATATCCATATACAAAAGAATGAAATTGGACACTTATCTCACACCATATTAAAAAATCCACTCAAATGAATTAAAGACTTAAAACCTGAAACTGTAAAGTTACTAGAAGAAAAGAAAACATAGAGGAAAAACTACACGACATTGGTCTGGGTGAGGATTTTTTAGATTTGACACCCAAAACACAGGCAAAAAAATAAAAGTAAGCAAATAACTGTAGATTCATGTGTTCCTTTCTGGGCTCTCTATTCTGTTCCATTAGCCAATGTATCCACTTTTATGCCAGTAATGTGCTGTTTTAATTACCATCGCTTTGTAGTATAGCTTAAAATCATGTAGTCTGGTGCCTACAGCTTTGTTATTTTTGTTCATGAACACTCTTGACCAGTTAAATAGATGAGACATGATTTAAAGAACTTTGAATGTAATGTACATTTCATCTTATTGAGAATACTAGTTTCCAAACCTTAATTAGCACTTTTCCTTTTCCTTTTTCCTAGCACTTAAAAATCTCTAATCATTTTCTCCTTTGTGAAACAGTAAATGAATTAATTCATTTATGCCTTCCGTTTTCTGGTAAGTTAATAGACTTGGGTATATATTTAACTCCACAGATGCATGTTTTTCTCTTTAACTCTCTTCTAAGATTTGGACCATCTCCAAAATATTTGAAAATAAAATATGATCCAGGATTCTCACTATTAAGTATACATCCAAAACAAATGAAATCAGTATGTTGAAGACATATCTGCACCCCTATGTTTATTGCAGCACAATTCACAACAGACAAGATATGGAATGAACCTACACCAATAGATGAACGGATACAGAAAATGTGGCATTTTTTAAATACAAAAGTGTAAGAATAGTATACACAGTGGAATACTATTCAGCCTCAATAAAGAAGGAAATCCTGTCATTTGTGACAACATGGATGAACCTGGAGGACATCATGTTAAGTGAAATAAGTGAGACAGAGAGACAAATTCTGCCCAATCACACGCACATGTGGACTCTAGAGAGCTGATCTCATGGAAGTAGAGAGTGGAACAGCGGCTACAGGGGATGGCAGGGGGTAGGGGAGGGGGATGTAATAAGACTGGTTAATGGGCACAAGGTTATAGTTAGATGTGTGAAATACGTTCTGCTGTTCCGATGCACAGTAAGGTGAAAATGGCCAGCAATATTGTATTGAATATTTCAAAATAGCTAGAAAAGAGAATTTTGAATTTTTTCATCACAAATGAGAAATATATGAAGTGATGTATATACCCTGATGTCATCATTGCTCAGTGTATGCATATACCAAAATATCATACAGTACTTCATAAATATATGTAAATATGTGTTAATCAAAAATGAACAAACAAAAATAAAAATAGTAAATAATGAAGGAAGCTGTGAGTTATGGAAACTGGGGATGCAATCCAGCCGGCTAAGGTGGGATTAGGAAATCACAGATTCAATTCGTCATCAGATGTAGAGGACGACCAGTTCACACGAGATCAGACTGACCACCCCTACCAGACACAGATGCATTAAGGTTCGTGTACAAGATGCCTGCTACCTTATGTCATATTTTCTTAGCTATAGAAATTGTGCAATATGTATTTTCTAGGTTTTAAGCACTCAAGGCACGGTTTTAGCACAGATCTAAGCTTGAGATAAACTAATACAAAGAATGAATTATTTCTCTGTGTTCTAAAAAAAGTAAAATGATACATTTTGCACCTACATTGTGTAGATTTGTATATTTTTCTTTCTGTTATTTTGCATTCATTGAATCCTCTGTTTCAGAATAAGCAATTCTCCATTTTTGTATATTCTGCAGATTTCCTGTCCATACTTGTATTTATTTTTTCTCTGATATAGTATTAATGTCTGCTCTTGATATTGCTATCATTTTCCCATGCCTAAGTTCAGTGGAAATGAGGATGGGCTTTAGTGTGTTTTAGCTATGCTATAGTACTCTTCTGTCATGGCACCAAGGAGAAGAAAAAGGAATAGATTGTACAGCTAAAAAACATAGAAATATTTTTACTGTTTGGATTAAATTAACTGAATTCACCAATTACATCCCAGTGAAGGAAGCCCAGTCTGCAGAGAAATGAACGGTGTCATCTGTGGCCTCTGTGGGGCGAGTGGGGTGAGGCCCCAGTTCAGAGACAGACCGTGCAAAGCAAGTTAGAGCTGTGGGTGTGCGAGTCTCCTGGGGAAGAGCTGCCAGCCCTGGGACTTGTCAAACTGCACCTTCCTCCTTCTGTCTCTGTCAGGTAATTAGCATGATTGTGTCTCTCGTGTGCTCCAGCTCTCCTAGTGGAGCCTGACTTGTGTACCAGGATGAAAAAGAAGGCAAAGCTATCGTTTATTTGCTTGAAAGCATAGGACTGACAAATTGAAGATTTTGAGTAATTTCTCTGGCAAGTTTTATTCAAGAAATGATGTATTTCATCATTTTACTTTTGTACAACTGCTAGGTTGATTGATCCAACCAAGGTATCAAATTACTTTATCTTTTTTGTTGTCAGAAACTATAGGAGAATTGGGAAAATATTTGCATAAATAAAAGTTAAATAACAGGATAGATTTCTAGTTCAAATTTACCCAGTGAATTTTTGGAGCTAAACTTTTAATGTATTAATTAAAGTAGGAATACATGTGCTGACACTCCCCTTTCAAATCCAGGAAAAATTAAAGTCAACAATTCGTATTCTTTATCACAGCCTGTGGTGTTATTTCCCATAAGCTGCTCTATGGGAAAGACTCAGGAGCCATTTGAACCCAGATTCTACTGCTCTTATGATAAGAAAGTAGAGAAATGAGGAAATGCTATTCCATGACTTCTAATATGGGGATGGTTATGCCTTGCTTGGCTGCTTATACAAATATTTCTTGGGAAAAAAGAGGACTAAATGGCCTTCAGCATTTATAGAAATTATGAACTAATTTTGGTTTTAGCCAAAAGTAACTGATAAGAACATTTACTATGGGGGGAAAAGAAGCAAATAAGCAAAACAATCCCTTCAACTTTCCTCATTTTTCTGCCACTGGCGGAAGAAAAAAATACAGCTATACAACACACGGAAGTAGGACTGATTTCCTCCGTAAGTTCTGCCTCTGAACCTCCCAATTTACCCAGAAAGGATCCATGGGGAATTTGAAGTGCCCCAGAGTATCAAGATCCCTATTGTTTCAGGTTATCTTTGCACTGTCTGCTAGGATTCTCCCTGGAGGCATCTTCTAATGTCACCCCCATAATAACCATCTCTTCAGGAGAGTTGAGGTTTTTTGGAGTTAAATAGGAGAAGGTGAGGCTGGGGGCTTCCTGTTTTCTCTTCCTTCCATGGGTCTGTCCCCTGCCTCATGACATTGGAGAGAGTCACTCACAATTCACCAGCTTCAGGCTGGACCTACTTTGGTCACAAGACGGAGAGGACAAAGGACAGTCAGCAATCACAGAGCAGGGTGCTTTGCTGGTGTTAGAACATTTTTCTTTTTTGTTTCTCCAGTCTGACATCTTTAGCTTCTTTGCTTCTGCACTTGAGATATTTTTGGCAACATGCTGCCAAAAATAGTGAGTAAGAGTAGGCGTTTCGTGTTCCTTCTGACACTTTTCTCACTTCTTAGTTTGCGCATTAGCTTGGTAAGGTACAATTTTTTCTTGGATCCTCCAGAGAGTGCAGATATGCAACAATAGAGAAGCAACATTTCTGTTTGTAGGGAATAAAATCATAAGCCCAAAGCAGGGATGACGCAAGGTGGGGCGAGGTAAGTGCCGGGTACGTGGATAAAGGGAGTTTGGAAACACTTGGCTCCAGAGAGAAGTAACTGGTGGGCAGAAGATGCCTAGGCTGTTGGTGAGGGTTAAAGGTGAGCTGGTGTACATTGTAGGGCCCTTGGAAACCAGACTAAGGTGTTTGGGGATTGCTCAATGGGTGAGTGGAGTAAAACACTTAATCATTCATAGAAGAGACTGAAAATTCAGAAGAGTGACTGAAGATTACTAACAAAGATAAGGGAAGTTGAACAAGAAGGGGAAGAAGTGGAGGAGGAGGGGGAGAAACAGGGGTAAAAGGACACGGGACATAAAGCCAAGGCCAGGGGCTCACGCACACACAGCCAGTAGAGATGGGCGCTGTGATGAGACAGGAAGTGGGTGAAGTTCTCCAATGCAGATTATCAGCCCTGCCCTCTGTCATTCTGCAATGGTTATACTCCCTGGAAAATGAAAGATTCTGTGTGTTCAAGGCTTTTCTTGTTTCATATTAGTACTGTAATATGGAATCGAACTAAAATCCTGCTTTATATAAGATAATAAATTTCAGATATTAAAAAATGGACTCAAATTCAGAAAAAAATAATGATCATCTTAACCTCTACAAGATTTAAAGGAGGTGTTTTATTGACTGGAATCTGATCCACTACTACCTGGATAACGGGTCAAGTCTCAGAAAAAGGTGATTTGTAGCCAAATGACACAAAACATGGGAAACCAGAAGAAAGCAAAGATTGCTCCAGTGTGGAGACGACGGGCAGTGATAAGAAAGAAAAGAGGCACAATAGAGCAATTTCCCCACTTTTGCCAAGGACTTACCCTTCACTAGGGTTTTGAGAAACAGCCAGGTATATTGGTGTGATTATTTCAATTAAAGTGTGTCGTGCATTTGCATAGTAACATTTTATCTAACTTTTCCCAAGTTTTAACAATCTGGTTAAAAAAAAAAAATCCTTCCTCTAGATCTATTAATGAAATAGTTACTGACTATTTCATTAATTAAAATATAAAGTTCTCCTACTGCACACAGGCCAAATATCAGGTATTAGAGTTAAGGATGATACTGACCATAATCTATGTCTTCAAAACCTGGATGTGGGAGGGAGATTGGGGGTAATTCAAGAGGAGTTGGATTGCCAAGGTGCTGTGTGGCTGTAGGTAACCTACTGTGTGTGGGTGTAACTAGGTCAGATTCCACGTGTCTGAAAGATTGTGTGTAGAGGGCAACTGAAACTACAGTCTGAGACAGTGTCCAACAGGTGGACAAGGTCACATCTGTTTCTGGTGATTAAAGGTCATAGAGAACCAGAGAACCCAATATGTGCTCTTGTAAGTCTGATTTTAGGGGAAAAAGTTTAAAAGAGGTTGATCTTTCCCCAAATTAGTGACTGCCAGTAGTTATCAACCATTTCTGATCAGCTCTGGGTGCATTCACAAAATTCATTCCCAGGAAGAAGAGGAAGTGAATCTAAACCTAGGATGGTAGCCCAGTGTTCTCCCTGGGGGTGAGGTACAGTGCAAATGTTTAAACAAGTTTTGGCTAGTTCATATACAGCTTGGTTCAAGGGATATAGGAGATAGAGGAAGAATACAGAAGTTTTCTATTTTAACAATTATTTTCTTAAATTTTTTTTTTTTTTTTTTTTGAGACAGAGTCTCACTCTGTTGCCCAGGCTAGAGTGAGTGCCGTGGCGTCAGCCTAGCTCACAGCAACCTCAAACTCCTGAGCTCAAGCGATCCTCCTGTCTCAGCCTCCCGAGTAGCTGGGACTACAAGCATGCGCCACCATGCCCGGCTAATTTTTTCTATATATATTTTTAGCTGTCCATATAATTTCTTTCTATTTTTAGTAGAGATGGGGTCTCGCTCTTGCTCAGGCTGGACTCGAACTCCTGAGCTCAAACGATCCGCCCACCTCGGCCTCCCAGAGTGCTAGGATTACAGGCGTGAGCCACCGCGCCCGGCCAATATTTTCTTAAATTTTGGAATATATTTTTATAATAAAAATAATATCTGTTTTTATGAAAATGTTTCCAGAACATTGTGGACTTACTTTATTTACTTTTTATTTCCCATTAAAATGCTTCTACTTTTAATTTTGGATAAAATCTTTGTTCCTTTTTAAATATTTAGGTTTTGTGTTTTGTTTTGAATAACTTTCTCACTCCCCAATTTTCCTATCCAATTCTGTCTATTATTAATGTATTAAGCTATGCACACACACACATATTTTCATGAGAAGTGTCAAATATTGTTGGTATGATAGGAGTGCAGAGTGGCTGTGAATTACTTTTTTTCCTTCAATTTTCCATTCTCCTGAGGTACAACAGAGAGATGGAAGGAACCAATGACAACTCCCCAAACCATTTCATCCTTGTGGGGTTCTCTGACGACCCCCGTCTGGAGAGGATCCTCTTTGTGGCCCTCTTGATAGCCTACCTCCTCACCCTGATGGGCAACACCACCATCACCCTGGTGTCCCGGCGGGACCCCCACCTGCACACCACCATGTACTTCTTCCTCACCCACCTCTCCTTCCTGGACCTCAGTTTCACCACCAGCTCTATCCCCCAGCTGCTCTACAACCTTAATGGCCATGACAAGACCATCAGCCATGTGGGCTGCGCCCTCCATCTCTTCCTGTTCCTGGGGCTGGGTGGTGTGGAGTGTCTGCTCCTGGCTGTCATGGCCTACAACCAGTTTGTTGCTGTCTGCAGGCCCCTACGCTACATGGTGACCATGAATCCCAGCCTCTGCCAGGGCTTAGTGTCGGTGGCCTGGGGCTGTGGGGTGGCTGACTCTTTGATTATGTCTCCAATGACCTTGTGGTTACCCCACTGTGGGCACTGCAAGGTGGACCACTTCCTGTGTGAGATGCCAGCCCTGATCCAGATGGCTTGTGTCAACACAGCTGCCATCGAAGGCATTGCCTTTATTCTTGCAGTGGGTATTGTGCTGTCACCCTTGGTGTTTATTTTGGTCTCTTATGGCTACATTGTGAGGGCTGTGTTAAGTATCCAGTCATCCTCAGGGAAGCAAAAGGCCTTCAACACCTGTGGCTCCCATCTCACCATGGTCTCACTTTTCTACAGAAACATCATCTACATGTACATGCAACCAGGAACCAGCTCCTCCTGGGACCAGGGCAAGTTTCTCACCCTCCTTTACAACATTGTCACCCCACTGCTCAATCCTCTCATCTATACTCTCAGAAACAAAGAAGTGAAGGGGGCACTGAGAAGATTGATTTTGGGAAATCTAACTTTAAGAAAGACATTATAATGAAAGGAAAAAATAGGAAATTTTTCTTATGTTATAACCTTATAAAACTTGGGATGTATCACCAGCATCCATCAGAATTTGGGCAGAACTATTCACAATGTTCTGGCCCATTCTTAGATTGTGCACACACACGTGTGTGTGTGTGTGTGTGTGTGTGAGAGAGAGAGAGAGAGAGAGAGAGAATCATGCACGTGTACCTCAATGCTGATATTCAATACTTCTCAATGTAAGGTCTGCTGACCATGGCTGATGCACAGATAACTAGGTCATTCATGTACTGTTCTAAAAAGCTAAAGACGTAAAGCCATGTTTTCTAGTCAGTCTGGAAAAGTAAAATGATGGGATTAAGACCACTGGGACTTAGGGATGCCATGTCTGAGGCTGTGAGAGGAAAGAGGTGAAAGAATTGCCTGAGCAGAAGCCTGAAATAAGGGCAGATGTTAACTGCCTAGTTGGGGGACATATATCAGTGATCTTGGAGTACAGCAAAGCATGCTCCAACCTCAGACCCAAAGGGGTCTCATGCCTGAAAAGCTGCAGAGCAGCCTGACATGAAAACTTCTCATGGCTGTAGAGGTAGATTGCCATATGTCAGCCCGGGAGAAGGGTCTCAAGGCTTCCACTGTTAGAACACTGGGCTTCTCCCTTTCTCTCCACAATGCCTCAGTTAATGTACAATCAGTCTCCCAGTGGAAAGCATGTAGTTTCTTTGTTCCTTGATCAAATGGGTCAGAGCTACTGAAGTTAAAGATTGATATCCATGTACATAGCTTGACCTTGGGGTAAAATTAGTTAGTTTACCTTGATCAAAAGTGTTGTACCTACTGAAGAATTATGTGTTTTTCACTTCTAAAAAGAAGGAAATTAGCTAGGACACCTTGTGATTTTGGGGGGAGCCCCGAGACCTTTGATAATTGTATCCCATGATTTTTCACATGAGATCATTGTATTTTTTTTCCCCAGATTTGTATTTAGGTGATGATCAGGGAAACCAATTTGCTGGTGAGTACATGTGATGCTTGTTTTTCCATTCTTGGGATACTTCACTTAATAGAATGGGTTCCAACTCTCTCCAGGAGAACCATAGAGATGTCGTATCTTCATGATTCCTTATAGCTGAGTAATATTCCATGGTATACATATACCACAGTTTACTAATCCAATCATGTATTGATGGGCATTTGGGTTGTTTCCACATCTTTGCTATTGTGAATTGTGCTGCTATAAACATTTGGGTACATGTGCCTTTGTTACAGAATGACCTATTTTCCTTTGGGTATATGCCCAGTAATGGGATTGCTGGGTCAAATGGCAGGTCTACTTGAATCTGTTTAAGATACCTCCATAATGCTTTCCAGAGGGGTTGCACTAGTTTGCAGTCCCACCAGCAGTGTATTAGTGTTCCTGTCTCTCCACACCCACGCCAACATGTGTTGTTTTGGGTTTTTTTGATGAAGGCCACTCTCATTGGAGTTAAGTGATATCTCATTGTGGTTTTGATTTGCATTTCTCTGATGATTAGGGATGTTGAGCATTTTTTCATATGTTTGTTAGCCATTCTTATATCTTCTTTCGAGAAGTTTCTATTCATGTCCTTTGCCCACTTTTTGATAGGGTTGCTTGATTTTTTCTTGCTGATTTTCCTGAGTTCTAAATAGATTCTTGTTATCAGTCCTTTATCTGATGTGTAGTATGCAAAAATTTTTTCCCATTCTGTAGGTGGTCTGTTTATTCTCGTGACTGTTTCTTTGGCTGTGCAGAAGCTTTTTAATTTAATCATGTCCCATTCATTTATTTTTGTTGCTGCTGTGATTGCCTTGGGGGTCTTCTTCATAAATTCTTTGCCTAGGCCAATGTCTGTAAGAGTCTTTCCTATATTTTCTACTAGAATTCTGATTGTATCACGCCTAAGGTTTAAGTCTGTTATCCACCATGATTTGATTTTTGTGAGAGGTGAAAGCTGTGGGTCCTGTTTCAGTCTTCTACAAGTGGCTAACCAATTCTCCCAGCACCATTTATTGAATAGGGATTCTTGTCCCCAGAGTATATTTTTTCCTGCTTTGTCAAATATTAGGTGACTATATGAGGATGGTTCTATATTTGGATTTTCTGTTGTGTTCCACTGGTCTGTGTCCCTGAACTTGTGCCAATACCAGGCTGTTTTAAGAACCACGGCCTTGTAGTATAGTTTGAGGTCTGGCAAATTAATACCTCCCATTTTGTTTTTGTTGCTTAAAATTGCTTTTGCTATACGGGATCTTCTTTGATTCCATACAAAGTGTATAATTATTTTCTCTATGTCTGTAAAGAATGATGTTGGTAATTTAATAGGGATTGCATTGAATCTGTAGATAACTTTGGGTAGTATAGACATTTTAACAATGTTGATTCTTCCGATCCACGAGCATGGTATATTTTTCCATCTATTTGCAAGTTCTGCTATTTCTTTTCTCAGTGTTTCATAGTTTTCCTTATAGAGGTCCTTTACCTCTTTAGTTAGATATATACCTAGATATTTTATTTTCTTTGTTGCTATTTTGAAGGGTACTGAGTCTTTAATTTGGTTTTCCAATTGACTGTTATTGGCATATATAAATGCCTCTGATTTGTGTATATTAATTTTGTAGCCTGAGACTTTGCTGTATTCGTTAATCAATTCCAGGAGTCTCATGGTTGAATCCTGGGGGTTTTCCAGATATAACATCATATCATCAGCAAAAAGTGAGAGTTTGATCTCTTCCTTCCCTATTTGGACTCCCTTGATTCTGCTCTCTTGCCTGATAGCTCTCGCAAGGACTTCCAATACTATGTTGAAAAGTAATGGAGACAATGGGCAGCCCTGTCTGGTTCCAGTTCTAAGTGGGAGTGCTTTCAGTTTTTCCCCATTCAGTATGATGTTGGCTGTGGGTTTGTCATATATGGCTTGTATCATTTTTAGGTAGGTTCCATCAATGCCTATTTTGTTAACCGTTTTTATCATAAAAGGGTGTTGAATTTTGTCAAATGCTTTTTCTGCATCTAATGAGAATATCATATGGTTTTTGTTTTTGCTTCTATTTATGTGGTGAATTACATTTATAGATTTACGTATGTTGAACCACCCCTGCATCTCTGGGATGAAGCCCACTTGGTCGTGGTGGATTACTTTTTTGATAAGTACTTGGATTCGATTTGCTAGTATTTTATTGAAAATTTTTGCATCTATATTGATGAGGGAAATTGGTCTGTAGTTCTCTATTTTTGCTGCGTCCTTTCCAGGTTTTGGTATTAATGTTATATTGGCTTGGTAGAACGTATTGGGGAGAATTCCATCCTTCTCAATATTGGAGAATAGTTTATGTAGGATGGGCACCAGTTCTTCTTTGTATGTATGGTAAAATTCAGGTGTGAACCCATCTGGACCAGGGCTTTTCTTTTTGGGAAGGTTTTTTATTGCTGTTTCGATTTCAGTTCTTGATATTGGTCTGTTCAGGTACTCTATTTCTTCCTGGTTGAGCCTGGGAAGACTATGTGTTTCTAAAAATTTGTCCATTTCCTCCACGTTCTCCAGTTTGTGTGCATAAAGATTTTTGTAGATTTCCTAGATGATATCTTGTATCTCTGTAGCGTCGGTTGTGATTTCTCCTTTCATGTTCCTAATGGAGGTTATTAGAGATTTTAGTTTTGTGCTCTTGGTTGGTCTAGCCAGAGGTGTGTCTATTTTGTTTATCTTTTCAAGGAACCAACTTTTTGTTTTATTAATTTCCCTTATAGTTTCTTTGTTGTCCTTTTCATTTAATTCTGATTTGGTCTTAGTAATTTCTCGCCTTCTGCTGGGTTTGGGATCGTTCTGTTCTTCTTTCTCTAGCTCTTTGAGTCTATTCGTTAGGTTGTCTATTTGCATGTTTTCTGTCTTTTTGATATAGGCATTTATGGATATGAATTTTCCTCTCAGGACTGCTTTAGCTGCATTCCATAGATTTTGATAAGTTGTATCTCCATTGTCATTTATTTTTATTTATTTATTTATTTTTCTGCTCAAAAATCTTTTATTGACAGAGTGCACAATTGAAACAGTTGGAGCCTATTTCTGTAATTTATCTATCACATTACCACCTACACCTATATTGAGTCTATTTAAAAAAAGGTACAGGTATAATAAACCTCAAAATGCAGAAGTCCATGTTAGTTCTTTGTTGTTAGAAGGATCTTTGAACTCCAACACACACACAAAAAAAGTAATGAAAAGTGTATTCTTGGGCATGGCAGAAGGGAAAGAATATTAGCAAAATGTTTTTGTTAAAAAATTTCCCAAAGTAGCATCAAGAGTTTTTAAAATCGTGATATTCTCAGGCCTCATAATTCAACTTCTGAGATTCTATTACAAAGAAGTAATTTTTTTTTCAAGTTAAAAACAATAGTTTCATATTTTTTTCCCCACCCCCCCTTTCCCGAGTCAGCACCTTCAAGTGTTACCACTCTCCAAACGGTGCGCAATGCACTCATTGTGTAGGCATACCCCCATCCCCTCCCTCACCCCCCACCTCAGTCTGATGTCCAATTGGTGTCGTTCCCAGATTTGTATTTAGGTGATGATTAGGGAAACCAATTTTCTGGTGAGTACATGTGATGCTTGTTTTTCCATTCTTGGGATACTTCACTTAATAGAATGGGTTCCAACTCTCTCCAGGAGAACCATAGAGATGTCGTATCTTCATGATTCCTTATAGCTGAGTAATATTCCATGGTATACATATACCACAGTTTACTAATCCAATCATGTATTGATGGGCATTTGGGTTGTTTCCACATCTTTGCTATTGTGAATTGTGCTGCTATAAACATTTGGGTACATGTGCCTTTGTTACAGAATGACCTTTTTTCCTTTGGGTATATGCCCAGTAATGGGATTGCTGGGTCAAATGGCAGGTCTACTTGAATCTGTTTAAGATACCTCCATAATGCTTTCCAGAGGGGTTGCACTAGTTTGCAGTCCCACCAGCAGTGTATTAGTGTTCCTGTCTCTCTACACCCACGCCAACATGTGTTGTTTTGGGTTTTTTTGATAAAGGCCATTCTTACTGGGGTTAAGTGATATCTCATTGTGGTTTTGATTTGCATTTCCCTGATGATTAGAGATGTTGAACACTTTTTCATATGTTTGTTAGCCATTTTTATATCTTCTTTTGAAAAATTTCTATTCATGTCCTTTGCCCACTTTTTGATAGGGTTGCTTGATTTTTTCTTGCTGATTTTCCTGAGTTCTAAATAGATTCTTGTTATCAGTCCTTTATCTGATGTGTAGTATGCAAAAATTTTTTCCCATTCTGTAGGTGGTCTGTTTATTCTCGTGACTGTTTCTTTGGCTGTGCAGAAGCTTTTTAATTTAATCATGACCTATTCATTTATTTTTGTTGCTGCTGTGATTGCCTTGGGGGTCTTCCTCATAAATTCTTTGCCTAGGCCAATGTCTGTAAGAGTCTTTCCTACATTTTCTTCTAGAATTCTGATTGTATCACGCCTAAGGTTTAAGTCTGTTATCCACCGTGATTTGATTTTTGTGAGAGGTGAAAGCTGTGGGTCCTGTTTCAGTCTTCTACAAGTGGCTAACCAATTCTCCCAGCACCATTTGTTGAATAGGGATTCTTGTCCCCAGAGTATATTCTTTCCCGCTTTGTCAAAAATTAGGTGACTATATGAGGATGGTTCTATATTTGGATTTTCTGTTGTGTTCCACTGGTCTGTGTCCCTGCACTTGTGCCAATACCAGGCTGTTTTAAGAACCACGGCCTTGTAGTATTGTTTGAGGTCTGGCAAATTAATACCTCCCATTTTGTTTTTGTTGCTTAAAATTGCTTTTGCTATACGGGGTCTTCTCTGGTTCCATACAAAGTGTATAATTATTTTCTCTATGTCTGTAAAGAATGATGTTGGTAATTTAATAGGGATTGCATTGAATCTGTAGATAACTTTGGGTAGTATAGACATTTTAACAATGTTGATTCTTCCGATCCATGAGCATGGTATATTTTTCCATCTATTTGCAAGTTCTGCTATTTCTTTTCTCAGTGTTTCATAGTTTTCCTTATAGAGGTCCTTTACCTCTTTAGTTAGATATATACCTAGATATTTTATTTTCTTTGTTGCTATTTTCAAGGGTACTGAGTCTTTAATTTGGTTTTCCGATTGACTGTAATTGGCATATATAAATGCCTCTGATTTGTGTATATTAATTTTGTAGCCTGAGACTTTGCTGTATTCGTTAATCAATTCCAGGAGTCTCTTAGTTGAATCCTGGGGGTTGTCCAGATATAACATCATATCATGAGCAAAAAGTGAGAGTTTGATCTCTTCCTTCCCTATTTGGACTCCCTTGATTCTGCTCTCTTGCCTGATAGCTCTCGCAAGGACTTCCAATACTATGTTGAAAAGTAATGGAGACAATGGGCAGCCCTGTCTGGTTCCAGTTCTAAGTGGGAGTGCTTTCAGTTTTTCCCCATTCAGTACGATGTTGGCTGTGGGTTTGTCATATATGGCTTGTATCATTTTTAGGTAGGTTCCATCAATGCCTATTTTGTTAACCGTTTTTATCATAAAAGGGTGTTGAATTTTGTCAAATGCTTTTTCTGCATCTAATGAGAGTATCATATGGTTTTTGTTTTTGCTTCTATTTATGTGGTGAATTACATTTATAGATTTACGTATGTTGAACCACCCCTGCATCTCGGGGATGAAGCCCACTTGGTCGTGGTGGATTACTTTTTTGATAAGTACTTGGATTCGATTTGCTACTATTTTATTGAAAATTTTTGCATCTATATTGATGAGGGAAATTGGTCTGTAGTTCTCTATTTTTGTTGTGTCCTTTCCAGGTTTTGGTATTAATGTTATATTGGCTTGATAGAACGTGTTGGGGAGAACTCCATCCTTCTCAATATTGGAGAATAGTTTATGTAGGATGGGCACCAGTTCTTCTTTGTATGTATGGTAAAATTCAGGTGTGAACCCATCTGGACCAGGGCTTTTCTTTTTGGGAAGGTTTTTTATTGCTGTTTCGATTTCAGTTCTTGATATTGGTCTGTTCAGGTACTCTATTTCTTCCTGGTTGAGCCTGGGAAGACTATGTGTTTCTAAAAATTTGTCCATTTCCTCCACGTTCTCCAGTTTGTGTGCATAAAGATTTTTGTAGAATTCATAGATGATATCTTGTATCTCTGTAGCGTCGGTTGTGATTTCTCCTTTCATGTTCCTAATGGAGGTTATTAGAGATTTTAGTTTTGTGCTCTTGGTTAGTCTAGCCAGAGATGTGTCTATTTTGTTTATCTTTTCAAAGAACCAGCTTTTTGTTTTATTGATTTCCCTTATAGTTTCTTTGTTGTCCTTTTCATTTAGTTCTGATTTGATCTTAGTAATTTCTCGCCTTCTGCTGGGTTTGGGATCGTTCTGTTCTTCTTTCTCCAGCTCTTTGAGTCTATTCGTTAGGTTGTCTATTTGCATGTTTTCTGTCTTTTTGATATAGGCATTTATGGATATGAATTTTCCTCTCAGGACTGCTTTAGCTGCATCCCATAGATTTTGATAAGTTGTATCTCCATTGTCATTTAATTCAAAGAAATTTTTGATTTCCATCTTGATTTCTTCTTTTATAGAATAATTATTCAGGAGAAGGCTTTTTAGCTTCCATGACTTTGAGTACGAGTGAGGGTTTCTGTTTGTGATCATTGTTACTTTTATTCCGCTGTGATCTGAGAAGATGCATGGTATAATTTCTATTTTTTTGAATTTTTGAAGACATGATTTATGTCCTAGGACATGGTCAATCTTAGAGAATGTCCCGTGAGCTGATGAGAAGAATGTATATTCTGTGGACTTTGGGTAGAATGTCCTATAGATGTCAGCCATGCCCATTTGTTCTAGCATTCTATTTAGGTCCATTATGTCTTTGTTTATTTTCTGTTTAGAGGATCTGTCCTGTACTGTCAGTGGGGTGTTAAAGTCTCCAGCTATTACAGTATTGTTATCTATCATTTGGTTGAGATCTAGTAGGGTTTGCTTTATGAATCTAGGTGCACCTAGGTTGGGTGCATATATATTGAGTATAGTCATGGCTTCTTGATGAATTGTGCCTTTAATCAGTATGTAGTAGCCATCTTTGTCTTTTATTATTTTTGTTGGTTTGAAAGCTAAGTTATTGGAAATTAAGATTGCCACACCAGCTTTCTTTTGGTTACCATTTGCTTGAAATATCGATTTCCATCCTTTTATTTTCAGTCTAAATGCATCTTTGCAGGTTAGGTGAGTTTCTTGAAGACAGCAGATACTTGGATTGTGTTTTTTTTATCCATTGGGCCAGTCTATGTCTCTTGAGCGGGGAGTTCAAGCCATTCACATGTATTGAGAAAACTGATAAGTGAGACAGTTTTTTGTTCAGCTTGTTGGGTAGAACTTCATTGTGATGTTTTCTCTCCTGGGCCATTGTGGTATCTGGAATTTGATCTTTAGCTCTTGAGTAGTTTTACATTCGTGGGTCTTTCTTGTGCTGATCCGTGTGTAATTCTCTTTGGAGTACTTCTTGGAGGGCTGGTCTTGTCTTGGTGAATTCCCTCAATCTTTGTTTATCTGAGAATGTCTTGATTTCTCCTTCGTATAGAAAACTTAGCTTAGCTGGGTACAAGATTCTAGGCTGGGCATTATTCTGTTTCAGAAGCGTGAAAATGGGGCCCCAACCTCTTCTTGCTTGTAAGGTTTCAGCTGAGAAATCTGGCGTAATTCCGATGGGTTTTCCTTTGTAAGTTACTTGTTTCTTTCTCCTTACAGCTCGGAGAAGTGACTCTTTAGTGGATATTTTGGTCAGCCTGATGACTACGTGGCGTGGTGTTTTCCTATTTGCTATGAATCTCCCAGGGGTCCTTTGAGCTTCTTGAATCTGTATGTCTAGAGTATTGGCAAGGCCTGGAAAATTTTCCTCGATTATGTCTTCAAATAGCTTGTCCAACCCTTGCTTATTATCTTCTTCACCCTCAGGAATGCCAATAACTCTCAAGTTAGGTTTCTTCACATAATCCCACATTTCTTGAAGACTCAGATCATTTCTCTTACTTTTTCGATCTATCTCTGTGACTGACTTATTTAGTTGGAAGGAGTTATCTTCAATTTCTGAGATTCTTTCCTCTGTTTGATCTACCCTTCTCTTGAGACTTTCCACAGTGTTTTGTAGCTCTCTGAGTGAATTCTTCATTTCTAGGAGTTCAGTTTGTTTTTTCTTCAATATTTCAATTTCCTTAGTGAATTTTTCCTCCAAATCCTGTATTTTTTTTGTGTTTTCCTTGTGTTGTTTATCCATTGATTCTTGTATATTATTCAGCTTGTTTATGATCCATAATTGGAATTCTTCCTGTGACATGTTGGTGTTTTGAGTCTGGTTTGTGTCAAATGGTTCGAAGCTGGTATTTCTCTTTGGGGATGAGCTTTCCGTTTGATTCTTTGTGCTCTCCGTGTTTTTTCGCTGGGCCCTTCCTATCTAGATTTATCGTTGGATCTTTACTTATAGATTTAGTCTGATTAACAGCACTCTTTGTGCTCTATTCTTAGGCTGTGAAGCAGTCTAGGTATGTTGCTTCTTTTGGCAAGAGGGGGAGACTGTTGTGTATTGTTTAGAGATTTTTCTGTTTCCGTTGGGGGACTGCTTCCGATGGGTCCAATCCTAGAGGATTGGAGTGATCCAGGACCGCTTTGGCAAGTTAGGACACTGTGTTGTGGTCTTTCAGAAGGCAGGCAGGGTCCACACTAATAGTAGACCGAAATTCTCTTTGTTTGTTTGTTTGTTTGTTTCCCTTTGGTTCTTCCTCTATAGGGGAGGTTTCTGTCTCTATCTGCAGGCAAGATACTAGCTATTGGGAGAGGACGGTGACCTCGCTTGCTCAGTGCCCCAGTTGCTGTAGCTCCCACGGGCAAAAGTCTGCCTTGGCCCAATGTCCCCAGGGATCAGGTTCCACACTCTCGCTTCTGGAGAAGTATTCAGTGTTTACACTTGGGCGGGGACCCTATATAAGGTCCGTGGACCAGGGGAGAGGGCCGTCCAGGGAGCCTCTTGGTACCCTATTGCTCCACAGTGACTTGGCTGTGGGCCCTAAAATGGCGATTGCATGCCTGCAGATCACCGGCACTGGGGGTGACTGCTCAGGATCCGGTATGTACCAGAGCCAGGGACCTGGCCCATTCCGAAGCTCACCGTGGGTCCCCAGTTAGAAGGCGAAAAGAGAGAAGAAAGAAAAAAAAAGAAAAAAGAAAAGGAAAGAAAGTAAAGAAAGAGGAGAAAACGAAAGAGAAAAGAAGAAAAAGAAAGTAAAAAGAAAAAAAAGAAAAAAAAAAGAAAAAAAGAAAAGAAGCACCAAAAGCCAAACCAAAAAACACCAAAAACACCAACAAAAATTAACAAAAACAAACTACATAGCACCTCACCACACCGCACAGCAGAAAGATACACAAATCTGAAGTATATAGTTCAGCGACTCAATGTTTTTTTTTTGTTTGTTTGTTTTATGCCTTAGCACAGCTCCGCCCCTTCACTTCCCGAGATCATTGAATTTTGCAGCATGGCAAAGAGAATAAAAAGCAAGTGCTGGATTTCAGTCCCTGCCATCTTGGCACCAGAGTGCTGGTGGTCCCCTGATTTCCCTGCTCTCTTAAATATTATTTCTGTGTCTGTGTCTGTGTTTCTTTCGTCTCTTGCAATACATTCTGCCTGGGGACCCTATCTTTATTGGGGACGTCATGAACCCCTGATAGTAAAAGAGTTAGAGGGAAATGAGATTTCCTTTGCCCAGACTTTCTGAAATGTTTAACCATCACTTAGAGTATATTGAGTATTTCATTCTAATTATCCACTTTTACAAATCTTTTCTTTTTTCTTTTGGTATTTTGTCTTTAATGTGAAAAACTTTTTCACAAGATTGTAAATTTGAAGGACTTGGAAGGTACAAACTGCAAACATATTTATACTTTTTGTAATAGCAAATTCATGATTTGGACTTATTAATCATTTGATAAACATTTGACAATTAGCAGGAAAGTATTTATTTTCACTTGGTGTGATTCTTTTAATTCATTTTACAAAATATTTCACCTCATGAATCATTGATATGATCACAGAAATGAATTGGGCATGATTATTGAATGTATTCTCATTTCTTTTTTTTATTTCAGCTTATTGTGGGGGTACAAAAGTTTAGGTTATGTATGTTGCCCTTGCCCTCCCCCCCCCCGAGTCAGAGCTTCAAACGTGTTCATCTCCTAGACGGTGCACATTGCACTCATATGTATGTATACACCCATCCCCTCCCCCACACACATCTGCCTGACACCTGATTAATGTTATTCCTGAATGTACTCTTAGGTGATGATCAGTGAAACCAATTTTCTGGTGAGTACATGTGGTGCTTATTTTTCCATTCTTGGGATACTTCACTTAGTAGAATGGGTTCCAACTCTATCCAGGAGAACATAAGAGATTCCATATCCCCATTATTTCTTATAGCTGAGTAGGACTCCATGGTATACATATACCACATTTTATTAATCCACTCATGTATTGATGGGCACTTGGGTTGTTGCCACATCTCTGCAATTGTGAATTGTGCTGCTATAAACATTTGGGTGCAGATGTCTTTTCTATAGAATGTCTTTTGTTCTTTTGGGTAGATGCCCAATAATGGGATTGCTGGATCGAATGGTAGGTCTACTTGTATCTGTTTAAGGTGTCTCCATATTGCTTTCCACAGAGGTTGCACTAGTTTGCAGTTCCACCAGCAGTGTGTGAGTGTTTCTGTCTCTCTGCATCCATGCCAACATTTATTGTTATGGGAATTTTTGACAAAGGCCATTCTCACTGGAGTTAAGTGATATCTCATTGTGGTTTTGATTTGCATTTTCCTAATGATTAGAGATGTTGAGCATTTTTTCACATGTCTGTGGTCTTTCTCCTGTCTCCTTTAAAAAATTTCTGTTCATGTCCTTTGCCCACTTTTTGATAGGGTTGTTTGATTTTTTTCTTGCTGATTTTCCTGAGTTCTAAATAGATTCTAGTTATCAGTCTTCCTGGATTTTTGTTTGCTTTTTAAATTAATTTTTTTGTATTATTATATTTTTGTATTTATAATTATTGGTATATCACAATTGTACACATTTTTGTGGTACAGGTGATATTTTGACATCTGTATGCAGCGTGTAATGATCAAGTCAGGGTAATTGGGATTTCCATCATCTCAGACATTTACCTTTTCTTTGCATTGGTATCATTATAATTCTTTTCTTCTAGCTCTTTTGAAATACACAATCAATTAATTGTTAACTATAGGTATAATTAGGTATAGGTTAACTATAGGTATAATTCTTAACTATAATTTCCCTACAGTACTATTGGTTTCTAGAACTTATTCTTTCTGTGTAAATGAGTTTTATACCCTGTGACTGATTTCTCTCTTGGCAGGATGGCTGAACGCTGTCTGAGTAGCAGAAGTGGGACTCAGTGCTTGCTTTTGTTACTCACAGACACACTACTTCCTTTCTGTTGTGTCTGGTGACAGCGCCTACAACTGAAGGTGATTTTTCAGAAGTAAATACTTAATACAGGCAAATAACTCACGATCTTTCCTGACATGAAACAAGACCTCCATAAATATTATTTTTAGTGATGACTAATGTTGTTATTGCTGATATTAGTGTTTTTTTCCTAAATTGCCCTTCTTTGTAAACTAAGAGTGTTCATAAACTAGGTCCCACTGGGTAGTAGATAACTATTGAATGGGTTCGTGTCCACGTTGGAGCAAAGCCGTGAATGACATACCTCCATTCCTGAATCCATCTTAGTTTAAGTGGAAAATAAGAATATAACAACAGCAATTAACAATATTAGTCGTCATTAAAAGTAATATTTATTGAAGACATTTTGTGTCAGACAATATTGTGAGTTATTTGCTTGTGTTAAGTATTTACTTCTCAAAAATCACCACCAGTTGTAGCTGCTATGGTCAGACACAATAGAAAGAAGGAGAAAATCTCTTAGTAAAGAAAGGAAATGATCAGATCCTGTTTCTTCCATTCAGACAGAGGCAAGCCATCCTACCCAACCCCCCTCCACCACTGCTCTCAGTTTGTACCCCCTTGCTCAACGGATGAGGAGATACCTCCCTTTTTATATCACAGGCACCATTTCAAATTAATTTTCTCATAATGATCCTAAAGCATGTACTTTTGTTGGTATATAATAATCCTAATATGTGTACTCACACAATGTCAAGTGAAAATAACAACAACAAAAAAATATGCTAAGCACTACTAAAATGAATTAGACTTAAATTCAGACCCATATGTGAAACTAAAGAAACTATTGTCAGGGCATCTCATGTGCTCAGGCTCCTTCCAAGGCCATATCTTGATTTAGATTTTTTATTGCTTCTTTCCTTCTCTTTCCTTCCCTTTCTTTCCTTTTCCTTCCCTTTTTTTCCCTTTCCTTCCCTTCCCTCCACTCCCCTCCCCTTCCCTTCCCTTTTTGGTTTGTTTGTATGTTTTTAGAGACAGTCTTGCTAGAGTGCATTGGTGTCAGCCTAGCTCACAGCAACAGCAACCTCAAACTCCTGGGCTCAAGGAAGCCTCCTGTCTCACCCTCCTGAGTAGTTGGGACTGTAGGTGTGCACCCCCACACCTGGCTAATTTTTTCTAATTTTAATAGAGACAGGGTCTAGCTCTTGCTCAGGCTGGTCTCCAACTCCTGACCTCAAGCTATCCCACCTCAGCCTCCCAGAGTGCTAGGACGACAGGTGGAAGCCACTGCGCCCAACCTCTTATTTCCTTTTTCATAAGGGGAACACCCAACATGGCACATGTTTCAAGCTTCTAACTTAGGTTTGTCCCATCACATTCCAGAAATATCCCATCAGTGATTTCCTTCCAAAATGGACAGTGATGTTTCAACCGTGGAGTTACCTTTCTGTGGAAATTGTTATAAAGTGTTGTACAGAAAAGGGAGTCAGACTATGACAAACTAAAGAAAACAACAAATATTATAGTGACGGAAAATAAGGGTAGGATGCATGTGAGCATTTAATAGAAACTTTATAACCCAGTTAAGTACAGGGTAAGCCTGTGTAGCTTTCCTCTGAATTTTAACTTACCTCACCTTGCCTCCTAAATTGTTGCACTTTTTTTTTTTTGCTTTTATATCTGAGCAAAGGAGTTGCATTTTGCCATGCATGGAATTTTGTAGGGAGATTGGTCAAAAGTCAACCTTACCTTAACTTTCTCAGATTAAATAAATACCACTTCAGTAGAACCAGATTGAGTGAATACGTACCATTATCTAATTTCCTCTCTATGCACTCAAGCAAAACTAACTCTTAATGGTTATAGCAGTTATAATTGTACCTGTGGACTTTCAGAGATCTGAGTCCTCAACTTCTGTGACCATAACAACCATTTAAAGATTTTCTTTTGAAAAAAATTATAATATGTAATACAGACCATCACCTATGTTAGATAATTTTGGGGAATATCATATTTATGCAGCTTATTAAATATTATATATAAGTTGGTTAATTACATAGATTCCCATCTATATGTACATCTTAACTGTGTATAGAATAAGAAATATTTTTTAAAAACTTATCAGTTGACTTGATTCATTCACATTGTATGCCTGTATACATCATGTGTATTCTATAAAGGTATACAACTATTATGTACTCAGAATACATTAAAATTTAAAAAGAATTTAGTTGAAAATTATTTGATTTTTTTTTCTGATTTAGGTTCAATTTTATTGGCAAAAGTATTTTATAAGTGGTGATTATTTTTTATTTGAACAAATATATTTCAAATATTCTCCTTAAGTCAATTTTATCTTCATTTTTGGAATAAAGACATTAGATCTAATAAAGCATCACTTGGTATGTATACAGTGTGTTTAGTTACTGACTAGATACCAAGTTTTCCCAGAGGGTCTCTTAGATAAAGAATATGAGCATCAACCTTGATTAGGCAGTGAGCTCACTTAATGTGAAAGGTTAAATGGCTTATATAGGATGAGGAAATGGTGGCTTTTTTGTTTAAATTCTGCTTTCCACTGAATTTTTTTATGGTAAAGGATTGAAGGCTTATTTTATAAGGCAAAAATCAACAATCTTCCAAATTCATAGTGTGTAATAGGTACTAAATTGTGCTTCAAATTAGAGATCTCAGAAGTTTAGGATTTCTTTTTCAGAAGTGTCACATTACATAGCTTGATTACTTGGAATATATGTCATTTAGCTTTCAAAGCTTTTTCATATATATGATCAACAGATATAATTTATTGAAATGGATTAAAGAGGCTTTATATATACAACAAGATTGAATGAATTTTTAAACTGATTATTTTATAAATGAAAGGCAACCTGTGTTTATGTGTGTCTGTCTGAGGAAGACCTGCTCTCCAGGCTGTACCTTACCCTTCAGTCGCAAAGGCAGGGCCTGGTGGGGGCGAAGAGGACCATTCACGGCAACCGTCACTCAGCTCGCGCCGACTAGCTGCTTAGAAAACTATTTTTGAAGTAAATCAGAACAATTGCAGCCCCCTGACAAATTCACTGTAACTCACGTAAAGAAAAATTTTGAAACTATTCTCAGACACACTCCTTAAAGGTATGCATTTTATGTGAATAATTCTGCAGAGTGAATTCTATGCTTTTTCTCCTATGCTCTTATTTTTGATTGGGAATACTACCGGGCTATATACACTATCCGGGTGTTACTGAAGTTATATTTGCAAAAACAACATCAAGGTATGTATTTGAGATTTGTTTGGTCTTATATTGGATTCAGATCATCTCAGGGTTGCAGGACAGAGGCGCTGGGGCAGGTTGGTGTGGTGATGTAGGGTCGGTGCTTGTGAGCCCCGTGCGTCCTCTACCCGACAGCGTAACCCTGAAGGGTCACTGCATTCTTACTGCGCTAGGAAACATGGATCCTTCTTCCTCACTTTAACCTCAAAATTTAACATTGTACTTAGCATGTAATCACATTTAACAATATTTTGGAATTATGGGAGTTTGGAAATAGGTAAAATATTCCAAAAACCCAAATACATGGTGACATTTTTTTTCAGTTTTAACAAAACACACTATTTCTAAGTTGCGTGGCCCCCTGGCAGTGAATTGTTATAATTCTTCCAGTTTAAAAGTTTACTTTAGTATTGCCCGGGGAATATTAATGAGATACAGATTTCATACCAGTTGCCTCCAGGTCTTTGCATTTCTCTAGTTCTCATCTCCCGTAATAAGTTACCTAACTTCTTGAAATCATTGTATAAGAAGGATTTTAAATAAAAGCAGAATTCAAAATTCAAGATAAATGTGGAGGTCAATGATGTGAAAATGTATACATATGATCGTGAGAATCATAGAGGGCTACATCACGATGAATAAATATGAATTTAATTGCTTATTTGATCAAGTTTTTCAAGAGGAAATGTGTGGCTTTCAGGACGTGGGTCTAATAATAGTAAACTAGTTCTCAGCTCTGTCATGGTAAGCAGAAGTGTTAATGTTGATTCTTCTGTCCCTGCCAAAGGACTGGGATTGGTTTAAGACACACTTTAAATGGATGTTTATCTTAAATTGCTTAACTCACACTGAAGGTCCAAGCCATTTGCTCGTGGAGTGACTGCCTTATAATCATATGCCTTTGTGACCGGAAAGGGCAGTATTTTTAAAGTATAGTGTTATAAAATATATGATATACATATATGTATATCACATAAAATATATAGTTCTTAATATACTTCTTGTTCATTAATTGAAACTTTTCTTTGGAATTTCGTCTAAACAATTGTAATTTTTGATGTGGTGTGAGGAGGTTGGGAAGAGGGAATTTCTTTTAGGAGTTCTTTACAGAACCTGAGGTTATTTTTTAGAAACTTCTGTGCTTATCATAGCACATTTCTCTCACATATCAGGTGAAGTATTTGTATTTGTAAAACACCGTATATGCCATAACCCCAAATTAAGTGCTTCAACATTATAAAGAGGATTTTACCTGTTAATACCTACCAGCAAATGATGTTTTGTAATCAAAGGTGGGACAAAACCCAATTCAACATCTTGTAAGAAAGGCTTAAGAGTCCTGTCCTTATTGGGGTCAAATGAAGAGAATGACATATATCTATGAATGAAATATATCTATTAAAATCTCACAGAATTTTTAATTATATTTAATGTTTCTCTCAAATGACAGTCAACATTATTAGATGGAACTCTTCAGGTATTAAATGCTTTAATATTTTGATTTAAGCCATGAACACGGGAAATCAAAGTTTTGGGACAGATTTTATACTTCTTGGGCTTTTCCAATATGGCCAAATGAACACTTTGCTCTTTGCTGCCGTCGTCATAATCTTTTTGGTGGCTCTGATGGGGAATGTCATACTGATCCACCTCATTCGACTGGACGCCAGACTCCACACCCCGATGTACTGGCTGCTCAGCCAGCTCTCCACCATCGACATGATGTACATCTCCACCACCATGCCCAAGATGGCAATGGACTTTCTCTCACAGAGTAAGACCATTACCGTTTTGGGCTGTGAGATTCAAACATATATGTTCTTGGTCCTCGGTGGGACTGAAGCTCTTCTTCTAGGTTTCATGTCTTATGATCGATATGTAGCCATCTGCCATCCTTTACGTTACCCTACACTCATGAGCAAGAAGACCTGCTGCTTCATGGTTTCATGTGCATGGACCAGTAGTTCTGTCAACTCTTTAGTACATACGCTCTATGTATTTCAGCTTCCATTCTGTAGGTCTCGGCTCATTAACCACTTTTTCTGTGAAGTTCCATCTCTACTGCCATTGGTGTGTCAGGACACGTCCCAGTATGAGCATACTGTCCTGCTGAGTGGGCTTATTATTCTGCTGCTACCATTCATGGCCATTCTAGCTTCCTACGCTCGTGTGCTTACTGTCGTGTTCCAGATGAGCTCAGGTAAAGGACAGAAAAAAGCTATTTCCACTTGCTCCTCCCACCTGACTGTGGCAAGCCTATTCTATATGACCACTCTGTTTACCTATACGAGGCCACACTCCTTGCATTCCCCTTCACAGGATAGGGTGGTGGCAGTATTTTATGCCATTATCACCCCTCTTCTGAACCCATTTATCTATAGCCTGCGGAATAAGGATGTCCTGGGAGCTGCGAGGAGACTGTTGGCATAATGGATATTGATGCAGGTAGTATGTCTTTAGGAACCCCTTATTGACTGAGGATTAACAACTGCAAAAGCTGTTCGTGAATTCTATCTGGGATGATGTAAGAGTGGGTTTTCTGTACAAAAGCCAGAGAAAACAGTGTGCTTATCAAACTTGTTTAAATTCTAAGGGAATAGAATTCAACTCTATCAACTCAATGTTCTAATGGCATTAATAATTTTACTGTCTTGTTTGTACTCTGAAATTCAATCCATAGGAAATAAAATCCACCCAAATATTTAGCGTCAAGAAAATCTGTATAACAACCAAAGTTAATACAGAGAAAACTACATCCATTCATTAGCTGAACAAATGCTTTAATGCTTTAACCACGTGTGTGATGGTGTCACAGGCACTTGTGATGTAGGAGGAAACCAAAATAAAAACTGACAGAAATTTATGCTGATCAGCAACCTTAATTCCATCTGCAATCTTAAATTCCCTCTGCTATATAACCTTAACGTATTGACAAGTTCCAGAAATTAGGACATTGACATCTTTCATGGGCCATTTCTCTTCCTACCTCTTTAATGTTCTTTATAAAGCTATATGCATAAAACAAGAACACCAAGGCCAACTCCTCGCAACACCAAGGCCTGACTGATAATACCTGACTACTGGCCAGCTCTGACTGGCAGGGGCTACTTATCTCAGGAGAGGAATGTTCAATTTCTAAACCTAGACCATTTGCACCCTTTGTGGGTGGCTTAATTTACCTTACCATGATGCTTTCATTTTACTGTATCTGCTTAAATACTTCAATAAAACTTAAAATATAAAAAGTTCAATAAAAATTTTAAATGTACTACAGAGAATTCAAGGAAACAAGATCACAATGATTTCATTAAATTATACTGTGCTTTTGTGTCACGTAACATGGACTGTTCCTTATTTATATTTTTCAACATTTGCTAGGCTAGTGAAGCCATCACATCCTAAACACTTTTCATGAATCAAGTACTATGCAAATCTCCGAAAACGTATTTCCTAATTGATGCACACAAACACACACACATACACACAAACACACACATGGAAAACTTACTTAGTAGTTTGAGCAAGTACCATTGTTATCCTCATGATGTAGGTTGAGAACAAGGCCCACAGTGCTTAAAGCCTTTTCCAAGGACATCCCCCCAATAATAAACAGAAAAATCATGACACAGACTGATATTAGCTGATCCTCAGAGCCCCCCCAAATTAATGATCCTATTACACTTTAACAATATGGTGCAATGTAAAAAATCCCTTTCAGTAAAAATTATGTGTGGTAGCTAATGCATTTTTCAGTGTTTAAATTCCATTGTTAAAGCAA
Source organism: Eulemur rufifrons (assembly GCF_041146395.1). Classification (NCBI taxonomy): domain Eukaryota; kingdom Metazoa; phylum Chordata; class Mammalia; order Primates; family Lemuridae; genus Eulemur; species Eulemur rufifrons. The sequence continues at coordinate 3,006,816 of NC_090986.1, forward strand.
TGCTAGTATTACCAGAATCTATTTGATCAGGAATAGTAAAGATATGAAATCACACCAAACTTGCTGTAAGGGAAGAAATATATTTAAGAGCAAAATCACCTGGGTTCTACAAAGAGATGACATCTTTAAGCCCAACCCAGACAGAAACCAGAATATTCTGAAAAGGGATGTTGATGACAAAGCTTAACGAAAGGGAGAGATGATCTATAACAAATACTGTGAGGTGATATAGTGGCAACAGGTTTAGGGAAAGACCTCAGATGATATGTGCCGCTGTGGAAGCTAAGTTTGTAGATATTAGTAGATTAGTAGGGAAACCACACTTAACAACCCATGGCTTATGGGGGTGGGGGAAAATGGCTCACAGACCAATAATAACTTCAGAGTCTCAAAAAGCAATTTATTTCTTTATGGAGGATATATTTTCTCTTTTTAGAGTTCTAGAAAAAAGTACAGGAATCACAATGCCATGTTACCTGCAAAACAGATCCTTGTAGAGCTAGTTTCTCACGTCTAGAGAAAGCTAATTTGCTGGAGGAATGGAGATTTCCAGTAGATTCAAAAGTGTGATCAACACACAGAAATCTTTTAATGTCAAAATGTATAGTTTAGACACAGTTAAGTAACATCTAATTGTAGTCCTCTTCTCTTTTCCTGTTTCTGTTTTTCTTTTGTGGTTTTCTTATTTGTTTAACGAAAGAGTCCTTAAGAAAACCAGTGACCTAAATTAATTAATGTTTAATTGGAAAAAATACTGTTTTCTCCTCTAATTTTGTGGAGGGGAAGAGTCAAAGCTTGGAGCATCTCAAGGGAGAATTAGGACCGGCAGCAGTAGAAAAGAGAGTAGGGGCAAAACCAGGAGTGTCTGTGGACTTGAATGTTTCCTCTGGCACCGTAGCACCACTTCACACACACACACACACACACACACACACACACACGCACACGCACACAGGCAGGTGCATGCACACAGGCAGGTGCACACAGACACTGGCATGCCCACCCAGGCACTTCTGCCATGTGCCTTTTGGGGGATTGGGCAACTGCTCCTCCACTGCCTCCTTTTTCTGTGAATATTCTAAGACTCAGTCATTATTTCAGCTTGGAAATTAAATGCCCTTGGTTTGACTACTAAATCCTGTACTTAGATTCTGAGTTTCGTCTGGGACAGCTAATAACTTTGCTAGGACCAACTTTCCTCATCTACAAATGGGAGACAAATATAACATCAGTTTCCTGGTCCAATAAAGTCAAATTATGCAAATAAACTCTTAGGTCCCATACAGATCACTCAGACATTGATTAGTGAAAATTAATATTCTTAATTATTTTATTGCTTCTATTAATATTATAATTAATCAATATTGCTATTATTCTTTTCTTATATAATCAATTTATGGAAAAGCACTAGCACTTCATTTGTTTTATTGGTCTTTTTCCTTCCCTTTGTCACTTCATAGACTGTCTATGATTTCCCACTGGTTTGAATATAAAATTCAAATAGCCCTCTCATGTATTGTTTTTAGAATACCTGTATGGTTATTTAAAATAATTTGACTGGGATTTTTACTTCCCAACCAGATCATATGTGGAGCTCTACTTCAATCAATTACTGAATGCTTATGTTTTGGTCTTGTAGTATAGCATCATGATAATCTGCCAGAGTTGGGAAAAGAAAACCTTTGTCACCAGGAGGGACATTTCCTTTTTTTTTTTTTTTAAACTTTTTCACATTGCTATGTATTGGCTCAGAAAACAAGATTATTTTAGAGAATGGAGGAAGAAGAGAGAGAACAAACAGTTGTTTTATATATCTGGTGCTTTTTATTCACTGCATAAAGTAGCAATGTAATAATATAGTTCCACCATAGTTCTTCTCATTGGAAAGGAAGTTGGGAAAGAACCCAAAGCTTTTGTGTATATAGGTTTCCCTCCTCTTTCTTTTGGGTTATTTCTTTGAATGAAATTCAGAATATGTATCAATGGTCTCAAGGGAAAGGCCAATTCTATAATTCTCACCCCATAATGTCAAACAGATTACATAAAGATTTTTCATTTTTACCCTATAGTTAGTTTTCACTATATTCCAAATGGTAACCTATATTTAAAGAAATATAAAGTTTGAGTCTATAAAATAGTAATTATGTGATTTAATCCATGTGTTTCTTTAATTTCCCCTGAGACTGCACATTTTCTGTGCTTATATTGAATGTTTATCTTAGCAAATTGTATTTATGTAAAGAATATTAATGAGCTTTGCAGGAGACTTAGTATTTAATTGATGCTCCAACCCTAAGTTAGACGGATGTATTTAACTTTACTATTTAATTCTGCTATTCAGTTTCCTCTTGGAAAAGTGACAGTTTCTGAGGGGATGGTGCAATAGTAATTAATTAAAGCACATCATATACACTATCTTATTTTGTTTTTACAGAAACCCTGCATTTAATTACTGTACACATTGTAAATACATTCACTGGAGACCAGTCTTCAAGTCTAAGAAATGTGCCAAAATACACAGAACTTTTAATTGTTTGAATACAAACCAGAAGTCACCTCTCTCTGCTGCACAAGCCCACGCACTTACCTCCTCAAATCATTCCTGATTGAATTGTAAATGCTGTGGTTTCTAGTTATAAGTTTCTTTATGTTATGTAAACTATAGAGAAAAGGAATTCCTGATCTTGGTCAAATCAAGATTTCTATAATTATCTTATGTTTTCTTCATTTATTCAGGTATTTACAAAAACATTCCTTCCATTCTCTCTTTTCCATCAGAATATATTTGGTAGCAAAACAGAACCTGGAACCACATCTATCCAGAGTGCCTGAAAAATAGTGCACATTATTTGAATTAATTTATCATTTGCATGAAATATAGTCATTTGATTTAGGACCTTTGATAGTCAGTTACTTATCTTAGTTCATTGTAGTCAACATATCGCTGTTGACACTATAAAGGTATTAACTGGAACAAAAACCAGGGAGGCTTGAAATGATTACGAGAAGTTTACATTCAGAACCGTGGTTCTGGACTTACTATGCCTGGTTTGAGACCTGACTTCTTTCCTTGATTTTCTAGGTAAAAGTAAATTATTCTAACTCCAATGTTACACATACACATTTCTAAAATAATAACAGACTCTACCTAATTTAGTTCTTGTAAAGTTAATTGGAACAATGCATATCAAAGGGTTAGCAGTGCTTGAGACAATGTTTGCTACAGTTATAATTATTCATATTATGTTTGGGTTGCCACATCTACACCATGAGGATGTGGAAACACAGTCATTTCAGTTTTAAAATGTTTGGATAAGGCCGGGCGTGGTGGCTCACGCCTGTAATCCCAGCACTCTGGGAGGCCGAGGTGGGCAGATCGTTTGAGCTCAGGAGTTCGAGACCAGCCTGAGCAAGAGCGAGACCCCATCTCTACTAAAAAATAGAAAGAAATTATATGGACAGCTAAAAATATATATAGAAAAAATTAGCCGGGCATGGTGGCTCATGCCTGTAGTCCCAGCTACTCGGGAGGCTGAGACAGGAGGATCGCTTGAGCTCAGGAGTTTGAGGTTGCTGTGAACTGGGCTGACGCCACGGCACTCACTCTAGCCTGGGCAACAGAGTGAGACTCTGTCTCAAAAAAAAAAAAAAAAAATGTTTGGATAAAATTGAAGAAAGTACCATAATAGGACCAGACCAAAATATCAGTCAGCATGGTCTATAACATAAACCGTACAGTTGAGAAAGGTGCAGTTTTGCCGATTCTGGGGAAACCACATTGAAGTGGAGATAAACATAAGACAATAGGTCTAATGACTTTGAGTTTGGTGTAATCACATATTTAAATAGATCCAGCAATCCACCATATGATCCAGCAATCCCACTCTTGAGTATATACCCAGTGGAAATGAAATCAGTATGTCAAAGAGATGTCTGTACCCCATGCTTACTGCAGCACTATTCACAATAGCCAACACATGAAATCAACCTAAGTGTGAATCACCAGATGAATGGAAAAAAAAATATGGTATATATGCAAAATGGAATATTATTCATCCTTAAAAAGAATGAAGCCTGTCATTTGCAACAGCATGGATGAACCTGGAGGACATAATGTTAAGTAAAATAAGCCAAACACAGAAAGACAAATACCACACGATCTCATTTATATGTGAAAACTTAAAAAAAAAAAAAAGAAAAAAAAAAGTAAGAGGAGAGAGAGAAAGTTTATGTCACAGAAGCAGAAAGTAGAACAATGGTGATCAGAGACTGCGAAAGGGGTGGAGAGGGGAGAATGGGAAAAGGTTTGTCAATGGGTACAAAGTTACAGTTAAATAGGAGGAATAGTTTCTGAAGTTCTGTTGGACAGCAGGGTGACTATGGTTAACAGTAAAGTATTGTATATTACAGAGAGCTAGAAGAGAGGCTTTTAAACGTGCTCACCACAAGGCAATGATAAATCCATGAAATGATGTATACTCTAACTACCCTGATTGGATCATTATACAATGTACATATGTATTTTTACTTAAAATTTTACTCCATAAGTATGTACAATTATTAATACAATGTGTCAGTTAAAAACGAAATAAAAATGAAGTAACGAGAACATGATTTTTATCCTATTTTACACGTGTAGAACAATGGTACAGACAACTTGAAATTCTCTAGAATTACACAGAATTGAATTAACTTGGGTACAATAGGCTTTTTGACATGAAATACTACATTATAGATTACCTTACTTCCTCAAAATTTTTAAGAATGAAAGAAATATTGAGGGTGGTCTCATAATGTGTGCCACACCCATATTGGAATCATCTGTGCTAATACTCATTACTATTAACATTGACTGAGGGTGTATGATGTCTATAGGTTGCCTTATCTGCTAATAAACAAGCAAATAAACAAATTAAACACCTCAAAAAAAGAAAGAAAATTAAATGTCTGCTAAGCTCCATGTTATATTAAAGTGCTTAAAATTTCTAGAATGCATTTTAGCATAAAATGAATATTAAATATTAAAACATATTAAAGATTAATAATCAAAAACCTAATAGCCTTAGAATAATTAAGTTCACGATGACCACATGTGCTTGCTCTATGTTCAAAAGAAACTTATGTATTGTTTTGGGACTTTTTGATAAAGGCCATTCTCACTGGAGTTATGTGATATCTCATTGTGGTTTTGATTTGCATTTCCCTGATGATTAGGGATGTTGAGCATTTTTTCATATGTTTGTTAGCCATTTTTATATCTTCTTTTGAAAACTTTCTATTCATGTCCTTTGCCCACTTTTTGATAGGGTTGTTCGATTTTTTCTTCCTGATTTTCCCGAGTTCTAAATAGATTCTTGTTATCAGTCCTTTATCTGATGTGTAGTATGTGAAAATTTTTTTCCCATTCTGTGGGTTGTCTGTTTACTCTTGTGACTGTTTCTTTGGCTGTGCAGAAGCTTTTTAATTTGATCAGGTCCCATTTATTTATTTTTGTTGTTGCTGTGATTGCCTTAGGGGTCTTCCTCATAAATTTTTTGCCTAGGCCAATGTCTGTAAGAGTCTTTCCTACGTTTTCTTCTAGAATTCTAATAGTTTCCAACCTAAGGTTTAAGTCTGTTATCCACCGTGATTTGATTTTTGTGAGAGGTGAAAGCTGTGGGTCCTGTATCAGTCTTCTACATGTGGCTATCCAGTTTTCCCAGCACCATTTATTAAATAAGGAATCTTTTCCCCAGAGTATGTTTTTGTCTGCTTTGTCAAAGATTAGATGGCTATATGAGGAGTAAGAATGGCAAAATAAGCACCACATGTATTCATCAGCAAACTGGTTTCCCTGATCATCACCTAAGAGCACATTTGCGAATAACACCAATTGGGTATCGGACAGAGGTGGGGGCTGGGAGGAAGGGATGGGTGTATATCTACTTGATGAGTTGTGGTGCGCACTGCCTGGGGAATGGACACGCTTGAAGTTCTGACTGGGGAGGATGGGGGTGGGGGAGGGGATGGATGTATACCTACATGATGAGTGCGATGTGCACTGTCTAGAGAATGGACATGCTTGAAGCTCAGACTTGGGGGGATGGGGAGGCATTGGCAATATATATAACCTGAACTTTTGTACCCCCATAATGAGCTGAAATAAAAAAAAAAAAACTTATGAAAGGTAAATGCTGGTGGGACTGCAAACTAGTGCAACCTCTGTGGAAAGCAATATGGAGATACCTTAAGCAGATACAAGTAGACCTACCATTTGATCCAGCAATCCCATTATTGGGTATCTACCCAAAAGAACAAAAGACATTCTATAAAAAAGACATTGGCACCCAAATGTTTATAGCAGCACAATTCACAAGCACAAAGATGTGGAAACAACCCAAATGCCCATCAATACATGAATGGATTAGTAAAATGTGGTATATGTATACCATGGAGTATTACTCAGCTATAAGAAATAACAGTGATATAGAATCTCTTATGTTCTCCTGGAAAGAGTTGGAACCCATTCTACTAAGTGAAGTATCCCAAGAATGGAAAAATAAGCACCACATGTACTCACCATCAAACTGGTTTCCCTGATCATCACCTAAGTGCACATTTGGGCTAATTGGGTGTCGGGCAGATGTGGGTGTGGGAGGGGAGGGGTGTATACCTACATAATGAGTGCGATTCGCACTATCTGGGGATGGACATTCTTGAAGCTCTGACTCGGGGAGTGGGGGGGCATGGGCAATATACATAACCTAAACTTTTGTACCCCCACAATATGCTGAAATAAATAAAAGGTAAATGAAGTACAGAATCTGGTACATATATTGGAAATATTGTCTCTTAAGCTGTCTCTTTGATTAAAAACAGGGAGAATTATATTGCATGTTCTCAAATATATGTTAATTTTTCTCAAAATATCTCAATGGGAAACATCTATTCATGGCTGAGTAATTGTAGTAAAATAAAATTATGGATAGTCTGTGTAGAGCTATTGTATTATGTCATAATTCTGTTATAATATTATCTGCATTTTCTCTTATAATTGTCAAATAATTCTAAAAAGAGACAGATACTATTGATATTATCTCATTCCATTTTGCACATAATGAACCTGAGATTTAAATATCCTAATCTTATCCAACTACTACACAGTGACAAAAGAAATTTCAAGAAGGCCTATCCTTAAATTTGTACTTCTATATTCATGAAATTAATGAAATAATGCTATTGAGTTAAGGATCATAAATTTGAATCCTGCTACCACTTCTCCAATTTTTTAATTGTTCACTATTATTTGAGTTATATAACTTTCTAGACTCTTGAATTTCTGCTGGTTAAATGTGAAATATACAGATATTTCATGTGACATTTCATTTGGAAATGTTATATAGAACTATTTGTGCAGTGAATTGAAATATATAATATAACAATGTGTATTTTAAAGTGCTGTGAGTTTAATTTATCCTTCAATTGTAAATCCACAGAGGACTTTTAAAATCACATTTAAAGTATCTCATAATCTGAATATTATGTTGGAAAGCTGGTTTTAGTATAGACACTAGTTGGTTGTTTTCAATTCAAATAAAGAGCAGAAGGTGAACCCAATGGAAGCAAATGAAACTATTATTGGAAGACAGTCTAAAATACTTGTGAATTTCTTCAGTCCAGAAACAAGGAGACTGACTCCTGAAGGCTGGCGAAGACCTGCCCCAAATCTTTCAAATATGTACTAAGTTTGGATAGGACTTTAGTGTTTCATCTCCAAGTCTTCATGTTCTGAACCTGTAATTCATATCTGTAACCTCGCCATTCCTGATTCTATCTGGCCTAACTGGAAGAAATTTATATTTCATTGCTCGGGATTTAGTAATTCCAGAAAGGCACAGATTTGTGTACCATGCCATGCAATTAAAAAATGAACTCTGGATACTCTCAAGAAACTAACAATCAGGAGATCAAAGATGGCGGAGTGGTGGTGACGGCCTGAATCTGCGCTCCCGGGGAGGAAGGCATCGATCCGGACCTGCCACAACGCTAGAAGACCGCTCCCACACAGGAACAGCGGTGTGAATCCACGGAGAATCAGCGTGGGACAAACAGAGCGAGTGAGGTCTGAGGTGAACGAATATTAGGAACGCGGGACAGACACTAGCCAGCGGAGCGCGGGTCGGATACACCCGCCCCCAGCCGGGGTGGGTGCAGCCTCTCGGGAAAGCGGCTAGCCCTCCGCTCCCAATTGAACAGAGCCCTGACCCAGGCCAGCGCAGAATCACTGAGGGATACGTGGCACATTGCAGACAGGAGGCTTTTTTGTGAAATTACCTTAGAACCTGGGGGATCTCAGCTGAGACAGCGCTTGGCGAGGAGGGACGGATCTGCCCCAGGGCGGAAAAACACAAAAGACTCCCGGACAGCAAATAGCGTCCTACCCCGTGCTGCCTTTTTCGGCAGTTCTCCAGCCGGTCACCCCCGGTGCGTGTCCTTGCTGGCCAGCCCCCGGGCAGTGGCGGTCTCTGCCTGCCGGGGAGCCAGTCCCCTCCAGCCCCGGAGCTCGGCAGGCGCCATCTTGAAAGCGAAGGCAAAACCGCTCGGGAGCCAAGAAGTGCCCAGCGGCTCTTTCTGCCCGTGCTGCCTTTTTCGGCGGTTCTCCAGCCGGTGACCCCCCCGGTGCGCGTCCTTGCTCGCCAGCCCCTGGGCAGTGGCGGTCTCTGCCTGCCGGGGAGCCGGTCTCCTCCAGCCCCGGAGCTCTGCAGGCGCCATCTTGAAAGCGAGGGTGAAACCGCTCGGGAGCCATAAAGTGCCGAGCGGCTCTCTCTGCCCGGCGCCCTCCGCTGGTCTCTGAACCAACGCCAGGAGTGCGGGATATGCCGGGGCCATGCTCGGGGTGAAGGGGCAGAGCTGCGCTAAGGCAAAAAAAAAAAAAAAAAAAAAGCCCACAAACAAGAAGAATAGGCTCGCCGAACTGTATATTTTATTCTTGGTAAATTTCTTCTGGGTTTTGTTTGTTTGTGTTTGTGTTTGTTTTTTTGGTTTTTTTTTTTTTTTTTTTTTTCCTTTTCTTTTCTTTTTCTTTTTTTTTTCCGGCGGCTCACGAGCCGGACAGCCCCGGCGGGCACCTTTGCCCTCTGGGCCTCTGGCTGCCGCGCCTTTTTGAGCGCGGAGGTTGGACCCCCACCACCCTCGGAGCTGTGCCGGTGCGCAGACGCCATCTTGAAATCCACTGCGAAACCGCCCGGGACCCAGCAGGGCGGGCGTGAAGGGGCGGAGCTGCGCTAAGGCGTAAAAACAAAAACATCTAATGGCCGCTCCAGACCCAGCCTAGCGGAAGTGAAGGGGCGGAGCTGTGCTAAGGCATAAAACAAACAAACAAAAAAACATTGAGTCGCTGAATTATATACTTCAGATTTGTGTATCTTTCTGCCTTGCGGTGTGGTGAGGTGCTATGTAGTTTGTTTTTGTTCATTTTTGTTGGCGTTTTTGGTGTTTTTTGGTTTGGCTTTTTGTGTTTTTCTTTTTTTTTTCCTTTTTGTTTTTTTTTTCTCTTTTTCTTTCTTTCTTTTTCTTCTTCTTTTTCTTTTCTCTTTCGTTTTCTCCTCTTTCTTTTCTTTCTTTCCTTTTCTTTTTTCTTTTCTTTTCTTTTTTTTTTTTTCCTTCTCTTTCTCCTCTCTTTTCGTCTTCTAACTGGGGACCCGCGGTGAGCTTCGGAACCGGCCAGGTCCCTGGCTCTGGTACATACCGGATCCTGAGTAGTCACCCCCAGGGCCGGAGATCTGCGGGCACGCAATCGCCATTCTAGGGCCCACAGCCAAGTCACTGCGGAGCAATAGGGTACCAAGAGGCTCCCTGGACGGCCCTCTCCCCTGGTCCACGGACCTTATATAGGGTCCCCGCCCAAGTGTAAACACTGAATACTTCTCCAGAAGCGAGAGTGTGGAACCTGATCCCTGGGGACATTGGACCAAGATAGACTTTTGCCCGTGGGAGCTACAGCAACTGGGGCGCTGAGCAAGCGAGGTCACCGTCCTCTCCCAATAGCTAGTATCTTGCCTGCAGATAAAGTCAGAAACCTCCCTTATAGAGGAAGAACCAAAGGGAAACAAACAAACAAACAAACAAAGAGAATTTCGGTCTACTATTAGTGTGGACCCTGCCTGCCTTCTGAAAGACCACAACACAGTGTCCTAACTCGCCAAAGCGGTCTTGGATCACTCCAATCCTCTAGGATTGGACCCATCGGAAGCAGTCCCCCAACGGAAACAGAAAAATCTCTAAACAATACACAACAGTCTCCCCCTCTTGCCAAAAGAAGCAACATACCTAGACTGCTTCACAGCCTAAGAATAGAGCACAAAGAGTGCTGTTAATCAGACTAAATCTATAAGTAAAGATCCAACGATAAATCTAGATAGGAAGGGCCCAGCGAAAAAACACGGAGAGCACAAAGAATCAAACGGAAAGCTCATCCCCAAAGAGAAATACCAGCTTCGAACCATTTGACACAAACCAGACTCAAAACACCAACATGTCACAGGAAGAATTCCAATTATGGATCATAAACAAGCTGAATAATATACAAGAATCAATGGATAAACAACACAAGGAAAACACAAAAAAAATACAGGATTTGGAGGAAAAATTCACTAAAGAAATTGAAATATTGAAGAAAAACCAAACTGAACTCCTAGAAGTGAAGAATTCACTCAGAGAGCTACAAAACACTGTGGAAAGTCTCAAGAGCAGGGTAGATCAAACAGAGGAAAGAATCTCAGAAATTGAAGATAACTCCTTCCAACTAAATAAGTCAGTCACAGAGATAGATCGAAAAAGTAAGAGAAATGATCTGAGTCTTCAAGAAATGTGGGATTATGTGAAGAAACCTAACTTGAGAGTTATTGGCATTCCTGAGGGTGAAGAAGATAATAAGCAAGGGTTGGACAAGCTATTTGAAGACATAATCGAGGAAAATTTTCCAGGCCTTGCCAATACTCTAGACATACAGATTCAAGAAGCTCAAAGGACCCCTGGGAGATTCATAGCAAATAGGAAAACACCACGCCACGTAGTCATCAGGCTGACCAAAATATCCACTAAAGAGTCACTTCTCCGAGATGTAAGGGGAAAGAAACAAGTAACTTACAAAGGAAAACCCATCGGAATTACGCCAGATTTCTCAGCTGAAACCTTACAAGCAAGAAGAGGTTGGGGCCCCATTTTCACGCTTCTGAAACAGAATAATGCCCAGCCTAGAATCTTGTACCCAGCTAAGCTAAGTTTTCTATACGAAGGAGAAATCAGACATTCTCAGATAAACAAAGATTGAGGGAATTCACCAAGACAAGACCAGCCCTCCAAGAAGTACTCCAAAGAGAATTACACACGGATCAGCACAAGAAAGACCCACGAATGTAAAACTACTCAAGAGCTAAAGATCAAATTCCAGATACCACAATGGCCCAGGAGAGAAAACATCACAATGAAGTTCTACCCAACAAGCTGAACAAAAAACTGTCTCACTTATCAGTTTTCTCAATACATGTGAATGGCTTGAACTCCCCGCTCAAGAGACATAGACTGGCCCAATGGATAAAAAAATACAATCCAAGTATCTGCTGTCTTCAAGAAACTCACCTAACCTGCAAAGATGCATTTAGACTGAAAATAAAAGGATGGAAATCGATATTTCAAGCAAATGGTAACCAAAAGAAAGCTGGTGTGGCAATCTTAATTTCCAATAACTTAGCTTTCAAACCAACAAAAATAATAAAAGACAAAGATGGCTACTACATACTGATTAAAGGCACAATTCATCAAGAAGCCATGACTATACTCAATATATATGCACCCAACCTAGGTGCACCTAGATTCATAAAGCAAACCCTACTAGATCTCAACCAAATGATAGATAACAATACTGTAATAGCTGGAGACTTTAACACCCCACTGACAGTACAGGACAGATCCTCTAAACAGAAAATAAACAAAGACATAATGGACCTAAATAGAATGCTAGAACAAATGGGCATGGCTGACATCTATAGGACATTCTACCCAAAGTCCACAGAATATACATTCTTCTCATCAGCTCACGGGACATTCTCTAAGATTGACCATGTCCTAGGACATAAATCATGTCTTCAAAAATTCAAAAAAATAGAAATTATACCATGCATCGTCTCAGATCACAGCGGAATAAAAGTAACAATGATCACAAACAGAAACCCTCACTCGTACTCAAAGTCATGGAAGCTAAAAAGCCTTCTCCTGAATAATTATTCTATAAAAGAAGAAATCAAGATGGAAATCAAAAATTTCTTTGAATTAAATGACAATGGAGATACAACTTATCAAAATCTATGGGATGCAGCTAAAGCAGTCCTGAGAGGAAAATTCATATCCATAAATGCCTATATCAAAAAGACAGAAAACATGCAAATAGACAACCTAACGAATAGACTCAAAGAGCTGGAGAAAGAAGAACAGAACGATCCCAAACCCAGCAGAAGGCGAGAAATTACTAAGATCAAATCAGAACTAAATGAAAAGGACAACAAAGAAACTATAAGGGAAATCAATAAAACAAAAAGCTGGTTCTTTGAAAAGATAAACAAAATAGACACATCTCTGGCTAGACTAACCAAGAGCACAAAACTAAAATCTCTAATAACCTCCATTAGGAACATGAAAGGAGAAATCACAACCGACGCTACAGAGATACAAGATATCATCTATGAATTCTACAAAAATCTTTATGCACACAAACTGGAGAACGTGGAGGAAATGGACAAATTTTTAGAAACACATAGTCTTCCCAGGCTCAACCAGGAAGAAATAGAGTACCTGAACAGACCAATATCAAGAACTGAAATCGAAACAGCAATAAAAAACCTTCCCAAAAAGAAAAGCCCTGGTCCAGATGGGTTCACACCTGAATTTTACCATACATACAAAGAAGAACTGGTGCCCATCCTACATAAACTATTCTCCAATATTGAGAAGGATGGAGTTCTCCCCAACACGTTCTACCAAGCCAATATAACATTAATACCAAAACCTGGAAAGGACACAACAAAAATAGAGAACTACAGACCAATTTCCCTCATCAATATAGATGCAAAAATTTTCAATAAAATAGTAGCAAATCGAATCCAAGTACTTATCAAAAAAGTAATCCACCACGACCAAGTGGGCTTCATCCCCGAGATGCAGGGGTGGTTCAACATACGTAAATCTATAAATGTAATTCACCACATAAATAGAAGCAAAAACAAAAACCATATGATACTCTCATTAGATGCAGAAAAAGCATTTGACAAAATTCAACACCCTTTTATGATAAAAACGGTTAACAAAATAGGCATTGATGGAACCTACCTAAAAATGATACAAGCCATATATGACAAACCCACAGCCAACATCATACTGAATGGGGAAAAACTGAAAGCACTCCCACTTAGAACTGGAACCAGACAGGGCTGCCCATTGTCTCCATTACTTTTCAACATAGTATTGGAAGTCCTTGCGAGAGCTATCAGGCAAGAGAGCAGAATCAAGGGAGTCCAAATAGGGAAGGAAGAGATCAAACTCTCACTTTTTGCTGATGATATGATGTTATATCTGGAAAACCCCCAGGATTCAACCAAGAGACTCCTGGAATTGATTAACGAATACAGCAAAGTCTCAGGCTACAAAATTAATATACACAAATCAGAGGCATTTATATATGCCAATAACAGTCAATCGGAAAACCAAATTAAAGACTCAATACCCTTCAAAATAGCAACAAAGAAAATAAAATATCTAGGTATATATCTAACTAAAGAGGTAAAGGACCTCTATAAGGAAAACTATGAAACACTGAGAAAAGAAATAGCAGAACTTGCAAATAGATGGAAAAATATACCATGCTCGTGGATCGGAAGAATCAACATTGTTAAAATGTCTATACTACCCAAAGTGATCTACAGATTCAATGCAATCCCTATTAAATTACCAACATCATTCTTTACAGACATAGAGAAAATAATTATACACTTTGTATGGAATCAAAGAAGACCCCGTATAGCAAAAGAAATTTTAAGCAACAAAAACAAAATGGGAGGTATTAATTTGCCAGACCTCAAACAGTACTACAAGGCCGTGGTTCTTAAAACAGCCTGGTATTGGCACAAGTGCAGGGACACAGACCAGTGGAACACAACAGAAAATCCAAATATAGAACCATCCTCATATAGTCACCTAATTTTTGACAAAGCAGGAAATAATATACCCTAGGGACAAGAATCCCTATTCAACAAATGGTGCTGGGAGAATTGGTTAGCCACTTGTAGAAGACTGAAACAGTACCCACAGCTTTCACCTCTCACAAAAATCAAATCACGGTGGATAACAGACTTAAACCTTAGGCGTGATACAATCAGAATTCTAGAAGAAAATGTAGGAAAGACTCTTACAGACATTGGCCTAGGCAAAGAATTTATGAAGAAGACCCCCAAGGCAATCACAGCAGCAACAAAAATAAATGAATGGGACATGATTAAATTAAAAAGCTTCTGCACAGCCAAAGAAACAGTCCAGAGAATAAACAGACCACCTACAGAATGGGAAAAAATTTTTGCATACTACACATCAGATAAAGGACTGATAACAAGAATCTATTTAGAACTCAGGAAAATCAGCAAGAAAAAATCAAGCAACCCTATCAAAAAGTGGGCAAATGACATGAATAGAAATTTTTCAAAAGAAGATGTAAAAATGGCTAACAAACATATGAAAAAGTGTTCAACATCTCTAATCATCAGGGAAATGGAAATCAAAACCACAATGAGATATCACTTAACCCCAATGAGAATGGCCTTTATCAAAAAAACCCAAAACAACACATGTTGGCGTGGGTGTGGAGAGACAGGAACACTAATACACTGCTGGTGGGACTGCAAACTAGTGCAGCCCCTGTGGAAAGCATTATGGAGGTATCTTAAACAGATTCAAGTAGACCTGCCATTTGACCCAGCAATCCCATTACTGGGCATATACCCAAAGGAAAATAGGTCATTCTGTAACAAAGGCACATGTACCCAAATGTTTATAGCAGCACAATTCACAATAGCAAAGATGTGGAAACAACCCAAATGCCCATCAATACATGATTGGATTAGTAAACTGTGGTATATGTATACCATGGAATATTACTCAGCTATAAGGAATCATGAAGATACGACATCTCTATGGTTCTCCTGGAGAGAGTTGGAACCCATTATATTAAGTGAAGTATCCCAAGAATGGAAAAACATGCATCACATGTACTCACCAGAAAATTGGTTTCCCTGATGATCACCTAAATAAAAATCTGGGAACGACACCAATTGGACATCAGACTGAGGTGGGGGGTGGGGGAGGGGATGGGGGGTATGCCTACACAATGAGTGCATTGTGCACTGTTTGGGGAGTGGTAACACTTGAAGGTGCTGACTCGGGAAAGGGGGGGTGGGGAAAAAATATGAAACTATTGTTTTTAACTTGCACTGTTCACTTAATAATTTATCATGAATAAAAAAAAAATGAACTCTGAACGATGCATTTGCAGGATTAATGTATTTGATAGCTGTAGATACAATGATGGCACAAAATAACACCAAACTTATGATCATAGATTCAAACAATTTATATAACAATAACTACTCTTATTATCCCTATTATATTCAATGTGAGAAAATTTATAGACAGAATTCAGCACATTAACATTTAATGAATAATAACATATGTGTTTCAAATATATCTAATCTAAAATGTAAAACTCTGGTTAATAATGAGGTAAAAAATTAAGTATACAAAGTAGGATGGAGAAGATATTTGCAATGTGTCTAAATAACAAGGTAGAGCAGCATATGTAAATAGCAAAATACATAAAACATTCGTTAAATCAATATAGAAAATTCAAATAATCCATTAGAAAACACAGACAAGAGATTTTCACAGAAGAAATCCAAGAGGTCAATGCATAGATAAAAATAGTTTCTGCCTCAAGATCATAGGGCATGTGTAACTTAAAAGTATATTTTTACTTTGCTGTGATTGGTAGTAATTATTATTCCTGACAATACCTAACAATACTACATGTGGAGGAATTTCAAATCAGCAGCTGACAGGATAGAAAATTAGGGATTCAATTGCACATGATCCCGGATGGACCTCAGACTGATTTTGTGTGAACAAGTTATCTGAGCACATCTTCATAAACTGGTTCGTTTTTGTCTACTACCATTAAATATGTGGGGTTACTGGTGACAAAGGGGGAAAATCTGAAAGTAACATAATTTCATTACATTTCCTTAGATTATGTTCAGTTATGGAATATTCATCTTTTAGGAATGGATATATTCAGTTAAATCCAGTGTCATTTTTTAGTACCTTCTAGGCATAAATGTTGAGAAAAGTGTTCCTGCAATCAAGAAGACAAGTGACGTCACATGAGGCGAATGCTGGTGCGTGCTGTGCAGCAGTGTCTGTGGCAGCCGGGAGCTGACGGAGTCAGAGTATAGGCTGCTGACAGGTACGGAATAGACTTAACATTTCTACGTTTGCTTTGTTTTCTTAAAATTATTAACATTTAAAAATTAATTCATCTTGACTTTGAAGGAAATATTGTGAAAATATGTCAAACAAATATGTGAGAATTGGGCAAAAGTAAGAATTATGACATATGAGAGCCATCCAGAAAGTATGCAGCCACTGTTCTGACAAGGAGAATGGGTACATGGCTGGGTACTTTCTGGACAGCCCTCCTATATCACACGTACCTTGCCTAAAATACACTCCGTTAAATAAAGTGAATTAAATTGCAATAAAACTAGAGAACAGTATGCAAATTAATGACCTCACACATCAATCTGACACACAATTCATTCCATATGCATACAGTATGAATTGATACTATATTCCAAGCTATGGGAATTATGTGTGTTAGGCTTCTATCATTTGAAAAGTATAAAATGTATTTGAGTGATATGCATATTGGGGCTTGTGGTATCATGAAGTAATTTATGTTCATAAATGGATATATATGTTTGTGTGTGATTTATATTTTTTTAATATATTTATATATAACTAAATATCAATATAATTTGTGCTCATAGGTGAGTATGTATAATACATAAAAATATATATGGTTCTGCATACATAAAATATGCAAGTTTTATATGCAAATATATAACATATAATGTAGAACCACATATATAAATATGTTTAATATATAAAATGTATATGGCTTTGCCTATGTAAAACATATAATGTTCATCGATAATATACAATTTGGAAAATATATTTATATTAAATATAATACATAATACACATACTTTATATATACATGTTATATATAATGCTTTATGAGCATAAATTTCTTCATGAAACCACAAATTCCAAACTGCAATACAGTAAAGATATACAAATTACATATCAGATATATGCATCTTAGTGAAATTTAATCCATTTTACCTGCAAAGAATGGCTAGTATTGCTCATTTAAATTAAATATATGTATATTTCAAGTATTATGTTGGGTTCTGACAGTTAAGAGAAAAAATGTTACTTGATTTCTATTATTTAAAGAAGATAGGCCAGGCGCAGTGACACATGTCTATAATCTCAGCTACTTGGGAGGCTGAAGTGGGAGGATAGCTTGAGCCCAGGAGTTTGAGGCTGCAGTGTGCTGTGACTGCACCTGTGAATAGCCACTGCACTCCAGCCTGGGCAACACAGTGAGAACCCATCTCTAAAAAAAAAAAAAGAAAAAAAAAGAAAGAACATAATGATGTAGGTACCTCTGACAGACTTCATTTTTTAAAGACAGCTGCAAAATATCTGCTATCTCACAAGCTCCACTAGAACCTTGTTACTCCCTCATTAAGAGGTCAAGTCTATGCTGTCTCGTTGAACTTGCTTTTGTGAATTTATGCCCTCTCGCCTTGAATCTCCTTACAAGGCCTTTGTGAGTGCTTTTACCTGTAGTGTATGGCCGAAGTGATTCTAACTGAATTTAATGATTAGGTTATAAAAATGCTATGCACTACCTCCTTTTTCTACTGGCTTGCTCATGCTAGAACCTAGCCACCATGCTATAAGGAAGCTCAAGCAGCTTGTGGATAGGCCAACATGAAGAAAAACTAAGACCTTCAGCCAGGTGAGTTCCCAACTAGCAACAAGTACCAACTCACCACCATGTGTTTGAATCATCTTGGAGGAGGACCTCCACGTCCCAATTGAACTGCTCCCACTGAAACATATTAAAAAAAAAAAAAAAAAACCCTGAATTTTTCATGAAGCCCTGCCCAAACAGCAGATTCTTGAGTAAAATAAATCAGTGTTGTTTTAAGCCATAGGTTTTGAAGTAGCTTGAATGGAGCAACAGTAACTAGAATGAATGAATGAATGAATGATTGTGTGTGTGTATATATATTTAATCAGAGGTGAAAATCTAAATCAAAGCAACAGGAATCCAGAAAAATTAAACATTAAAGGGATCTTCTCTTTAGCAAGAATACTAGTTTAAGGAGGTAAACAAAATCATATTCACTTTCATGGCCTTGTATGGTATGGAAAAGAAGTCAAAAACTGCAAGGCCCACCAGAGGTTATGGTGGGTTGGAAGACACCTAAATAGAAGAGGGATGTAAAGGATGACACACTCAGTGTTGAGGTTGGCTAGGAATAAACCTAGACACCCACCGACATAGAGTCCAGCCAGTCCACAGCACTGGGGAGATAACAGTAGATAATAATACTATTGTTTTACACCAATACGTTTTAGGGTGGTTTGTTACCAAGCAGTAGATATGAGGATTATCATGAATTAAATGATATAATATCTTTTTACTCTTCGAGAAGATTACGGGGATAAAATAAAATTAGTGTTTGATAAATAAAGTACATGGTAAAAATGTCTTAATCACTAAAAAAATTTAAAAGCAGAGAACACATTGTCTCAAGTGGTAGAAGGGAACTTGAAATGAGGAAACATCCAATCCAAGAAAGAAAACACTATGATGAAGGTGGACATAGAGAAGAACAATAATCCGGAAGCACTAAATAAAACGGCAAAAATGAATTCGAATATGTCCAGTTCATCAGCAAATATAATTATACTTACTGCTCCAAATAAAAAGCAAAGGATTTAGACTTGAGTAGACTATTATTTTAAGTAGGCCTATCGCAAATATGAAGGTCAAGTATGGACAAAAACGCAAGAAAGAGAATAGGTACATCAGATGATTATTAACTCAGCAGTGAACTGTTTGGCCATAGTAATATTTAAAAAGTGGATTTTAATTATAGGACAAGTACGGGAGGTACATTATCCACAGAATAGGTGATATCAAAAGGCTAGCAGAGAAAAATTAAAACATTTTGTTTCAGTAACATTTCCTGAATTGGAGGATCATTCAGTTTGAAAGGCCCATTGAGTGGCCAGCACAATGAATGAAAAATGTCCCCATTAAGTAGAATACCGGAAACACAGATGCGCCGGGCAGATGGGAGAGGCCAGGGCAGGCCGCGCTGCCCCTCGCCGCCAGGCTGGTGGCGTCCTCTGCCCGACCGCGAAGGACCCGCACTGGAAGAGGTCCGGCGCTCGCGGAATGTCGCCTGGCGGGCCCTGGGTGACGCCGGCCGCCCAGCCGCCCTGAGCCATCTCGGCCTGCGCGGGCCTTCCCAGCTGGCTGTGGAGGCGCAGGGCGCGGGCGCCTGCTGGGTCCGCACCTCGCCGGCGCCGCACTGCAGCCCGTCCTTCCCCACAGCTGCCTTGGCCCCGGTGAAAACCTCCTGGAGCGGCTCAGGTGGGCTCAGACCCAGGCCCCTCTGGGTGGGAAGCAGGGGGCGCGGGCGGGGGCCTCTGAAGGGCCGCGGGCGCGTCGCCTTTGCCTAAGGCAGGTTCCACCCAAGGACAGCTGTGCAGCCGCCCACACCCCTTCCTAGTGTTCCAAACGCTTATTACCCCCCTTACGTGTGTGTTTAAAAGGAGGGAAAATAGCGGTCAGTGGTCTTTTTATTGAAATTGTTGGTTCACAAAGCTTTAGTAGAAATACGGACAATTTGAGAAATGCTGATGTCATCTGTTGCTTCGTTTTCAAAAAGACAGCAAGCAAAACACTAATAAGCAAAACTAAAGCATGTCAGTTCCTTGATCCCCTCTCTTCCTCTTCCTAGCATAATTTAAAAAGGCTTTTTGACTATACATAACATTTTGCATGATTTTGGACATTTGTCTTTTGGGGGTCTATGCCACCATTGAGTCATTTTTCCTTATTTCCACTTAGTCTTTTTTGTTTTAACTTTTTAAAAAATTTTAGAATTTAGAATATTGTGGGGGCACACACGTTTTGGTTACATAATTTGTTTTTGTACAGATTAAGTCAAAGTTATAATGCTCTGCACTCAGTGTGCATTGTACCCATTAGGTGTGATTTTACCCATCCCCTCCCCCCTCTCACCTACTTGATTTCCATTGAGTTTTACTTCCATATGTACACATTAGTGCTGATTGATTAATTCCAATTTAGCATGGAGTACATGTGGTGTTTGTTTTTCCATTCTTGCAGTACTTCACTTAGAAGAATGGTCTCCAGTTCCATTCAGGTTGCTGTAAAAACCATTATTTAATTCATTTTATGGCTGTGTAGTATTCCATACACACACACACACACACAAACACATACATACTTTTTTTTGATCCGCTCGTCACTTGATGGGCACCTGGGTTGGTCCCATATCTTTGCCATGGTGAATGATGCCATGATAAAGATACAAGTGCAGTATATTTTTTATAAAATGACTTACTTTCCTTTGGGCAGATCCCAGTAGTAGTTGGATTGCTGGATCAAATCATAGATCTACCTTTAATTGTTTGAAAAATGTCCATACTGTTTTGCATAGAGGTTGTACTAACTTACACTTCCACCAGCAGTGTGTAAGCATTCCCTTTTCACCACATCTACACCAGGATCTATTGTTTTTTGCCTTACTGATAATGACCATTCTTCAAGGAGTAAGCTGGTCTCTCATGGTAGTTTTCATTTGCATTTCCCTGATGATTAGAAATGATGAGCAGTTTTTAGTTAATTTTTCAGTTGGGAGATATTTTATTATTGATTCAATCTTGATTATTGTCCTGTTCAGGATTTCTATCTTCCTGATTCTAGCTTGGGAGGTTATATGTTTCCAGGGATTCATCCATTTCCTCTAGATATTCTAGTTTGAGTGCATTCATCATACTTGCAGATGACCTTTGGCATTTTTTGGTATCTCCTTTTTCATGTTTGGTTGAGTGTCTTTGAATTCTCTCTCTTCTTTCGCGGTTAACCTAGCCAGCAGTCTGTTTATTTTATTTACCTTCTTAATGAATCAACTCTTCATTTCATTGATCCTTTGTGTTGTTTTATAGTTGCAATTTCCTATGGTTCTACTCTGATCTTTGATATGTCTTGTCTTTTGTTAGCTTTAGGTTTGTTCTTGTTTTTCCGGTTCCTTGGGATGTGACTTTAGGTTGTTCAATGCTTGCTGTGGCTCTTTTAAAGGAAAGGCATGAGCCTCACTGTCTGTGGAAGCCTGGGTACGATGAGCAAGCTGTCAGAGGAGGGGCAGCTGCTCCCAAGTGCCCTGACTTGATTGTCCCTTGTGGACAATCCCCTAGCCAGCCTTGAGCAGGAATGATCACAGCTTGGAAGCCAGAGTTAGGGGAGGGGAGGAGGAGGAGAAGGTTCCAAATGGGGGAGAGCTGGCACTTTGGTCTCCTTTGTCCTGAGGGGCCCTCGGGCATGCTGCATTCTCCTCTCAGCTGGAAGTGGCCTGCCCTGAATGCCCAAGCTCTAGGAGTCCAGCGGTTCCTCTGAGACCCAACAATCCTCTAAGGCTGCTGTGGTTCTAGTAGGTGCTGGGGAACGTTAGGTATGGATCCAGTGATGTAGAGACCCAGGGGCTGAGGTTCCCTTGTTCGGACATCTGAGGAAAAGCTGCCTGACCATGAAGGGAGGGAAATGAGCCACACCCACCATGCAGAATCTGGGCACAGGAAGCGTGGTATTATTGGGGGTACAGCCCCCCTGTGAGCCCAGAACTGGCTATCCCATGGCACATTTATGACAAATGCTCATGCTTGGGAGCAGAGGTGACTATGTCTGCAGCACTCATTGGTTGGAGGAGAGGAGTCCCTGTGTCCATGACCTTCCCAGGTTCAGGTGTTGCTTTTGTTCTGGGGTGGGAACACTCTCCTACACTACAGATTTTGCTCTGCAACCATGGCCATATGCCAGGGGCTCTCAGGTGTAGGAGAGTGGACACACCTCTTTCCTTTGTCCGAAAAAGCATTTGTGGCACGTCCTCATTCCCTCGGGGTAGCCCACCCTACTGTTCAGAATGCCAGGATCACTGCTGCTCTCCTGTGTTCCCTGTTCCTTTGTGATTGTCACAGGCCAGGTGGGTGATGGGCAATGTTCATGTGGGATCCATTGACAAGGAGACTGGAGTGCTGTGACTCCCTAGGCAGGATAGAGGCACATAGTGGGTGCGCAAGCCATATCCCACCTGCCCCCTCGGTGTGCATTTTCTGGTTTCCACCACCCTACTTCATTAGCTTTCTATCTTCTAAAAGTGTCTTCAGTTTTCTTGACTGTTAATGTTCTCCTCCCATTCTTTCTGTTCTGTGCTCGTATATTTTTTATCCCTTTATTGTTATTTGTAGGTGTCTGAGAAGGCAGAGGAAATGATTATATGTACTCAGCATGCTCTCAGTACCTGAAATTCCCACATTAGATTACAAGATAACAGTTTGAACCAGTGGACCTGGGCAGAAATGAGAAAAGTGAGACTTGGGCTTTAAAGTAGCATTTATTTCCCTGGTCAGTACACACTTGGGGCCTTAGATCCAGGGCCTGATTCCCTTGCTGAGACGCTCCTTGTGACGATCATCTTTTCCCAAGCTCCACCGTGTGGAGAGTGATGCCACTGTGCACCCTGAAGTCATTAAGCCTGTGGTCGTGGCATCCTGGGCTGACCTAGGGAGGAGGATTGAGGATCAGGAAGAAGCCTGTGGGGATGTAGGAGGACCTAGATGTGCAGTCAATGGCCCCGGGCTTAAATCAGGCCCCACTCTCCTGATGTGCAGCTGCACTGTGAAGTGGAGATGCCAACGTCTACATTGGGACATTGTTAGGTTGAAGGACACTGACCTACGCAGTTTGCTGTGTTCCCTGTCCCTCTGCCTACAGTGCAGGCCACACCTGCAGACTCCCCCTCCTCCCGCACCGGAGCTCTGTGGGGTGGGGGGGGGGGCTGTGTCTGTCTTAGTGGATCCCCTGCACCTAGATCAGCGTCCAGTGCACACCAGGTAGTCAGTACACATTTGTTGAAAGAAAGAATTTATTGATGGAGTCACACAATGAACTGAGTAAAAGTGAGTTCTCTGGCGCAAAAATCTCAAGGATATACCTTCAGCA
The DNA here is from genome assembly GCF_041146395.1 of Eulemur rufifrons. Lineage (NCBI taxonomy): Eukaryota > Metazoa > Chordata > Mammalia > Primates > Lemuridae > Eulemur > Eulemur rufifrons. The sequence goes on from NC_090986.1 coordinate 3,030,286, forward strand.
AATGTCAGCAGGGGACATGAGGTTGGGAGGGGCTCACTGAATGTGGCTTCTGAGTGTCTCAGCATTGAATTTGGAGGTTCTCTGCCTGTTCAGGGTGAGGTCCTGGCAGGGAGCCCCAAGGTGGGTCTGATCAACCTTCTGACCCCAACCACAGCTCTCTGAATCTCCAGCTTAATTACCTCTTATGGTTGCACACCTGGGTTATACTTTCTTACTGTGCCAGCAGCACAATCTGATGGCATTGTCCCTACATTCATGGTGATGAACAGGCATGGAGTATTTGCAGACCCTTTGCAACTCTAGAGTGATAAGTGACCCGGAGGAACATGAAGTCTGTATTCCACAAAATGTAGGAAGGTCTGAGGAGGAAAGGCCTGGCTGGGCCAGCCACACTTGTCCTTCCTGTCTTAGTGGGCCTGTCATGAGGTGTCCTGGGGGGTCAAACGTGGAACATTTCCACATGCATTGCACCCAGATGAGCCAGGGCTTTATGCCTTAAAAAATGAACAATGGTGAGTTAATTTAATTCTGCTTTGTGATATTTTCTAAGTTGCATCATTATCTAATTTAAGTGATTTCCATCTTTACCCCAACCTACCTTCCTTCACAACCCTCCTTCTCCCCTGACAAAGATTCTCTCTTTGACCAAACTCCGCATAGGCTCATTGAACTCTTTTTCAACCAGGCCTGACTTTGGGAATTTAATGTTCAACTCCTTATTGTTTGATTTTAGAAAAAATCCTGCTAAATCAGTGCAACTGTGACTCCCACCCTCGATATTTGATCACCCTCAATATCCTCATTGTCTGATCAGGTTCCCCATCCTCCACCTTCCCCCAGGTGAGGTCTGACCTCCCTGCCCTGCCTGCAGGAACAATCTGGTTAGCTGGAGTTTAGCCAGAACCTTCCCCTACCCTGGTGTCCCTCTTCAATCACTGGCCCCACCTTGCTTCTGGGCTGCCCCTTCCCACGTGCCCACCCTGTGTTCAGAGCTGAGCCCCATCTCCCTCCCTCACCACAACCCCATTGTGGTGACTGTGCCCTTCAGGATAGTTCCCCACCTGAAAGTCTTCCTTCTGGTTTTGGACAATCACTGGGTAATTCACTTATCATTCATATTCAGTAAGTATCATTGAATACTTTTTAAAATACTCTGCCATTATTCACTATAAGCTAGACTCCCTGTCTTTGAGTGGTTGTTTCTTCTCTAGCTCTCTGACCACACCTCTCCCTTTTGGACTCAGCCCCTTCTCGTGAGAGTGGTGGGAGCTCCACATGGACTCTTCTCCCTGTCTCCCGCAGCCTCCTCTCCCCGAGGAGACGTTCCTTATCTGAAGAGAAGCTGCCACAGATGATCAGCTTATTTACCCTCCTCACTGGGAACATCTGGGCTTCCTGGGCCATTTATTCCGTGTCTGTGCAGAGCCACATGCCCTCAACTAGAGTTGTGTAAGTAGAAGACAAGGCCAGACTCCTGCAGTAGGAATGAGATAGTGACAGGGCGTGGGGAGTTCTCAGACAGGGAGCACCCTGAAAAGTCCTCTGTGGATGAAGGAAGATGAAGTCCAGCGAGGGATCCAGGAGGACTCCTGGTTGTTCCTAGGTGTGGCTGTGTGCCCTCCTTTCTATTCTTCCTCCGCAGCTAGTAGGAGCCCACATTCATTGAGCACTTGCTATGTGCTAGGTAGGGACTGCCCTAAGCCATACACTTTCTTATTTAATCCTCACAAAAAACCTTCAAGTTTAGATGCCATTATTACCCCATTTTAAGCTGGATGAACAGAGGCTAAGAGAGGTTGTGGTCACACAGCTAGAAAATAGTGGAGCTGGGATTTGAACTCAGGCTGTCACTCCAGCAGTACCATGATTCAGTGATACACTGATGATGAGGTAAATGTAGCCCCGGCAGGAGGCACACGGTGCCACAGAAGCAGAAGGGATACATGCCCAATTCTGTGTGATGGGGAATGGCCTTGCAGAAGTCCCTTAAGGCGACTCTATGGAAGAGGCGAGTCCTGAGCTGGCTCTCGAAGGATGAGTGGGACTTCCGCAGCGAATACAGGCAGGGGTCCGGAGATGAGCAGAAGAAGAGTAAATGAGGAGGCACACGGTTTGTAGATCCTGGTGTCTTGGAGGGGATGATGTTCCAATCCAGACAAGGAACAGTGTCTGCAACTTAACAGCATACACAAAATATACCAAATGTATTAAAAGCTAAGTGTGAAAAAGAAGAGAAGAAAGCCTTGTGGAAGAGTATAGAAAAATCATTGTTTTGTAGCAGGATTTTAAAGGTTTTCCTAAGAAAAGCACAAAACCCAGGAAGCATAATAAAGATGACTGGCATACTTGATGACTGAAAAATGAAAGCCTTTGGTGTGATGAAAGACAAAAGCAGAGTTAAAAGACAAATGTTGCAGAAACATCCCAAAATTGTCTATTCCAAATCCTGCACTTCTCCCTTAGTGAGAGAAGCCCTGTGTTACTTAGGGTGAGGATGCACCAAAGACTACATGTCTCAGGCTCCCATGCAGCTCGTTGTGCCCTTCTAATCAAATGAGGAGAGACTGTTACATTCTCCTTGTTTGGATAAGGGAGTAGAACTCAGAGACGGAGAGCAGCATTCCCAAGACCAGCCTGCTGACACCTGGTGAAGCAGACTCCAGCATCTGTCCTCAGCATCTTTATTTAATCACCATGGACAGTGATTAAATAAAGTGCCTGTGAGGCAGGCACTGTTGTAAGAACTTCACAAATCATAAGGTTGTTGTTGAATCCTTACAACAACCGTATGAGATATGTACTGTAATATCTCTGTTTTACAGCAGAGAAACTGTCATAAGAGTGCTTCACACCTTACCTAGGGTCACACAGCTAGGAAGTGGGAGCCAGAATTCAAACCCAGGCCAGTCTTCTCCCTTCTCTGTCCTTCCGGCCACCACCTGTATTGCCACTGTGCTTCCTGGTGTTCACTGTGTAAAGGGCTCTGCATCCCTCCAGTTCCTTGGTTTTCCTTCTGTGTCTCAGTGTATCCTTTCCTGGTCCCTGGGCAGCGCGGGAATGAGATTCACAGACCTGGCCGGGAGCCGAGGTGTCAGGAAAAGGAGTCAGACTTAGGGACCAGTGGTTTCCCTGTGCCCTCTACTCTGGCCACATTGTTTTGTCGAGGCACAGCATTCCCGTCTCAGAGGCTTCCAGACAGACATCACTCAGTTACTATGTGGTGAACAGATCTTCTGTGCTAGGCCCTGTGCTGGGACCTGTGGGTAGGGTATCTAGTGAGACAGATGTGGTCCCTACTCTCCTAGAGCTTACAGTGCAGATGGGGACAGAGGACACAGTATACAGTGTAGTAATAGACCTGTTGGTGGCAGACAGGGACACACCTGTGAAGAAAGGAGTAGACAAAGTGGCCTGAGGAGGCAGGGCAGCTGCTGTAGTGGTTGGTGAGAGAAGGCCTCTCTGGATGCCATGCAGAGGCCAGCTCTAGGAAGAGGCAGAGGAAAAGTATACCTTGGGCAGTGAGACCAAAGGCCCTGAGGACTCAGCGAGTTTGACCAGTGTAGCAGAGCAGAGAGTGAGGGGGAAGATTGTAAGAAATGTGCATTGAAGCCTTTTGCAACAATTTGGATGGAACTGGGGACCATTCGGTTACATGAAGTGTCTCAAGTATGGAAAACAAACACCACATGTACACACTATTGAATTGGAGTTAACCGATGAGTACACATGTGCACAGAGGAAAGCAAAACTCAGTGGAAATTAAGCAGGGGCAAGAGGGGGAGGGAAGGAGCAATAACCTACCTAATGGGTACAGTGAACACTATTTGGGTGACAGGCACACCTATAGCCATGACTGAAGCATTACAAAAGCAATCCATGTAACCAAAAATGTTTGTATCCCCTCAATATTTTTAAATAAATAAATAAGAAGTATTAGGTAGGGATATATTTTTTCCCAAATGAATATCCAGCGACCAAGCATCAATTTATGTAAAAGATAATGTTATCTCTAATGTTCTGCTGTCCTACTTTTGTCTTAAAGAAAGTGTCCACATATGTGTTAGTCTATTTATGCAATCTATTGTACGCCATTTGTCTTTTTGTCTATTCTTTCAACAGTACTATACTGTGTGAACTACTGTACTTTTGTAATAAGTTCTGGTATCTAGAAGGTAATAATGTCTTCTTAGGAGAGTCTTGAGTAATATTGGTCCTTAGCATTTCCATATAAATTATGGTCAGCTTGTAAATTTCCCTAAAAATATCTGTTGTGAGTTTGAATTAGATTCTATTGAATTTAGATATCAGCTTAAGGAGAGCACTTAAAAAAACAAAAACAAACAAACAAACAAACAAAAAACATCTGTTCATCTGATGCTGTCATCTGGGTAGGATCTGGATATGTCTTGTTTCTAGACTCTGCTGCCTTTCACATTCTGGGGTAGGAGATGCTGACTGACTGAGACTCAACCCTCGGAGATTTGATGACAGCACAATGGAGGCCCCTTCCCCTTTTGCAGTAGACAGTCTTCCAAGGGCAGAGAGGCCCTGGCATGGTTCTGGAATGCCAGGTTGTAGAAAAATGAAGTCTGGGGGAACTAGACCAAAAAAAACTAAACAAATAAACAAATAAAATCAAAATACAGAGGAAAATAAACCTGTGTCATCATCTATTTATAGCAGGGACCTTGTGCCCTGTGTTGAGTTCTCAGGGGTCACCCTGTCTTACACTCACTCTAACCCAGGGCATATCAACAGGAGTTACCGTCACTGAGGACAGATTAGATGTTTTTACTGTCACTGTCCTCTACCTCCTCTGTCAGTGACCCTGCAGTTTACTCTGCGGTTCAAGACCAAGTTCCCTGGAGAAGCCAGTTACAAAGGTAGAGGACCACGCAGGCCATCTGACCAGGCAGGAGAGGAAAGGCACAGACTGTCTATGAAAAGGAAATGGTTAAAGGTGTCTCTGGCATCTGAAGAGGATTCACAAGATGGGGATGAAGGTGACAGATGGACAGCAGTAAGATAACCTGGATGTGGTCATGGAGAAGGGTTCCTGTAACTCACCGAGGCTGAGTGTGGGTTTGCCACCATCTTGCGTTCCCTGTGTCCGCCAGGTCAGGCTGCTGTGGGTCCACAGGCCTGGCCATTCTGAGGGGCACCAGGGCTGCCCCAGTAGGAGGGAAACCACCTCCCCAGGGTGAGATTCGTGAACCATATCATCGGGTGTGGCTGGAGGTGGGTGGGGTGGGGGGACTAGAGTCCAGGGAACTAGAAAGCAGGGCTGGGAGGAGGAGTGGGGGCAGAGGGAATGGAGCAAGAGTAGTGGGGAGTCCAGCAACCAGGGGGGCGGCAAATGGGTGAGGGTTTGCAAGAAAGAGAGGAGGAGCTGGGCATGGTGAGTTTCAAGGTGGGGTGGTGGGGAGGGAGGACACGGCTCAGAGAGGGAAAACAGGTAGGGCAGAAATCAGAAAAGCTTGGGTAGAACTGAAGAACAGACTGATCATGAGGGGAGTGAGGAGAAATGGGAGGAAAGAGGGTTGGAGGGGAGTGAGGAGAAATAGGAGGAAAGAGGGTTGGAGGGGAGGGAGGAGAAATGGGGGGAAAGAGGGTTGGAGGGGAGTGAGGAGAAATGGGAGGAAAGAGGGTGGAATAATGGCAGTGGGGAGGAGAAGAAGGAGGTGGAGCCTGGGGGTTGAAAAGGTGAAGTGGAGCTAGTTTTCTTGTCATCTTTGAAAGTCGGGTTGTAGTCAGTCACTGGTGATGAGTCAGTGCCCGTGAGTGACTGAACTGTGCCCAGAAGTGCTCAGCATTTATATGACAGCCACCCCTGACATCATCCCCTGACTGAATGCTCATTGTGACATGCGCTTGCCCCTCCCTCAGGTCTAGTGAGGAGGCCCCACGGGCTTCAGAAATGTTCCCGTTTCTAGGTTTAAAAGTGATCATGGGAAGTAGCAAAGGGAAGACATGTGGCTGTAGTGTTAGTGTCTGTCCTTGGTTTACCATGTGGCTTTGGCCCTCTGTAGGCAAAGATTGACCAGGGCTCAGGATATAGTCAGGGTTAGGGCCCAGCGGGGCGGTTCTGCAGCAGGAATTGGGAAACCAGGAAGAAGCCAGCACCCCAGTCTCCTCACCTTACCACAGTTTTCAGAGCTCCTTCCCATCATTTATATCACTCCATAAAGAGAGATGTTACAACGATCATACCCATGAGGACACTGAAGACCAGAGAGGGAACCACCGCAGGCAGCCAGTGGGTGACAAAGCAGGTGGGACTAGAGTTGGGCCACAAGGAGGGGCAGGTAGGAGGGAGCACAAAATGGCACAAAGCCCTGAGCAGCAGCATCACCTCCCATCCCTCTGGACAGGGTCCCATAGGGGATGCTCCAGAGCAGAACCTTCCTTTCATGGCGCACCTCTTGTCCCTGGTCCATGGGTTTGACGCCTTACTCTTACCTGGAACCAGGAACCCAGGGCCAAAGCTGGGGGGTGACTGCCCACTCCTGAGTGCCTAATGACTAGATTCAGGCTTTCTTGCTCACAACCTGAGATGCCAGCTCCACGTCAGATGATTAAGGAGGCTCCTGCACCCTCCTTTTGTTGGATGTGGGACCCTCTCTGCTACATTACTGGTTTCTTTGATCTCCATCCATATCATAAGCTCCTTTGATTCCCTATTGTCTACTGTACTCTTAGTATCATAATATTCTGATTTTTCTCCTGTAACACAACATCCTTTTCATTTCATACTTTACAACACTTTCATTTATATTCTCTGGAAGTCTAGCTACTTGATTAGCAAACTCTCTTTACTTCCTTTGATTGCCTCTTTACTGACAGTTGCTTGCATCTCCTGGCTTGAACTGTAACCTGCATTTCCCTTCAGGACATTCATTTACTTATATCTTAAAGAGAAGACTACTCATTCTCACAAACTCTGAACTACTTCAGAAAGTGTGGTTTACAGACTTTCTCTGCTCCTTCCCTGAAAACCATCATTCCTCCCTCTGTCTATTGGTAAATCTCTTGCTCCTTAGAATTTTGTGCTGCCCACCACCATGTCCCTGGCACTGCCACCTTCAGATCTCCTGGGTGCTCTGTGTGCTATAAAAACTTCCACACCCATCTCAAGGTCTCATTCTTGAGTCCATCATCCTGAGTCACTTCAGTGTCCATTTTCATGGCCTGTCAATTGTTTGGCTTCTCCTTTCCTTGATTTTTTTTTTCACTTTTAATAATTCTGCATTTTAGCTACTTGAGGTGCCAGAATAGACTTGGAGCTGCTGTAAAGCCCTATTCTCAGATAGCTGTCCTTAATTTACCTGTCTAATAGTTCCCTGAAAAATTCTACTTATAAGCTTTGTCTTTGACCTGATTTAGAATTTTTCCAGTACAATCAGCCTTTTTCCTGGGGATATATCACTCTAACAATAACAAAAAGAGAGCAGAATTGGATATGCTAATATGAGACAAACTAGACTTTAATACAAAAATTGATACATGATAAAAAAATGAAGTATTTATGAGGATAAGGTGTCAATCCTTTAAGAAGGTATAATAATTATACATATATAGTCAGCTAACAACAAAACCAAAAAATATATAAAGCAAAAAGTGACAGACTTGAACAAAGAGGCAGTTCAATAATAATAGTTGTAGACTTCAATACCACAGCTTCAGTAATGAATTAAAAAACTAGAAATATAATCAAAAAGGAAAAGAAGACTTTAACAATATTATAAGACAACAAGACATAACAGATATTTTTGAAATCATAATTCAACACAACAAATATTCCTCTGAAGTGTACATGGAAACTTATTCAGGATAGATCACATTAACATATGATCTAAGCCGTAAAAGAAGTCTTAATCAATTTTGAAAAGGTGTAAATCATACAAAGTATTTTCCAAACATCAGTGAAATGAATTAGGAATCAATAATAGAAAGAAATCTGGAAAATTTGTGAATATGTAAAAGTTAAACAACATACTTCTAAGTAACCAATTAGTCAAAGAAGATCATTGGAGAAATCAGAACATAACTTTGAAATGAATAGATTAAGCCATGGCATGTCAAAACTTACAGGATACAGCTAAAGCAGTGTTTAGTGGGAAGTGTATAGCTGCAAATATCTATATTCAAATAAAAGATTGTAAATCAATAACCCAGGCTTCTACCTTAAGACACTGGAATAAGAAGAGAAAACTAAATCCAAACCAAGTGAAGTAATGAAATAATAAAGATTAGAGTGGACATTAGTAAACTAGAGAATGAAAAAAATAGAGAAAAATAAACAAAAAATAATGGAATAGAATTGAGAATTCAGAAATAAACTGACATGTCTATGGTTAATTTATTTTTGAAAATGTTGTCATGTCCAACCATTGAGAATGATTGGTCTCTAATAAATGGTAGTGGACAACAGGATATCCACATTCAGAGAAGATGAGGAACCCCTGCCTCACACCATGTACTACAATTAACTCAAAATGGTTTAAAACCTACATGTAAGAGCTAAAATTTTAAAACCCTTAGAAGAAAACATAGCCTTAATTCTTCATAACCTTGGCTTAGGCAACATTTTCTTAAATTTGACACTCAAAGTACAAGCAAAAACTAAATATATAAATTGCACTCTTTCAAAATTAAATGTTTATACTTTATTTATTTTTTCCCCTCCTTCAGTTTACTTTTTTATTTTTCTTTAATTTCAGCTTATTATGGGGGTACAAAAGTTCAGGTTATATATATTGCCCATCCCCCCGAGTCAGAACTTCAAGCGTGGCATTTTAAAAAGTTATTTTATATTTAACTGACACAAAATTGCACATATTTACTAGGCATAGCTTTCATTTTAGAATTTTAGAATTTTGGTCATGTGATGGTAAAACCTACAAACTAACCCCTTTATGAAACTCAGTTGGTCCGAATTGTATTGCTTTGAAAAAGGGACTAGTTCACTTGGTTAAAGTTGTATTTCCTAATAAGCAATTTGATGAAGGCTGTGGACCAACATTTTGGGTAAAACAGTTTTGTTTTAAAGAATACCTTTTTCCCTTTTTAAAAAATTTCTAATGAGTTTAGGGTTCAATTTTCAATATTTAAATATTTACATTTTAGCTATGGTCTGAATTGTATAAGAAAAAAGAAAATCTCCGTGTAGCCTTGAATTTTTTGTAACAGATCTCTCTTTTGTTTGTCAATCTGGTTTGCTGACTAATCAATGCCTGCCAGGAAGCATTTTATAGTAAAAATGGGCTTTTTATTTTTTATTTTTATTTTTTGGCTCTTGCATGGCAGACAAAGAAAAGTTTAAGCAGAGAGGAAATATATTTTTGCTCTGAGCTCAAGATTTGGACCTGTTGGATCTGGAAGTCTAACTTTTAAAATACGGGTCTAGTTCTTTCATTTTAGATAATTAATTTTACATTTAACTGTTCCATCCGCATAATCAATTGTTAGGCAAACTTAAATATACAATTCTGAAAAGTGTCTAAGTAGTTCGTCATCATGGAGCTGTTGTAATTTGTAAAGTTATTAATTTTAGAGCCCTTAAAGGCTTTTTTTTTTTAAAAAGAACTTACCTGAAATGCCATGAGAAGTGAATTTTATTTCAACATCAGTAGAAAAATCAACAGATTCAAAGTAGGCAGAAAAGCGTGTACATATAGAGAGAACTTAGAAGACTCCACATGTTAACTCTGTTTGCAGATTTCTTTTAAAGAGAAAGTTTGAATAATGACTATTAGGCTTTGAAGGTTTCCTATGTAATTTATCAGTTTTAAAATATGCCTGAGAATGGGTCATAGTATGACCAGTTAGAGTGCCAGAAAACCTTGTCTTGCCCTAAAGGTTGAGAATCCCATTCTATTTCTTATTAATTCCCCAAGAGCAAAGAAAATCCAATAAATCTTGTCAGAGAATGTCAGTGGTTTGCATCAGTGTTTTAGATGGTGGCAAAAAACTTAGTGGCTTTTAGTTAGCCTTCCCGTTCCCACCATTTACAATCTTTTTTTGCTCTGAGAAGATTTTTAGAAACAAGAAAGGGAAAAGAGCCAAGGCATTTATGGACACACATAACTAAACCAAAATGAAATCAAGATAAGAATGTTCACCAAAAATATAACCCAGACATGCAGATCAAACGAAATACTAAATTAGATGCACAATAAGAACCAAAAGTAATTAACCAGAAGAGGCATGCCTCAGAGACAGAATATAAATTCTGTAGAAATCAGCGTTCTCAAATCAGAAGGATACTTTTCTCTATATCAGAAAGGACTTTCCAGAAACGACAAAAAGTCTTTTATCAAATGAGGAGGGATGTAAGGTTCTGTATTAATGGTGGCCTTATGACCAAATCAAATCTCAGGTAAAATCAAAAAACTTGTACCAAAAAGAGGGAACATGCAGTCTAATCACCCCTTGGTCCACTGCAGGACCCCAAAAGGGAACTTCTGAGCCCCACTCCCCGTGGGAGCCTCTGTGTGGCGGCTCAATTCTGTCTGTAGCCATGGGAGGGGGAGGGGATGGGAGAAAAAGAGTCTGGGTAGAGGAAAGTCCACCCTCTGGTGGTTTCCAGTCCTCTCTCTGGGATGCAGTCCATCCAGAATGACCAGGCTCTGAAGTCATGGAGAACACCCTGGGACCCACGGGACTCCTGTGGCCCCTACAGTCTGGGCTGGAGTTGAGCTACACCTGTGTGGGATGCACAGGATGAAGCCTGGGGAGTTGAGGCCCCCAGGGGAGGACGAGGTGCCCTGTAGTTGTAGAAGCAGCAGGGCGCCTGATGTTTGACTGGAGTCAGTGGGATGGGAGGTCCCCTGGGGGCTCTGGGAGCCTGGTGTTCTGACCGCAGGAAGCTTCCTGCTCACTGGCAGCAGCAGTCTCTGGACTTGTGTGCATAGCAGGACTCTCCCGTTGCTCTGGAGCATGCGGACGGCAGGCTCACCCGGCCTGGAGGGTGAGTTCAGAGCTTGGGAGGCAGGGGGTGCTTAGGGTCTGGAGGAGGGGACTCTGGCACTTAAGCTTTCTGCCTCCTAAGCACCAGGTCCCCACAGTTGCAGGTGCGCAGGGCAGAGGATGCAACTCCCCTTGACCTGTCCCGCCTCCAAGGGCGGAGCCTGCCACGCCCGCAACCAGAGCCCCCGGGCTGGGGGTGGAGTGGCACCTGAAACCGTGCCGCCGAACAGGACCTCCAAGCGGGGACCCAAAAGGTGGCAGCCGACCAGACCTGGAGAGCAGGTGTCTGAGCCAAGCACTCAGGCAGGGGACAGCCAAAGCCAGGCCGGCGGGCAGAATTAACAGACTGCAAACTGTGTCCTCAGCACCAGAGTCCCGCAGATTCACGTCTGCCGGGCAGAGAACTCGGCTCTCTCTGTCCCACCCAGAGCCGCCGAATTAGTGGGAATTAGTGGTCTCCGAGGGCAGAGCCCGCTGCGCACCGTTCTACTCCCGTGCCCTCGTCCCGCTGACCTCTAGGGGTGAGGTGCCCGTCTCCAAACTCCGGCGCACAGTTTCTGGAAGCCCCGCTCAGACCGGTCCCTCCCCAGCCCTGTGCGTCCCGGCACACAGCACCCGAGAGGTCAGCATGTCTCCCGCTGTCGTCTGCTCTCACAGAGCCTGCCGTTCCTGCCACCGCTGCACCGACTTCAGGCGCGTCCCTGTCTGAGCGGTGGGGAGGCCTGTGGGGGCGGTGGGCGTCCCCTGGGGGTCGGTTCACCAGCGCCGCCTGGCGAGCGCGGCCCTCCCGCGCGCACTGTTCCGCACCGCGTGTCTCGCACTCTCCAGTCTTTGTGAATGTAGCTCATTACCTTCCCTGTGCTGGTGTCCCACGCTGCTGCTCTCCGAATTCACAACGCTGTGTGTGGGGTGAGCGACCCACTCTGTAGCCGTCCCTGCTCTTCACCTCCTTCTCTGGGAGCGGTGAGCCACGAGGCCGCCACGAACCCGCCATCTTTTTCTCGAGTCCCTTTGTTGTTTTCTGACTTATTAATAATGGCCATTCCCACAGAGGTAAGGTGATCTCTCGTTGTGGATATAATTTACATTTCCCTGATGATTAGTGATGTTGAGCATTTTTTCATACGTTTGTTGGCCATTTGTATGCCTTCTTTTGAATAATGTCTGTTCATGTCTTTGGGCCACTTTCTAATGGGGATATTTGTTTTTTCTTGCCTATTTGTTTCAGTTCCTTGTAGATTCTGGATATTAATCCTTTGTCAGATATACAGTTTCTGAATATTTTCTCCCACTGTTTAGATACCTTGGTATATACCTATTTATTCTGTTAATTATTACTATTTTTTTTTGCTATGCAGAAACTTTTTGGTTTAATTAAGTCCCATTTATTTGTTTTTATTGTATTGCTTTTAGAGTCTTAATCTTTATTTAATTACTTTTTTATTATTATTTCAGCATATTATGAGGATACAAAAGTTTAGGTTACGTATATTGCCCTTGCAACCCCCTCCCGCCAAAGTCAGAGCTTCAAGCGTGTCCATCCCCAGACTGTGCGCATCGCACTCATTATGTAGGTATACACCCATACCCTCCCCTCGACATCTGCCCGACACCCAGTTGGTGTTGTTTCCAAATGTACACTTAGGTGATGATCAGTGAAACCAATTTGATGGTGAGTACATGTGGTGCTTGTTTTTCCATTCTTGGGATACTTCACTTAATAGAATGGGTTCCAGCTCTATCCAGGAGAACATAAGAGATTCTATATGACCATTATTTCTTATAGCTGAGTAATACTCCATGGTATACATATACCACATTTTACTAATTCACTCATGAATTGATGGGCACTTGGGTTGTTTCCACATCTTTGCGATTGTGAATTGTGCTGCTATAAACATTCGGGTGGGAAAATGAACAAAAGGGCAGCAAGGAAACATGGTTCAAAAATGTCATGTGCCTGTAATCGAGCCCCCCCCCCAGTAGGGGGATGGGGAGGAATTCAAGGCTGTAGTGCCCCATGGTAGCACCTGTGAATATTCACTGCCCTCCAGCCTGGGCTACATAGCAAGGCCTCACCTGTAAAGAACAAAGCAAAATAAAACACATTATGGTGGAAATGGAAGGAAGCTTTTGATAATGATGCCATGAATACATGTTTGAAGAAATACAAAGGAAGACCTGATCCATGTTAAATAATAAATCAGACCATAATTGCACTACGAGATTAGATTGTATCTCTGTTATATTTTAATAAACTAGTTAAATACAATTAATGTCCTAACCCATATTTAAATAAAATAAAGACAGATCAGCATATGATTATCTTACTGACACCAAGCAAAAGCATATGACTAAATCCAACTTATGATTAAAACCCTAAATAAACTAATAGATGAAAAGAACTTCCACAACCTGATAAAGGGTATCTACAGAAAATCTACAGTAAACATCATACTTAGTGGGTAAAGAATGAAAATTTTCCTCATAAGATTGGTAATAAGACAGAAATATTCATTTTTCCCACTTTTAGTTAACATTGTCCTGGAGGATTTGACTAAAGAAATCATGTAAGAGAAAAAAAGAAAATGAGGAAAAGGACTGCAGAGTGCAAAGCCAAGATATTGCCTTTTAATACCAAAGAAATAATCAAATATATAAAAAAATCTGGAGTAATTTACTAAAAATCCACTCAAAGTAATAAAGGGGTTCAGAAATGTTGCCAAATATGACATTAAGATGCAAATATTGATGGTATTTCTGTACACTAGCAATTAACATTCTGAAAACATAATTTAAAACATATCTTTTAGGCAACAAGAACAAACTGGGAGGTCCCGGACGTCAAGCTATACTATAAGGCTGTGGTTATTAAATCAGCTTGGTATTGGCACAGGAACAGGGACACAGACCAGTGGAACCGAACTGAGAATCTAGATATAAAACCATCCTCATATGGCCATCTAATCTTTGGAAAAGCAGACAAAAACATCCACCGGGGAAAAGAATCCTTATTCAATATATGGTGCTGGGAAAACTGGATAGCCATATGTAGAAGAATGAAACAGGACTCACAGCTTTCACCTCTCACAAAAATCAAATCACAGTGGATAACAGACTTAAACATAAGGTGTGAAACTATTAGAATTCTAGAAGAAAATGTGGGAAAGACTCTTATAGACATTGGCCTAGGCAAAGAATTTATGAGGAAGACCCCAAAGGCAATCACAGCAACAACAAAAATAAATAAATGGAATGTGATTAAATTAAAAAGCTTCTGCACAGCCAAAGAAACTGTCATGAGAGCAAACAGACAACCTACAGATTGGGAAAAACTTTTTGCATGCTACACATCCAATAAAGGACTGATAATTAGATTCTATTTAGAACTCAGGAAAATCAGCAAGAAAAAAATCAAACAACGCTATCAAAAAGTAGGCAAAGGACATGAACAGAAAATTTTCAAAAGAAGACAGAAGAATGGCCAAAAAACATATGAAAAAATGCTCAACATCTGTAATCATCAGGGAAATGCAAATCAAAACCACAATGAGATATCACTTAACTCCAGTGAGAATAGCCTTTATCAAAAAGTTCCATAACAATATCAAAAAGTTCCATAACAATAAATGTTGGCATGAATGCAGAGAGATAGGAACACTCATACACTGCTGGTGGAACTGCAAACCAGTGCAACCCCTGTGGAAAGCAATACGGAGATACCTTAAACAGATACAAGTAGACCTACCATTTGATCCAGCAATCCCATTATTGGGCATCTACTCAAAAGAACAAAAGACATTATATAAAAAAGACATCTGCACTCTAATGTTTATAGTAGCACAATTCCCAATTGCAAAGATGTGGAAACACCCAAGTGCCCATCAATCCATGAGTGGATTAGTAAAATGTGGTATATGTATACCATGGAGTCCTACTTAGCTATAAGAAATAATGGTGATATAGGACCTCTTGTATTTTCCTGGATAGAACTGGAACCCATTCTACTAAGTGAGATAGCTCAAGAATGGAAAAATAAGTACCACATATACTCACCATCAAATTGGTTTCACTGATCATCACCTAGGAACACAGCTGGGAATAACATTAATCAGGTGTTGGGCAGATGTTGGGGGGATGGGTGTATACATACATAATGAGTGTGATGCGCACCGTCTAGGGGATGGACAGGCTTGAAGCTTTGATTTGGTTGAGGGAGGTGGGACAAGGGCGATATACATAACCTAAACTTTTGTACCCCCATAATATGCTGAAATAAAAAAAAAAGAAGGAAGATTATAAATCAAATGGGTGAATCGTTTTATTCTTGTCATTACAGTCAAAAGGGATTTATAGAGTGTTTCAACAGATAAAATGTGATAAATGTTAATAAAAGTTAAGTGTAACACAATGACATGCTTTAATACTTGAATGTTATAGGTTAAATTCATGCATTTTAATCTCTTTAATAGAGATGGCTCTTCCCTGTCCCAGAGAAAGAAATGGACATGACTGGTGGGAAGCCTCCAAGAGCTGAAACACAATGAATCTAATTTTTACTGGTCAGAGGGCGATGGTCCACAGTTTTGCGAATTAAGTAGGCTGAGAAACTAGAACCACAGCAAAACAGACACAGAGATGCCTGTTCCGAACCACGTGGAAAAGTGACAGCTATTATCTGGAGGACTCTGGTGAGTCTCAGCTGAAATAGAGACAGTGCCAAGAACATAGATTTTCTTGGGTCTGTGGACTGTACTCATCGTAACTTTTTTATTTTTATTGTGACTATGTCTGCTATGAAGGGCATATTTTTAAAATAAAATTCTGAAATATCTTATTATATAATCCCATGGAAGCACATGCAATTCTGGTTTTAGAGGTGAAGAAACTCATAGAGATCAACAGAATAGAAAAATACAAATGCCTTGGAGAAAGCTCAATAGGTGCCCTGTTTAAGCATATTTCCACATGTCCCTCCTGCAGTTCAGCAACTCTTAAATGGCACCACTCAGGTGTCATTTTGTACCTGAGTTTGCATCTCTGCTTTTCCCAGCTGCTTTCACAAATTGTCACAAACAACACACAAACCGTGGAGTCTCCCAGTAGTAGGTATGGTTCACCCATGAACGTAGGTTTCAGCATGATGTGACTTGGAAATAAGGAAAAGGAAAGGAGAACAGAATGTTCACAAAATTCCTGAGTAGAATAATTCAAGTCTTTGCCTGTAAAATCAAAATACCAGGGAGCTATTTTTAAATATGGAAATAAGTCAACATTTCACTAACAGAATTCTTCTTTTTCAGTGGAAGTCCTAAAGAGCCAACACAGATA
This sequence comes from Eulemur rufifrons, assembly GCF_041146395.1. NCBI lineage: Eukaryota > Metazoa > Chordata > Mammalia > Primates > Lemuridae > Eulemur > Eulemur rufifrons. The sequence goes on from NC_090986.1 coordinate 3,046,585, forward strand.
ATTGAGAAGAAACATTTAAGTCAAGTTGGTAGTTAAAATAGATTGTGGTTCAGGCACAGTGGCTCACACCTGTAATACTAGCACTCTGGGAGGCTTAGGTGGGAGGATCACTTGAGCTCAGGAGTTTGAGATCAGCCCAAGTGAGAACGAGCCCTGTCTCTACAAAAAATATAAAAATTAGCCCAGCATGGTGGTGCATGCCTGTAGTCCCAGCTACTAGGGAGGCTGAGACAGGAGGATGGCTGGAGCCCAGAGTTGGAGGTTGCTGTGAGCTAGGATGATGCCACTGTATTCTAGCTGGGGCAACAGAACAAGACTCTGTCTCAAAGATAAATAAATAAAGTAGATTGTGGCTACTATTGTGTTTTCCACATTCTTCCAGTTCCCAGTTAACATTAACCAGAGATGTTCAGTACTTTCTAAGTTTAAGTCTGCTTACTTTCCAATCTTTGCATGTGACTCTAAGAGGCTATTATATGGATTCACCTTGTAAAACATAATGAATTTGGTCACTTCTAAGAATTGCACCAATTTTGGTAGTGCCATATAGTCATACAAAAGATCGTGTGGATGACCCAAAGCAAGAATGCACCACCAGTGCTGAACATTTTCTGCTTCTTCCTCTTAGGCTCACCCTAAAATTTTTTATACCCATCCAGTGAGCAGTTGCCATTTGAACTTCTTGCATAATACAGATTTGCTTATTGTTTGACTAAAGACACTTATTTCTGCAGTTTATTGCACTTGATTACAGTGAAAATGTCTGGTGGGGCTTTCAGATGGAGGGGCTTCAGGCTACCAGTGCTCAGGCCACATGGAAGGAATAACAATATTCTTTCAGTTTTGGGACGGATGTCTTTTTAGCACCTTGTGGAAATTGGCTTATGAAAGAATGCTTTCTTTACAGAGGGTGTGAAAAGACACATCGCATTCCCATCTCAGGCAGCTGCCAGCCAAACCTGGGGCTCAGCCATCAGGGTTTGCTCTGTCTTCCCCTAGAAGCAGCACTGCAGAGACTGATTTTTGCCCCTGGTTGGTGCTGGTCCACCATCTCAGCTATGTGGTAACAAATGAGCTCTCAACATACATGTTCTCAGCCATAAGGACAACCAAGTAATTTCGAGGAAGACCTGGGATTGTTTTTTTTTTTTGTTGTTGTTGTTGTTGTTGATGTTGTTCTTTTGCCGTCAAATGAGAGTAAAGAATCTCCCATGAAATTGACTGGATTTGTGAATGTTTTAATACGTAGCAAAACATGTCAGTTTCTCATGGAGGAAAAAGTCCCAAGGGTTTCATCATCATCCCTTTGAAGGCACTGGACTTCTTTGGTCCTCTTCATTGCTGCTGTTCCAACAAGCTGTCTTGGCCTCCACCTACACCAGGCTGGCAGTCTCCTGACAGGATCCTACATCCAGTTTATCTTATTCTGCAAGGCCTTTCACCAGGAACCAAACTGTTGGTCTCACTCCAATAGTTTCTAATCTTATTTCTAATGTTTTAGTACCTGAAAGAGTTCCCCAGTAGGGACAATGTTCCTCCAACTGGAGACCTTCAATAAAACTTCAGTAAAATAATAGGTGCTTTAAGTTCTGTCATGTTGTCATTATTTATTATTCAATGAAAATTTACCCCCCCCCCAATTTTACAGAGCAATTAAACCAAAGCTGTTAATATTATCTTTCCATCTCTCTTGTTAATCATGTTGGTAATTTAGCAGTAACATGTTGGGAACCTGCAAATCCATGACCACTTCACATCCTGAACCTATGTAAGTTGACAAAACAGGAAATTGGATAAGGAGGGGCACATATTATATGTTCTCTGAAATATTATTTGCAAACCCTTCAAAAATATATAATTAATCTGGCCAAGTAACAGCTTCCAGAACTTTCTAGACATGATTTAGTAGCAATTGGAAAACCAAGAACCAATCAACAGTCCTAGACAACAAGAACAGCTTTTCACTGAAATCTTGAGTTCTTTGGCAAAGCTAAAACTCAGAAATCAGAGTGCGTAACTCTGACAACTCTCAGAATTCAAAATGTTAAACACTTTGGAAATAAATGTTCTTATTTGTTTTTAAAAAATATTAAAAATTTCAAAGCATGCTCATGAGATTTTTGCTTTCTGACTTTAGAAGGGGACTTTGAATTCATCAAAATTTAGGTGATGGCGTATATCCTAACATATGAGTGAGAAACAAAACATAGCAGGAAACATGTCTTCAAAAATACCATCAAATGAATAATTATCATCAAAAAGATTGGAAATTTAAAAATATTCTTTCTACTTTTTAAATTATTCCAATCCACGTTACAAAACCTTATTAATTTACGTTTCTATTTATTCTATCATTGGGGGGTGGGAAGCCCAGTTTACCAGATGAGATTATAACATCCCGAAAATATTTTCTAAGAAATACAGAATACTAAAAAAGACAGCCTCGCTGCTGTGGTCCTGAAGGATTAATAATCAACATTGCTTTGCATGGCTATCTGGGCACTAAGTCCCGATAGATGTTCCAGACGCCTCCAGGACCCCAAACCCAGTCCTTGCTGTCTCAGCTGAACAAAAGTGGCCTAACTGAACACCACGTTTCCTAGTCCATGGGAATTGTGAGGACAAACCATCTTCCTATCACTGTTATTATCACTACAAGTGTGAAGGAAAATAGTTCTCAAATCACCCTGGGACAATCCACCTATGATTTGAATGCCAGCGCTATACATACAAACTTCCTGAAGAGAAATATACGTACAGCTTCACATGTGGTTCCATAGCATTTCTAAGGCTTGGCTTGCTGAACAGGCCTTCTCTAGAGAGGAGCTGTTTTATAATTATTATAGAGCAACCGAGAAAGGCCTTGTCACAAGGCGAGATATCATTTAGTATAAAGAGCTCTCAAAGATAACAGTTATGCAAAGTATATTTATGCACTTACTTTAAAAGACTAGTGGAAAAATTTCCATCTAACATTTTAAAACGAATACACCTTGTTGGTCATTTGCTGTATAAGATTTAAGAGAAAAGTAAGCTCATACTCTGCTGTGCATTGGGGAAAGCTTGACCGTAGCCATCTCACTCTGATGCGGCCCTGGGCAGAGTGTGGCTTGCCCGTGACATCAAGCCTCAGTAGACACAAAGTAAAGTAGGACATGAATCAGAGAAGCAAGATTCAGATGGTACAGCTAAAATATTTCCTGGGGGCGGGGGGCGGGAAACAAAGAAAACAAACAAAAAGCCCTTGGAGAATTTGTCAAAGCTGAGGTGGATTATTTACCTAGGCAGAAGGAATCTGGAACAGTAAACATTAGATTTACAAACTTTCAACTTTGCTTTCCCCTTTCAAATCAGTGATGCTGGCATCATCGAATCATGAAACAGAGCTTAAAGTAGATTTTTAAAATGCGATATGCCACAAAATACTAGGATTTCTGGTGGGAAATACCCCTTGAGTTTATTTTCTTAAAATTTATTGACCTTTTATAAAAAAGAGAAGCAGTGAGCTTAGAGAATAAACAAGCTCTATTTTATAACAGTATTACAGAAAGCAAAATATCATTTAATACAACTTGAAGTTGCCATAAATCTAATCTGGCACAATAACTATATAGGATCAAAAGCATGGGAGAAAACGTTCAGTCCAGTTAATAAGTCCCTGTCAGGTCACTAGTGCCAGCTTTGAACGCTTTAACTTTCTTGTAATCTGCAAAACACCACCCTAGCGCCCTACCTCTCTTCCCAGTGTCCTCAAACCTGTGTGAATCATCAGCCTATGGGGAAGAGCTATCCCTGCTCAGTGACAAACGGTCCCTTTTACTTATACACAAGGAGGTTTAATACAAAGCAAATGCTCTACCAAGTGTTCAAATAATGGAAAGTATTGGAACTTGGATATGTTCAGAAAGAAACCACTGATGGTTTTAAGCTCCCTGAATCTTTTAGCAGAAGGGAGGAAATGGTTATCTCTTTCTCCTCCTTTCTGTTCTGGAACGCTGCGTGGGTGTGGGTGTGTGTGAGCCTCACTGTGGCACCGCAGGTCTCCAAGCACAGCGCAAGCTCAGCGAGCCTCACAGTGGTCCGGTCTGCACATCCTGACTCTCTGCTGAAAGGAAAAAGTCACAGCAGTGGAAAGTCGAAAGGGTCCAATAAAAAAGATATCCGCAGTGGAATTCTCAAACATTAGAAAACTTCCAAAACGTAAGAAATGCTTTTAATCTGTATTAATATCTTCTCATACAGTATATTTACTGCCGTTGGGAAACTCCGTAAATATTTACTGTGAGAATTCAATGGAAAGAATCTGGAAGAAGGAAAGTCACTACCTAAATTAGTCGCAGTTTCCTTTCCGCACAACAGCACCTGCTCAAGTGAACAGCACCTTGCCGGTGTGGGCTGGCTTTGTTCACTGTCATTCGATCAAAATGAGCCATGAAACGCAGGTAGCTGCACACAAAGTAAACAGGAAACAAACAACAAAAAAACCTCCTTAATTACAAAAAAGAAGAAGAAGGAGAAGAAAGAACTAAGAATATTTAAAAGTGGTTATACAAGATAATATGTTAAAATGGGTGGGAACAGTACCGACTAGAGCTGTTAAGGGAAGGTTGGCGTTGGCATTTTAATTCTTCAGGCTTCTGGTCGCTGTTAGCAGTTGTAGCATAAATTCGCTGTGTGGCATTAAGACTCGAAATGGTCAAAATTCTTCAGGTTCACAAAGTTGAATGCTGTTTTAAAAATGCCTTTCTGGGAGAGAAAAAAGAGACAAGTCTTAAACCTTCCAAAAGAAAAGGCTTGAAAAAAATGTTAAGTAACGTTCATCAAGTTTCCAATCAAGTGATGAACAGTTGCCATCTGCCTGGCTCTACGGTAATGTTTGCCGGAAGACAAGCAGGAGACGCTGTTCCACCCTTGAGGGTCTTGAAATATCTGGAGAATTGAGCAGCACACTAGAAGCAACTGGCAAGTAAGAGTACACTGCAAAAGAATGAATTAGCGTAAAGGAGAGACAATACGTATATTAATAGAAAGAATCTAAAAAGGAGAAACCAGAGCAAGTTCTAAAGCTAGGGTCAGGGAAGGGGAAAAGCACAGACCATTTGACTTCATTGAAATGAACAGAAAGGGCGCTCCGGTGGTGAGAGCAGCCTGAGGAAATGAGGACGGGCGCGAGAGTGAGGCGGTCCCCACGACGTCCAGATGGGCATAATGACGCAGGTGGGGGAGGAGGCGGAAAGGAATGGGAAGAACAGAATGGTGAAGAAATAGACATTATTAGGGCTAAGTAGTGGTATAGTGAGCAAGGGAAAGTAAGAAATATTATGCCTAATCTTCAATACTAGACTGAGAAGTGTAAACTTCATCTAATATTCTAAAAGAAATAAATGAATTCAGAAAGCACATTCAGAGAAGAGCCAGGAGTGGCAAAGTACAGGTCAAAGAGCCAGGGTGTGGTCAGGTCACGCAGGGCACGACAAGCCTAGGAAAGGAGGTTGGAATTGTTTCCCCTTTGGTTTAGGGGAAGGGTTTGGCACGGCCTGATTTATGTTTTGAAAACATCCCAGTGGCTTCAGTGTGATGAACAGGCTGAGGGCAGAGAGGAGAGGCAGGAACACCAGTCAGGAGACCACTGCAGGGGTCCAGGCTGGATGGGATGGTGGCAGACGCCAGGCATTACTGCCAGATGACAAGGACCCAGACTTGAGAGGCTGTACAGAAATCAAGTGGAAGAGAGAAAGCTGGGCGGCACCACGGAACAAGAAGAACCAATCAGAGTGTGGTCAGTAGGAAGCAAGTACCACAGAGGACTATGAAGTTTGGGGTCTGGGACTTCAAGAAAAAAAAAAGATGAATGAAGGCTCAGAGAGAGGGAGGCATTAGGACTAGAGATGCAGATTGGGGAGTAAGAATGAAGGGGCAGGCCAATCGGACAGAGAATGACTCTCGTGTGAGTATAGGTCTTGGCCAAAGATTTGGCAAATGACAGTGGGGAGTGGTAATTATTGTCCTTTCCAAGAGACATTGGTCCCAAAGTCAATTAGAATGTACAAAATTAAATCTTGCTTTAGTGAATAAACTCCCTAAGATTTGGATTTATTACAGACAATATTACAGTCTCTTGATTATTCAGGACAGATAATCAAATTCATTGCTTCCTACCCTGTTGTCTGGCTTAGGCTATTTCATTACTCTTTAGTACTTCTTCTTGATTGTAGGTGGAGAAAAAATCAGTGGAGAAAACACAAAGTCTCTTTTTAGGTTAGCAATTATACAAAGGAATGTCGGGGACGGTGAGGGCGATGGGTAAAACCAGCAATCAAATTGGATTCGGCAGTTATTGCTACCTGTTCCTGTCCTTTGGGAGCTGGTATGGCTGTTTGCTTTGCTCAGTGTGTCATGGGCTGAACGCAGCTGTCACTCTGCCCAGCCTGGCTCGTGTTGTAGACAATGAACCCCTGAGACTGCCAGGGCCTGAAAACCTACAGAAAGCAATGCTTAGGATTCTGTTCTCCGGCTCTGTGTCACTTTATTTCTTTGACTCTGTTTTCATCAAAAATAAAAATTTCACTTTTTAGTGAGTCATAAATTCATAAAGGAAAGTGAAAAATTTCTATTCATGTCATTTGCCCACTTTTTGATAGGGTTGTTTCATTTTTTTCTTGCTGATTTTCCTGAGTTCTAAATAGATTATTGTAATCAGTCCTTTATCTGATGTGTAGTATGTGAAAATTTTTTACCATTCTGTAGGTGGTCTGTTTACTCTCGTGACTGTTTCTTTGGCTGTGCAGAGGCCTTTTAATTTAATCAAGTCCCTTTCATTTATTTTTGTTGTTGCTGTGATTGCCTTAGGGGTCTTCTTCATAAATTCTTTGCCTAGGCCAATGTCTGTAAGAGTCTTTCCTACATTTTCTTCTAGAATTCTAATCGTTTTGCACCTAAGGTTTAAGTCTGTTATCCACCGTGGTTTGATTTTTGTGAGAGATGAAAACTGTGGGTCCTGTTTAAGTCTTCTACATGTGGCTATCCAATTTTCCCAGCACCATTTATTGAATAGGGATTCTTGTCCCCAGAGTATATTCTTTCCCGCTTTGTCAAATATTAGGTGACTATATGAGGATGGTTCTATATTTGGATTTTCTGTTGTGTTCCACTGGTCTGTGTCCCTGCACTTGTGCCAATACCAGGCTGTTTTTAGAACCACGGCCTTGTAGTATAGTTTGAGGTCTGGCAAATTAATACCTCCCATTTTATTTTTGTTGCTTAAAATTGCTTTTGCTATACGGGGTCTTCTTTGATTCCATACAAAGTGTATAATTATTTTCTCTATGTCTGTAAAGAATGATGTTGGTAATTTAATAGGGATTGCATTGAATCTGTAGATCACTTTGGGTAGTATAGACATTTTAACAATGTTGATTCTTCCGATCCACGAGCATGGTATATTTTTCCATCTATTTGCAAGTTCTGCTATTTCTTTTCTCAGTGTTTCATAGTTTTCCTTATAGAGGTCCTTTACCTCTTTAGTTAGATATATACCTAGATATTTTATTTTCTTTGTTGCTATTTTGAAGGGTATTGAGTCTTTAATTTGGTTTTCCGATTGACTGTTATTGGCATATATAAATGCCTCTGATTTGTGTATATTAATTTTGTAGCCTGAGACTTTGCTGTATTCGTTAATCAATTCCAGGAGTCTCTTGGTTGAATCCTGGGGGTTTTCCAGATATAACATCATATCATCAGCAAAAAGTGAGAGTTTGATCTCTTCCTTCCCTATTTGGACTCCCTTGATTCTGCTCTCTTGCCTGATAGCTCTCGCAAGGACTTCCAATACTATGTTGAAAAGTAATGGAGACAATGGGCAGCCCTGTCTGGTTCCATTTCTAAGTGAGAGTGCTTTCAGTTTTTCCCCATTCAGTATGATGTTGGCTGTGGGTTTGTCATATATGGCTTGTATCATTTTTAGGTAGGTTCCATCAATGCCTATTTTGTTAAGCGTTTTTATCATAAAAGGGTGTTGAATTTTGTCAAATGCTTTTTCTGCATCTAATGAGAGTATCATATGGTTTTTGTTTTTGCTTCTATTTATGTGGTGAATTACATTTATAGATTTACGTATGTTGAACCACCCCTGCATCTCGGGGATAAAGCCCACTTGGTCGTGGTGGATTACTTTTTTGATAAGTACTTGGATTCGATTTGCTAGTATTTTATTGAAAATTTTTGCATCTATATTCATGAGGGAAATTGGTCTGTAGTTCTCTATTTTTGTTGTGTCCTTTCCAGGTTTTGGTATTAATGTTATATTGGCTTGGTAGAACGTGTTAGGGAGAACTCCATCCTTCTCAATATTGGAGAATAGTTTATGTAGGATGGGCACCAGTTCTTCTTTGTATGTATGGTAAAATTCAGGTGTGAACCCATCTGGACCAGGGCTTTTCTTTTTGGGAAGGTTTTTTATTGCTGTTTCGATTTCAGTTCTTGATATTGGTCTGTTCAGGTACTCTATTTCTTCCTGGTTGAGCCTGGGAAGACTATGTGTTTCTAAAAATTTGTCCATTTCCTCCACGTTCTCCAGTTTGTGTGCATAAAGATTTTTGTAGAATTCATAGATGATATCTTGTATCTCTGTAGCATCGGTTGTGATTTCTCCTTTCATGTTCCTAATGGAGGTTATTAGAGATTTTACTTTTGTGCTCTTGGTTAGTCTAGCCAGAGGTGTGTCTATTTTGTTTATCTTTTCAAAGAACCAACTTTTTGTTTTATTAATTTCCCTTATAGTTTCTTTGTTGTCCTTTTCATTTAGTTCTGATTTGATCTTAGTAATTTCTCGCCTTCTGCTGGGTTTGGGATCGTTCTGTTCTTATTTCTCCAGTTCTTTGAGTCTATTCGTTAGGTTGTCTATTTGCATGTTTTCTGTCTTTTTGATATAGGCATTTATGGATATGTATTTTCCTCTCAGGACTGCTTTAGCTGCATCCCATAGATTTTGATAAGTTGTATCTCCATTGTCATTTAATTCGAAGAAATTTTTGATTTCCATCTTGATTTCTTCTTTTATAGAATAATTATTCAGGAGAAGGTTATTTAGCTTCCATGACTTTGAGTAAGAGTGAGGGTTTCTGTTTGTGATCATTGTTACTTTTATTCCGCTGTGATCTGAGAAGATGCATGGTATAATTTCTATTTTTTTGAATTTTTGAAGACATGATTTATGTCCTAGGACATGGTCAATCTTAGAGAATGTCCCGTGAGCTGATGAGAAGAATGTATATTCTGTGGACTTTGGGTAGAATGTCCTATAGATGTTAGCCATGCCCATTTGTTCTAGCATTCTATTGAGGTCCATTATGTCTTTGTTTATTTTCTGTTTAGAGGATCTGTCCTGTACTGTCAGTGGGGTGTTAAAGTCTCCAGCTATTACAGTATTGTTATCTATCATTTGGTTGAGATCTAGTAGGGTTTGCTTTATGAATCTAGGTGCACCTAGGTTGGGTGCATATATATTGAGTATGGTCATGGCTTCTTGATGAATTGTGCCTTTAATCAGTATGTAGTAGCCATCTTTGTCTTTTATTATTTTTGTTGGTTTGAAAGCTAAGTTATTGGAAATTAAGATTGCCACACCAGCTTTCTTTTGGTTACCATTTGCTTGAAATATCGATTTCCATCCTTTTATTTTCAGTCTAAATGCATCTTTGCAGGTTAGGTGAGTTTCTTGAAGACAGCAGATACTTGGATTGTATTTTTTTATCCATTGGGCCAGTCTATGTCTCTTGAGCGGGGAGTTCAAGCCATTCACATTTATTGAGAAAACTGATAGGTGAGACAGTTTTTTGTTCAGCTTGTTGGGTAGAACTTCATTGTGATGTTTTCTCTCCTGGGCCATTGTGGTATCTGGAATTTCATCTTTAGCTCTTGAGTAGTTTTACATTCGTGGATCTTTCTTGTGCTGATCCGTGTATAATTCTCTTTTGAGTACTTCTTGGAGGGCTGGTCTTGTCTTGGTGAATTCCCTCAACCTTTGTTTATCTGAGAATGTCTTGATTTCTCCTTCGTATAGAAAACTTAGCTTAGCTGGGTACAAGATTCTAGGCTGGGCATTATTCTGTTTCAGAAGCGTGAAAATGGGGCCCCAACCTCTTCTTGCTTGTAAGGTTTCAGCTGAGAAATCTGGCGTAATTCCGATGGGTTTTCCTTTGTAAGTTACTTGTTTCTTTCTCCTTACAGCTCGGAGAAGTGACTCTTTAGTGGATATTTTGGTCAGCCTGATGACTACGTGGCGTGGTGTTTTCCTATTTGCTATGAATCTCCCAGGGGTCCTTTGAGCTTCTTGAATCTGTATGTCTAGAGTATTGGCAAGGCCTGGAAAATTTTCCTCGATTATGTCTTCAAATAGCTTGTCCAACCCTTGCTTGTTATCTTCTTCACCCTCAGGAATGCCAATAACTCTCAAGTTAGGTTTCTTCACATAATCCCACATTTCTTGAAGACTCAGATCATTTCTCTTACTTTTTCGATCTATCTCTGTGACTGACTTATTTAGTTGGAAGGAGTTATCTTCAATTTCTGAGATTCTTTCCTCTGTTTGATCTACCCTGCTCTTGAGACTTTCCACAGTGTTTTGTAGCTCTCTGAGTGAATTCTTCACTTCTAGGAGTTCAGTTTGGTTTTTCTTCAATATTTCAATTTCTTTAGTGAATTTTTCCTCCAAATCCTGTATTTTTTTTGTGTTTTCCTTGTGTTGTTTATCCATTGATTCTTGTATATTATTCAGATTGTTTATAATCCATAATTGGAATTCTTCCTGTGACATGTTGGTGTTTTGAGTCTGGTTTGTGTCAAATGGTTGGGAGCTGGTATTTCTCTTTGGGGATGAGCTTTCCATTTGATTCTTTTTGCTCTCCGTGTTTTTTCGCTGGGCCCTTCCCATCTAGATTTGTCGTTGGATCTTTACTTATAGGTTTAGTCTGGTTAACAGGACTCTTTGTGCTCTATTCTTAGGCTGTGAAACAGTCTAGGTATGTTGCTTCTTTTGGCAAGAAGGGGAGACTGTTGTGTATTGTTCAGAGATTTTTCTGTTTCCGTTGGGGGACTGCTTCCGATGGGTCCAATCCTAGAGGATTGGAGTGATCCAGGACCGCTTTGGTGAGTTAGGACACTGTGTTGTGGTCTTTCAGAAGGCAGGCAGGGTCCACACTAATAGTAGACCGAAATTCTCTTTGTTTGTTTGTTTGTTTGTTTCCCTTTGGTTCTTCCTCTATAGGGGAGGTTTCTGACTCTATCTGCCGGCAAGATACTAGCTATGGGGAGAGGACGGTGACTTTGCTTGCTCAGCGTCCCAGTTGCTGTAGCTCCCACGGGCAAAAGTCTGTCTTGGCTCAATGTCCCCAGGGATCAGGTTCCACACTCTCGCTTCTGGAGAAGTATTCAGTGTTTACACTTGGGCAGGGATCCTATATAAGGTCCGTGGACCAGGGGAGAGGGCCGTCCAGGGAGCCTCTTGGTACCCTATTGCTCCGCAGTGACTTGGCTGTGGGCCCTAGAGTGGCAATTGCGTGCCCGCAGATCTCCGGCCCTGGGGGTGACTACTCAGGATCCGGTATGTACCAGAGCCAGGGACCTGGCCCGTTCCGAAGCTCACCGTGGGTCCCCAGTTAGAAGGCGAAAAGAGAGGAGAAAGAGAAGAGAGAAAAAAAAAAAAAAGAAAAAAGAAAAGGAAAGAAGGAAAAGAAAGAGGAGAAAACGAAAGAGAAAAGAAAAAAAGGAAGAAAAAGAAAGAAAGAAAAAGAGAAAGAAAAAAAAAAAGAAAAGAAAAGAAACGCAAAAAGCCAAACCAAAAAACACCAAAAACGCCAAAAAAAATGAACAAAAACAAACTACATAGCACTTCACCAGACCGCAAGGCAGAAAGATACACAAATCTGAAGTATATAATTCAGCGACTCAATGTTTTTTTGTTTGTTTGTTTGTTTTACGCCTTAGCACAGCTCTGCCCCTTCACTTCCGCTCGGCTGGGTCTGGAGCGGCCATTAGATGTTTTTGTTTTTACGCCTTAGCACAGCTCCGCCCCTTCACGCCCGCCCGGCTGGGTCCCGGGCGGTTTCGCAGTGGATTTCAAGATGACGTCTGCGTGCCTGCACAGCTCCGAGGGTGGTGGGGATCCAACCTCCGCGCTCAAAAAGGCGCGGCAGCCAGAGGCCCAGAGGGCAAAGGTGCCCGCCGAGGCTGTCCGCCGCCGGAAAAAAAAAGAAAAAGAAAAGAAAAGGAAAGAAAAAAAAGAAAAAACCCAAAAAAAAACCCAAAAACAAACACAAACACAAACAAACAAAACCCAGAAGAAATTTACCAAGAATAAAATATACAGTTCGGCGAGCCTATTCTTCTTGTTCGTGTTGGTTTTTTTTTTTTTTTTTGCCTTAGCGCAGCTCTGCCCCTTCACCCCGAGCGTGGCCCCGGCATATCCCGCACTCCTGGCGTTGGTTCAGAGACCAGCGGAGGGCGCCGGGCAGAGAGAGCCGCTCGGCACTTTATGGCTCCCGAGCGATTTTGCCCTTGCTTTCAAGATGGCGCCTGCAGAGCTCCGGGACTGGAGGAGACCGGCTCCTCGGCAGGCAGAGACCGCCACTGCCCAGGGGCTGGCGAGCAAGGACGCGCACCGGGGGGGTCACCGGCTGGAGAACCGCCGAAAAAGGCAGCACGGGCAGAAAGAGCCGCTGGGCACTTTTTGGCTCCCGAGCGGTTTTGCCTTCGCTTTCAAGATGGCGCCTGCCGAGCTCCGGGGCTGGAGGGGACCGGCTCCCCGGCAGGCGGAGACCGCCACTGCCCAGGGGCTGGCCAGCAAGGACGCGCACCGGGGGTGACCGGCTGGAGAACTGCCGAAAAAGTCAGCACGGGCAGAAAGAGCCGCTGGGCACTTTTTGGCTCCGGAGCCCTTTCGCTCTCGCTTTCAAGATGGCGCCTGCCGAGCTCCGGGGCTGGAGGGGACCGGCTCCCCGGCAGGCAGAGACCGCCACTGCCCAGGGGCTGGCCAGCAAGGACACGCACCGGGGGTGACCGGCTGGAGAACTGCCGAAAAAGGCAGCACGGGGTACAACGCTATTTGCTGTCCGGGAGTCTTTTGTGTTTTTCTGCCCTGGGGCAGATCCGTCCCTCCTCGCCAAGCGCTGTCTCAGCTTAGATCCCCCAAGTTCTAAGGTAATTTCTCAAAAAAAGCCTCCTGTCTCCAATGCGCCACGTATCCCTCAGTGATTCTGTGCTGGCCTGGGTCAGGGCTCTGTTCAATTGGGAGCGGAGGGCTAGCCGCTTTCCCGAGAGGCTGCACCCGCCCCGGCTGGGGGCGGGTGTATCCAACCCACGCTCCGCTGGCTAGTGTCTGGCCCGCGTCCCCAATTTTCGTTCACCTCAGATCTCACTCGCTCTGTTTGTCCCACGCTGATTCTCCGTGGATTCACACCGCTGTTCCTGTGTGGGAGCAGTCTTCTAGCGTTGTGGCAGGTCCGGATCGATGCCTTCCTTCCCAGGAGCGCAGATTCAGGCTGTCACCACCACTCCGCCATCTCAATATTTTTATTGAAATAAGAAAAATTCTAAGTCAAATAAGCTGTCTGTGAATAGTTTTGTGAAAGGATAAAATGGACTCCAGATGTCAATTAGTCAAGACACACAGGCTAAAAATAAGCAGAACACATAAACAAACTTACAAGCACCACTTTCGCAGGCTCATTTTCCTTGCTAATTCTTATCCCATCATCAATATTTTATACGGCACAAATAGTCTTTTATGCACTACAAACACACACACATAGACATATATGTAACTTCTGAAAACATTTTATTAGATGCTCTAAGGCTGTGCTGTCCAACACTGTAGACACAGGCCCCATGTGGCTGTTGGGCACTGGAAATGTGTTTAGTCCAAATTGCAGTGTGCTCTAAGTATAAAATACACACAAGAGTTTGAAGGCTTAGAATCAAAACAAAGTAAAAGATTGCACTAATAATTTTATATTAATTACATGAAGACATTATGTCATAGTATTATTATAGTGATAGCAATATATATACAAACATGTAATATATTGCATATAATATCTTAAAATAATACACTAGGTAATTAATATCAATGTTGTTAATGTTCATATTGATAATGCTGTTTTGGATTAAATAAAAATATAATTTAAGTAAATTTTACTTTTAAATGTATCTACTGGCAAAATTTTAAATTATTAATATATTTCTATTGGGCAACACTGTTCTAGGATGTTCTAATCAACATGTAAAAGGGAAGTATAGAAGGGAAGTATGGACAGCCATGATCATTCTTTCAGGAGGAGAATATCCCAAACACTCTTGTCATGGCCCCCAGGACTTCCTTATTCCTCAGGCTGTAGATAATGGGATTGAGCATGGGGGTGAGGATGGTGTAGAAGACTGCCAGGATCTTATCCTCTGCTGGTGAGCGGAGATTCTTGGGCCGAAGATAGGTGTAGATAAAAGGTGCATAATAAAAGATCACTACAGTCAAATGTGTTGAACAGGTGGTGAAGGCCTTTTTTCTTCCCTCTTTTGAGCGCATGTGGTAGACAGCAAATAGGACCCGGCCATAGGAAGCAGTGATACCCAGGAAGGGAAGAAGGAGAAAGAGGGTTGTGCTCACAAAAACCATATACTCATAGAACCAAGTGTCCATACAGGCAAGAGACAGCATGGCTGGGACATCACAGTAGAAATGATCAATGGCCCTAGACCTGCAGTAAGGAATATGGAGGATGTAGACTGTGTGTGCCAAGGAGTTGATGGACCCCAATGTCCAAGATCCTATGATCATCTTCACACACATCCTGTTACTCATGCGGATGGGATAATGGAGGGGGTGGCAGATGGCCACGTAACGGTCGTAGGCCATGGAGGCCAGCAGTAAGCCTTCAGAACAAGCCAAGGTCACAAAGAAGAAGCTTTGCACACCACATCCCAGGAAGGAGATGGTTTTCTGGCCAGAGAGGAAGTTGAAAGCCATCCTAGGGACGGTGGTGGAGATGTACATCAGGTCCATGAGGGAGAGCTGGCTGAGCAGAAAGTACATCGGCATGTGGAGACGGGAATCCACACGTATGAGGTGAATCATGGCCATGTTACCCACGGAGGCGAGGAAGAATATTAGGATGATAAAGCACAAGAGAAGGCGGCCAGTTTGGTTTTGGGGAAACAACCCCAACAAAATGAAATCATTTGATGTTTGATTCCATTTCTCCATGAAAACTTACTGCTTGAATTTCCTTGAACGAAAAATAAACAACAACAACAACAACAACAAAAATGAAATGAAGCAGAACAGGAGAATAAAGGGAACTGGTTTATTATAGAATGAACTGTTTTTCTGCAACACTGCAGCTTTTGTTGAGTCAATTTCAATATCTGAATTGAATGTTCTCTTTCTGATTGTGTCTAGTAACCATGTCAGCCAGTCATAGGTATGTGGTTTCTCAATAAGCAGCAAAGATAAATAAGATAACTAAAGCATTCCTTCCTAGATATGTCCTGGTTAGACACATCACTCATGAGTTATCAATAAGGCACAGGAACTGAGGAAGGCAGGAATTTCAGTGTCTCAACTGAATAGGGCATATTTAGAGTAAGTACTGGCACGTGTGACTCAGAAACTCCTTTTGCTGAGATTCTAAGTCCTCAATTGCCTAGCCCTTTTTTACATCTTTAATTTCTGGTCTTCCCAGCTGGCTCCAGCCAGATCAACCTTAACCTTCATGCTGTGCTTGAGATTCAGACTCTCATGTTCTTTAAAGGTGCTTCTGTGACTTTCCTCAAAATGTGCCCACAATCCAAAATCCTTGTTCTTGAACTACAAAATATTGTAGGACCTATAGGATCCACCCTATAAACAAAATATTTGAATATTCTCTCTTTCATAGCGATGTTTCCATTTTCTGAAGCCCTATAGAATTCATAATCAAATGCATAAATTTTCATATACAGTCTTCTTCCTGTAAGTAAATTAAACATAATGAAGGTCACCGATTATATAATGTGCATTTCTTCATTCTATTTTCTATAGTCATTGGTACTTTCATTTTTCAAGTGTTAAAAGTAGTACTTGTAGATGTGAAAAATAACTTTATCAAATGCAGTTAGTGAGTGGACCAGATGTTGAACTTGTGTGGCAATGTCAAATTTCTAGTTATTTCAATATCCCAAATGTAAATTTTTTTGATAAATCCCCCACTGTGTGTTCAATACCTTCTTCAATTCAAGTTAGGAAATTCCTACTCTTCCACAAAAGATCAGGCCAAATTCCATATTTTGGACTAGGTGGAAGCATGTGGAGATTGGAGAGGATGTTTGCTCCCCCTGCAGTTTAGTGCTCATACTGCAAATTGCAGCAGAGTCTGGCAGCTGCACAGCTGTTCAACTAGTAAAGCAGATCTGAGGAACAGGACAGTCTTGACTTATAGCTTACATATGTCTTCAGATGTAGTCAAATAAAACAACAAAATTTAAATTAAATGTTAATAATTTAGAATAAAGAAATCAAAGAGAGGAAAACATAAACTCCCTTTACTGGAAATTCTTTATAGCTTTTTATGCCCAGGCCTTTCTTTGGGAATTTTTATTTGTAATTCAACTCTTTATAGGCTCTTTTTTTTTCTCTTTATGTCACCTCAATTTGGGCAATTTGTTTTTTCCTTCACTCAATATTCAAACATTCATCAGTTGTGACTGTGGCATTTCTTTTCTTTCCAGTGTATGTTTGACTTCTTCCTTTACCTACTCTTGCCATGAGATTCCCTGTTTTCTGTGTTCTTCTGTCTGGGGGAAACACTGATGCCACGCTCTGTCCAGGATATGGATTTGGGTAGTCTTCTTTGGTTACTGATTTTTCACAAGTAAAAAGCAGCAGTTAGTAGTTTGTTGCAATTATTCACATTTACTAGTTAAAATTAACTATTGCTTCATATAACCTTGGCAAGCATGAATAAAATTGTGAAAGAAAACCCACCACAGAGAAACAAGAATGCATTTTTATAGCTGTCTAATTGATAAACACTAACAATTAAAAGTGCAAAGTCTGGAACATGACAGGTATGGTTGGACATGTATGTTAGATGGGATCATAGGCATTCTCTGCTTCTTATAACAATTTATAAATAAAAACGAATAACCTGACAGATAAAAGTAAAGCATACAATCACCATCATTATGGTACATTCATTCCCTCACAAAGTATTCATTAAGTTTGTCTTTCAGGTCAGAGCTGCTCAGTACTGATGTGCTTGGTGATTAAAACACACACATTCTACAGCCTGTATTTAAAATTTAGTGGGTGATGCAGACAATAGACCAACAAACTCAAACATACAGCCTTATGCTGTGTAGTGAGTAGGACTATAAAGAAAAATAAAAGAACAGAGAGTTGTATAAGAGCCATGGAAAAAGCCACTGTATGGAGGCAATACTTGAGCAGATCTGATTAAAAATATTCTTTTCAGAGTGAACAGCAAGCATAAACTATGAGTGAAAATCTATTTAGTTTATCAGGACTTTAGCAATGAGAAGAGCATTTTTAAACACAAGACATGAGAACATTTCTGTAGGAAAGAAGGACTTGGATTTTGTTCCACATGAGAAGAATAGCCAGGAAGTGTAGCATGGTCTTAGTTACATTTCTAGAACTCACACAGGAAGTGAGTAGAGAGTTGAAAGAAGAAGGAGTAAAAAGGAGGAGATGACTTAGGAAGGAATCAAAGCAGCTGGGGATTGTTATGGTTTTAAAAAACAAGGCATGCATCGTGGGTGTGCCCTGAGGCCTGTGTATGTGAGGACAGTTGGGCACCCATTTGGGGGTATGGTAGTACCTGACAAAACAATCTATCCCTACTGCCTTGGACGGTGATTATTGCATGAGGTAGGCTCTCAAAATATCTACCTGATGAAAGAAACCAAATATTTGCGTTACAATTAAATAGTATGATTGTTCATACTGATAAAATGTGTCTATATTATTTTAAACATCAATCTTTAGCCTACATGCCCTGGAAATTAGAAGAGGCTGTTAGGATACTTCCTTCATTTCTTTGTTTAATCCAGGTTTCAATTCAGGAGAAGAAAGGTACCAGCAGGCCTCCCGTGAAGTGTTTCCAACAGCAGGCACTGAACAATCAGAGGTCGCTCTAAGTTTATATATTCATGGGCTACTCATTTTGAAGGGAAACTTTATGTTTGCATTTTAATTCTCTGCTGCGTAGATTAGAGCTCAGAGTATCACAAAGATTGTTTGATGGTAGTTACTATGACAACTATTTTGTTTCCTAAATTGAAAACTGGCATATTGTCAGGCAATGGAAGAGAACAGTTACTTGCAGTATATCTGGGACTTGAAGCTTTTAAAGAATAGGAAATTGAAGTTGGTGCTTACGGTTTATTTCCATTAATGCCCACCAGCTTTTGTTTTGCATAAAGGACCTTATTTAATTCACCATAATTACATAAAGGAGCACCCTCTTGGTTACATTATAATTCAGAGAATATTGTTCCTGTGGCTACAAGCAGGTCTAAGATTAGTGTCTCCCTTGATCATCCTTGTTGACCTAAAGAAAGAACCTGAGGCAAAATTAATATACAGAGTTTATTGGGGGAAAGGATGAGGACTGCAGCTAGGAAACGCCCCCAAGTTACCTTGTGAAGTGCCCCAGAGACAGAGGAGAGGCTTAGGATTTTTGTAAAGGAGAAATCAGGAGAGGGGGTGATTACAAACATTCTTTGTTAGGAATTCTCTTCCGTTTAGAGAAATAACATTGATTAGTGATTGTCTATACATTGGTGAGCTATAGGGCATGAGTTATAGTGTGCAGCATATGGCGTTGTTTGGTTAACTTATGGCCACTTGGCTTCAGTCAGTCTAGAGCCCTCAGAGCAAGTAAGTAGCTTCCAGAACTCAATCCTTACCTCAAGGGGGAGTGAGATGTGACAGCTCTCACATTCCAATGCCTCTCTGGGCCTGAAAATTTAAGGGGGCTAGTTAGTGTTCCTCAGATAAAAATTTCTTTTCTTTATCATCCATAAACTGCATTGCTGAAATTTATAGATTTAAAAATAGAAAACAACAACAACTCAGATTACAGGACCTAGTAAATACAAGTATAGCAAGTTCAGCGTCCTGAATTTGTTTTGGAAAATTTACGAGCAATGTATAATTTAAAAAACCATATAGACAATTAGCCCCAGACTAATAAGCAAATTGTTTGTCAGAGCCTCAGCTAAATCAATCCCAACACTTTTGTAGGACAGCTGTGAAGATGGAATAAAGAGGGCTCTATGTGTGCAGCATATATTAGGTCCTTAGTAAGTGACCTTTGTTTATTCCATCTCTTAACCATTGAGAGGCCTCAGGCCCAGAGAAATTAAATGTCTTAATTACAGTCATGCCACTTGAGAGCAGCACATTGTATAATTCTAACAATTTGATAGTACCTCCTTTTAAAATTTAGATTCACTCTTGGCCTTTGCATTTTGTTATGGAACTGCCTATTCTCTGTGTACCAGAAAGTTTCCTTATAATAGAAAAACAACATCTCCAAAATGTCTCCCTGGCTTATAGTTTATGCAAATCAACGCCACTCAATGACATTACTATGACTCACCTTGTCTGAGGTTCTTGAATATTTGTATTTGGGGACAGGAAGTACCTTTAAAATGACACCATTCCCTTCTAACAGTCCATTGAATTATGTAAAATGTTTAAGCATCAAACTGTGCTCTCATAGTCCATAAGGCTATGCAGTGAGGTCCTGTCATTTAGCAATAGGCTCTGCAGCAAACCAAAATTCTTTAACATGAGAATCTCTAGTCTGTCAAAATCCACGAGAAGGAAATTTCTGAGAACACCTAGTAACATTCGTTCTCACTGCTCCTGCAGCTGGTCATTCTCCTTATGCTGAAATCAGAAAACAGCTTCACCCTCTCTTGTGAAATATTTCTTTTTCTCCATACGTATAGTTTAGTTAAAACATTTTCCTTTCCTATTACCTTGTTGCAGTGATAGAAAAGAATAAGATATTTCACATTTAATTTCCTCAGGCTCTACTTTTGGAAGACAGAGGATGAGTTTTTATATGCAGACATTTACGTCATCAAGCCTTAGATATTCCTCTTCCTCCTTTAATTGATCTCTACTGGCCAAGTCCATGGGGGCAAAACCTCAGTCATTTCACTTGACTTTGCTGATTTGAAGATCTACTCAGTTCTATACTTAGAGGAAATCGACCATCTCGATCAACTCTGCTGCATTCAGGGGCTACCCAGAATTACGCTAATGAGGGATTTAATTTATTTTTCCAGAACATCATTTCAGGGCTGTAAATATGTTACATAATGTTTATAGAAATTCCCTCATTTTTTTAAGTTAGAGAACTTTGGATTAAAGAAGTACAAGAACTATTTATGGGTGCTCAGCTAAATTATAGTAGAACTAGTACCAGGTACAGTTTCCTGTGTACTCTCTAATGAGTTTCTAGAGAAAATTATTGGTGATTGTGACTAAAGTAAATTACGTTCTGACAAAACACTGTCTTTTATATGTTGGGGTTAGATAACTGAGACATAAAAATATTAAGTCAATAACTCTTCTGTAGTGAAAAGTTGATGCTTAGAGATAGTGTAATAAAATGAGCATTGAGACTGCAAGAGAAGAGTTTAGCCTGCCAGATCCACCACTGATGAGTAAACTGAGTTGGACAAAGTACTTAAGATTTTACTTTGTTGCCAAATCTTTGAAAGTGAACAAATCCAAGGGACCTTCTCTGAATTAAAGGGGATAATATATGCCAATGTTTACATAGTGTCTGTTGCAAAGGAACAGGTCAACAGACTTCAGGATCTCATATTATTGCATTCAATCCACAGATTGATAAACCAGAAAACTGTACATTTAAATTAATTTTGGTTGTTTGCTTGTCTCCTGGGGAGTTTTAACCTAGGAAAAGGTGATAGAATGCACTCAATAAACATTAGATGTAAGTATGATGAAATGCAAAATAGACAAATGGGTTGCAATACTTTAAATACTGGGAGTGGGTAATTTATAATCACAAACAGATTTTTTATTGATATTGTTAGCCCTTTATTGATAACTTCCATTTCCCCTCCTGCAGTGCGGTACCCTCTC
Source organism: Eulemur rufifrons (assembly GCF_041146395.1). Classification (NCBI taxonomy): domain Eukaryota; kingdom Metazoa; phylum Chordata; class Mammalia; order Primates; family Lemuridae; genus Eulemur; species Eulemur rufifrons. The sequence goes on from NC_090986.1 coordinate 3,067,763, forward strand.
ATTTACCTGGCAAAACTCCAATCCGATAAAGCCTCATTCTCAGCCTGTCACCATGTCTAAAAGGTCCGCAGGGAGCAATGAAACAAGGCTGGAGGAAAGCACAAGCCATGATGACACATCTCACTTCATATTTATGAACACAAGTCTCATCTTGGTCCCTTTGCTGTGTCACAATATGTTCCTGTTCTCTGTAGATCTTCTCTCTAAATCTAGTAATCCATGCTTTCTCTTCTCTTTTCCAAACTCTAACCCACTTCCACATTTCTTAGACTCAGCTAGGGAAAGAAAATAAATTTGTTAAGTTTGTTTGTTACAGTTAATCAGAGTTCAAATTCTCCTGCCACTAAATGCATCAGCTTCACTCACTCTGGACCCGTATACTCAGTCCTGCTTCCTGTGGCAGTGCACGAAATGACCCTGCTCCTGCTTAAGCACATTCTCTACTTTTGCACAGGGCTCACCTCCTCTCACCACCCTCTCTTTCTATTTCCCTCTCTGCTGCATCATCCTCATCTGCACATAAACCTAAATTCTTTCAAGGACAAGTATGGCTGAAAAGGATTTAATCATGCACTTCAAACTAATATAAAAATTGGAGGATCTGACCAGAGATTGAGCATCTCTTTCTGTCTGTGGAGATCAAAGTTGCTCATCGTTAAGGTGGAGTGGTGGTGGGTATTATGGATAAGGGTTTTCAAGAGCTATTGAAAATTAAATTAAAAATCCAGGATGGAAAGAATTCCTCTTTGGTGGAGTCTCCATGAAGCCTGGGGCTTAGAATGAGTTGAGAGATTCTTTACAGTTTATTAATGAACAAAAATATTTTAGTTTAAGTACGGTGAAGATGCCCTTCTTAAAAGAATTTGTGAGGACAGACAGCCTGGTGTGACAGACACTATTTAAGAGATTATTGTGGATGTTTTTGGAAGTCTGAGAAGTATAGAGAAGAGATTAAATGAGGTAGAGTACCGAGTTGTATAAGATCGTCATTATGGATAATGACTAGATGGCTAGTCAGGGATTTGAGAAACATAAGATCAGGAAAGTTGACTTTTTGAAGTTGGCACATTTTGGAATGTGAATATATCACTGTGCTCCAAGTGCTCGCTTGAGGGTGTCATCCCTTTGTTGAGCCTAAGAATACTGAATTATAGAAATGCCCCCTGTATTTCTGGAGACAAATTTGATTTCAGAAGTCAAATAAGGCTTTGTCTTAAGGAAAAAATAAATGTGTTAGTTCAAAAGCTGCCTTGTCTCAGGAGGGTGTCTTGCTGGTCAGTACAAGCTGCATCTCAAGGAGACAGCTGTAAACTGGGCCTTTGGTTCTCACCTGTTTTAAAAGACAAGACAGGCCTCCCTTAGGACCAAAGGTTGCCGGTGCTGCTGACAGGTGGGGTGCTGCTGACAGGTGGACCCCCGGAGATGAGAGCTAATCAGATAGATATGCTAATGCCCAAGCCGGGCCCAGATGGAACCATGCGGTTAAAGTAATTAACACAAAGCACAGCCCATGTTGACTTCTGGGATCATCTCTGTCTCCAAGAACACAATCACCAGAGCCAAGATGTCTCTGTTTGTTGCTAAAGTAATAGCCTTATCATAAAACTTAGAAGTTTGCCCCAAGACGATTTTATAACCCATTGTTCCCCTAGTTAGAGTTAGTTAAAGGATCTGTAGTAGCCTTTTAGGAGACTTTGACCCTAGAGCAAACTGCCTGTTAGTATGAAAATCCCGTTGCCCTTGGCAACCGGAGCCTGTATGTACCCTATATAATACCTGTGTGGAGTTTCAGTCAGGGAGATATTTTATGTGGGTAAAATATTTCCATCCGGATACCCTCCTTTATCTATTTTCATAAACTTTCACTTATAAACTATATCTTTAGCTCTGTGTATTATTATTGCCATTACTTTATCTTTTATTTCTGTTTCCTACTATATTTTTCATCCTTTGCGATGACCCCTGCCTGAAAGACCTGATCAGAAGAAAAAATCTCTTTGCAGGGAGCGTAGCTAACTCCCTGCAAACTGGCATAGTCAACTTAGAGACCTGATCAGAACAAAGAGAAAAGGACCTCTTTGCGGGGAGCGTAGCTAACTCCCCACATCCCTTCATGAAGGGGCCCAGTAGTCTGGTGGGGATGTTTGCTCTTCCCAGAGTATACAATCCCCTCTCTCCAGCCACCTTGGATTTTACTTCATGGGCCTCTTTACAACATGACTATGCTGGCTTAGATAGAGTCAAAGCCTGTGCTCAGCAACATGAACTTGGCCTCACCAAGGCTGATGTGATTAATGTCGAACCTGCCAATAGGGTACCAAAAGTCAGCCTTGGATGCTGTATCATTCACTGGGAGAATGAGCCAGCACTGGTGCGGGCTGATTATTTTGGATTCTCACATGCAATAGGGGGCAGCAATTTTTTCTCCAATGGGTGGGCACATGTCTTAGTTTTTTCATTTATTAACCTGTGTATTTGCTTTTCTGGACAATAGCACCCTCCAAAAACCTGCACTGTTCTGCTCTTCATAGGCATACATAGTGCCTTACCTCTGATATTCTATAGTCCATGGTCTCTGACCACCAAATAGTTTGTTTTATGGAAAAGAAAGTGGGCAATGAATTTATTTCTTTGGAAGACACTGGTCTTATCATATTCACCATCACCCAGAAATATCTGTATCAATACAACAGTAAAAAAGCACAGTATAGGTTCATTTATGATCCAGCTAGGAAAAACACCCCAAAAATGGGGTTCTTCAGGGTACAGTATATGAAATTCATCTATAACCAATATGTGGTATTGTCCTTTTCATGTTTGATTCCATTACCAAACAGAAGAAGTAGAATATGTTTTGCTTTTTGTATCTGATATTTTGGGTTAATGAGTTGATCAATCCTAATGTTCAAAGGAGAAATAAATACTCAAATCACACAAACCACAGAGCTGTATCTAACTAATTGGTCTCTGAAACTCTCCTCAGTCAGTTAGTGCTTCCCATGCTGCTGAACCAGAAGGTTAAAATCAGGGTCACTCTTTTTGTTTTTTTAATTATTCTAAATCACCATGGTTAAAGTCAATTGCTCCACCCTGGGGATAAGGAGCACTATACTTTGATTCCAGATGATTACATTTTTCCTGGTCTGATGGCCCTGGTAAATGAAAAGAAAGAAAACACCACATCTGTTCAATATAGAAAAAAATGATTCAGCAATAAAATTTTGGCTTACAAACTTTACTTCACTATTCTCTACAAGGTAAAGAATTTTATCTATCCAAAATTCTAGAAGGTGGTAAGGGGAACATAAAATGTATGGTTTAAGAAGGTAGTCATATTGCTCACTAAGTGTTTGTATTTAGCCACAGAAACAGGGTCTATGGCATTTACATTTTATGTTAATTAATTATTTTTCTCTCCCTCACAACCACATGAAGGATACTGGGGGTAGGTCTTTATATTATGAGACTTCTGTGGCCCAGGTGTTATTTATTAATGTGTTGTCTAATGTCTAGTATTTGAGGGTTTTCTGGGTATTTTTCTGCTATAGATTTCTTATTTAATTCCATTGCTGCTTGAGAACATACTTTGTATAATTTCTAATCTTTTAAATTTGCTAAAGTTTGCTTTATGCCCCACAGTATGGTATATCTTGGTGAATGTTCTGTGTGAACTTAAGGAGAATGTGTACCCTATGTAGCCTTCAGTTGTTGGGTAAAGTTGCTTGGAGTTCTGAATTATATCCAGTTTATTGTTGATGGTGTTCAATTCAGTTAGGTCCATTTTGATTTTCTACCTGCTGGATCTATCAATTACTGATATTGAGGTGCTGCCTATTCCAACTTTATTAGTGGATTTATATATTTCTTTTTTGCTGTTCTGTAAGTTTTTGGCTCAACTATTTTGACACTCTGTTGTCAGGTGCATACACATTAAGGACTGTTGTGTGTTCTGTGAGAATGGACCCTTTATCATTATGCCCTTCTTATCCCTGAGAATTTTCCTTGCTCTAGAGTTGGCTTCATCTGAAATTAATATAGCTACTGATAGATATTCATTTTGAATAGTGTTTGCATAGTGTATATTTCTCCCTCTCTTCAATTTCACTCTGTATGTGTCTTTATGTATAAGCTGAATTTCTTGTACACAACATATAGTTGGGTCTTATTTTCAATAAAAAGTGTCTGACAGTCTCTGTCTCTTAATTATTATATTTAGATTATAGGTATTTAAAGTGATTATTGATATAGTAAAATTAATATTTATGAAATATGTTAATTTCTATTTCTTGCCCTGTTTTGCTTTCTTTTTTCCCCACTCTTTTTTTGCCTTGTCTGTTTTCATTTGTTTTGTTTTGTTCTGGAAGTTAGCTACACTCCCAGCAAAACAAGTCTCAGGCAGGATCAGCGCAACAGAGTTGGAAATAATAGAAATAGAGAAATAATAGAGACAGAGAAATAACCTAGACAGAGACAAATTATAGTTTAAAGTGATGGGAGAGTCAGGGGTCCTCCAGCATTCCCGTGAGCTGTGAAACCCTGAGTGAAGTCCTGCATCAGTATTTATAGGTGCACCAATTAGTTGTAGTGGTTACAGATATACATGTACAGATAATTTGTTTAGGTTTTAAGCTTCTCCAACAGTTTTTAGAGATCCCTTAATTAACTCTATCTACATGAGCAAATGCTTACAAAATTTTTCTAAGATAAACTTCTAAACCCAAGTTAAGAATAGACTTAGCTGAGTATACAAGTTAAAGGTAAAATTGTCAGAAAAGCTAAACAGAAATGTAGAGGCTATATATTTCCTTATCTAGTTTCTTATTTAACTGAGACAAGTGGTCAGGAGTGAAGCAGGAACTGTCCTTGAGGCGAATTGGCTTTAGCTGCAGGTGTCCACTGGGCTGGCATTCTTTGATCATTCCTTACCCTGTAACCCCATGCCAAGCTCTGTCTTACACAAGCATCAGACACTGGCCTCCAGGTCTCCAGACAGGCAATGCCTTGCATACGCCTCTGACTGATGAGAGGGCCTCCTGTGGCTAGACAGCTTTTGGTCTATGAACTAACACGTTCACAGATTCCTTCGAGGTAAAGCCCCGCAAAACTCCTGCAACATTTCATGTTTCCTATCTTCCAAAAGTTTTGGGTTTTGGTTTTTTATGATATGTTCCCTTTGCTCAGTAACTAAAATTTTTCTGAGGTTGGACTCTCTGCTCTGTAAGAACCAGAGTACCTACATCTTTGAGAGCTATTGTGAGGTTTCACCCAAGTCACACAAGCAAAGTAGTCAGCAGAAGGACTGAAATAAATATGCATTAAAATCTTGAATGACATCTGATGTAACAATTACATGCTGAGCTCAAGAGTTACCACACAAAATAGTATGATTAGTGTTGAAAATCTGGTGGAAATCCCAGGAAATACATCTTCAGTAATGTCCATCTCGGGTGGGGATGGAATAATGCGTATGGAATAAAGTCACAGAAGTTAGAGCTCAGTGTCACAGTGGACAATGGGCAAGAAGACCCTCAAAGAGAAGAGACTCAGTAGATACTTCATGGACTAAACAAGGAAGTCAACACACCACCGTGGTAAAAAATAAAGAATAAAATGTCCTATTACTCTAGCCAATGTTATTTGATAATTACTATGAACAAGTGGGTGCTCTGTATTTCTGTTGTACCCATTTTCGAATGTGAATTTATACTGAAATTTTGTTGCATCTGAATTTAAAAATATAAATTGTAATTGTACAACTTTTCTGTTGGTTTAAGGTTGTCCAGAACCTGAGGAGCTATAGCTAGATGTCTTGAAGAGGACTGCACATTATCCACATATCTGGATTTTGAGACTAATACAGGAACTTATTGGACCTTGTTGGTTTTTTTTTTCCTATGGATAGGGCATGAGTATGTTTTAGGAATAAAAAGAAGAGGAGGTGTGCATGTTGGACAAGGAAAGAATTATGTTTCAGTCTGAAAGAAGAAGAGCTCACCATTTTTTAAAGGATTATCTTCAAGCACAGAATTCATCATGAACAACTGTCTTGTTGCAAAATTTTCAGTGTATTGAAGAAGATGAATATGGAAGGGAGTCTTTTTCTTACCCATTATTTTTGCTTCTCTTTTGGTATTAACAGTGCCCCCTATACTTTATGGATGACAATGTCACTAGGTAAAAATACTACCTTTTCTATCTACCTCTAAAAATAGAAGTTCCAGCAACAAAAATAAATAAATGGGATCTGATCAAATTAAAAACCTTTTGCACAGCCAAGGAAACTATCATTAGAGCAAATAGACAGCCTACAGAATGGGAGAAAATATTTGCTCTCTACCCATCTGATAAATGGCTGATAACAAGAATCTATCTAGAACTTAAAAAAAATCAACAAGAAAAAAATCAAACAACGACATCAATAAGGGCAAAGGAAATGGACAGAAAAATTTCAAAGGAAGGCAGAATTATGGCCAGCAAACATATAAAAAATGCTCAACATCTCCAATCATTAGAAAAATGCAAATCAAAACCACAATGAGATAGCACCTAACCCCACTGAGATTGGCCTCTATCAAAAAATCCCCTTTGATCTGTCTGTCTTTCCTATTATGTGGCAGCTAGCTTGGCCTTGCATGAAAGTATCCAAACGTCCTGACAAGGCTAGTCAAGCTTGGGGAGCACAAAGAAAGATTGACTGAGAGATAAAAGGAACCAGTAAGTAGGACAGAGAGATATAAAGAAAGTTAAAGAAATGAGAATGTATTTTTGATAAGGAAAGTTAAAATAAAAGAAAATAATTTTGTATAGAAAGGAAACTTATATGAAAATTTTTGTCCTAAAAATAACTGGTGGTTTAAAAAAGAAAATTTGGGACAAAAACAGAAAGTCCAAGCATGTCAAAGATAGCCCACACACGTTGAGATAAAGTTCATGGAGGAGAATTTATGAAAGAATTTTGTATGTAATTAAGTTGGCTATAGTGAAAAGTGAATCTCTAGTTAAAACAACAAAGTTCTCTATTCTCAGTTTATAAAACTTATATATGAAGCCTTTTAAATTTCTGTTCTTCTATATATGTTTAAACAAATAGACAAAATACATCAAAAGTTCAAAACTTAAAGGGTTAATCTACCACTATAGAGTTAAAAAAATAGAGTTCATTAAACTTTCTATCTTTTTCCTGCTGGAGTTGCAATTACTAAGTTACTGGCCTTGAAATATAGCTCATAAAGTATGTTTTATGATAAATTCAAAGCCAACCAGGAACAGCCAGTTATTCAAACAACAACAACAACAAAAATAAATGAAAGGAGATAAAAAGAGCCCTTACAGTTTTGTGATTCCTGTCCTAACCCTACTCCCTAACACTGAAACATTGGCTGAAATTGCAGATGGGTTACAGTCTCTGAACCCTGTTGCTTGGGTTCGAGGAATGAAAATAAAGTTATAGGGAAATGTCTTAATTACATTCATTTGTATTCTCTGTTTTTGTCTAATCCTCTATTGCGTCCTTCGAGGGCTCCTCAAGTGAAAAACTACAAAGGCCACCTCTCTAAGTCTACAATCAAAACAAAAAGGGGGAGATATAGCAGCAAGAGCTGTGAGCTGGCTGTTTCCTTAATGCTGAATGGGTGTGGACAAACCAAAGCCAAGTCTCACCTGGCAAAAAGCCGTCTAGTCAGCAGCCCGAGAGGTTGCAGTAAACAGCAATGTCTCCAGTGACTGCAGTCATGTAGGAGGCCTGGGAATGTTCTTTGAACAGAGCATTCTCAAAATTTAGAGACTGGGGAGTAAGCGGCCATCTGTTTCCTGCCCTTGAATTCCCTCGTTCCCTCTTGAGTTGTACGAATAAAAGCAATGTGTGCACCAAGGACGGGGCTCTTTGCTCTTAGAAGCATTGAGTCCCCTGTGCCCACTTATCCTGATAATTGGCTACTGTGTCTTCATTTCTGCAGAGCCTCTTGGTTCAGGGGTGAAATTGATACAAGATTAGAAGGAGAAATTATGAATTTGCAACATATGGTACAATGGCTAGGTGACCAAATTCAAGTATTGACTACGGAGTCATTTCTTCACTGTGATTAAAATTCCTCCCGATTTTGTGTTACCCCTATTCCTTTCAATGCAAGCAGGCATTGGAACTCACTCCATAATCTCTTACCTAACAGTGTCAATATGACCTCCAATCTCCAAAATTTGGAACGAAAAATAACTGATGCGTTGCATAACAATCTTCCTGAGATGAATGAGGTGGAGATATTTGAAGGCCTGTCTAATGGTCTCACCCACTTAAATCCTTTCGAACACCTTAAAACATGGTTTACATCAGTTACTAGCAATCTGTGCATTGTGTTATTGGTAGTTGTTTGTTTTTTCATAGTCTACAGGCAATGGTCCCAAAGAAGAGTGAATAAGGAGCAACACCATCATGATATAATGGTGGTGCTGCAACAAGTCCGAACACAGCATCTTGTGCCTTAAAACTAAAAAGTGTGTGGGGGTGTTCCTGTGATGGCGGAGTGGAGGTGACCTCCTGCATTCGTGCTCCCGGAGAGAAAGGCATGGATCTCGGCCTGCCACAACTCTAGAGGATCGTTCCCCCACAAGAACAGAGGTGTGAATCCACAGAGAATCAGCGTGGGACACAGAGAACAATAAAAGACTGAGGTGAATGGGAACTAGGATCACGAAAATCTGCAGAGTGCGGGATGGAAAATAGACAGTGGAGTGCGGGATGGCTGTACCTGCCTCACCAGTTAGTGAGGTGGGTTCAGCCCCACAGGAAAGCGGCTTCTTCTCCCCACTGACCTTCACACCCACTCAATTAGGGATCTGCCTGAAGTTGGTGCAGAATCACCGTGGGAGACGTGGGGCTCTGTGCAAAGGAGACAACAATGGGAAAGAGTTTGGACTCTAGGGGTTCTGTGCCAGGACAGCGCTTAGAGGGGGAGGGAACGGAGCTGTGCTATGGTGAAAGGCAGCTTGGAGATGCCGAATTACAGCTTTTTTTCAGCGGCCCTCTAGCCGGGGAGCTACTGTGGGCTCCTGAGCTCACCAGGTCCCCAGCTCTGGTGCCTGCCGGACCCTGAACATTCACCCTTATCCCCGGCGATCTGCGGGCGGGCAGTCGCCATCTTGGGGTCCACAGCCTAGCTGCTGCGGAGCCATAGGGTGCCTGGCAGCTCCCTGGGCAGCTCCCTCCCCTAGTCCATGAACCCATGCTAAGAAGTCTGGCTTTGTATGAACTCTGTGGACAGGAGACATCAATGGGAAACAGCTTGGACTCTAGGGGGTTCTGTGCCAGGACAGTGCTTAGAGGGGGAGGGATGGAGCTGTGCTAAGGTGAAAGGCAGCTTAGAGATGCCCAATTACAGCTTTTTTTCAGTGGCCCTCTAGCCGGGGAGCTACTGTGGGCTCCTGAGCTCACCAGTCCCCTGGCTCTGGTGTCTGCCAGACCCTGAACATTCACCTCCAGTGCCGGTGATCTGCCGGCGGGCAGTTCCCATCTTGGGGTACACAACCTAGCTGCTGTGGAGCCATAGGATGCTGGGCGGCTCCATGGGCAGCTCCCTCCCCTAGTCCATGGGCCCTCTCTAGTAGCCCCGCCCTTGTGTGAACACTGAGTGCTTCCCCAGTCGTGAGAGTGTGGAGCCTGGACCTTGGGGACATTGAGGCAGGGCAGACCTTTGCCCATGGGAGCTGCAGCAGCTGGGGCGCTGAGCGAGCGAGGGCACTGCCCCCTCCCACTAGCCAGTGTCTTTCCTGGGGAGAGGTAGAAACCACCCCTTCAGAGGAAGAACCAAAAAAAAAAGAGAGAGAGAGAGAAACTTTCTGCCTGCAACTAGTGTGAATCCTGCCTGCTAACTGAAAGTCCACAACACAGTGACTTAACTCGCCAAACCGGTCGCAGGTCAAACCAATCCTCTGGGGCTAGACCCATCAGGAGCAGCCCCCCAACTGAGGTAGAAAAAACTCTAAACAATACACAACGCTCTCCCCCTCTTGATGAAGGAAGCAACATACCTAGATTGCTTGACAGCCTAAGAACAGAGTACAAGGCGTGCTGCTATCCAGACTAAAGCTGTAAGAAGAGATCTAATGATTGATCCAGATGGGAAAGGCTCAGCGAAAAAACATGGGGAGTATAAATAATCAAATGGAAATTTTGCCCCCAAAGAGAAATACCAGCTCTCTACCAATTGACACAAACCAGGTTCAAAATACCAACATGTCACAGGAAGAATTACAATTATGGATTATAAACAAGCTGAATGATACACAAGAAAAAACGAATAACCAACACAAAGAAACTACAAATAAAATCCAGGATTTGGAAGAAAAATTCACTAAAGAAATCGAAATATTGAAGAAAAACCAAACTGAATTCCTGGAAATGAAGAATTTATTCAGGGAGCAACAAAACACAGTGGAAAGTCTCAAGATCAGGGTAGATCAAACAGAAGAAAGAATCTGAGATTGAAGATAACTCTTTCAAAGTAAATAAGTCAGTCACAGAGATAGAGCAAAAAATTAAGAGAAAAGGTCAGAGTCTACAAAAAATATGGGATTATGGAAGAAGCCTAACGTGAGAGTTATTGGCATTCCTGAGGGTGAAGAAGATAATAAGCAAGGGTTGGATAAGCTATTTGAAGACATAATTGAGGAAAATTTCCCAGGACTTGCTAAAACTCAAGAAATACAGGTTCAAGAAGCTCAAAGAACCCTTGGGAGATTCATAGCAAATAGGAATACACCACACCACCTAGTCATCAGACTGATCAAAATATCCACTAAAGAGACCCTTCTTCGAGCTGTAAGGAGAAAGAAACAAGTAACATACAAAGGAAAGTCCATCTGAATCATGCCAGATTTCTCAACTGAAACCTTACAAGCAAGAAGAGATTGGGGCCCCATTCTCACTCTTCTGAAACAGAATAATGCCCAGCCTAGAATCTTGTACCCAGATAAGCTAAGTTTTCTATATGAAGGAGAAATTAAGACATTCTCAGATAAACAAGGGCTGAGGGAATTCACCAAGACAAGACCAGCCCTCCTAGATGTACTCAAAAGAGAGTTACACATGGTCCAGCACAAGAAAGACCCATGAATGTAAATCTATTCAAGAGCTAAAGACCAAATTCCAGCTAACACAGTGGCTCAAGAGAAAAAACATACCAATGAAGTTCTACCCAACAAGATGAACAGAATTCTGTCCCACTTATCAGTTCTCTCAATAAATGTGAATGGCTTGAATTCTCCACTCAAGAGACATAGACTGGCCCAATGGATTAAAAAAACACAAACCAAGTATCTGCTGTCTTCAGGAAACTCGCCTAACCTGCAAAGATGCATTTAGACTGAAAATAAAAGGATGGAAATCGATATTTGAAGCAAATGGTAGCGAAAAGAAAGCTGATGTGGCAGTTTTAATTTCCAATAACTTAGTTTTTAAACCAACAAAAGTAATAAAAGACAAAGATGGTTACTATATGCTGGTGAAAGGCACAATTCAACAAGAAGACATAACTATACTTAATGTATATGCACCCAACTTAGGTGCACCCAGATTCATAAAGCAAACCCTACTTGATCTGAACCAAATGATAGATAAAAATACTGCAATAGCTGGAGACTTTTACACCCCACTGACAGTACAGGACAGATCCTCCAAACAGAAAATAAACAAAGAAATAATGGACTTAAATAGAATGCTAGAACAAATGGGCCTGACCAACATCTACAGGACATTCTACCCAAAGTCCACTGAATATACATTTTTCTATCAGCTCACGGGACATTCTCTAAGATTGACCATATCCTAGGACATAAAGCGTGTCTTAAAAAATTTAAAAAAATAGAAATTATACCTTGCATCTTCTCAGATCACAGTGGAATAAAAGTAATAATGAACCCTAACAGAAATTCTCATTCCTACTCAAAGTCATGGAAGCTAAAAAAACCTTCTCCTGAATGATTATTTTATAAATGAAGAAATCAAGACAGAAATCAAAAGATTCTTTGAATTAAATGACAAAGGAGACACAGCTTATCAAAATCTGTGGGACACAGCTAAAGCAGTACTGAGAGGAAAAGTTATTTCCATAAATGCCTATATAAAAAAGACAGAAATCTTACAAATAGACAACCTAATGAATAGACTCAAAGAGCTGGAGAAAGAATAGCAGACTGACCCCAAACCCAGCAGAATGTGAGAAATTATTAAGATCAAATCAGAATTAAATGAAAAGGACAACAAAAAAACCATAAGGGAAATTAATAAAACAAAAAGTTGGTTCTTTGAAAAGGTAAACAAAATAGACACACCTCTGGCTAGACAAACCAAGAGCAGAAAAGAAAAATCTCTAATAACCTCCATCAGGAACATCAAAGGAGAAATCATAACCAATTCCACAGAGATACATGATATCATCTATGAATTCTACAAAAATCTTTATCCACACAAACTAGAAAATGTGGAGGAAATGGAAAAATTCTTAGAAACGCATAGTCTTCCCAGGCTAAACCAGGAAGAAATAGAATTCCTGAATAGACCAATATCAAGAACTGAAATCAAAACAGCAATAAAAAACCTTCCCAAAAAGAAAAGCCCTGGTCCAGATGGGTTCACACCCAAATTTTACCACACCTACAAAGAAGAACTTGTGCCCATCCTACATAAGCTATTCTCCAATATCGAGAAGGATGAAATTCTCCCCAACATGTTTTACCAAGCCAACACAATTTTGATATCAAAACCAGGAGAGGATGCAACAAAAAAAGAAAACTATAGACCAATTTCTCTTATGAATATAGATGCAAAAATTCTCAATAAAATCCTAGCAAATCGTATCCAAGTGCTTATCAAAAAAAAATAATCCATCACAACCAAGTGGGCTTCATCCCAGAGATGCAGGGATGGTTCAACATACACAAATCTATAAATGCAATTCACCACATAAATAGAAGCAAACATAAAGACCATGTGATCCTCTCAATAGATGCAGAAAAAGCATTTGACAAAACTCAACACCCTTTTATGATAAGACCGCTTAACAAAATAGGCATAGACGGGACCTACCTAAAAATGATACAAGCCATATATGACAAACCCACAACCAACATCATATTGAATGGGGAAAAATTGAAAGCATTCCCACTTTGAACTGGAACCAGACAAGGCTGCCCACTGTCCCCATTACTTTTCAACATAGTATTGGAAGTCCTTGTGAGAGCTATCAGGCAAGAGAGCTGAATCAAGGGAGTCCAAATAGGGACAGAAGAGATCAAACTCTCACTCTTTGCTGATGATATGATTTTATATCTAGAAAACCCCAAGGATGCAACCAAGAGACTCCTGGAATTGATCAATTAATTCAGTAAAGTCTCAGGTTACAAAATCAATACACACAAATCAGAGGCATTCATATATGCCAATAACAGTCAAACGGAGAACAAATTAAGGACTCAATACCCTTCACAATATCAACAAAGAAAATAAAATACCTAGGAATATATTTAACTAAAGAGGTAAAGGACCTCTATAGGGAGAACTATGAAACACTGAGAAAGGAAAATTGCAGAGCATGTAAATAGGTGGAAAACCATACCATGCTCATAGATCGGAAGAATCAACATTGTTAAAATGTCTATAGTACCCAAAGTGATCTACAGGTTCAATGCAATCCCTATTAAATTATCAACATCATTTTTCACAGATATAGAAAAAATAATTATACACTTTGTATGGAATCAGAGAAGACCCGGTATAGCAAAAGCAATTTTAAGCAATAAAAACAAAATGGGAGGTATTAATTTGTCAGACTTCAAACTATACTACAAGGCTGTGATTCTTAAAACTGTCTGGTATTGGCACAGGTGCAGGGAAACAGACCAGTGGAACAGAACAGAAAATCCAAATATAAAACCATCCTCATATGGCCATCTAATCTTTGACAAAGCAGACAAAAACATACTCTGGGGAAAAGAATCCTTATTCAATAAATGGTGCTGGGAAAATTGGATAGCCATACGTAGAAGACAGATACAGGACCCACAGCTTTCACCTCTCACAAAAATCAAACCACAGTGGATAACAGACTTAAACCTTAGGTGCGAAACGATTAGAATTCTACAAGAATTCTAATGTAGGAAAGACTCTTACAGGCATTGGCCTAGGCAAAAAATTTATGAAGAAGACCCCTAAGGCAATCACAGCAACAACAAAAATAAATTAAAGGGACCTGATTAAATTAAAAAGCTTCTGCACAGCGAAAGAAACAGTCACGAGAGTAAACAGACCACCTACAGAATGGTAAAAAATTTTCACATACTACACATCAGATAAAGGACTGATTACAATAATCTATTTAGAACTCAGGAAAATCAGAAAGAAAAAATGAAATAACCCTATCAAAAAGTGGGCAAAGGACATGAATAGAAATTTTTCAAAAGAAGATATAAGAATGGCTAACAAACATATGAAAAAAATGTTCAACATTCCTAATCATCAGGGAAATGCAAATCAAAACCACAATGAGATATTACTCAACTCCAGTGAGAATGGCCTTTATCAAAAAGTCCCAAAACAACACATGTTGGTGTGGATGCGGAGAGACAGAAACACTCCTACACTGCTGGTGGGACTGCAAACTAGTGCAACCCCTGTGGAAAGCATTATGGAGATACCTTAAACAGATTCAAATAGACCTACCATTCGATCCAGCAATCCCATTATTGGACATCTACCCAAAGGAACAAAAGTCATTCTATGACAAAGACACCTGTACCCGAATGTTTATAGCAGCACAATTCACAATTGCAAAGATGTGGAAACAACCCAAATGCCCATTAATTCATGAGTGGACTAGTAAATTGTGGTATATGTATACCATGGAGTATTACTCAGCTGTAAGAAATAACGGTGATATGGCATCTCTTTGGTTCTCCTGGAGAAAGTTGGAACCCTTTCTATTAAGTGAAGTATCCCAAGAATGGAAAAACAAGCATCACATGTACTCACCAGCAAATTGGTTTCCCTGATCATCATCTAAATTCACATCTGGGAATGATACCAATCGGATATCAGACTGAGGTCGGGGTGAGGGGAGGGGATGGGTGTATACCTACATGATGAGTGCATTGCGCACCGTCTGGAGAATGGTCATACTTGAATGTGCTGACTCGGGGAGGTGGTAGGTAGGGGGAGGGGATGGGGGTACAACTACATGATGAGTGTGATGCGCACTGTCTGGGGAATGGACACACTTGAAGCTCTGACTTGGGGGGTTGGGCGGTACATGGGCTATATATATAACCTGAACTTTTGTACCCCCATAATAGGCTGAAATAATAATAAAAAAAAAAACTAAAAATAGGGAAGATGTAGAGGACATTTTGGGTCATATGTGACCCGGACCTGGGAAACGTCCCTGGGAACATCTCCTTGTTGTTTTGTCCCGAAAACATGCCTGTGGGCTTGCACGCGAGCCAGGGTGCCCTGACTCTGCAAACAGGAGGGGCTAGAGAGTCAGGATGCAAACATCAGCTCTCCGGAGACAAAACAACAAGGAGTAGTATGTGCTGGGAGTAGGGACAGTGTGGGAAGAAGAAAATTGCAGTGGGACACTTGCCAAACAGGCTATGTTAAAAATAAAAATGCTGCAGCAAGAAGGCATTGCAGTCTTGTACCGTCTTTGTGTGTGTGTGTGTCTCTTTGTCTCTGTGTTCATTCCTTGTTCCTGCATAATGGCCATGACAGTTCTGAATTCCTCATCTTCACCTCATGATGTCTCCATTACATTCCTCTTATATCAACACCAAAACACTAGCGTGTACAGTCATCCTTCACCATTCAGTGTGCTAGGTAAACTATGAGGCTCATGTAGTCAACAGATAAATGAATTAGCAACATTTTCAAGTTTTATCACTATCTTAATACTTTTTCTCCCAGTCATGTTATGCAGGCAGCTTAGAGTCATCCCTATTTTAAGTTAATAAAGATTTATTTGCTTACTTAAAATAAAATTCCAAGAACATACAAACTTTAAAATTAAATCTAGCATTTTGGAAACAACGGAATGAAAAGAGGAAGGGAAAGAGGAAGTAAGGAAGGAGAGTGGAAAGAGGGAAGAGAGGAAGTACAGGGAGGAAAGAGGGAAGGAAATGGTGCTGAGCAAATTGTCTAGAAATTTGGAGTGGGTAATGAAGGCAGGTAGAAAGAACATAAATGTTTATTAGTATTAACTTTGTCCCATCTGTTGTGCTAAAGAAGTATCATATGTAAGTACTTTTTTTCTTTCAAGGTGGAGATCATGATCTCATTGTGTGAGTGAGTAAAGCAAGGTCCAGAGCATAAGTTGATTTGAAAATCATGAGACCAGGCCAGGCACAGTGGTTCACACCTGTAATGCTAGCACTCTGGGAGGCTGAGGTGGGTGGATCATTTGAGCTCAGGAGTTTGAGACCAGCCCGAGCAAGAGTGAGATCCCATCTCTACTAATAAAAAAGAAGGAAATTAAGCTGGACAACTAAATATATATATAGAAAAAATTAGTCGGGCATGGTGGCGCATGCCTGTAGTCCGAGCAACTCAGGAGGCTGAGGCAGGAGGATTGCTTGAGTCCAGGAGTTTGAGGTTGCTGTGAGGTAGGCTGACACCATGGTACTCTAGCTCAGGCAACAGAGTGAGACTCTGTCTCAAAAAATAAAAAAATAAATAAAATAAAATCACAAGCCCATCACTGGCAGAGTGAGATTACAAATACCAATTTGTCTAACAGAAAAGCCAAGTTTCTGATAATGATGTCTCCAGTACATTTATACTGGCTACCACTTTACGGTTACAATGTAAACATTCACGGACAGCACAGAACAAGTAGTGGATTTCCCCAGTGGCATACAAAGAAGAGAAAGCGCTGGGAAGTTTAAAATATTGGCCAACTCTACAAAGGCTCTGATAGTTAGAGTAAATCACATAAAATGAGCAGTCTTTGGTCCCAGGAAGTAACAAGTGTTATGAAGGAAAATAGTTCAAGCCTACTGAGCCACCCATTTGCAAAGAATAGCCATCCCCTCCTGACAACCTGCTGGGTTGGTGCCAGGATGGCTGCGCTGAGACAGAGGTTCAGCCTACAGCATGGGCAGAATGGATGGAAAGATGAGGTCCAGTTGCTTTCAAAGTGATTTGATTTCCCTAGTTAGGTCTGGCACTAATCAATTTACGTGATTTATCTCAAGAAAAATTTGCATGTTCAAACTTCTCTCAATTTATAATTTAACAATTTGCCAAGTAAATGTTGCCCTTTAACATATTTCATGTGTGGAAAATATTTGAAATAGATTATAACCTCAATTTTGCAAGTCATAAAACTGAGGTTTAGAGTGTGTTAAGAATTTCATGCAGCTAGTAAATGCAGGAAACAACACCTAGGTATTGACTCTTGACTCCAAGTTTCATTCTCCCTCCACAAAAGTGCAATTACCAGTATATTTAATAATGTCTGAATCTTTATGAGTGAATAAATAGAAATATGATTTAAAAATCACTGCTTTAAAGAGCGTACGCTAGTTACAGAAATAAGGCAGACATACAATAATAGTAAGGCTTTACACACAGGTATAAAGTGCAATAAAACAGTAAACATGGGAAGAGCCATAGGAATGACAGAGACCACGTTGCTGAAAAGTACGAAGGATGACGTCACAGGGACTGGAGTGGTTGGCAAGGCATAGGGTGGAGGTGGAATTAGAATACGTGCTTACAGAGCTGGAGGGATTTTTATAGATTATTTTGGGGTAATAATAAAGTGTGAAAAAATGAGGGATCCAAATGGGAAGACATGGTGTGAAGATGCAGGCTTGGTCTTATGGGAAGATCTTACAGCTTGAGATTTGTAATATGAAGTATTTACATAAAAATAGCATTTGCATCACATGAACTATCATTCATTTTAAGTCCACTGAATCAGAAATTGCAGTATCTGCTAAGGAAAAAGCTGCTGGATGTGAACTAAGGAGCATGTCACTATTTTATTAATATTTTGTGTCCAGATACTCAGCTGTTTGGTATAATGTTGGTAAACACTGCTGCTATTCTTTTTGTTTGTCTATTTTCTTTCTATAATATTTACCATGATGACAAGTATCTACTGAGTCACTCTACTGTTTAATGGTGTGTTTGTTTGCTTTCTTCTGTTTTGGTTATACAAAATATTATATTAAATGTTTAAAGCAAGTACAGTTAGGTTATGGAACACATTTTTGTTGAAACTTTGACATGCAAATATATTTGTAACTCAGCATTTGCTAGCAACTACCATCGTCTCCATTTTATAAACCATCACATTATTTTACAATATGAGTCTATAATGTCCAGATTTTACTGGAAAACAGACGTTGGCATTAAATCAGAAAATATGTAGGCATTTATGTAGGAAACAGTAATTTGACTAATTTTACTAAATGGTAGGTTGGCCTAATAAAAAAATCTTTAATGTTGTCATAAGACTTTGGTTTTCCATACTTTCAAGAGAAGAACTGATACCATTTCTTGAAGAAATTTTCTTGTCATGCTGAAGACTTCAGAACTTGGTAGAGAATAAGGAGCAGGTGTATATTTGAACAAAGCCTTTCCTGTTCTGAGACGAAGGTGCACGTCGCTAGGTGGGACAATAGCAGCCAGAGGGTTTCTACAGTGAACATTCACCACTAAGACCCAGGGTACCATTTTCTCCACCACCAGGAGTAAACAGTCACCAGGATATTCCCCCTATCCCCATGTGTTCTTGAAAGGCGAGTGGAGGCCCAAAGCATGAATGGCAGAGTACTATCTGTGAGAAAACTGTATGAGAAATGCTCATTATATATTGAAAACTTTAATATCTGAACTGATAAAAATATCTTAAAATACAAAATCAATTTAGGGGAATTAGATTCTACTAACCAACACAGAACCTATATATACTCACGTCCACAGTGAGGTCTTCATGCCCAGTTCTTATCATTCTAACAGACTTGCTTACAGAGCTCTGCTTTGTTCTAGAGATCAAAGTTAGGAAGCCAAAGGGGACTTGCAGAGATGCAGCAAAGGAAGTCAATCCAATTAGTTGTATTTCACTGGAGAGCCATCACCAAAAGTGCTGGTAAACCACTAATGATGTGACCCTTCTAGTCAACCTGTTTTGGACAAAAAGAGCTTGTATCCAAAATATATTGAAAGGTAGAAAAATATGTCTGACTGACTATTTTATATCAGTTAATATTAAATCAAACAAAAGAAACATCACTTGATCAATTTAGAGCTACTGGAGTCACCATTTTTTCCAGAGATTTTTACATAATATGAACAATGTTTTTGATGTATTAACTTCCAAAGTGTCCAATATTAATTGTAAAATATTTTCTGGATACATGTGTTTTTTATTTTATCTCTATGGGGTTTCCAGGGATGGCCAGTTTGCAGAACCACACCGTCACTGAATTCCTTCTCCTAGGTCTGCTGCAATACACTCCAGCTCACTTCTGTCTCTTTGCACTTATCACCATGATGTTCCTTGTGACACTGACTGGAAACAACTTCCTGATCCTGCTGATCCTGGTAGACCCACACCTTCACACCCCCATGTACTTCTTCCTTTGGCAGCTCTCTCTCATTGACAACCTGTTCTCACTTGCGATTGTCCCCAAGATGATGTCTGACTACCTTCTGCACAAGTCAGTCATCTCAGTTTCTGGTTGTGGGACCCAAATCTTCCTGGGATTGGCCCTAGGTGGAACTGAGTGTATCCTCTTGGGCCTCATGTCTTGTGACCGATACGTTGCCATCTGCAAGCCTCTACACTACACACTCCATGTGAACTGGCCCCTCTGCAGGCACATGGCTGTTGACTCATGGATGAGGGGTGCTTTCAATGCCTTGATACATACTGTCTACACCATGAGTTTCCCCTTCTGTGGACCCAGAGAAATCCATCATTTCTACTGTGAAATTCCCAGTGTCTTGCAGCTCTCCTGTGAAGACACCTTGAACTATGAGATAGGAATGTTGATCAGTACCACCATTCTGCTTCTTATTCCATTCTCAGTCATCCTCTCTTCCTACACACTCATCCTGGTCACCATCACTCAAATGGCTTCTGTGGAGGGCCGGAAGAAAGCGTTCTCCACCTGCTCATCTCATTTGACAGTGGTCAGCCTGTATTATGGTGCCATCATTTTCATGTAATGAGGCCAATCTCCTGCCACACTCCAGGCCAAGATAAAGTAGTGTCTGTCTTCTACACTATTCTGACACCCATGTTCAACCTCATGATCTGTGGTCTTCGAAATAAGGATGTGATGGGAGCTCTGGGAAAAATTTTATAGAAATGTTCATTATATTCTGAAATGTGACTATAAAAGACCAGTGGGTGTTGTGTGTTCTTGGGTATGACTATTATTTTTACTATGTGATACATTTTTGATAATCTAGTAACAATCCTATATCAATCTATTGAATGTAGTGTTGCATTCAATATATTAACATAAAGCAAATTTATTCTCAAATAGATAAATCTAAATACATAGCCATGGTATAAGATAGCCAAGACTTACTTATTTTACTGCAAATGCAATTCAAAGAATAATTCCCAAACTAGAGCCCCAAATGAGGGAGAAGTCTGGAAACCATATTAAGTCACCAGGAAGTGACCAGAAACATGAATACTGGACTCTTGTGTGAGGGACAGAAAGCAAAGTAGCAGGAGTAGAAGGTCTTCCACGCTGTCTTTAACCTCACCTTGGCACCAATTCTAGAGGTATATTATGACACTAAAAACTTACTCTTTGGGAGTGCTACATCAGAAATTTGGAAACATCAGAAATTTGGATGATTCTTGGCTTTCTGCCTTTATTGTCTTAGAAATCATCTTTTTAACATTTGCAGTAACAGAATTCCTGAGCCTTGGAGTCCCTTTAACTGAATCATAGCCCTGGGTAATTCCTCATTAATGGTATCATTGATTGATTGACTGTTGTTGCTAAATTAATATAGAAAAAAACTGGAAAAAAAAGCCACCAGTTGGCCTCAGAACTGTTTGAAATTTCTACGAAAATGTAACATTCTTCAGGTTTGTGATCTTAGTTAACAGCATTTCAGGATCTAAAGGCAGATGCAGGGTATCCCGAATACCATGGTATTTGAGGAAAACAAGGAATCAATGTGGAACACCATATTCATTCTCTGATCTACAGTCTGGCGATACAAGATATGACAGAAGAATAAACTAGTCTTGACAAGTCTCAGACTGCAGGGCAGCTACCAACTCAGGTAGAAAGACCAGAGAGCCGTGCTTCTAGCCCTGCATTCTTATCCGAGACCTTCAAGTTCATGACACAAAGCCTTCACCACAGAGCAGGTCAAACAGGGGCTAGGACAAAATGACAACATTCTAAGTCCTGGTGGTCCTGATTATTATCTCTGTTGGAGGATGTAATGAAATATACAGCCTGTAACGTGGTGAGTTTGGAAGAGCAGTAAGTCAGCAGTATAAAACCTACTGGCTGGATGATACTGTTATCAGTTAACGGACTATTACAATCAATAAAGCTCTCTGTCTACTGATATATCTAAAATAGCTTGGTGATTAAATGTGCCAAGGATCAAGTTTTATCTCTAATAAAATTACAGTTTCCTTACTTGTAAATTCTTATAAAATGTTATCCTCACAGTGACATCATAAGGCTTTAAAGAAAGCTTCCCCTAAAAGTACCTATTTATGATTTTCTCTCTGTTGATTCTATTTGTAGTCCTGTATTCATCTTTTCTTTTTTTTTTATTTCAGCTTATTATGGGCGATACCAAAGTTCAGGTTCCATATGTTGCCCATGTACCGCCTATCCCCCCAAGTCAAAGCTCCAGGCGTGTCCATTCCCCAGACAGTGCGCATTGCACTCACCATGTAGGTATATACTCATCCCCTCCTCGCTCCCTCCCCTCCCCGAGTCAGCACCTTCAAGCGTGACCATTCCCCAGACAGTGCCCAATGCACTCATCATGTAGGCATACACCCATCCCCTCCCCCCATCCCCCACCTCAGTCTGATATCCGATTGGTATTATTCCCATATGTGAATTTAGGTGATGATCAGGGAAACCAATTTGCTGGTGAGTACATGTGATGCTTGTTTTTCCATTCTTGGGATACTTCACTTAATAGAATGGGGTTCCAACTCTCTCCAGGAGAACCAAAGAGATGCCATATCACCATTATTTCTTATACCTGAGTAATACTCCATGGTATACATATACCATAATTTACTAATCCAATCCTGAATTGATGGGCATTTGGGTTGTTTCCACTTCTTTGTGATTGTGAATTGTGCTGCTATAAACATTCGGGTACAGGTGTCTTTGTCATAGAATGACTTATGTTCTTTTGCGTAGATGCCCAATAATGGGATTGCTGGATCCAATGGTAGGTCTATTTGAATCTGTATAAGGTATCTCCATAATGCTTTCCACAGGGGTTGCACTAGTTTGCAGTCCCACCAGCAGTGTATGAGTGTTCCTGTCTCTCCGCATCCACGCCAACATGTGTTCATCTTTTCATTCACATTTATTTGAGAATATTAACTCTTACTTGGAAACACATTGTTCTGTACCAGCATAAAAATTTTGAATAAAGGAAATATCCAATTTTATTGCCACCCCTTTTAAAGTAGGTACAAAATCATTTATTTTTGCTAATAGTAACTCTATTCACTTAGTCCATTTATTTTGTATTATATGAAGCATTTGTACCAAAAAGAATATTAACTCTTACTTGGAAACACATTGTTCTGTACCAGCATAAATATTTTGAATAAAAGAAATATTCAATTTTATTGCCACCCCTTTTAAAGTAGATACAAGATCATTTATTTTTGCTAATAGTAACTCTATTCACTTAGTCCATTTATTTTGAATTATATGAAGCATTTGTACCAAAAACAGTGCTTAACACATATCCATGCGATCTTCCTTACTTCCTAGCTTTTAAGGAATTTAAGCTGTAGCCCGTGATTAGCTCTGTGCGCTAGACAATGAGCCTGAGCAAAACGTGCCATTTCCAACCACCCAGCCCTGTCTTTGCCAGCAGTGGGGTCACTGCAGGCCGTGTGTACAGAAGGGCACACTCGTAAAGGAACAGGGCAGCCCCCTCATGGCAGAGCGAACGTGGCAGGGAAGACAGTAACCTGGACTGGCTTACAATGACGCTGCTTATTGTGGTAGCTGATAGGGATTGCCCTGACTGATACGGCATAATACACTTTTGGAACTTCTCCTAATCATTTTGTAGCTAGTAATAAGAATGAGTCAACATAATTCCATGTTTTTTGACATGCTTAATGAAATATGTGTTGATGTTAATGATTTCATTTGCTCCTCCTTTTAAAAATCTTATGTGTGGAAAGCAATACACTTAGAAAATATGTAAAACTAGGTCAAATCAAGACCTTGGAAACTATGATATACATAACTCCTTGAGTCAATATGCCTTCCCTTCATAGTTAAGTGCCTTGAGATTATTTGCCCAGGCTTCTCTATGAAACTATGATCTGGAATTTAAAGGATGTGTAAGATTGCCTGAAGTCTCCCATCTGTGGAGAAATACCATATGTGCTATGTTCTAAGGATGCTACCCAGAAATAATGCAGGCAATCACAGGCTTAGTGGATGTGTTATGATTACCCGGGTTTTTATTTTCATTCTTCTCATTTTCATTTCATTACATTTTACTTACTATATTTCATCACTGTGTGGTAGTGGTTTCTCTCTCTGTAATAGAATTCACCTAACTCCATGACATCTTATTGTTATCCACATAAAGAAAAATAAAAATAGTGAACTTGCCCCTCCGTGTGTCTGAAGCACAGCTGGATTTACAACTGGTTGTCCAGGGTTTGTTCTCTGCTATAAACCCTCCCTTTCCCTTCTTCCCCTTTCTCCCTGGGACTCAGTAAAGGGGTAGGAGAAGGCTGGGTGTGCAGAGCCCCCTGATTACACCTGCACGTGGGAAGTGTTTTCTGGTCTGAGACCTTTCCCTGGTTCTCTCCTACCTTCCCTCAGGTGTATGTATCCTAAACATGGGCATGAGTCTGACTGTGATGCATCCCTGTTTTGGCCTCCAGTAGCCCCTGGTGGGCTCTCCAAGCACAGGCACTGCACTGTGGGGCCGTGGGGGCGGGTCTGGGTTTCCCCTCCCCACTCACTAGCTTGGCCTCCACCTCTCACCTCCCTGGCACCAAGGAGCTTCCGAGTCCCGCCTCATCATCTGTCCACTCGCTGCTCCAGCTGGCAGCTCAGGCCTGTGCCAAGACCCAGCACCATGCCCAGGGCTGCGGTGTCTCCTGGGGACACACACAGCCATCCTGACCTGTCTGCCATCCTGAGCCCTCCACACGCTGGCCACTGTGGTCCCCTGAGCGTGATTCTGCCCCGAGACTCAGACCAGACACTTCGTAGGTTTCACACGGCCAGGTCCATCCAGTGGGTGGTACTTATCTCAGACCCCCACACGCATGTTTGTGACTTACAGTGGGTCATTGCTGGGTGGGCCTAAAATCTCTTACTTCCCTGTAGAAATTTTTTTTAACGTTCTCCCACAGGCCAAAGTTCTCATCAATTCTTTTGTCACAGATACTTTTTGTTTTCTAAAGAAGATAAAATAAGCACTGTGGTCTGCATCTTTAAGGTTCTGTTTTTTGTTTTGTTTTGTTTTGTTTGTTTTGTTTTTTTAACACAGAAAACCAAGGGTTTACTCTTCAAAAAAGAACACTTTCCCAAGTGCCTTGATATTATAAATTCTATGCACTTTTTCTTTGAGAAAAAGTTCTTTTCTAGGGAATTTTAAACATTTTCTATTTTAAAACTTCCCCACTGGATGCATGCTACTATAATATTAGTTCAGTTATGAGAGATGTGCAGATGCTAAGAACAAGTATCTATGACCTGGAATAAAAATAGTATGCTGCACATTTTCAAAATATCACAGATTGTAGTGAATAATGCTTCACTTGTGGTAACAATATACGTTATTTAATTTTATCTGGCATTTCCAACACAATGAAAAAAGGTATAAGGCTTTGTACTAAAAATTTTAAGATTTACTCAATTTGTGTGAAAGATTAAATAGTTCAGCCAAATCAATTATGCAAATATTAATCATCTATATTTTAAAAAAATAGTTATGTATATGTATACATGTATGTGTATTTATGTATCTTTAATTGAATTCATTATATTTTAATTTATTAATTGTGTTAAGCAGATTAGTTAAAAACTAGGAAATTAAATAGTACTTGCAGGCACGTTGCAACTATGTGCTTACTGGATGTCAGTACGTAGAATATAGATTAGTATGTGTATGCACATTATAAAGATGCATTTACTAGATATTAGTATATAGAATATATAAATATAGAAAATTTCAATAAAATGCTATTTTTAGGAGCCTAAGTAAATAATATTTGGCTTTTTCTCCAATGAACTGTCAGTGACCAATTTGTGGAAATATCTAGGAAGTTATTAAAACCTTTCCCTCATATTGGCCTGAGGCCATTCTGGGTTACTATTGACTCACCCTCCGTTGTCAGGGAGCCTTAACAGGTCAACACAATCAGAACAACAAATATTAGAATTAGCCTCTAAGCAGGGAAGCCCAGAGTCCTGGGTGCAGGTGTGTCTCCACAGATGGGTCCCGACTACAGTGCTGAGAGGCGAGGATGTGCTTTGCTGCAGAAAGTACCCACAGGAGTTTGCTCAGGTGATGCACGTGGCACTGCCCAGAAATTACGAAGACAATGAGGTACTGACTCTAACTTTTGTTTTTGTGAAGAAATATGCAAATACTCTAGTGAAATTTGATCACAGCTAATACAGAATTGCTCTTTGGTAAGCACTGGAATACGTGGCCAAAGATTTCCACACCTTCTAGCTAGTCGACTTCAATTTGGCTTTAACGTATATTAAATTGCCATATACAGTCCTTTAAAAGTAAAAGTTAAGGGATTAAATGGATATTTGTAAACCTTTTTAAGACATAAAGTTCTCTTTGTGCCTAAAACATACCTTGTCTCCCATTCTGGGAAGAACTTCTGTAACCACAAATCATCTGTTTTGGAAGTGGCCGGTGTTAGGCAAGAAATTCTGACCTGAATGATGAGGAAGGAGACACAGCCCTGCCCTCAAGGCTGCCACATTCTTGAAGTACAGACATATGAAACAAGACAGCAGGTGATGGATGCTAAAATAAAACTATAGGTGAAATAAAATAAAACTACAAATGGCAGGAGAATTTATCTGGCCTGATCAAAGAGAGTTACACATCAAAGTGTATTCAAGAGGAGAGTGAAAAGATACATAGAATTTTACACAGTGCACAATGCAGAGAACGGAACTCCAGGACTAGGGGAAAGGGAGATTCTTGTATGTTATAATAGAACTAGAGCCAGCTACGGACTATCTGACACAGAGCAGAGGGAGCAGCAAAGTTGAGAATGTTTGCAGCACGGTGTTATTCGTATAAACTTTACACCGTGAGCACTAGAGATGTTTGCGTGGCGGTGCCCCGTACGTACATGCGCATTTCACTTCCTGTTAAAATTACCCTTTGACAGTGTGGTTGTTCATCTGGAATGAAATGGTTCTGCACTTCAGATGGGCAATTAGAAAATAAGTAGGGTTTAGCCAAAAACTGATCTCATAAAAGTAAAAAGTAGAGCCGAGGACACTGGAGGCTGGAGGGGTGATGGGGGGAGGGAGGGACAGGGAAATATTTGTTAAAGGATACAACTAAATGCACATTTGGAATAACACCAATTGGGTGTCGGGCAGAGGTGGGGTGGAGGGGATGAGTGTATACCTACATGATGAGTTCGATGCGCACTGTTTGGGGAATGGACACGCTTGAAGCTCTGACTCGGGTGGGGGGGGGGGCATGGGGAATATACATAACCTAAAGTTTTATGCCTCCATAATAAGCTGAAATGAAAAAAAAAGATACAAAGTGACAGGAAGATAGGAGGAATATCTTCCTTCAAACAGCTAGAGGGAAGATACTGTTTCTAACCTAAAGAAATGATAAAAGTTTAAGATGATGGATATGCTAATTAATCTGATCTGATCACCATATATGTATCAAAACATCACTATGTACCCCATAAACATGTGCAATTACTATGTCAATTAAAAATAAAATAAAATAGAAAATTTAAACACTAGAGTAGCAGCGAAAGGGCTGACTCTGCTTTATATTACAGCAGTGCTCAGCCGAGTGCCCACAAGAGAAGCACAGACAGCAGTTTGGGTGTGTTCGGTTTGCTTTCCACGCTAGTACACAGACGTGGTGTCTGAGTCGAAGGAGACAGGAGGGTCAGGATGACACCTGTGGAACAGGCTTGTGCAGGGTCCACCCATGGGAGAACTGATGTCAGCTGGGATCTTGTCAGCAGATGTAATAGGCCCTAGGGAGCTTGTTTACCCTTCCACCATGTGAGGACACAGCAGGAAGGCACCACCCTGAACCAGAAAGCAGGCCCCCATCCAACGCTGAATCTGCAGGCACCGTGGTCTTGGACCTCCCAGCCTCGAGAACTGTGAGAAACAAATTTCTGTTGTTCAGTTCAAGATATTTTGTTTTAGCAGCTTGAATGGATTAAGACCAAATGTCTGCTGTTTTTCCGTTGTTATCATTGGAAAGAATCTGAGGGACTAGTGAATTAAACAGTGGTGCCCAGTTCAGACCCTGTACCCATTTCAGGTAGTAAATTACAGACAGAATCAGGAGACCTGTGTTTCCTCCGACCTGCATGGCCTTGGGGAATTCATGCCATCCCTCTGAGCTTGCTAAAAAGCAAGGTGCAGGCTGTATACCCTTCAATATCAGTGCATGTTATTATTGATGTCCCCCTTACTGACACTCCTGCAAAGGCAAAGACAATCCAATTTTTCATTCCAACAACCCCGGAAGTAGGGATAAGGAGATCACCCATGAATATTAAGCACGCCAAGGCTGCCAGAAATGACCTTTTGAAATTCTTTACCCCAGTGTGTCCTCTGGTTCAGGAAAACAACAAACTAATCCACACTGACGTTGTGTCTGTACCCACAAGCCACCCCATTCCGCTTAAACTTTTAAAATTAGGAAGAACAATATAAAAATAAGTCATATTATTCAAATTTCCTCTCATTTGATACATTGTTTATGAGATTGTACTACAAATAATTTTAAAATTTGTACAGTTGGACAATAAGGCCTCTCAGTGGGAAAATTAACCAACTCTTCTCTACCTCACAAAGTCTCGGGCTCCCTGTCCATTGTGTGTCCATTCAGCCATTTTTCTACCCAGTTTTCATCCTGTAGTTATTATTTTTCACTTCCCACTCATTCTTTAATTGCTGTAAGACTGTCAGTTAGATAATACAAATTTTATAGCACATGGTATTTATTTGGATGATTTTATAATGCACACTGTGTGCATTTAGAGTTTTCTTATATGTTAAATTACCAAAGTTTGATTTATGGAAAGGGAAACGAGTATTCGTTCCTCCTGCTTTGAAGAGTGAGCATCTTTATCAACACAACAAATTGTAGTTCAACAGTGTGATCACGGAGAAGGAACTGAAGAAGAGGAGGGCGTGCCATCCCAGATATGCGGAATTCGAGTACTGATTATTTTGAGCTGAAACACGGGAGAAATTGCAGTTTCAAGAAAAAAATATCTGACCTGTCTTTTTCTGCATCTTTCAGACCATAAAGATTCCTCTGGGAGTCTTTGATGCTCCCTGGTACTCCTCTGGCTCCCTCCCTGTACAAGAGTCAGAAAATAGGCCTTATCACCAGAGACTGGGAGCTGGGGGCTGCATTGAGCCTGAATAAATCAACTTCCTGAAGTAACCCTTGTCTTCCAGTAGCTTTACACCCCTGTATCTCCTACTGATTCCCCTAGAATTCACTGCGTCTGCCTGGATCCCCTTTGTCCTTCCATTTCTTCACACATTTATTATTGTTTGTCTAAAAAGTGTAAAAGCAACTTGCTTTAGCCATTTCTTTGAACTTCACACTCTTGTGGAGATCCCCAGGTATGTGGAAAACTAATAAAACTTGTCTGCTTCTCTCTTGTTAATCTATCCTGTGTTAATTTGGCTCCTAGACCCAGCCAAAGCCCACATAGGCGCTAAGGGGAGGCGGAGGTGATCTCTCACTTCCCTAGAAAAGTAATCATTGACTACCCATTGTAAGATTTACCTCAACCCCCACTACTGCTCTTTTTAACTTACCTCTAAAGTTTGGAGAAAATAAAAGGCAATTACTTTGTGGACTAAATGCCTTATCAGGCATTAAATACTTAGTGAGTACTTATGACATTGTAGGAGACACAAAGACTTATGTATTTGTCACACAAATTGGAGTCCAATTTGACATTTAGGCCCTAACTTCAGCCATTTTATCTTATTGCCACAAATCCAAACAATCATAAAATTCTTATAATTTTGTCTCCTAAATATTTTTAAATATTTGGGATTTGGTTAAATATCAAAACAATGTACAATGTTTAAAAAGCCAAAACTAAACATAAAAATTAATTGTAGAGGTCATATTCAGAGCAGAAAAATTTATATATTTTTTAAATTCAAAAAGAAAACCTGATACTGGTAGAAAAATAATGAAAGACATGTATGATAGATGGAGGAATCTGGGTCTCAGTTCATCACTCATTTGAATAAGTAAAAGGCAACTATAAGCAATGAACCCTTAACTTTGTGTAGAGAAATCATCTGCTTCTGTTTTCCCCGGGGTCTATCATGTAGCATGTTCACAATTTCCCTGAGCTTGCATCACGTAAGCACAAAGAACATACTACAAACAAATGCCCCCAGCAGTCCATGCCACAGCACTCCATTCTTCTGTGGGGCCCCCCAGATCAAATCATGATACTCTAGTTCATGCAAAGGCAGGTAACATGGAGGCTCAGAGCCTCAGCCGTGATGCAAAGAAAGCTGCCTTCCAAATTGTTTCCCTTCCCAGATTTCTGACCTAAGACAGTTTTTTCTTTCTTTCTAGCTTTTAATGAGTTTGCCGTTTTTTCTTACCAAGCCTCAAAGTGTTCACTCAACATAGAACAAATATCAAAACCATAGTATTATAGAGAAGGATAACTTATATGGGCAAAGAAAGCATTTACGGTGAGTAAATGTTACCTAGCATTATCATTCTACTTGTTACAATTATTATAATATTTTCTAATATGAACTTCAACTTAAAATGAGACATAGACATAAATAAGTGTTAATTAAAAATGTTGTTATGAGCACTATAGCAGTGGAGTTGTGGGGAAAGGTGATAGCTATTGATGAGGATGGGATGTGAATTTTTTTTAAGATGTGGTGTTTTGCTACATTGCCCAGGCTGGACTTGAACTACTGAACTCAGGCAATCTTCCCACCTCAGCTTCTCAAATTGCTGGAACTACAGGTGTGCCCCACCATGGCTGGTTCAGTCTGAATTTTGAGTTATATCTGAATGAAAGGGAACAACTCAGGCAGTCATAAGACAAGTGGAACAGAATTTTCCAGGGGTGCAAACTGGTCTGAGTTTCTGAAGTGAATAGAGGACTGTAGGGACAGACTAGAGGTCTAGAGAAACTGTGGCACTAAGTGTGTAGATTGGGTGATAGAAACAGATAAATGGATATAATGTACATTCAAAAAGCATTTGAATATAAATTTAAGCTTATGAAATTTTGTGACTCCAATAGAAAATCACAGTTTGTGGAACGATGAGATCAAATTTGTATTTTGGGGAAATAACTTGGATGGTTATGCATAGGATATATTTTAAGTTTAAGATGGATTCAAGTCATAAAAACACTTAAAAAGGTATTAAGAGGCCAGAGAAAAATATTAGAAGTGTGAACTTGGGCAATAAATGGAAGGGTTGAACCTCTCTGAGGCTTAATTTATTTCCCACAAATATCAGAACCCCTACATAAGCCCATTTATGGATAGACTTGAATTAACTTAAGTGTATTAATAAAATAATGGTAATAAAACCTTGTGAAACACAACATTTGATATGTTAGCATATAACTTCAACCTGCCCAAGATCATATTGGTATTTTACATGCCGTAGCTGAAAACTGAAGTCCCTGTTTCCATGTTATATGTTGTGTGTTGTAGTTACCCAGTCATTTGTCTCCCTGCCTTTAAGGAAATAACTTATTTAAGTACAAATAACACTGTTAAGGTCGTTTAAATATATAGTTTTATTAACTTGAATGTAGAAATGAATGTGGATTATTCTCAAATCGTTATTCAGATTATTTAATCTCAATATTTTTATTGAAATAAGAAAAATTCTAAGTCAAATAAGCTGTCTGTGAATAGTTTTGTGAAAGGATAAAATGGACTCCAGATGTCAATTAGTCAAGACACACAGGCTAAAAATAAGCAGAACACATAAACAAACTTACAAGCACCACTTTCGCAGGCTCATTTTCCTTGCTAATTCTCATCCCATCATCAATATTTTATACGGCACAAATAGACTTTTATACACTACAAACACACACACATAGACATATACGTAACTTCTGAAAACATTTTATTAGTGCCCTAAGGCTGTGCTGTCCAACACTGTAGACACAGGCCCCATGTGGCTATTGGGCACTGGAAATGTGTTTAGTCCAAACTGCAGTGTGCTCTAAGTATAAAATACACACAAGAGTTTGAAGGCTTAGAATCAAAACAAAGTAAAAGATTGCACTAATAATTTTATATTAATTACATGAAGACATTATGTCATAGTATTATTATAGTGATAGCAATATATATACAAACATGTAATATATTGCATATAATATCTTAAAATAATACACTATATAATTAATATCAAAGTTGTTAATGTTAATATTGATAATGCTGTTTTGGATTAAATAAAAATATAATTTAAGTAAATTTTACTTTTAAATGTATCTACTGGCAAAATTTTAAATTATTAATATATTTCTATTGGGCAACACTGTTCTAGGATGTTCTAATCAACATGTAAAAGGGAAGTATAGAAGGGAAGTATAGACAGCCATGATCATTCTTTCAGGAGGAGAATATCCCAAACACTCTTGTCATGGCCCCCAGGACTTCCTTGTTCCTCAGGCTGTAGATAATGGGATTGAGCATTGGGGTGAGGATGGTGTAGAAGACTGCCAGGATCTTATCTTCTGCTGGTGAGCGGAGATTCTTGGGCCGAAGATAGGTGTAGACGAAAGGTGCATAGTAAAAGATCACTACAGTCAAATGTGTTGAACAGGTGGTGAAGGCCTTTTTCCTTCCCTCTTTTGAGCGCATGTGGTAGACAGCAAATAGGACCCGGCCATAGGAAGCAGTGATACCCAGGAAGGGAAGAAGGAGAAAGAGGATTGTGCTCACAAAAACCATGTACTCATAGACCCAAGTGTCCATACAGGCAAGAGACAGCATGGCTGGGACATCACAGAAGAAATGATCGATGGCCCTAGACCTGCAGTAAGGAATATGGAGGGCATACACTGTGTGTGCCAAGGAGTTGATGGACCCCAATGTCCAAGATCCTATGATCATCTTCACACACATCATGTTACTCATGCATATGGGATAATGGAGGGGGTGGCAGATGGCCACGTAACGGTCGTAGGCCATGGAGGCCAGCAGTAAGCCTTCAGAACAAGCCATGGTCAGGAAGAAGAAGCTTTGCACACCACATCCCAGGAAGGAGATGCCTTTCTGGCCAGAGAGGAAGTTGAAAGCCATCTTGGGGACGGTGGTGGAGATGTACATCAGGTCCATGAGGGAGAGCTGGCTGAGCAGAAAGTACATCGGCATGTGGAGACGGGAATCCACACGTATGAGGTGAATCATGGCCATGTTACCCACGGAGGCGAGGAAGAATATTAGGATGATAAGGAACAAGAGAAGGCGGCCAGTTTGGTTTTGGGGAAACAACCCCAACAATATGAAATCATTTGATGTTTGATTCCATTTCTCCATGAAAACTTACTGCTTGAACTTCCTTGAATGAAAAATAAACAACAACAACAACAACAAAAAAAATGAAATGAAGCAGAACAGGAGAATAAAGGGAACTGGTTTATTATAGAATGAACTGTTTTTCTGCAACACTGCAGCTTTTGTTGAGTTGATTTCAATATCTGAATTGAATGTTCTCTTTCTGATTGTGTCTAGTAACCATGTCAGCCAGTCAAAGGTATGTGGTCTCTCTATAGGCAGCAAAGATAAATAAGATAACTAAAGCATTCCTTCCTAGATATGTCCTGGTTAGAGACATCACTCATGAGTTATCAATAAGGCACAGGAACTGAGGAAGGCAGGAATTTCAGTGTCTCAACTGAATAGGGCATATTTAGAGTAGGTACAGGCATGTGTGACTCAGAAACTCCTTATGCTGAGATTCTAAGTCCTCAATTGCCTAGCCCATTTTTACATCTTTAATTTCTGGTCTTCCCAGCTGGCTCCAGCCAGATCAACCTTAACCTTCATGCTGTGCTTGAGATTCAGACTCTCATGTTCTTTAAAGGTGCTTCTGTGACTTTCCTCAAAATGTGCCCACCATCCAAAATCCTTGTTCTTGAACTACAAAATATTGTAGGACCTACAGGATCCACCCTATAAACAAAATATTTGAATATTCTCTCTTTCATAGTGATGTTTCCATTTTCTGAAGCCCAAAGAATTCATAATCAAATGCATAAATTTTCACATACAGTTTTCTTCCTGTAAGTAAATTAAACATAATGAAGGTCACCAATTATATAATGTGCATTTCTTCATTCTATTTTCTATAGTCATTGGTACTTTCATTTTTCAAGTGTTAAAAGTAGTACTTGTAGATGTGAAAAATAACTTTATCAAATGCAGTTAGTGAGTGGACCAGATGTTGAACTTGTGTGGCAATGTCAAATTTCTAGTTATTTCAATATCCCAAATGTAAATTTTTTTTTTTTTTTTTTTGAGACAGAGTCTCACTCTGTTGCCCAGGCTAGAGTGAGTGCCGTGGTGTCAGCCTAGCTCACAGCAACCTCAAACTCCTGAGCTCAAGCGATCCTCCTGTCTAAGCCTCCCAAGTAGCTGGGACTACAGGCATGCACCACCATGCCCGGCTAATTTTTTTCTATATATATTTTTAGCTGTCCATATAATTTCTTTCTATTTTTAGTAGAGATAGGGTCTCGCTCTTGCTCAGGCTGGTCTCGAACTCCTGAGCTCAAACGATCCGCCCACCTCGGCCTCCCAGAGTGCTAGGATTACAGGCGTGAGCCACCGTGCCCGGCCCCAAATGTAAATTTTTTTGATAAATCCTCCACTGTGTGTTCAATACCTTCTTCAACTCAAGTTAGGAAATTCCTACTCTTCCACAAAAGATCAGGCCAAATTCCATATTTTGGACTAGGTGGAAGCATGTGGAGTTTGGAGAGGATATTTGCTCCCCCTGCAGTTTAGTGCTCATACTGCAAATTGCAGCAGAGTCTGGCAGCTGCACAGCTGTTCGACTAGAAAAGCAGATCTGAGGAACAGGACAGTCTTGACTTATAGCTTACATATGTCTTCAGATGTAGTCAAATAAAACAAGAAAATTTAAATTAAATGTTAATAATTTAGAATAAAGAAATCAAAGAGAGGAAAACATAAACTCCCTTTACTGGAAATTCTTTATAGCTTTTTATGCCCAGGCCTTTCTTTGGGAATTTTTATTTGTAATTCAACTCTTTATAGGCTCTTTTTTTTTCTCTTTATGTCACCTCAATTTGGGCAATTTGTTTTTTCCTTCACTCAATATTCAAACATTCATCAGTTGTGACTGTGGCATTTCTTTTCTTTCCAGTGTATGTTTGACTTCTTCCTTTACCTACTCTTGCCATGAGATTCCCTGTTTTCTGTGTTCTTCTGTCTGGGGGAAACACTGATGCCACGCTCTGTCCAGGATATGGATTTGGGTAGTCTTCTTTGGTTACTGATTTTTCACAAGTAAAAAGCAGCAGTTAGTAGTTTGTTGCAATTATTCACATTTACTAGTTAAAATTAACTATTGCTTCATATAACCTTGGCAAGCATGAATAAAATTGTGAAAGAAAACCCACCACAGAGAAACAAGAATGCATTTTTATAGCTGTCTAATTGATAAACACTAACAATTAAAAGTGCAAAGTCTGGAACATGACAGGTATGGTTGGACATGTATGTTAGATGGGATCATAGGCATTCTCTGCTTCTTATAACAATTTATAAATAAAAACGAATAACCTGACAGATAAAAGTAAAGCATACAATCACCATCATTATGGTACATTCATTCCCTCACAAAGTATTCATTAAGTTTGTCTTTCAGGTCAGAGCTGCTCAGTACTGATGTGCTTGGTGATTAAAACACACACATTCTACAGCCTGTATTTAAAATTTAGTGGGTGATGCAGACAATAGACCAACAAACTCAAACATACAGCCTTATGCTGTGTAGTGAGTAGGACTATAAAGAAAAATAAAAGAACAGAGAGTTGTATAAGAGCCCTGGAAAAAGCCACTGTATGGAGGCAATACTTGAGCAGATCTGATTAAAAATATTCTTTTCAGAGTGAACAGCAAGCATAAACTATGAGTGAAAATCTATTTAGTTTATCAGGACTTTAGCAATGAGAAGAGCATTTTTAAACACAAGACATGAGAACATTTCTGTAGGAAAGAAGGACTTGGATTTTGTTCCACATGAGAAGAATAGCCAGGAAGTGTAGCATGGTCTTAGTTACATTTCTAGAACTCACACAGGAAGTGAGTAGAGAGTTGAAAGAAGAAGGAGTAAAAAGGAGGAGATGACTTAGGAAGGAATCAAAGCAGCTGGGGATTGTTATGGTTTTAAAAAACAAGGCATGCATCGTGGGTGTGCCCTGAGGCCTGTGTATGTGAGGACAGTTGGGCACCCATTTGGGGGTATGGTAGTACCTGACAAAACAATCTATCCCTACTGCCTTGGACGGTGATTATTGCATGAGGTAGGCTCTCAAAATATCTACCTGATGAAAGAAACCAAATATTTGCGTTACAATTAAATAGTATGATTGTTCATACTGATAAAATGTGTCTATATTATTTTAAACATCAATCTTTAGCCTACATGCCCTGGAAATTAGAAGAGGCTGTTAGGATACTTCCTTCATTTCTTTGTTTAATCCAGGTTTCAATTCAGGAGAAGAAAGGTACCAGCAGGCCTCCCGTGAAGTGTTTCCAACAGCAGGCACTGAACAATCAGAGGTCGCTCTAAGTTTATATATTCATGGGCTACTCATTTTGAAGGGAAACTTTATGTTTGCATTTTAATTCTCTGCTGCGTAGATTAGAGCTCAGAGTATCACAAAGATTGTTTGATGGTAGTTACTATGACAACTATTTTGTTTCCTAAATTGAAAACTGGCATATTGTCAGGCAATGGAAGAGAACAGTTACTTGCAGTATATCTGGGACTTGAAGCTTTTTTTTTTTTTTTTGAGACAGAGTCTCACTCTGTTGCCCAGGCTAGAGTGAGTGCCGTGGCGTCAGCCTAGCTCACAGCAACCTCAAACTCCTGAGCTCAAGCGATCCTCCTGTCTCAGCCTCCCGATTAGCTGGGACTACAGGCATGTGCCACCATGCCCGGCTAATTTTTTCTATATATATTTTTAGCTGTCCATATAATTTCTTTCTATTTTTAGTAGAGGTGGGGTCTCGCTCTTGCTCAGGCTGGTCTCGAACTCCTGAGCTCAAACGATCCGCCCACCTCGGCCTCCCAGAGTGCTAGGATTACAGGCGTGAGCCACCGCGCCCGGCCTGGGACTTGAAGCTTTTAAAGAATAGGAAATTGATGTTGGTGCTTACGGCTTATTTCCATTAATGCCCATCAGCTTTTTTTTGCATAAAGGACCTTATTTAATTCACCATAATTACATAAAGGACCACCTTCTTGGTTACATTATAATTCAGAGAATATTGTTCCTGTGGCTACAAGCAGGTCTAAGATTAGTGTCTCCCTTGATCATCCTTGTTGACCTAAAGAAAGAACCTGAGGCAAAATTAATATACAGAGTTTATTTGGGGAAAGGATGAGGACTGCAGCTAGGAAACGCCCCCAAGTTACCTTGTGAAGTGCCCCAGAGACAGAGGAGAGGCTTAGGATTTTTGTAAAGGAGAAATCAGGAGAGGGGGTGATTACAAACATTCTTTGTTAGGAATTCTCTTCCGTTTAGAGAAATAACATTGATTAGTAATTGGCTATACATTGGTGAGCTATAGGGCATGAGTTATAGTGTGCAGCATATGGCGTTGTTTGGTTAACTTATGGCCACTCATCATCAGTCCACAGATGAGCCCCATGGAGCAAGTAAGTAGCTTCCAGAGCTCATTCCTTAGCTCAAGGGGGAGTGAGACGTGACAGGTCTCACATTCCAATGCCTCTCTGGGCCAAATAATTTAAGGGGGTTAGTGTTCCTCAGATAAAAATTTCTTTTCTTTATCATCCATAAACTACATTGCTGAAATTTATAGATTTAAAAATAAAAAACAACAACAACTCAGATTACAGGACCTAATAAATATAAGTATAGCAAGTTCAGGGTCCTGAATTTGTTTTGGAAAATTTACGAGCAATGTATAATTTAAAAAACCATATAGACAATTAGCCCCAGACTAATAAGCAAATTGTTTGTCAGAGCCTCAGCTAAATCATTCCCAACACTTTTGTAGGACAGCTGTGAAGATGGAATAAAGAGGGCTCTATGTGTTCAGCATACATTAGGTCCTTAGTAAGTGACCTTTGTTTATTCCATCTCTTAACCATTGAGAGGCCTCAGGCCTAGAGAAATTAAATGTCTTAATTACAGTCATGCCACTTGAGAGCAGCACATTGTATAATTCTAACAATTTGATAGTACCTCCTTTTAAAATTTAGATTCACTCTTGGCCTTTGCATTTTGTTATGGAACTGCCTATTCTCTGTGTACCAGAAAGTTTCCTTATAATAGAAAAACAACATCTCCAAAATGTTTCCCTGGCTTACAGTTTATGCAAATCAACCCCACTCAATAACATTACTATGACTCACC
The DNA here is from genome assembly GCF_041146395.1 of Eulemur rufifrons. Taxonomy (NCBI): domain Eukaryota; kingdom Metazoa; phylum Chordata; class Mammalia; order Primates; family Lemuridae; genus Eulemur; species Eulemur rufifrons. The sequence continues at coordinate 3,105,898 of NC_090986.1, forward strand.
TTGTCTGAGGTTCTTGAATATTTGTATTTGGGGACAGGAAGTACCTTTAAAATGACACCATTCCCTTCTAACAGTCCACTGAATTATGTAAAATGTTTAAGCATCAAACTGTGCTCTCATAGTCCATAAGGCTATGCAGTGAAGTCCTGTCATTTAGCAATAGGCTCTGCAGCAAACCAAAATTCTTTAACATGGGAATCTCTTGTCTGTCAAAATCCACAAGAAGGAAATTCCTGAGAACACCTAGTAACATTCGTCCTCACTGCTCCTGCAGCTGGTCATTCTCTTTATGCTGAAATCAGAAAACAGCTTCACCCTCTCTTGTGCAATATTTCTTTTTCTCCATACGTATAGTTTAGTTAAAACATTTTCCTTTCCTATTACCTTGTTGCAGTGATAGAAAAGAATAAGATATTTCACATTTAATTTCCTCAGGCTCTACTTTTGGAAGACAGAGGATGAGTTTTTATATGCAGACATTTACATCATCAAGCCTTAGGAACTCCTCTTCCTCCTCTAATTGATCTCTAATGGCCAAGTCCATGGGGGCAAAACCACAGTCATTTCAGTTGACTTTGCTGATTTGAAGATCTACTCAGGTCTATATTTAGAGCAAATCGACCATCTCAATCAACTCTGCTGCATTCAGGGGCTACCCAGAATTACGCTAATGAGGGATTTAATTTATTTTTCCAGAACATAATTTTAGAGCCATAAATATGTTAAATGATGTTTTAGAAATTCCCTCTTTTTTAAGTTAGAGAACTTTGGATTAAAGAAGTACAAGAACTATTTATGGGTGCTCAGCAAAAGTATAGTAGAACTAATACCACGGACAGTTTCCTGTATACTGTGTAGTGAGTTTCTAGAGGGAATTATTGGTGATTGTGACTAAAGTAAATTACGTTCTGACAAGACACTGTCTTCTATTTGTTGGGGTTAGATAACTGAGACATAAAAATATTAAGTCAGTAAAGTCTTCTGCAGTGAAAAGTTGATGCTTAGAGATAATGTAATAAAATGAGCATTGAGACTGAGAGAAGAAGAGTTTAGCTGCCAGATCCACCACTGATGAGTAAGCTGAGTTGGGCAAATTACTTAAGATTTTAGTTTGTTGCCAAATCTTTAAAAGTGAACAAATCCAAGGGACCGTCTCTGAATTGAAGGGGATAATACATGCCAATGTTTACATAGTATCTGTTGCAAAGGAACAGGTCAACAGACTTCAGGATCTCATATTATTGCATTCAATCCACAAATTGATAAACCAGAAAACTGTACATTTAAATTAATTTTGGATGTTTGCTTGTCTCCTGGGGAGTTTTAACCTAGGAAAAGGTGATAGAATGCACTCAATAAGTATCAGATATAAGTATGATGAAATGCAAAATACACAAATGGGTTGCAATACTTTAAATACTGGGAGTGGGTAATTTATAATCACAAACAGATTTTTTATTGATATTGTTAGCCCTTTATTGATAACTTCCATTTCCCCTCCTGCAGTGCGGTACCCTCTCATTTACCTGGCAAAACTCCAATCCGATAAAGCCTCATTCTCAGCCTGTCACCATGTCTAAAAGGTCCACAGGGAGCAATGAAACAAGGCTGGAGGAAAGCACAAGCCATGATGACACATCTCACTTCATATTTATGAACACAAGTCTCATCTTGGTCCCTTTGCTGTGTCACAATATGTTCCTGTTCTCTGTAGATCTTCTCTCTAAATCTAGTAATCCATGCTTTCTCTTCTCTTTTCCAAACTCTAACCCACTTCCACATTTCTTAGACTCAGCTAGGGAAAGAAAATAAATTTGTTAAGTTTGTTTGTTACAGTTAATCAGAGTTCAAATTCTCCTGCCACTAAATGCATCAGCCTCCCTCACTCTGGACCCGTATACTCAGTCCTGCTTCCTGTGGCAGTGCACGAAATGACCCTGCTCCTGCTTCAGCACACTCTCTACTTTTGCACAGGGCTCACCTCCTCTCACCACCCTCTCTTTCTATTTCCCTCTCTGCTGCATCATCCTCATCAGCACATAAACCTAAATTCTTTCAAGGACAAGTATGGCTGAAAAGGATTTAATCATGCACTTCAAACTAATATAAAAATTGGAGGATCTGACCAGAGATTGAGCATCTCTTTCTGTCTGTGGAGATCAAAGTTGCTCATCGTTAAGGTGGAGTGGTGGTGGGTATTATGGATAAGGGTTTTCAAGAGCTATTGAAAATTAAATTAAAAATCCAGGATGGAAAGAATTCCTCTTTGGTGGAGTCTCCATGAAGCCTGGGGCTTAGAATGAGTTGAGAGATTCTTTACAGTTTATTAATGAACAAAAATATTTTAGTTTAAGTACGGTGAAGATGCCCTTCTTAAAAGAATTTGTGAGGACAGACAGCCTGGTGTGACAGACACTATTTAAGAGAATATTGTGGATGTTTTTGGAAGTCTGAGAAGCATAGAGAAGGGACTAAACAAGGCAGAGTACTGATATATACAAGATTGTCATTATGGATAATGCTTGAAGGCTAGTCATGGATTTGAGAAATGTAAGATCAGGAAAGGTGACTTTTTGGAGTTGGCACATTTTGGAATGTGAATATATCACTGTGCTCCAAGTGCTCGCTTGAGGGTGTCATCCCTTCATGAAGGGGCCCAGTAGTCTGGTGGGGATGTTTGCTCTTCCCAGAGTATACAATCCCCTCTCTCCAGCCACCTTGGATTTTACTTCATGGGCCTCTTTACAACATGACTATGCTGGCTTAGATAGAGTCAAAGCCTGTGCTCAGCAACATGAACTTGGCCTCACCAAGGCTGATGTGGTTAATGCCTAACTTGCCAATAGGGTACCAAAAGTCAGCCTTGGATGCTGTATCATTCACTGGGAGAATGAGCCAGCACTGGTATGGGCTGATTATCTTGAATTCTCACATGTAATAGGGGGCAGCAATTTTTTCTCCAATGTCTTAGTTTTTTCATTTAGTAACCTGCGTATTTGCTATTCTGGACAATAGAACCCTCCAAAAACCTGCACTGTTCTGCTCTTCATAGGCATACATAGTGCCTTACCTCTGATATTCTATAGTTCATGGTCTCTGACCACCAAATAGTTTGTTTTATGGAAAAGAAAGTGGGCAATGAATTTATTTCCTTGGAAGACACTGGTCTTATCATATTCACCATCACCCAGAAATATCTGTATCAATACAACAGTAAAAAAGCACAGTATAGGTTCATTTACGATCCAGCTAGGAAAAACACTCCAAAAATGGTTTTCTTCAGGCTACGGTATATGAAATTCATCTATAACCAATATGTGGTATTGTCCTTTTCATGTTTGATTCCATTAGCAAACAGGAGAAGTAGACTATGTTTTGCTTTTTGTATCTGATATTTTGGGTTAATGAGTTGATCAATCCTAATGTTCAAAGGAGAAATAAATACTCAAATCACACAAACTGCAGAGCTGTATCTAATTGATTGGTCTCTGAAACTCTCCTCAGTCAGTTAGTGCTTCCCATGCTGCTGAACCAGAAGGTTAAAATCAGGGTCACTCTTTTTGTTTTTTTAATTATTCTAAATCATCATGGTTAAAGTCAATTGCTCTCCCCTGGGGATAAGGAGCACTATGCTTGGATTCCAGATGATTACATTTTTCCTGGTTTGATGGCCCTGGTAAATGAAAAGAAAAAAAACACCACATCTGTTCAATAAAGAAAAAATGATTCAGAATAACAGAAATAAAATTTTGGCTTACAAACTTTATAGCACTATTCTCTACCAGGTAAAGGATTTTATCTATCCAAAATTCTAGAAGGTGGTAAGGGGAACATAAAATGTATGGTTTAATAAGGTAGTCATATTGTTCACTTAGTGTTTGTATTTAGCCACAGAAACAGGGTCTATGGCATTTATATTTTATGTTAATTAATTATTTTTCTCTCCCTCACAACCACATGAAGGATACTGGGGGTGGGTCTTTATATTATGAGACTTCTGTGGCCCATATGTTATTTAATAATGTGTTGTCTAATATGTAGTATTTGAGGGTTTTCTGTGTATCTTTCTGTTATAGATTTCTTATTTAATTCCATTGCTGCTTGAGAACATACTTTGTATAATTTCTAATCTTTTAAATTTGCTAAAGTTTGCTTTATGGCCCACAGTATGGTCTATCTTGGTCTATGTTCTGTGTGAACTTAAGAAGAATATGTACCCTATGTAGCCTTCAGCTGTTGGATAAAGTTGTTTAGAGTTGTGAATTACATCCAGTTGGTTGTTGATGGTGTTCAATTCAGTTAGGTTCATTTTGATTTTCTACCTGCTGGATCTATCAATTACTGATATTGAGGTGCTGCCTATTCCAACTTTGTTAGTAGATTTATCTATTTCCTTTTTGCTATTCTGTAAGTTTTTGGCTCATCTATTTTGACACTCTGTTGTCAGGTGCATATACATTAAGGACTGTTGTGTGTTCTGTGAGAATGGACCCTTTATCATTATGCCCTTCTTATCCCTGATAATTTTCCTTGCTCTAGAGTTGGCTTCATCTGAAATTAATATAGCTACTGAGAGAGATTCATTTTGAATAGTGTTTGCATAGTGTATTTTTCTCCCTCCCTTCACTTTTACTCTGTATGTCTTTATATTTAAGCTGACTTTCTTGTAAAAAACATATAGTTGGGTCTTATTTTCAATAAAAAGTGTCTGACAGTCTCTGTCTCTTAATTATTATATTTAGATTATAGGTATTTAAAGTGATTATTGATATAGTAAAATTAATATTTATGAAATATGTTAATTTCTATTTCTTGCCCCTGTTTTGGTTTCTTTTTTCCCCCACTCTTTTTTTTTGCCTTGTCTGTTTTTATTTGTTTTGTTTTGTGCTGGGAGTTAGCTACACTACCAGCAAAACAGGTCCCAGGCAGGATCATTGCAAGAGATTTGGAAATAATAGAAATAGAGAAAAAATAGAGACAGAGAAATAACCAACACAGAGACAAAGTGTAGTTTAAAGTAATGGGAGAGTCAGGGATCTCCAGCATTTCCATGAGCTATGAGGCCCTGAGTGAAGTCCTGCATCAGTACTTACTGGTGCAGCAATTAGTTGCAGTGGTTACAGAGATACGTGTACAGATAATTTGTTTAGGTTTTAAGGCTCTCCAACAGTTTTTAGAGATCCCCTAATTAACTCTATCTACATGAGCAAATGCTTACAAAATTTTTTTCTAACATAAACTTCTAAGCCCTAAGTTAAGAATAGACTTAGCTGAGTATACAAGTTAAAGGTAAAATTGTCAGAAAAGCTAAACAGAAATATAGAGGCTATATATTTCCTTATCTAGTTTCTTATTTAACTGAGACAAGTGGTCAGGAGTGAAGCAGGAACTGTCCTTGAGGCGAACTGGCTTTAGCTGCAGGTGTCCACTGGGCTGGCATTCTTTGATCATTCCTTACCCTGTGACCCCATGCTGAGCTCTGTCTTACACAAGCATCAGGCACTGGCCTCCTGGTCTTGAGACAGGCGTTGCCATGCATACGCCTCTGACTGATGAGATGGCCTCCTGTGGCTAGGCAGCTTTTGGTCTATGAACTAACAGGTTCACAGATTCCTTCGAGGTAAAGCCCCGCAAAACTCCTGCAACATTTCATGTTTCCTATCTTCCAAAAGTTTTGGGTTTTGGTTTTTTATGATATGTTCCCTTTGCTCAGTAACTAAAATTTTTCTGAGGTTGGACTCTCTGCTCTGTAAGAACCAGAGTACCTACATCTTTGAGAGCTATTGTGAGGTTTCACCCAAGTCACACAAGCAAAGTAGTCAGCAGAAGGACTGAAATAAACATACATTAAAATCTTGAATGACATCTGATGTAACAATTACATGCTGAGCTCAAGAGTTACCATACAAAATAGTATGATTAGTGTTGAAAATCTGGTGAAAATCCCAGGAAATACACCTTCAGAAAAGTCCATCTCAGGTGGGGATTGAATAATAATGGGTATGGAATAAAGTCACAGAAGTTAGAGCTCAGTGTCACAGTGGACAATGGGCAAGAAGACCTTCAAAGAGAAGAGACTCAGTAGATACTTCATGGACTAAACAAGGAAGTCAACACACTACCATGGTAAAAAATAAAGAATAAACTGTCCTATTACTCTAGGCAATGTTATTTGATAATTACTATGAACAAGTGGGTGCTCTGTATTTCTGTTCTACCCATTTTCGAATGTGAATTTATACTGAAATTTTGTTGCATCTGAATTTAAAAATATAAATTGTAATTGTACAACTTTTCTGTTGGTTTAGGGTTTTCCAGAACCTGTGGAGCTACAACTAGATGTCTTGAAGAGGACTGCACATTATCCATATATCTGGATTTTGAGACTAACACAGGAAGTGACTGGACCTTGTTTTTTTTCCTCCTATGGAGAGCGCATGAGTATGTTTTAGGAATGAGAAGAAGAGGAGGTGTGCATGTTGGACAAGCAAAGAATCATGTTTCAGTCTGAAAGAAGAAGAGCTCACCATTTTTTAAAGAATTATCTTCAAGCACACAATTCATCATGAACAACTGTCTTGTTGCAAAATTTTCAGTGTATTGAAGAAGATGAATATGGAAGGGAGTCTTTTTCTTACCCATTATTTGCGCTGCCCTTTTGGTATTAACAATGCCAACTATACTTTATGGATGACAATGTCACTAGGTAAAAATACTACCTTTTCTATCTTCCTCTAAAAAATAGAAGTTCCAGCAACAAAAATAAATAAATGGGATTTGATCAAATTAAAATGCTTTTGCACAGCCAAGGAAACTATCATTAGAGCAAATAGCCTACAGGATGGTAGAAAATATTTGCTCTCTGCATATCTGATAAATGGCTGATAACAAGAATTATCTAGAACTTAAAAAAATCAACAAGAAAAAAATCAAACAATGCCATCAATAAATGGGCAAAGGAAATGAACAGAAACTTTTCAAAAGAAGAAAGAATAATGGCCAGCAAAGATATAAAAAATGCTCAACATCTCTAATCAATAGGAAAATGCAAATCAAAACCACAATGAGATAGCACCTAACCCCAGTGAGATTGGGGTCTATCAAAAAATCCCAAAACAACAAATGCTGGTGAGGATGTGGAGAGACAGGAACACTGTTACACTGCTGGTGGGATTGCAAATTGGTGGAAGCTCTGTGGAAAAGAATTTGGAGATACCTCAAAGAGCTAAAAATAGAACTACCATTCCATCCAGCAATAGCACTATTAGGCATCTACCCAAAAGAGCAAAAGACATTCTATGATAATGACATCTGCACCCGAATCTTTGTGGCAGCAAAATTCATTATTGCAAGGATGTGGAAACAACCCAGTGCCCATCAATTCATGAGTGGATTATTAAAATTTGGTATATGTATACAATGGAATATTACTCAATTATAAGAAATGACAGTGATCTAGCACCTCTTATATTTTCTTGGATTGAGCTTGAGCCCATTATCCACAGTGAGGTATCACAAGATCAGAGGAATAGGCTCCACATGTGCTCGCCGTCAAATTGGCATTAATTGATTAACATTGTGCTCACACGGTAGTAATATTCTCCAGGGATTAGGGGGTTGGGGGGTGGGTAAACTCACAACTAGTGGACATGATGAGCATTGTAGAGGGGAAGGGCATGCCTCTAGTCCTCACTTGGATGATGCAAAGACATAAAATGTAACCAAAATGTTTGTACCCTCATAATATCCTGAATTAAAAATAAATAAATAAATGAATAAAATAAAATTATTTTCACTGTAGCAAACCCCACTTGGGTCCCTAACAACTCCTTATCCCCAATGCCTTCCTTGGCTTAACCTTTGCAATTTAATATTTCTAAACAAATAAATACAAATAAAAATAGAAGTTCCCATTGAGATGATTCCTCTTTATTTTTTTTTTTTATTTTTTGTTTGTTTTTCAGCTCATTATGGGGGTATAAAAGATCAGGCTATATATATTGCCCATGCCTCCCCATCCCCCTGAGTCTGAGCTTCAATTGTGTCCATTCCCTAGATAGTGCACATCACACTCATCATGTAGGTGTGCACCCCTCCCCTCCCCCCACCCCATCCCCCCCAGTAAGAACTTCAAGCGTGTCCATTCCCCAGGCAGTGCGCATCGCACTCATCAAGTAGGTATACACCCATCCCTTCCACCCAGCCCCGACCTCTGCCCGATACCCAATTGGTGTTATTCCCAAATGTACACTCAGGGAAACCAGTTTGCTGGTGAGTACATGTGGTGCTTATTTTTCCATTCTTGGGATACTTCACTTAATAGAATGGGTTCCAACTCTCTCCAGGAGAACAAAATAGATGCCATATCGCCATTATTTCTAATAGCTGAGTAATATTCCATGGTACACATACACCATATTTTGCTAATCTATTCATGAATTTATGGGCATTTGGGTTGTTTCCACATCTTTGCATTTGTGAATTGTGCAGCTATAAACATTCGAGTGCAGGTGTCTTTTTTATAGAATGACTTTTGTTCTTCTGGGTAGATGCCCAATAATGGGATTGCTGGATTGAATGGTAGGTCTACTTGAATCTGTTTAAGGTATCTCCATATTGTTTTCCACAGGGGCTGCACTAGTTTACAGTCCCACCAGCAGTGTATGAGTGTACCTATCTCTCCACACCCACGCCAACATGTATTGTTTTGGGACTTTTTGATAAAGGCCATTCTCACTGGAGTTAAGTGATATCTCATTGTGGTTTTGATTTGCATTTCCCTGATGATTAGAGATGTTGAACACTTTTTCATATGTTTGTTAGCCATTTTTATATCTTCTTTTGAAAAATTTCTGTTCATGTCCTTTGCCCACTTTTTGATAGTATTGTTTGATTTTATTTTATATAATTTTACTGCTGATCATCTTTTGACATTTATCTTAGTTTTAATGTCAGTTTCTGTTTCTGTAAATGCCTCCCCTTAACTTAAGTTCTATAAACTCCTAAATTAGTTAGAAAACAAAATCTAAAATTTCTCTTTAGTCTTTTTTTTTTTTTTTAAATATCTATTGGGCACTTTGCTATGTTTTCTTTAAATTTAACACTCTCATTGTAAACTTTAGTACAAAACTGTGGGGAAAATACCTGTTTTATTGTTATATTGCAAATAGGAAAACTAGCAATGGAGAGTTCAATGACTCTTTTCTAGGCAGTTGTTAAATGTACAAGAAATATCCAACTGCAGATGTTTATTTACCATCCATTCCATTCTCATATTTTTTCAAGCACATTGGGGCAAATATTGCCATTTGTCCATTCTATACGTATTCTCCACATCTAATTACCTAGTGAAATTTCTATGATTATGGAACAGAAATATACTTAGGTTGGGGAAAAGAAGCTTAATCTTTTATTCTTTCTTTCAGATAAAACAAGATCCTCAGCTGAGACTCTTGGGCAGCTTTGAAAAGGTAACATTGAAGTAGTATTTATCTTTGTGCCTCTTTTTATTTGTTGTATTTTTCTCATGTGAAACAAACGTATAATGGCTGGGACTGCAGCAGCCATGTTGGACCATAAGGGAAAGTACCATAAAATTATAGAGATTGGCAATCACTAAGGCTGGCATATTTGAGCCATTAAATCAGTGCCTGCAGAGGATAAATGGACTTGTGTTACATGTAACCAAACATAGCCACTGACTGATACACATTCCTTTTCCTCCTCCACATTCCTTTTCCTTTCCACCAGCTTTGGTATAGAGCAAATGTTACCAAATTTTAAATAAAGTAACAAAAATGTATTTATTTTTATACATAATCTGCTATTTTTTTCTTAGACTGAAGCTATCACTACACCAAAATTAAGATTCAAACCATTAAATAAACAGGTATAAAATCCATCAAATGTTTTGGGGAAAAAACCACTTTATTTATATATTTGAATGAGAATCCTAAGGAGATTGTGTTTACTTTTTCTCTGACATTTCAGAATCATTTTTCTATCTTTCTCTTTGCTCCAAAACACCCAGAACATTTGCACACTTAATTATCTTGATAAAGAACCATAGTGAATAATTACAAACCACAGACTTTCTGACACTATTCTAAATAATGATAGTCAATTGTTTAATTTTTATGTTTGTTCAAATAAAAGTATCATATATTCAGAGGGGTAAGACTAAAACTAAACACTTATTGAAAAATCAGTGGGGTACAGTTTTATATCAAATATGATATAAATGACTGATACAACTTCACATATATGAATAATGTATACTTGTAAACAAGTGATATCAAAAATTTGAGAAGTCATATTTGTTACAAAAATAGAAGGAATTTCCAAATATGACAAATTTATAGCACCAACTACAATACATTCTTCATCATATGATAAAGCATATATCCAGATGTCAAAAGTGTGTGTGTGAGTGTGTGTGGGTATGTGTTAGGGATTGTACTAAGCACTTGATACTAATTGTGTGAAGCAGTAGTGACCTAAATTTGATAAGGGGTTGTTAATATCTCAGATAAGAGAAGTCCGAAGTCATCAGCCCTGTGACACAGTGGTAGATGTGTAACATCATCAAATCCACAAGCAATGTCTCTCTGCTGCTATCCCCATCATATTTCTTTCATCCCACAGTTGTTTCGTGGTCACAAAATGGCCACTACAACTTCTGTCATCACTTCCACATTCCAGAACAGTGCAAGCCAGAACACAGAAGGGCAAAAGTGCCTAGCTTTATCTTCCTCCTTTCAAGGAACTATGCTCAACGCCACCACCCAATGTCCGCAACACCAGCATCACTTATATGTCATTTGTTCAGATCTTGATCAAATATGCTTCTCCATCCCACAGGATGGAGGGGCAGGGGAAGTATACACAATCCAGTCATTTTATAAATTGAAGTGAATCAAGTAAATCTTTAAATCAATTTCACGAAAACTACACTTCGTAAGGTCACCGATGGGCTAAATATCACTAAGCAGATGATCAGTTCTACATCTTCAATGCACAGTCTTATTTAGGGGGTTTGACATATTGCTGACTTCCTTCTTCCTTAAATGCTTATTTTTCCTTTGGGTCATTTATCTCCCTTTCTTTCTTTTCCTCCTATATCACTGATTTCTCCATTGCAATCTTCTTACTTAATTCTCTTCATATAATTAGACTCTAAAGTTTGCAACACCCAGGTCAGTCCTCCACCCTCTTCTCTATTAGCACTCCCTTAGTGATCTCCTGCAGCCCCAGGACTTCAGCTACCATGGGCACCTGATGACTTCCAAGAAACATGTATGACCTGGTTCCCTCCCTATCTTAAGCATTACGCTCAACTACTTCTTTCATAATTTCAATTGGATGTGTGTCATAATTCTCAATCTGAGCAATTCTTGCTTTTTGAAATTTTTCTGCAATAGTTTATCATAAGACTATTAATGCAGAAGTTAGAAATGGTACAATAATCACCAACATGCTTTCCCTATAACCCTTAAATTTAGTATTTTACCATGTTTTATTCATCCTTTCCCTATGATGAAGAATTTGGCAGTAATTGGTCGAAATTACAACACTTTATTTCTAAAGTGCTTTATTTCTAAATTGCTCAACAGATATCTTCTAAAACAAATGCAATAACATATGTAATCACAAGAATATTATCATATCTGTGAAAAATAATAAAATCACTATGCTAACATTAACATTCAGGACATATTGCAATTATCCTTACTTTTCCTAAACAAATATTATTGTGTCTACCATTTTTATGTATCCAGAGCTCATTAAGTTTTATGCATTGAATTTGGATATTATAACACTTTAATTTCTATTAATTTAAAGACTATTTTTATCACTATTTTATCCAAAAAGAACTCTAGATTGAGCAACACAAACTACTCTTTTCACAGTTTATTTTTCCACCTTAAAATATGGCAATACAAAATCTTGCAGACTTTTCTGTCACCTTTCACTTCCTATTAGCAAGTCATTTCAGTTCTGGCTACAAAATATATTTTTTAAGCAGCTCATAATTTTTTCCATAGTAGAAAATAGTTTCTTCTCAAATTTATTGAACCATTTATGGTATGCTATCATAGCCATTTGACTGTTGATGTCATATAGTATAATTACTAATACACATCATTCCAATATCATCTTTATAATCTTTTTTAAACCCTTATTTTGCCAATAAGGTTTTGAATATTACATGTAATATTAAAAATTACCTGTAAAATAGCATAATCATATGAAAAATATGCACACCATTTCAAAAATGTTATAATGGACACATCAAGATACTAAACAATAAATTTATATGAAAGACAAACTGTATTTGGGCATTAAATAAGGATACACAATACTGGCATGCAATGGCCTATATGGTTTTAGTGGTAAATTTTACTTTTAAAGAGTATCGATTTCACATGTTATATTGATCTGTTAATGCAGATTTCTTGGTTAGGAATTATGTTTATAAATCCATGAATACATTAGATTCTCCAGGTTTTATGTCAGTTGTTGCATTACGCACTGGTTTTGTGATGCTAACTTTCTTTTATCATTATTTTGCAAGACCTATTTGAAACATCTCTTTCTCCTACCCCAATTATAGAGCAATGTAGGACTAAGAGAACAATATTCATTTGCACCAGAAAGAAAGCTATAAAACTTACCACAAGGGAGACATTGTAAGTGATTAAGCACAAAGTCAGCCAGTACATTTCAAAGAATTCCAGAGTATGTAATCTGTATAAACAATACTGTAATAAAATCATGGCACTTCACAGTAAAAAATTAGAATTTGCAAACCAACAAAAATAGCATTGTTTTCAAATAAGTCCAAACATAATGGAAATGAATAGACTAATTTATATGATGGGGAGCAAGGTGAGGCTTACATATGCAGAAGTTGATCAATCAAAATTAAAACAAGAGGTTGAACCCATAACAGAGAAAAACAAAAACCTATTTCTTAAACATACTTTATGGAGGGCTTTTTTATTTGTTTAGTGAGAAATGTGGGTTTTTCTTTTTCTTTCTTTCTTTTTTTTTTTATTTAATCTTGTTATGGGGGATACAGAATTGCAGGTTACATACGTTGCTCCTGTACCGCCTTTCCCCCCAAGTCAGAGGTCCAGGCGTGTCTGTTCCCCAGGTCGTGCGCATTGCACCTATCATGTAAGTATATATCCCTCCCTTCCCCACCCCCCTTCCCGAGTCAGCACCTTCAAGTGTTACCACTCCCCAAACTGTGCGCAATGCACTCATTGTGTAGGCATACCCCCATCCCCTCCCTCACCCCCCACCTCAGTCTGATATCCAATTGGTGTCGTTCCCAGATGTGTATTTAGGTGATGATCAGGGAAACCAATTTTCTGGTGAGTACATGTGATGCTTGTTTTTCCATTCTTGGGATACTTCACTTAATAGAATGGGTTCCAATTCTCTCCAGGAGAACCATAGAGATGTCGTATCTTCATCATTCCTTATAGCTGAGTAATATTCCATGGTATACATATACCACAGCTTACTAATCCAATCATGTATTGATGGGCATTTGGGTTGTTTCCACATCTTTGCTATTGTGAATTGTGCTGCTATAAACATTCGGGTACATGTGTCTTTGTTACAGAATGACCTTTTTTCCTTTGGGTATATGCCCAGTAATGGGATTGCTTGGTCAAATGGCAGGTCTACTTGAATCTGTTTAAGATACCTCCTAGGCAAAGAATTTATGAAGAAGACCCCCAAGGCAATTACAGCAGCAACAAAAATAAATGAATGGGACATGATTAAATGTGGGTTTTTTTTTATCAGAATGTAATGATCATGTATTATATAATTTGATAAATAGTATATGCTATACATTTATATTGTGGCTGAGTACCTCCTTATGTAATATTTCTAAATTTCATAAGCTTTTCTATTTTTTATTCCAGATATTTTTAATGTGTAGAAATATCTAATTCTATGAATTATAAATGGCTCTTGAAGATTCTGCAGATCAAAAGGCAAATAAAGATCAGCAACATTTCTTAATTTATTTTTAACAAAATATATTTCTATTTGTGAATTTATATATATAAACCAGAGTTTAAATATTTGCAAATTGCAATGAAAGTGTGATTGGCAATAGAAATAAAAGTGTTGTAGTTTTTAATCATATAAGCTTTTTCTTATATTTTCATATTACTCACGTGATTTGCATGTCTTATTGTGTACTTACATAAAAAAGAAGATACTTTTTTGTTTGGTTACATTATATCCATAAAGCAAGTAAGCTCTTAGCACTGTAATTTTTGGTAAGAATTTTACATAATAAAATGTACAAATCTTTTTTTTTTTTTTTTTTTTTTGTTTTGAGACAGAGTCTCACTCTGTTGCCCAGGCTAGAGTGAGTGCCGTGGCATCAGCTTAGCTCACAGCAACCTCAAATCCTGAGCTCAAGCGATCCTCCTGTCTCAGCCTCCCGAGTAGCTGGGACTACAGGCATGCACCACCATGCCCGGCTAATTTTTTCTATATATATTTTTAGCTGTCCATATAATTTCTTTCTATTTTTAGTAGAGGTGGGGTCTCGCTCTTGCTCAGGCTGGTCTCGAACTCCTGAGCTCAAACGATCCACCCACCTCGGCCTCCCAGAGTGCTAGGATTACAGGCGTGAGCCACCGCGCCCGGCCGAAATGTACAAATCTTAAATGTGCTATTTAATAACTTTTGAGAAATATATATGTATACTCATTTAAATAGCAATTTACTAAAGATATAAAATGTATTCATCACCCAAAAAATTCTCTTTTGGCTTGTCCCAGATAATCCTTCACACCTATCAAAAAAATTACAACATCTTTCTTATTTCAATCTTTATAAATTAATTTGTTTGTTCTTGAAATGTGTATGTGTGTGTGTGTATGTGTGTGTGTGAGATGTGTGCTCCTACACTAGACCTCAACAGTCCAGAATAAATCAGAATGAAGTTACTCATCAATCTCTTTGAAATGGGCCAGTTAAAACAAGATACACACACAAAAAAATTAACAGAAAACAGTCAGAAGGGGCCAGTTTACCTCAGATAGCATGATGAGAAAGTACCCTTTGTTTTCGTCCTATAAGGTAAGTAACTTTGAAATGACAAATCTGTGTTTCTGTTTCTGCTTCTTTTTTTGTTTTATTTTAGTGAATTCCTGCCTTCAAACCAACCTCTGCTGCTCAACTCATTGGAACACCCATTCTATGTTATAGAATGAAACGTCGTTCAATTCTAGAATCACTAATAAAAGCCAGAGATATCTAAATTAAGTTTGTTGTAATTTTCTCTTTTGACTATATCCACATACGTATCTATGGAGTATATGTACATATGAAGTGTATACATACAATGTGTACTTTTTAATGTTTGGTTCCTTTTGTTAAATGTAATCTTAGAAGATTTTTGCATGTTGTGTGTATCTATTGATTATTGTTTTCTTTGCAGAGTAGTATTCTACTGTATGGTTATTCCACAGTATTTATATATTCTCTTATTAAAGTATATTTGAATGGTTTACAGTTTTGACTGTTAAAAGATAAATTGAAGCCGGGCGCGGTGGCTCACGCCTGTAATCCTAGCAATCTGGGAGGCCGAGGTGGGCGGATCGTTTGAGCTCAGGAGTTCGAGACCAACCTGAGCAAGAGCGAGACCCCATCTCTACTAAAAATAGAAAGAAATTATATGGACAGCTAAAAATATATATAGAAAAAATTAGCCGGACATGGTGGCACATGCCTGTAGTCCCAGCTACTCGGGAGGCTGAGACAGGAGGATCCCTTGAGCTCAGGAGTTTGAGGTTGCTGTGAGCTAGGTTGACGCCACGGCACTCACTCTAGCCTGGGCAACAGAGTGAGACTCTGTCTCAAAAAAAAAAAAAAAAAAAGATAAATTGAGGCATGTTAAAATATTAAGGGGTTTATTTGAGCATTCATCAATTTAAGAATCAAGAAGCTCCAGACTACAAGTAGTTCAGGAGCTCAAACAAAGCAGCACAGGAGGATGCTTTTATAAGGTGAACAGGAAAGCAAGACAAGGAAACTATTTGCTTGGTTAAAGTGCAGCAGTAGCATTATTTGGGAAAATCCCCAGTTAAAGGTTTGTTGGTGGTTTGGGATTCTTTTAGACTGTGACCATTTATACTGAACTGGGTTCCAGTTTGCTTAAGTAGGAAACCACGCTGTTAAAGAGCAACGGGCTTACTGCCTGGCACACATAGAAGCTAATATTATGACACTGGCTTTTGAGAAAGTACAGACTTTATTGTGAGACTGACCATCAAGGAGACAGGACGTGTAGTTCAAATCTGTCTCCCCAATTTGGGGTTGGGGGCAAGTTTTGAGGGGTCAGAGGGCAAAGGAAAATATTAGAAATGTTGACTTGTCAGGGTCTGGTTGGAGGGCTTCAAATTTGTTTATTAACAATAAGGAAAGTTGAGGTAAAATTTGCCCAAGATTTTCCTTGCCAAAAGACCTCTCACTTCTGAAAGGGTTCTGGAGCTTGAGCTCTGGTCATGCCCTGGTCTTCTTACTTTTTCCTTCAGTTAAAATATTTTAGTTTTTACTTTTACCAATATGATGGTGAGTACATGTGGGGCTTGTTTTCCATTCTTGTGATATTTCACTTAGAAGAATTGGCTGCAGCACCATCCAGAAAAATATAAGAGGTGCTAGATCATCATCATTTTTTTTGGAATTGAGTAGTTTTCCATTGTATACATACACCATATTTTATTAATCCACTCATGGATTGGTGGGCACTTGCGTTGTTTCCACATCCTTGCGGTAGTGAATTGTGCTTCTATAAACATTCCAGTGCAGATGTGTTTATTATAGAATGTCTCTTGTTTCTTTGGGTAGATGCCTAATAGCACTATTGCTGGATCAAATAGTATTTTTTTTTGAGGTATCTCTAAATTCTTTTCCACTGAGGTTGTACTAATTTGCAGTCCTACCAGCAGTGTAAGAGTGTTCCTACCTCTCCACACCCACGCCAGCATTTGTTGTTTTGGAATTTTTTGATAAAGACCATTCTCTCTGGGATTAGGTGATATCTCATTGTGGTTTTGATTTACATTTCCCTGATGATTAGAGATGTTGAGGATTTTGTTTATTTATTTGTTGGCCACTATTCTGTCTTCTCTGGAAAATTTTATATTCATGTCCTTTGCCCATCTATTGATGGGGCTGTTTGATTTTTTCTTTTTGATTTTTTTGTGTTCTAGATAGATTCTTGTTATCAGCCCTTTACTGAATATGTAGAAAGCAAATATTTTCTCCCATTCTGTAGGCTGTCTATTCACTCTAATGATAGTTTTCTTGGCTTTGCAGAATCTTCTTAATTTGATCAGGTCCCATTTATTTATTTTTGTTGCTGCTATGTAGCTTTGGGGATCTTCTTAATAAATTCTTTGCCTAGGCTGATATCTGAAAGAGTCTTCTCTTCATTTTCTTCTAGGATTCTTAAGTTTTCTTGTCTTAAGTTTAAGTCTGCTGTCCATCATGAATTGATTTTTGTAAGAGGTGGGGATCCAGTTTCAATCTTCTGCATATAGCTATCCAGTTTTCCCAGCACCATTTATTGAAAAGAGATTCTTTTCCCCAGTGTATATTTTTGTCTGCTTTGTCAAAGATTAGATGACACTATGCAGATGGTTTCATTTCTGGGTTCTCAGTCCTGTTCTAAAGGTCTGTATCTCTGTTCTTGTGCCAGTACCATGCTGTTTTAGTTACTATAGCCTTGTAGTACAGCTTGAAGTCAGGTAGATTGATACTTCCAAGTTTGTTCTTTTTGCTTAAGATTGCTTTGGCTATATGAGGTCTTCTGTGGTTCCATACAAAGTGTAGAATTATTTTTCTACATATGTAAAGAATGATGCTGGTACTTTGATAGGGATTTCATTAATTCTGTAGATCACTTTAGGTAGTATGGACATTTTAACAATGTTGATTCTGCCAATCCAGGAGCAATGTAGATTTTTCCATCTGTTTACATCTTCTACAGTTTCTTTTCTTGTGTTTTGTAGTTCTCCCTTTATATGGCTTTCATATCTTTTGTTCAATATATTCCTGGATACTTAATTTTTTTGTGGCTATTGTAAAAGGTGCTGCATTTTTTATTTGATTTTTGGCTTGAGTCTTATTGGTGTATATGAATGCCACTGATTTGTGTGCATTGACTTTGTACCCTGAGACTTTATTGAATTCATCTATCAATTCCAGGAGTCTCTTGGTTGACTCCTTAGAGTTTTCTAGATATAATATCATATCATCAGCAAAGAGTGAGAGTTTGATCTCATCTGCCCCATTCAGAAACACTTAACTCCCCTCTCTTGTCTAATTACTCCAGCAAGGACTTCTAGCACTATGTTGAATACAAGTGGAGATACTGGGCAACCTTGTCTGGTTCCAGTTCTAAGTGGGACTGGTTTCAATTTTCCCCATTCAGTATGATATTGGCTGTGGCTTTATCATATATGGCCTTAATAATTTTAAGGTGTTTCCCATCTATGCCTATTTTGTTAAGAATTTTTACCATACAGGTGTGCTGCATTTTGTCAAATGCTTTTTCTGCATCTATTGAGAGAATCATATGGTCTTTGTTCTTGCTTTTATTTATGTGGTGTATTGCATTTATAGATTTGCGTATGTTGAACCAGCGTTGCATCTCTGGGATAAAGCCCACCTGGTCATGGTGAATTATTTTTTTGATATGCTGTTGGATTAAATTTGCTAAAATTTTGTTGAGGGTTTTTGCATCTATATTCATGAGGGATATTGTTCTCTAGTTTTCTTTTTTTGTTGTGTCCTTTTCTGGCTTTAGTATCAAAGGGATATTGGCTTCATGGAATGAGTTGGGGAATATACTATCTTTCTCAATGTTGTGGAATAATTTCTGTAGTATAGGTATGAGTTCTTTGTATATTTGGTAAAATTTGTTTGTGAATCCATCTGGTCCAAGACTTTTCCTTTTGGGAAGGTTTTTAATTGCTGCTCCAATTTCTGTGCTTGATATTGATTTGTTCAGGAATTCTTTTTCCTCCTGGTTGAACTTATGGAGGTTGTATGTTTCCAAGAATTTGTCTATTTCCTCCACATTATGTAGTTTTTGAGTATTCAAAGATAATGTTTTGTATTTCTGTGATGTCTGTGGTGATCTCTCTTTTTACATTTATAATTGAGTTTATTAGAGTCTTTTCCTTTCTAGTTCTTGTCAATCTAACAAGACGGCTGTCAATTTTGTTTATCTTTTCAAAAAACAAGGTTTGGTTTTATTGATCTTCTGTATAGTTATTTTATTCTAAATTTCACTTAATTCTGCTCTGATCTTACTTATTTCTTTTCTTTTGCTAGGTTTACAATTAATTTGCTTTTCCTTTTCCAGTTCCTTGAGATGGTTTATTAGTTTGTTGATTTGTGAACTTTCTGTCTTTTGTATGTGAGCATTTAATGCTATTAGTTTTCCTCTGAGGAATGCTTTTGCTGTATCCCACTTATTTTGATAACTTCTGTCCTCATTATCATTTAGCTTGAAGAATCTTTTAATTTCCATCTAGATCTCCTCCTTGACCCAATAGTCATTCAACAATAGATTGTTTAATTTCCATGACTTTGTGTAGTGGTGAGTGTTTTTGTTGGAATTGATCTCTAATTTTATACCACTGTTATCTGAGAAGATACACGGTATAATTCCTATTTTTTAAAAATTTGTTGAGGTCTGATTTGTGGCCTAGGATGTGATCAATTTTAGAGAGAGTTCCATGAGCTGATGAGAAGAATGTATTTTCGGCTTTATTTGGGTAGAAGGTATTGTAGATGTCTGTTAGACCCATTTGTTCTGGAGCTCTTTTGAAGTCCATTGTTTCTCATTTTCTGCTTGGAAGATATGTTCTGTTCAGTCAGTGGTGTCTTAAACATAACTCATGAAACCGTAAAAATTCTAGAAGAAAATGTTGAGAAAACTCTTATAGACATTGGCCTTTGCAAATAATTTATGAAGAAGACCCCTACAGCAATCACAGCAGCAATAAAAATAAATAAATGGGACCTGAACAAATTAAAAAGCTTATGCACAGCCAAGGAAGCTATCATTAGAGTGAACAGACAACCTACAGAATGGGAGAATATATTTGCCTTATGCACATCTGATAAAGGACTGATAACAAGTATCTATATAGAACTTAGGAAAATAAACAAGAAAAAATCAGACAATCCAATCAATAAATGGACAAAGGACATGAACAGAAACTTTTAAAAAGAAGAGAGAATAATAGTCATCAAACATATTAAAAAGTTCTCAACATCTCTAATAATCAGGGAACTGTAAATAAAAACTATAATGCGATATCATCTAATTCCAGTGAGAATGGCCTTTATCAAAAGGTCCCAAAACAACAAATGCTGGTGTGGATGTGGAGAGAATGGGACACTCTTACACTGTTGGTGGGATTGCAAATTAGTACAATGCCTGTGAAAAATAATTTGGAGATACCTCAAACAGCTAAAAATAGAAATATCATTTGATTCAGCTTCCCCACTACTATGCTTCTACCCAAAGGGAAAAAAAGATGTTCTATAATAAAGACATCTGCACTTGAATGTTTATGGCAGCACAAGTCACAATTTCAACTTTGTGGAAATAACCCAAGTGCCCTTCAATACTTGAATGGATTAATAAAATGTGTTGTATGTATACTATGGAATATTACTCAACTACAAAATACAGTGGTGATCTAGCACCTCTTATATCATCTTGGATGGAGTTGAGTCCATCATTTGAAGTGAGATATCACAATAATGGAAAAATAAACACCGCAAGTACTTGCCATCAAATTGGTACTAACTGATCAACACTAAGGTTCTCACATGATAGTAATTTTCACTGGGTGTCAGTCAGGTGGGGGGTGGGTGTGGGTAAACTCATAGCTAATGGATATAATGTGCACTGTATGGGGGAAGGGCATGCCTCTAGTCATGGCATGGGGAAGGCAAAGTCATTACTTGTAATCAAAATATTTGTATCCCCATAATATCCTGAAATTAAAAATAATATATCTTCCCAGGGAATGCTCCAGCCACCTTAGTCTTTATTTTGACAGCTTATATTTTCATCTTTCTGTAAAGCCTAAAATTATTATGCTAGTATCAGCAATAAAATTTCTTCCCTGTCCCTCCCCATAAAATAACAGATGTGAATAAGTAAATATTTTGGATACTTTTACTCCTCTGTCTCATTTTCAGGCCAAGTATAGTTTTATCCAGAAGTTCATAACTTTGATCTGGATTGGATGACAAGTAGCATTTATCAAGACGTTCACTGTCTTCTAACCACCAGTCCTTGCATGTTACCATAGCATGAATAAAAACTTTAAAAATTAAGGAAAGACTTATCCATTTTTTTAACAGGTGTTCTATTTTTATTTATTTATTTTTATTCTTATTTCAGCATAATGTGGGGGTACAAAAGTTTAGGTTACGTATATTGCCCTTGTCCCCCATCCCCCACAAATCAGAGCTTCAAACGTGTCCATCCCCTAGATAGTGCGCACCCAAAAACAACACTGCAGCCTGCCCCTCCCAGCAAGCACCATCTACTGTCAGGGAGGTCATTCTGCACACCCTTTTACTGCATCTACTATCCATTTTTTTAAACTAAAAGTTAATTCTGAGCATCAAGACTTTACAAAGTACTTTAAATATTTGCATTAATTTCTAGTGTGTAAATTAAATTTGGATTTGAGGTATTCTGTGTCTTCTCATTACATTATTTTTTTTACAATAGTCTAGTCCCCATCATGGCTGCTTTTTCAGGAAGTGTCCTTAAATAAGAGCAAATTCAAGGTGTGTGACATACAAGATAAAATGCTCCTGTCATTGTCCCCAGATTTAATAAGCCTCATCTGATTTAATAAACATAGATAATCTTAAACTGCTTGCACAAAAGGTGACAGTATTACATACATCCACATAGACTAGCAAAGAGAGTTCGAGGAGCAGACATGGTGATGAGGACAGAGTGGAATATCCATACATTTACTTAGTCATTAAAAAATGATTTTCATTGTTGTTGTTGCTATTTGTTTGTTTTTCAGAGCCTACAAGATTCCATAACTTACTCAATGTGTGCAGTCAGGGTAGGAAACCAGCCATGGCAATATGTGGGCAAAAAGCATTCCAGGGAAGGTAACACAGATAGCATCCCTGAATTTCAAGGGACTGATGAGTGTGATAAAGAGAGAGGAAGCCTATAATAAGGTAAAATAAACTGTTGGCAGGTAAAGACATAAAAGATTTCAGTAGTTCTGCAAAGCTTTGCCTTGAAGGAATATGTGAATGTGTTAGTTCACAGATCAAAAGATTCATTGCCTCAGGAGGGCATCTCACTGATCAGGAGCATTTGCATGGTGATGCCTGTCTCTCAGACCTGGAGGCATGCCTGATGCTTTTGTAAGACAAGGCTTAGCATGTAGTCACAGTTTGAGAACTTATCAAAGGATGCCCACTCGACAGACACTTGCAGCTTTAAGGCAATTAGTCTTAAGTACAATTCCTGCTTTACTCCTGACCACTTGTCTCAATAAATAAGAAACTAGACAAAGAAATAGATAGCCTCTATATTTCTGTTTAGCCTTTCTGCTAAGCAATAATTTTATCTTAGGAGCTAGAAGTTTACCTTTGAAAAATTTTGTAACCATTTGCTTATGTAGACAGAGTTAGTTAAGCGATCTCTAAAAGCTTTTGGGGAGATTTAAAACCTAAATGAACTATCTGTTATTATGTAAATCTGTAACCACTGACAACTAATTACTGCATCAATAAATAGTGATGCGGGACTTCACTCGGGGCCTCACAACTCATGGGAATGCTGGAGGACCCCTGACTCCCCCATCTTTTTAAACTATACTTTTCTCTCTGTGTCTCTGTTGTTTCTCTATTCTCCATTATTTCTCTATTCCTACTATTTCCAAATCTCTTGCAATGATCCTGCCAAGGGACCTGTTTTTGCTGGGAGCATAGCTAACTCCCAAAAACTGGCACAGTGAGCAGCATTCTAAAGACAGAAGCCTTCATTGGGGTGAAGGAGATTCCCATACAGTGACACAAGGGTCCTGGAGAAGGCTTTTAGCCATGGTGCCTAGAAAGGGTAAGTGAAGTTCCAGGGATTAGAGAAGAATTAATATTAAGTCAGGGAAACATGGGGAAGACTTTCTGTAAATATTCTGAATATACTGAATTGTTGCAGACTTTATTGAAGAATTCTGGAGTAGTTGCCAAACAGAAAACTCTGGAGGAACTGTTTCATTTAGTTTCCAAATACTGTAGCTTGTTTCCCCCTCCAGATAATCTCAGACTGTGACAATGGCAGTCAGCTGTCAAGGCTTTACGATGAGTGTATAGGAGAGGAAAGAAAGTCCCTCTCTCTGTCTGACAACTCTGTTCTTTAATTACTCAAACTCTGCAACCATTTCAATCTGACTTGGAATCTCAAAGTGAGACGGATCACTCCCGTCCTAAAAAAAGCACAGTGAAAGATCTGAAGTCTGCTTTTTGCATGGAGGAGGAGGTTATTTATGAACATCCATTTGCATCAGGCCAGCATAAGAGAGAGCCATTAAATATGGCTGCTCACCCTCAATTGGGTCTATAGAAACAATGGAGGAGCGGGAAAATTCTGAAGATGAACTTCTGCTTCCCTCTCACTTTACTTCTTACAAGACTTAGCAAAGGGATGAAACATCAGCTAGAGGCTCCCCCTTCCCCTTTAGCCATTCCAAGCTCTGTGCCCACAGCACCACTGCTTTCTAATGCAGATGGTTCCCTGAAACACAATCCTCTCTTTAGAAAGGCTTTTAAAAAGACTCCTAAAAAACAAACTAAAATTCTAGGAAATATTAGAAAAGCAAAGTTAAATGGAGACTTGGAAGCTTATCTTTTCCCAGTTGCTGTAGTACAGCCGAGCTCAGATTCTGATGATCAGGATGGGGTGGCGTGATCACCTGCAAGGCCCTGCTATATTCATGAGCCAATTCCATTTAAAACTCTCAAAGAATTAAAGCAAGCCTGTGTCTCATATGGTACAAACTCTACTTACGTCAAGGGCTTTCTTGAGGAATTTGCTCAAGCAGAAAGATTAATTCCTTGGGATTCGGAGACTTTTGCATGGACAGTCTTATCTCCAACTAAATTCCTTCAGTTTACCACCTGGTGGGGAGATGAGGCCCATCAGCAGGCCTGGCTTAACCAGTCCCCAAATCCAACAATAGATATCTCGGTGGCACAAATTACAGGACAAGGAAACTGGTTTGGCATAGATGCTCAATTGAAATATGATGATCAACCTACTTGAGTCTGTTAGTGCTGTATTAGAGCATGGGAAAAGATAACCTCACCTGGACAAACTGTGCCTTCTTGTGTAAATGTTAAACAAAATGCTAATGAACCTTATGTGGATTTAATTGCTAGATTTTTTGCAAAAAACGGTTAGACCTCCTGATTTAGGAAATATGATATTACATATATCAGCTTTTGATAATGCTAATTCAGAGTGTCAGAGGCTTTCATATCCATTGAAGTCCAACGGTGTTCATTTAGAAGAGTATTTAAAAGTCTGTTGGGATGGCGGGTCAGACACTTATAAAATGCAACTGTTGGCTGAGGCTAAACGCAGGAAAAGTCCCAGGGAACAAAGAGCAGCCTCTAAGTGTTTTAATTGTGGCTGAAGAGATCATTTGAAAAGAAATTGTAAACAACCCCCTGGAGCATTTAACAATAGCCAGCCAGGTGTTCCTGCTCCAGGACTTTGCACCCACTGTGGTAAAGGATACCATTGGGCCATTATTTGCCATTCTAAATTTCATGCTAATGGCCACCCCCTTAAGGAACAGGGAAACGGGAGGGGGGGGTCCCTGCCCAGGGCCCCAAGAAAAATATTGGAAATGGCTTTGTGCAACAGTTCCCAACTTGGCAGCTGCAGACTCAAGAAAACAATGTAGCAATACACAGCCACGGCCAGCAACCCCCACAACAATTTCAAACCTGGGTCCCACTAAATTAAAGGTGGCTGAATTAATAATATGAGGGGAAGTGCAGCATTAGAGCTACCATCTGGTGACAATGGTCTTCTAACACCATCTGCTGGCATATGTAAAGTACCTACAAGTATATTTGGCCCGATTCCTCCAGACACAGTAGGGTTAATCATTGGCCAGAGTTTTTACTTTGAAAGGAATTTCAGTGCATTTGGGAGTAATTGATTAAGACTATTCAGGAGAAATTTCAGTCATGATGAGTTGCACTTCTGATTATCCTATCCAGGCTGGAGACCATATTGCACAAATTCTGTTATTACCTTATATGAAAACTAGAAAATCTAATGTTCAAAGACAAGGAGGTTTTGGAAGTACTGGAACTAAAGTATATTGGCAAACTTTTATTAGTGACCAGAGACTTTAATTAGAAATCAAAGTAAATGGCAAATCTTTTGTTGGGCTTGTAGATACTAGAGCTGATTTTACAATTATTTCTAAAGGCTTTTGGCCAAAGGTTTGGCCTTTACAACAGGTTCTTATGGTACTTACTAGAATTGGAACTATGACTAATATATTTCAAAGTCAACAAATATTAAATTGTCATGGCCCTAATAAACAAATAGCCACCTTAAAACCTTACATGGCTGGCACAGCTATTAATTTATGCAGAAGGGATTTGTTACAACAATGGGGAGCTTACATCAGTATGCCTAACATATGTGCTCCCGCTAAACAAATAATGCTTAGTATGAATAATAATCCTTGTTTTGGTTTGAGTAAGAAAGTCCAAAGGGCTTAGACTTTCATGAAATCAAAAGAACACTTTATCAATATGGTTTGGTTATCCAAATTTTGAGTAGCTTTCACTACTGTTGAAGGGCACCACTATGCACTTGTTTAAAATGGATATCACAAAAGCCTATATGGACAGAGCAGTGTCCGCTAAACCAGGAAAAATTGGGTGCTCTTCAAATGTTAGTAGAAGAACAGTTACAAGCAAGACATATAGAGGAGTCCACCAGTCCATGGAACTCCCCTGTATTTGTTATTAAAAAGAAATCTGGTAAATGGTGAACGTTAACTGGTTTAAGAAAGACCAATACAATTATACAACCAATGGGGACTCTTCAGCTAGGACTCCCATCTCCGACTATGATCCCTAAAGATTGACTTATTATAATAGTAGATTTAAAAGACTGCTTTTTTAAAATTCTTTTACAAATAGCTAATTGAGAAAAATTTGCCTTTACCATTTCTGCTTTAAACAATCAACAGCCAACTAAATGATACCAATGCAAAGTCCTGCCTCAGGGCATGCTTAATAGCCCAACCCTGTGCCAACATTTTGTCAATCAGTCTTCGGAAATACTAAGAAACTGTTTTCTTCATAGTTATATTATTCATTATATGGATGACATTTTATTTGCATGTTCATCTAAACAAAAATTGGATCAACTATACCAACTGGCCAAACAAATATTGCCTCAATTTGGTTTAATAATTGCTGAAGATAAAGTCCAACAGGATTATCCATTTCTAGGGTCTCTCACTAATAGAAATAAAATAGTTCCTCCAAAAGTTCAATACATATAGACAAATTACAAACCCTAAATGATTTTCAAAAGTTACTAGGAGACATAAATTGGCTTAGACCTATGTTAGAAATTCCTATTGATGCTTTAAACAACTTGTTTGATATACTGAAGGGTGACTCTGATCTTAATAGTTCTCGTAAGCTAACTCAGGCAGCACAAGAGGAATTGGCATGGATTCAATCTCATATACACAAAGCTCAACTTTCTAGAGCGAATCTTGAAAAAAGAGTGGATTTAATTGTTTATCCATCAGAACATACTCCCTCTGCTACCTTAATTGAAGAAGAGTTTATAATTGAATGGATTTTTCTCCCACATGAACAACAAAAACATCTTATGACATATTTGAAGAAAATTGGTCACATTATATTTAAAGGCCATCAAAGACTAAAACAGCTAAGTGGCCAAGGTCCTAAAAAATTTGTCGTTCCTCTTAATAATTCACAAATTCCAATGGCTTATCAACAAAATGTGGATTGGCAATCAGGTGTATTTGATTTTGTAGAAATAATTGACAATCACTATCCAAAAAACAAATTGTTCCAATTTCTAAAATTAATTCAATGGATATTACCTAAAATAGTGAAATCCACGCCTATACCTCATGTCCCTACATTTTATACTGAGGGCAGCAACAATGGTCAGGCAGGTTATTTTGGTCCTTTAACTAAAGTGTGGACCACACCTTATAATTCAGCACAAAAGGTGGAACTACAAGCTGTTACTCAGCTTTTACAAGATATTACTTCACCTTTAAATATAGTTTCTGATTCATAATATGTTTTACAAGCAGTTCTAGCCTCGGAAACAGTTACTATTACAGAAACTGGTGATGTTTCCAAGATGTTTCAGCAACTTCAGGCGATTATATGAAATCGCCAGTTTCCACTTCTTATTACTCATATCAGATCTCATACTAATCTTCTGGGCCCATTAGTGTCTGGCAATGAAAAAATAGATGAATTACCTGTTGGTTCTGTTCAAGAGGCAACTCAATTTCATCAATTAACTCATATTAAAACTAAAGGTTTAATTTAAAAATTTCACATAACAAATAATCAAGCATATTGTTTCTCACTGTCCCACTTGCCAAACAGTTAATCAGACTAAATTTCCTGTGGGGGAATAGGTGGCCATGGGCAATGTATGTAACCTAAAATTTTGTACCCCCCATAATAAGCTGAAAAAAAAAATTTCCTGCAGGGGTTAATCCCTGAGGCCTCTCACCAAATGAATTATAACAAATGAATGATACACACATTCCTAAATTCGGCAAATTAGGCATTATACATGTTACAGTAGACACTTATTCTGGTCTTATTATGGCTATTCCATCCCCTGGTGAAACTGTTAGACATAAGCTTTCAAACTTATACTCCTGTTTTACATATATGGGAGTCCCAGCCACCATCAAAACTGACAATTGCCCTGCTTATACTAGTCATTCTTTTACAACTTTTTGCACTAAATGGAATATTAATCACAATACTGGCATTCCTTTTAATCCTCAAGGACAAGGTATTGTAGAACGTACTCATCAAACCTTAAAAAATATGTTATAAAAACAAAAAGTGGGAGGTACAGTCCCCCAGAGATAGAATAAATCAAGCCTTATTTACTCTAAATTTTTTGAATATTCATAAAGAAGACAATTTAACAGCAATAGAGAAACATTGAAATGATAATTGACAACCACACTCTTTCCCTCACCAGTTTGTCTGGTGGAAAGATGATATAGAAAATAAATGGAGAAAAGGATGGGCAAAGATGTGGGGTTGGGGTTTGCTTGTGTTTTGACAGATGACGGACAGACCATATGGGTTCCCAGCATAAGAATCAAGCCCAGAGTGGAAACCCGAGGAGAAAAAGAAGAAAATACCACCTCATATAGCTGAAGCCCTGGCCAAGAATTTTCAAAGGATGAGACTAAAGAACAAGTGATCCTGAGCCCTGAAAACATGACAGGCACAAACTGTAACATGTGGCCAGCTGAAGAGGACCTATGAAGAAGCAGACAAGATATTGAGTCAGACATCTGTACCTAAAACATCTGTAAACCTTTTTCTTACTATAATATGTGTGGTGAGAATGGTGGTAGGTATATCTGGCAACCAGACCTATCACTATTGGGCCTAACTTCCTAACCCACCTTTAAATAAGATTGTCAGGGGGGCTGAAATGCCTTTCTTAGTATTTGTCAATGATTCTAACTGGCTATCATGACCTTATGACTATCGTGGTCCAATGAAAACCAATGAGACAAGCACTAAAATTAATAACTATGAAGTTGGAACAGAAGGCCCTCCCATATGTATTGGTAAAGGTATTCATTGTTTAAAACCTGCTACCCAAACCAATCTAGTCACCAGCAATTCAATCAATAAGACTAAGGCCTGGTTATTCTTCCTAACTGTCTCTTCTTTTTCGTCTTTTGAGCATTCTAAAATTGCACCCACAGATGTACCCATTTATAAAGAGGTAGTAATTACTGACTCTAAAACCTGGGTACAATGGGAAAATTGTAGAACCCACGTGGAACACATTCTTACTGGGTCACTATCTTATGGTTCTGCATCAGACTGGAGTCCCTATGGACATTCTGTCTACTCTCACAATCTTAAAAAGCTTCAGTGGAATAAAACTGACACCTCCATGTCTGTAAAAGACATTGACTTAAAAGTCATATTATATGGCTCAACAATGGTATGAGCTCTCCAGCCCCTCACATTTTAAATGGCCCTATTCATGATCAATTGTGGAAACTATTGGCTGTTTTGTACCCTTTACAGGCCTGGAGTAGCACACATACATTAGATAAAAGCAATAACCGAGACTGGACTTTAAATTTGAACTGTACTCATTATATCCAAGTTTGTTTTAAATTGTCTTACTTATTCATGATTGGGCTGCTGAATATAATGAAATTTCCTTCCTAGTGACTTGTAACAACTGTTCTTATTATACCTGTATTGACCATTCTATAAAGTTCAATCCTTATACAAAAACACTTTATATTCTCAAAGCCACAACAGGACTGTGGTTACTCATTAAAATGAACAGAGTCTGGCAAGAAACTCCAGTGATGTTCCTTTGAGATAAACTACTTAACCACATTCTTAAATGTACTAAAAGCTTTATTGGTCTCTTAATAGCAGCTATTTTGGGAAACATTGCTGTCACTGCCTCTGGAGCTACAGCAGGAGTGGCAGTGCAAACTACTGAATTTGTTCAAAATTGGCCTCATGAATCAAATCAATCATGGTCTACCCATATCAAATTGACAAAAAATTGGCTACTCAAGTGGCTGACTTACAACAAGCAGTCACCTTACTGGGAGATCAGGTTATAAGGCTACAAAAGCAAATTAGACTTTGTTGTGATTGGAATATCACTCAATTTTGTGTTAGATCTCATATATATAATCAAACTCGGTTTCCTTGGGAAAACATCAAAAAACATCTATTTAATCAAGGAAATCTGACTGAAAAGATTGGAAACTTACAACAAGAAATATTAAGTACCTGAAGTCACAAACTTGATTTACTCTCTGAGGCTGACATTATTAATGGTATCTCTTCTGATTTGGAGTCAGTGGATCCACTTTCTCATCTTAAGATCTATGGGAGTTCCAGTATAGTAACTTTTGGAATTATTTTAATTATTTGCTTGTGCTTACTTATAGTCTGGAAAAAGCTCTGAAGAAGACAAGACTCCAGAGACTGATGCCTCTCAGTGATGGCTGTCCAACTTCAACTTATTTCTAAAATGAAAGGGGGAAATTTTGGCAGGTAAAGATATAAAAGATTTCAGGAGTTTTGTAGGGCTTTGTCTTGAAGGAATATGTGAACGTGTTAGTTCACAGATCAAAATCTGCCTCACCTCAGGAGGGCATCTCACTGATCAGGAGCATTAACATGGCGATGCCCGTCTCTCAGACCTGGAGGCCTGCCTGACACTTCTGTAAGACAAGACTCAGCATGTCATCACAGGTTGAGACCTGATCAAACAATGCCCACCAAACAGACACCTGCAGCTTTAAGGTAGTTAGCCTTAAGGACAGTTCCTGCTTCACTCCTGACCACTTGTCTCAATCAACAAGAAACTAGGGGCCCATTTTTCATCTTCTTAAATAGAACAAATGCCAACCAAAAATTTTGTATATTTCAAAACTTAATTTCATAAATAACAGAGAAATAAAGATTTCTCCAGACAAGCAAATGTGACAGGAATTTGTCACTATTAGACTTGTCCTACAGGACATGCTCGACAGTGCACTATACATTGAACATCAGAAAAGATACCCACCAGTATAAAAATACTCACACATTAACTCTCACAACTCAAAGAAAGTGATAGCATCAGAGGAAAAACAGAACAAGGTACCATTCAACATTATGAACAGCACAGTATTCCACATACCAGTACTAACACTTAACATGAATGGTCTAAATGCTCCAATTAAAAAAAATAGACTGGTGGAATGTATGGCAAAAGAAAACTCCAGTATATGCCATCTCTAGAAAACCAATCTAACTTGCAAGAACTTTCATAGATGTAACATAAAGATAGAAAAATGTTACATGCAAATGGGAACCAAAAGCAAGCAGGTATAGCTATTCTTTTTCAGATAAAATAGATTTTAAATTAACTAGGGAAAAAAGATAAGGATGTTCATTATATAATGGTAAGAGGAATGATGCAACAAGAAGACGGGGCAATCCTAAATATGTATGCACAGGAGCCCCTAGACACATACAACAAACTCTACTAGATTCAAACAAAGGAATAAATGGTAGCATCATCATTGCTGGAGACATCAACACTCTACTGAAAGAAATGGACTAATAATGGAAGCAAAATATCAACAAAGGAACAGTGAATGTAAATGGAACTTTAGAATAAATGGACCTAACAGACATTTACAGAAGTTATTACTCCAAAACTACAGAATGTACATTCTTTTCATCAGCAGATGGGACATTTTCCAAGATGGATTATATGTTAGGCCACAAAACAATTCTCAGCAAATTCAGAATAATTGAAAGCATACCATGTGTCTGCTCAGAACTCAGTAGAATAAAACTAGAAATTAATTCCAAGAGAAATTCTCAAATCTTCACAAAATCATGGAAATTAAACAACCTGTTGCTGAATGATCCTTGGGTCAATAATGAAATTAATATACAAATCAAAAGATTCCTCAAACTAAACAACAAAGGGGACATGAGGTTTCAAAATGTATGGAATACAGTAAAAGCAGTCCTAAGGGGAAATTTCCTAGCATAAAATGTCTTCAGGAAAAAACATAAAGATCACATATTAACAACCTAATGGCATATCTCTAGGAACTCAGAAAAGAAGAACAAACCAAATACAAAGCCAGCAGAAGAAAAGAAATAATAAAGCTGAGAGCAGAACTATACAAAATGGAAACCAAAATACAATACAAAGGGTTAATGAAACAAGAAGTTGGTTCTTTGAATATATAAAGAATTGATAGACTGCTAACCACATTGGCCAGAAATAGAAAAGATTAAAATACTCTCAATCAGAAAGAAAAAGAAGACATCACAACCAACATCATGGAAATACAAAATGTCATCTGTGAATACTACAAACACTTCTAAGCACACAACCAAGAAAACCTAGAGAAAATGGATACATTTATGGAAACACACAACTTCCCAAGCTTAAATAAAGAAAAAATAGAAATACTGAACAGAACAATAATGAGCAGAGAGAATGAAGCAATGACAAAATTCTCCCAAGAAAAAAGCCCAGTGACCAGATGTATTCACAGAAGAATTCTATCAGACGTATAAAGAAAACTGGTACCTACCCTACAGAAATTATTCCATAACATAAAGAAGGAGGGATCATCACTAACATTACATGAAGATACTATCACCTTGATATCAAAACCAGAAAAGGACACACCCAAAAATAACACTACAGACCAATATCCCTTATGACCACAGCTGCAAAAATCCTAAACAAAATGGCAGCAAACTAAATGCAGCAGCACATCAAAATGATAATTTATCATGGTAAAGTGGTTTTCATTCCAGGGATGCAAGGATGGTTCAACATACACAAATCAATACACATGATTCACTCCACAAACAGAATTAAAACAAAAACCATATGATCATGTCCATAGATCCAGAAAAAACATTCAATAAAATTCTGCATACTTTCTTGATTGAAAAAAAAAAAACCTTCAACAAACTAGGCATAGAAGGAACATAACTCAAAATTATAAATGCCATATTAAAAAAAAAAACTCACAGCAAACATCATACTTAAAGGGGAAAAGCTGAAAACATTCCCCCAAGAAATGGAACAAGAAAAGGGTGCCGACTGTGAACAATTCTATTCCAGCATAGCAATGGAAGTCCTAGGCAGAATGATAAGTCAAGAAAACAAAATAATTAGCATCCATATTGGAGAACAGGAGGTCAAATTGTTACCATTTGCTGATCATATGATCTTATATCTAGAAAACCCCAAAGAGTTCACAAAGAGACTCCTGTAATTGATAAATTCAGCAAAGTCTCAGGATGTAAAGTCAATGTATTCAAACCAGTAGCATTGCTGTATACTAATAACAGTCAACCTGAGAGTCAAACCAAGGACTCAATATCATTCACAATAGCTACAAAGAAAATAAAAATACCTGGGAATATACTTAACCAAGGAGGTGAAAGATCTCTACAAGGATAACTATAAAACACAGATGAGAGAAATCATAGATGACAGAAACAAATGGAAAAACGTTCCATGCTCATGGATTGGTAGAATCTATATCATTAAAGTGTCCATAATCCCCAAAGTACTGTGGATTCAACATAATCCGCACCAAAATAACAATGTCGTATGTCACAGATCTAGAAGAAATAAGTCTAATCTTCATTTGGAAGCAAAAAAGAGCCCAAATAGCCAAATCAATCTTAAGCAAAAAGAACAAATACGGAGAAATCACATAACCTCACTTCTAATTATACTATGAGGCTATAGTAACCAAAAGATTATGATACTCTATAAAATTACAGACATAGACCAATGTAACGGAACAGAGAACCAAGAAATAAAACCATGTAGCTATGAAAAACAGATCTTCAAAGAAGGAGACAATGGGATGCATTGGAGAAAGAAATTCCTATTCCATAAATGGTGCTGGGAAAACTGGATAGCCACATTCAGAAGAATGAAACAGGACCCTTATTTCTCCCCATATAAAAAAAAATTAGTTCATGATGGATAAAAGACTTAAATATAAGGCATAAAACCATACAAATTCTAGAAGAAAACATAGGAAAAACTCTTATAGATATCATTCTATCTATGCAAAGAATTTATGAATAAGATCTAAAAGACAAATACAGCAACAATGAAAATAGATTAATCAACTTAAATAAATTAAAACCCTTCTACATAATAAAGGAAATAATCAACAGAGCCAACAGACAAATTACAGATTGGGAGAAAATATTTACAAACTACATATCCAACAAAGGGCCAATATAGATAATGTACAAAGAACTCAAATGAATCAGCAAGAAAATAACAAACAACCCCATAAAATAGTAGGCAAAAGACATGAATAAAAGTTTTTCAAAAGAAGAAAGACATATGGCCAACAAATATATGAAAAAATGTTCAACATCACTGATTATCAGGGAAATGCAAATTAAAAGCACAATGAGATACCACCTGACCCTTGTCAGAATGGCCATATTTAGAAAGTCAAAAAACAATAGATGCTGGCATGGATACAAAGAGAAAGAAATGCTCATACACTGTTAATGGGACTATAGTATAATCTTTATGGAAAACAGTTTGGTGACTCTTAAAGGAAATAAATGTAGCCTAATCATTCAATACAGCAATCTCACTACTGATTATCTACCCAAAGGAAAAAAGGTCATCTTATCAAAAAGACATCTGCACTTGAATATTTGTCACAGCACAATTCACAATTGCAAAGATATGGAATCAACCTAAGTGCCCATCAATTCATGGAGTACACACCATGTGCACACACACCATGGAGTACTACTCAGTCATAAAAAGAAATGAAATGTTTTGCAACAGCTTTGATGGAACTGTAGACTATTATCCTAGGTGGAGAGTCTCAATAATGGAAAAACCAACACTACATGTCCTCACTAATAAGTAGGAGCTAAATGATGGGTACATAGGGGCACAAAGAGATGTCAAGGACATTGGAATCCAAGAAGGAACGTGGGTGGGAGGGGGTGAAGGATAAAAACTTACCTATTACTTACAATGAACACTGTTCTTTTGATGGGAAAACTAGAGCCCTGACTTAAGCATTATGCAATGTATTCATGTAACAAAAACACTTGTACCCCTTAATATTTTGAAATAAACTGTGATCCCACTACTTGTTATCTATAAGAAACACATTTAAATGTTAATATAAAAACACATATAAACAAAAAGTAAATGCAGAAAAAAGTATACACCATGCTATCACTAATCAAAATAAACCTTTATCAGTAGCTTTATTAATTTCACACCAAGCCAACCACAGAGCAAGTAAAGTTATCAGGAATAAAAGAGGGCATAATGATAGAGTCCATTTCCAAAGAATACACAGTAGTCCTTAATGTGTATGCACCTGACAACAGAGTGTCAAGAGAAATGAGACAAAAACTTGTAGAACTGTAAAATAAATAAATAAATCTACCAATAAAGTTGGACATTTCATCACTGTAATATCAGTAATTGATAGATCTACAGGCAGAAAATCAGTAAGGAGATAATTGAACTGAACAGCATCATAAACCACGTGGATCTACTTCACATCTATAAGTTACTTTATCCAAC
This sequence comes from Eulemur rufifrons, assembly GCF_041146395.1. Lineage (NCBI taxonomy): Eukaryota > Metazoa > Chordata > Mammalia > Primates > Lemuridae > Eulemur > Eulemur rufifrons. Next base: position 3,141,401 of record NC_090986.1, read on the forward strand.
AACAGCAGCTTTTACATTCTTCTTTTTTTTTATTTCAGCTTATTATGGGGGTACAAAAGTTCAGGTTACATACATTGCCCATGTCATTCTTCTTAAAGTTCACAGAGAACTTTCACCCCAAGATAGACAAATTTGGGGCCCTAAAACAAACTTTAACAAATTTAAAAGATCTCAATTCATGAGTGGATTATTAAAATTTGATATACATATACAATGGAATACTACTCAATAATAAAAAATGACAGTAATCTAGCACCTCTTATATTTTCCTGGATTGAGCTGCAGCCCATTATCCACAGTGAGGTATCACAAGATCAGAGGAATAGCCTCCACATGTTCTTGCTGTCAAATTGGCACTAACTGATCAACACTATGGTGCTCACATGATAGTAATATTCTCCAGGGATTAGGGGGATGGTGGGGGGGCAAACACAACTAAGGGTCACAGTGTGCATTGTAGAGGGGAAGGGCATGCCTCTAATCCTTGCTTGGGTGAGGTAAAGACATAAAATGTCACCAAAACGTTTGTATCCTCATAATATCCTGAAATAAAAAAAAAAAAAGAAAAGTACATGAATTTGGCTATTTCCAAATTTTATATCTGAACTGGTTTTGCTTATATCTAAATACACAAGGCTACTTTGTGTGATCATGGAATTCAAGCTAAGTTTCTAATGGTAAAAACAAAGTCTTTTAAAAATAATACTAAAGATTTTTAAAAATTCTTAAAACAAGAACTGAAATGCAAAGCTGTTATTTTTAGTTTTATGTTTAAGACAAAATGGTTCCAATAGCAATAAAATTTCAAATAAAAAAAAAAAGGAATTGTAGAAGGTATAATCTCTGACCACAATAGAGTTAAACAAGAAATCAGTAACAAAAAGGTACCTGGAAAACCCCCAAATACTAGAGATTAAACAACATGCTGTTAATACATGGGCCAACGAAGTCACAAGAGAATTTAAGAAATATTTCAAGTAATGCAGAATGATACCGATTTGGTCATACTCTTACATAAAACATAAGATCAAAACCCACACCCAATATCCTTCATGTGGTGTTTAGGGTATAAAAAAAATCAACATAAAATATAAATGCCATAGACCCTGCTTCTGTGGCTAAATACAAATACTAAGTGAATAATATGACTACCTTCTTTCACCACATAGTTCAAGTTCCTTTTAACATCTGTCACAATTTTGGATACACAAATTTCTTTACTCAGCAGTGTAAACCCAAAATTTATTTCTGTTAGAGCTGAATTATTATTTTTTTATTGAATTGATGTGGTGATTTTTTTTCTTTTCATTTACTAGAGCCATTGGACCAGGAAATATGGAATCATCTGGATTTCAAGCAAATTGCTCCTTATTCCCAGGGCGAGAACAATTGCTTTTACCCATGGTGATTCAGAATAATAAAAACAACAATTACAGTGATCCTATTTTCAACCTTCTGGTTCAGCATCATGGGAAACACTAAATAACTGGGGAGAGTTTCAGATACCAATCAATTAGATCCAGGTTGTGATTTGTGTGAATTCAGTATATATTTCTTCTCCCTTGAACATTAGGATTGGTCAACTCATTAACCCAAGGTCACAGAGACAGAAAGCAAAAAATATTTTTAAGTGAGTTATTTTACATAATAAGGAGAGCAGAGAATAATGAGAGCAGAGCATCTATTGTTTGCTAGTGGGACCAAACATGAAGAAGACACTAACACATATTGGTCATACATTAATTTCACATACTGCAGCCTATAGAAAAATATTCTGTAGAGTGTTTTCCCCAGATGGATCTTTTTTTTTTTTTTTTTTTTTTTTTTGTTGAGACAGAGTCTCACTTTGTTGCCCAGGCTAGAGTGAGTGCCGTGGCGTCAGCTTAGCTCACAGCAACCTCAGACTCCTCGGCTTAAGCGATCCTACTGCCTCAGCCTCCCGAGTAGCTGGGACTACAGGCATGCGCCACTATGCCCGGCTAATTTTTTCTATATAGATTTTTAGTTGTCCATATAATGTCTTTCTATTTTTAGTAGAGACGGGGTCTCGCTCAGGCTGGTCTCGAACTCCTGACCTTGAGCAATCCACCCGCCTCGGCCTCCCAGAGTGCTAGGATTACAGGCGTGAGCCACCGCGCCCGGCCCCCAGATGGATCTTAAGTGAACCTCCACCATGCCTTTCTACTGTTGTATCAGGACAGATATTTCTGGGTGATGGTGAATATAAGACCAGTGGCTTCCAAGGAAATAAATCCATTGCCCATTTTCTTTTCTGCTGTTGGTCAGAGAACATATTCAATAGAAACCCATGGGCCAGGTGCTATGTATGTCCATGAATGGCAGAACAGTGGAGGTTCTTCAAGGGTGCAATTGCCCAGAAAAGCACATACACAAGTTATCAAATTCAAAGGCCAAAACATGTGCTCATCAGTTTGAGAACAAATTGTTGCCCCTTATAGCATAGAAGAGTCCAAGGTAATCAGGCTACCCCAGTGGCTGGCTCATTCTCTCAGTGAATGATACTACACCACAGGCTGACCTTTGGTTTTCCCTATTTGGAGGTTGGTCATTCACCATATTAGCCTTGGTGAGTCCAAGTTCATGTTACTAAGCACATGCATTGACTCTATCCAAGCCAACATAGTTTCTTTATAAAGATGCCCATGAAGTAAGCATCAAGGTGGCTGGAGAGAGAGGGTGGTATATTCTGGGCAGAATGAACATTTACACAATATTACTGGGGCCCTTCATGAACCGAAGACACCTGAAGTGAACACTTGGAACACATCTATATATTCACATTCCAAAATGTGCCCATTTATAGGTGCCCATTCCAAAAAGTCACCATTCCTAATCTTACTTTTCCTAAATCCCTGATCAGTGATCCATTCATTCTCCATAATGATGATCTTGTACTTAACTGTACCCTACCTCATTTATTCCCCTCTCTATGCCCTCTGAGACTTCTAAAACCATCTGCTATATTCTCCTAAATAATATCTGTCATCCCAGTGACTATACTCACAATGTCCTCTGAGAAGGGCCTCTTTGCCCTGGTTAAACCAAAACTTCATTGTGCCCTAAGCCTGTAAAGAATCTCTCAACTTATTCTGTGCCCCCAGGCTTCATGGAGACCCCTTAATGGAGTAATTTATTTTGTCCTGGATTTTTAATTGGCCACAGCTCTTGAAACCCCTTATTCATAATACTCACCACCACTCCATCGTAATGATGAGTAACTTTGATCTCTACAGACAGAGATAATCAATCTCTTTTCAGAGCCAATTTTTATATTAAAGAGCATGATTAAATCCTTTTCAGCCATAATTTTCCTCTAAAGAATTTATGTTTATGTTCTGATGAGGATGATCTAGCAGAGAGAAAATTGGAAAGAGAAGGTGTTGACAGGGAGTGAGCCCCGTGCAAAAGTAGAGGGTGGGTTTAAGCTGGAGCAGGGTCATTTCATGAACCATCACAGGAAGCAAGCCTGAGTATACGGGTCCAGGGTGAGGGAGGCTGATGCATTTAGTGGCAGGAGAATTTGAATTCTGATTAGTCATGTTTTCTTTAGAAATTTATTTATTTTTTCCTAGCTGAATCTAAGACCTGTGGAAGTGGGTTGGAGTTTGGTGAAGAGAGGAGGCAACATGGATTACTAGTTTTTAGAGAGAAAATCTGCAGCATTTAGGACACAACAAAGGGGCTCATCTGAGATTTGTGCTGATAAATTTGAAGTGAGATTTGTCATCATGGCTTGTGCTTTCCTCCAGCCTTGTTTCATTGCTCCCTGTGGATCCTACAGGCATAATGACAGGCTGAGAATGGTGCTTTACTGAATTGGAGTTTTGCCAGGTAAATGAGAGGGTACCGCAGGAGTGGAAACAGAAGTTATCAGTAAAGGACTAACAAGAACAATAAAATATATTTTTGTGATTATAACTTACCCACTCCCAAAATTTAAAGTATTGCAACTCATTTGTCCAGTTTTGTACTTTTTCAAATTTGTATCTAATATTTATTGTGTCCAATCTCATTACATAATATTCTATCATTTTTTTCCTAGGATAAAAGACCCCACAACAAAAGCAAGCATCCAAAATTAGTTTACATGTAGAGTTTTCTGGTTAACCAATCTAGATATGAATGAGATAATAAGAGATCCTAAAATCTACTGAGCTCTTTCTCTGCAACTGACACTATGTAAACATTTGTCATATATCATTCCATTTAATTCATGAAAGGTCCTTTGGTTTAGTTCAGTTTTAAAGACTGGGCAGCAAACTAAAAAATTAAGTAATTTATCCAACTCAGCTTCCTAATCAGTGCTGAAACTGGCAGGTTAGACTCTTCTCTCTGAAGTCTAAAGGCTCATTTTATTACACTATCTCTAAGAGTTGACTTTTCACTTTAGTAGAATAGCTGGCTGGTTTAATATTGTTTATGTATCAATTATCTACCCTCCAACAAATAGAATAAAGTGTTTTGTCATGGTATAATTTAGTCAAAAACACCAATAATTCCCTATAAAAACTTAATAGATAGTATACAAGAGGCTGTCTCTGATATTATTACTATTCTTTAGCTCTGCTATTGTTTAGTTCAGCACCCATAAGCAGTTCCTGCAGTTCTCTAATCCTTAGTTCTCTAACTTACAAAATGGAGGAATTTCTATAAACACCATACAACATCTTTTATAGCCCACTTGTGAGTCATGTTCTGGAATAATCAAGTGCATCCCTTTTTAGTTTAATTCTGGGTAGCAGCTAAATGCAGCAGAGTTGATTGAGATGGTTGATTTGTTCTATCTAAGTTTAGAACTGACTTGATCTTCAAATCAGCAAAGTCAAAGGAAATGACTAGGGTTTTGGCCCTGATAGACTTGGCCATTGTGGATCAATTAGAGTAGGAAGAGAAATATTGAAGGTTTGATGACATAAAATTTTGCACATAACAACACATCTTCTGTCTTTCATAAGTAGAACCTGAGGGAATTAAATGTGAACTATCTTATTCTTCCCCCTCCCACTGGAACAAGGTAATAGGAAAGGAAGATGTTTTAACTAAGCTATACATATGGAAACTGAGAAATATTTCACAAGAGAAGGTGAAACTGTTTTATGATTTCAACATAAAGAGAATGACCCGCTCGCTGTAGGAGCAGTGAGGAATGAATGACGCAATGTGTTGTTGGGAATTTCATTCTCATGAATTTTGATAGGTAAGAGCTTCTTATGTTAGAGAGTTCTGGTAGTTCTGGTTTAATGTGGGACCTACTACTAAGTGACATGATCTCACTGCATAGCCTGACAGATTATGAGAGCACAATTTGATGCTTAAGTATTTTAAATAGTTCGATAGACTGTTAGTAATGAATGGTGTCATTACAAAGCTACTTCTTCTCCCCAAATACATACACAAGAACTTCAGAGGAGGTGAGTCATGTTTGAATCAAGTTTTTCTGAGTAAGCTTTAACCCAGGGAAATATTCTGGAAATGTTTTCCTATCGTAAGGAAACTATTTCTACTGCAGAGAGATTAGGCAGTTCCATGACAAATTTAGAGTTTAAGGATGAACTTAAAATTTAGCAGAAGGTAACATGAACCTGTTAGAATTATACAATATGTGCTGCTCCTGAGTGGCATGATATTAATTAAGGCACTAGTTTCTCTGGGCCTGAGGCCTCTCAATGGTTAAGAGATGGAACAAAGGACACTGACACTGAGAACCTAGTGAACACACACATCCCTCTTAATTCCATCTTCACAGCTGGCCTATAAAGGTGTTGGGATTGAGTTAGCTGAATCTCTGACAAACAATTTGATTGTTAGTCATGGACTAATTGTGTATAAGGCTTTTTAAAAGTGTACACATTACTTATAATTTTTGAAAAATAAATTCAGGACCCTGCACTTGTTATACTTACATATCTTAGGTCCTGTAAACAGAGTTTTTTGTTGTTGTTGCTGTTTTTCAACTCGATAAATTTTAGCAATGTACCTTTTAGAATGATAAAGAAAAGAAACTCTTTATCTAAGGAATGCAAGCCCCCTATAAATTAGCAGGCTCAGAGAGGCATTGAAATGTGACAGTATTCACAGTTTACTTCTCCTTGAGCTAAGTAAGGCATCACCCCTTGAAGCTACTTGCTATGTGGGCTCTAGCCTGACTGATGGCAAGTGACCAATAATTAACCTACCAGTGCCATGTGCTGGGCAATATAACTCATGTGCACTAGTTCACCAGTGTATGATGACTCTCTAATCAATGTTATTTCCATAAACCAGTGAGAATTCCTAAATTTTTGTAACCACCTCTGTTAGGTTTTTTCCAGGTGGGAACCCAAAAAGTGTGTATGGGACAGAATGTGGTTGATGCAAAACTTAGGCTTGTAAAACAACAGCCACAGGATCTGGAGAGTCCCCAGGCTTTGTAGATGTAACAGCTGTAGCCAGCATTCCTCCCCCTCCCTCCCTGATGGAGACCAAGGCTATCTCTCCCTAGCTCTCCTGATAAGGAGGACGCCAGAGCTGAAGGATGGATGAGACTGGAGCAAAGGGGTCATAGGAGTTGGTTGTTTGAAGAAGAATTTATTACAAGCAGCTGTTCTGCCCACCGTCCTCTGCCATACACGAACCGCACGTAGCAGGAAGCAATACTTCACCTGCCTGACCACAACAAAGATACAGATCCAGAGTTTGGCCCAGAAACAAAGAACTGAACAGGGCCGGTGGGAGGGGTCGGCTATCCCTGTTTATAAAAACCCTCACTAGACCCCCTTCTGTGCTGATTCTCTTTTTTGCCTCAGCCCACCAGCACCCGGGTGAATAAACCAGCCGTGTTGCTCCCACATAGCCTGTGTGTGAAATGTGTCCTTTGGGTCATTCACCCTTTCAACCTCCTTTCTGGATTTGTCCTTTTTTAAAACAAAACAAAACAAACAAACAAAAAACACTAAGCCTATGTTTTGTCCTCTGCAGCACTTCCCAAGGTAACATGAGAGTGTTTCTATGCTGCAGTCCTCATCCTTTGCCCAAATTAACTCTCCATAGTGATTGCGTCAGTTTCTTTCTTTAGGTTAACAATGGTGATCAGGGAGACACTAATTTTAGACTCACCTGTAGACACAGGAATAATAGTCTCAGAGTAATAATGTAACCAACAGGGTGGTCCTTCATGTAATTCTGGAGCATTAAATAAGGTCTCTTACCCAATAAAGAAAGCATGTAAGCTTCAATGGAAATAGACAGTAAACACCAACTTCAATGTCCTATGCCTTAAAAGCTTCAAGTCCCAGATTTACTGGAAGTAAATATTCTCTTCCATTGACTGACAATTTGTCCATTTTCAATTTAGGAAACAAAATAGTTGACATGGTAATGACCATCAAACAATCCTTATGGTATTCTGAGCTCTAATCTATGCAGCAGCGATTCAAAATGCAAACATGTGTCTCCCTTCAAAACGACTGGCCCATAAATTTAGAATTAACTCTGCTTGTTCAGTGCCTGCTATTGGAAACACTTCCTGGGAGGCCTGCTGGTACCTTTTTTCTCCTGAGTGAAACCAGGATTAAATAAAGTAATGAAGAAAGTATCGTAACAGCCTCTTGTAATTTCCAGGATATGTAGGCTAAAGACTGATGTTTGAAATAATCTGGCTATATTTTATCAGTATGAACAATCATACTAATTTAATTGTAAGACAAATATTTGGTTCATTTCATCAGGTAGATATGTTGATAACCTACCACACAATAGTCACTGTACAAGGCAGTAGAGACGGTATGTTTCTTCACGTGCTACCTTATCCCCAAATGGGTGACCCACTGTCCTGATGTACCCAGGCCTCGGCATCCCCAGGATGCATGCCTTTGTTTTATAAAACCAGAACAATCGCCAGCTGCTTTGATTCCCTCCTAACTCAACTACTCCATTTACTCCTCCTTTGAACTCTCTACTCACCTGTGTGAGTTCTAGAAACATAAGCAAGACCATGCCATATTTCCAGGCTACTCTTCTCATCCAAAACAAAATTCAAGTCCTTATTTCCTACACAAAAGTCCTTATGTCTTTGCTTTAAAAATGCTCTTCTCATTTCTAATGTCCTGATAAACTGAATAGATTTTCACTCCAGAAATTTCTATTTGCTGTTCACTGTGAGTAGAATATTTTTTAACTAGACTCGCTCAAGTGTTACCTCTATATAGTGGCTTTGTCAAAGGCTCCTCTTATCCAATTGTCTCTCTGTCCCTTTATTTTTCTTTGTATTACTAATAACTACACAGCATCAGATTGTATGTTTGGGTGTGTTGGTCTATTGTCTGCATCTCCCACTAAATTTTAACTACAGTTTGTAGAATCTGTGTGTTTTAATCACCAAACCATGTCAGTACCTAGCAGCATTGCCCTTAAACAGAAACTTAGTGAATATTTTTTGAGGGAATGAATATATTGTAATGGTGGTGATTGCATCATATATCTTTATCTGTTAGGTCATCAGTTTTTATTTCTAAAATGTTCTGGCCGGGCGCGGTGGCTCACGCCTGTAATCCTAGCACTCTGGGAGGCCGAGGTGGGTGGATCGCTCAAGGTCAGGAGTTCGAGACCAGCCTGAGCGAGACCCTGTCTCTACTAAAAATAGAAAGACATTATATGGACAACTAAAAATCTATATAGAAAAAATTAGCCGGGCATAGTGGCGCATGCCTGTAGTCCCAGCTACTCGGGAGGCTGAGGCAGTAGGATCGCTTAAGCCTAGGAGTCTGAGGTTGCTGTGAGCTAAGCTGACGCCACGGCACTCACTCTAGCCTGGGCAACAAAGTGAGACTCTGTCTCAACAAAAAAAAAAAAATAAAATAAAAAAAAATAAAATGTTCTTAGCATAGGATGCCTATGATCCCATAGGAAAAAAAAAAAACAAAATGGCCAGAATCGAAGTGATATAAAGAAGAAAAAACAGAGGCTGTAAAGAGTTGAATTACACATAAAAATTCTCAAGAAAAGACCTGGGCATAAAAAGTTAGAAAAATTATTTTTTTTTTTTTTTTTTTTTTTTTTTTTTTTTTTTTGTTGAGACAGAGTCTCACTTTGTTGCCCAGGCTAGAGTGAGTGCCGTGGCGTCAGCTTAGCTCACAGCAACCTCAGACTCCTCGGCTTAAGCGATCCTACTGCCTCAGCCTCCCGAGTAGCTGGGACTACAGGCATGCGCCACTATGCCCGGCTAATTTTTTCTATATAGATTTTTAGTTGTCCATATAATGTCTTTCCATTTTTAGTAGAGACGGGGTCTCGCTCAGGCTGGTCTCGAACTCCTGACCTTGAGCAATCCACCCGCCTCGGCCTCCCAGAGTGCTAGGATTACAGGCGTGAGCCACCGCGCCCGGCCAGAAAAATTATTAAAAAATGGAATTTATTTATTATTTCCTCTTCTTGATTTCTTTATTCTAAATTGTTAACATTTACTTTTAATTTTGTTGTTTCATTTAAGTAAATTGAAAATGTGTAGGATATTAATCAAGACTGTCTTGCTGCACACACTTTCTTTTCTAGGTGAACAGATTTGCAATTCCTTGACTCTGCTCCCATCTGCTGTATAAAAACTGAACGACAGGATGAAAAAACATCCTCTGTAATCTCCAAATGCTTCTACTCAATCCAAAATATGAAATTAGGCCTAATCTTTTGCAGAAGAGTAATAATTACAAAATCTGAGTTGAACGAGGTATTGTAAGGCCTACAGCAAAGAGAGTTTAATTTGACGATATTGAAATAACTAGAAATATAAAGCAGGCACACAGGCTCAAATTATGACCCAATCACTACCTGTAGTCAATAAAGTTATCTTTCACATCAATGAATACCACTTTTAATATTTGAAAAATGAGAACACAAATTACTAGATTTTAAAAATTTGTGTTGTGTAAGGATTATAATAAATAAAGTAATATGAAGAACATATTACATAATTTATGGCATCTCAAAGATACGTATATATAGAGGATATATATTAAAACATATACATGTCTATCTATACATAGGAAAAATATAAAAACATAAAATGTAATATTTATTCTACTGTTATATTTCTACTATCACTCTAGTTATTGCTTGCAGCAAAATAAAATAAAAATTCATATTATGTAACCTGTGACCTTTATTATGTATAATTTACTTACATGAAGAAAATTGTATGTGAAAATTTATGCATTTGATTTTGAGTTCTATAGGACTTTAGAAAATGAAAACGTCATGATGGATGTTTTCATATTATTCATATTCAAATAATATTTTGTTTTTAGGGTGCATCCTATAGGTCATACAATATTTTATTTTATTTTATTTTTATTGCAGCATATTTTGAGGGTACAAATGTTTAGGTTATGTATATTGCCCTTGTCCCACCCAAGTCAGAACTTCAAGCATGTCCATCCCCCATTAAGTGTCAATATATCCATCACCCCCCCATCTGCCCGATACCCAATGAATGTTATTACTATAAATGCACTCAAGTGTATATCAATTGATATCAATTTTATGGTGAGTACATGTGGTTCTTGTTTTTCCATTCTTGGGATACTTCACTTAGTAGAATGGGTTCCAGCTCTATCCAGGAAAATACAAGAGGTGGTAGATCACCATTGTTTTTTGTGGCTGAGTAGAAGAACTCCATGGTATACATATACCACATTTTATTAATCTACTCATATATTGATGGACAATTGGATTGTTTCCACATCTTTGCAATTGTGAATTGTGCTGCTATAAACATTCTAGTACAGATGTCTTTTGTATAGAATCTCTTTTTTTTCTTTTGGGTAGATACCCAGTAATGGGATTGCTGGATCAAATGGTAAGTCTACTTGTATTTCTTTGAGGTATCTCCATATTATTTTGCACAGAGGTTGTACTAGTTTGCAGTCCCACCAGCAGTATATGAGTATTCCTATCTCTCCACATCCATGCCAACATTTATTGTTTTGGGACTTATCTCTATTATCACTGGGGGTAAGTGATATCTCATTGTGGTTTTGATTGGCATTTCCCTGATGATAAGAGATGTTTATCATTTTATCATATGTTTGTTAGCCATTAGTTTATCTTCTTTTGAAAAGTTTCTATTCATGTCCTTTGCTCACTTTTTGATAGGATTGTTTGATTTTTTTCTTGCTGATTTTCCTGAGTTCTATATAGATTCTAGTTATCAGGCCTTCATCATATGTTTAACATGCAAATATTTTCTCCATTCTGTAGGTTGTCTGTTTGCTTTCATGATAGTTTTCTTGGCTGTGCAGAAGATTTTTAATTTGATCAGGTCCTGTTTATTTACTTTTGTTGTTGCTGTGATTGCCTTTGTGGGTCTCCTTCATAAATTCTTTGCCTATGCCAACGTCCATAAGTGTTTTTCCAACATTTCCTTCTGGAATTCTAATAGTTTCACACCTTAGGTTTAAGTCTGTTATCGACCATGAGTTGATTTTTGTGAGAGGTGAAAGGTGTGGGTCCTGTTTCACTCTTCTACATGTGCCTTCCTATTTTCCCAGCACCATGTATTGTATAAGGATTCTTTTCCCCAGAGTATGTTTTTGTCTGCTTTGTCAAAGGTTAGATGGCTATATGAGGATGGTTTTATATCCATTGGTCTATGTCTCTGTTCTTGTGCTAATATCATACTGTTTTAGTTACTATGGCCTTGCAGCATAGCCTGAAGTATGGTAAATTGATGCTTCCCATTTTGTTCTTATTGCCTAAAATTGCTTTTGCTAAATGGGGCTTCTCTGGTTCCATACAAAGTGTAAAATTATTTTTTCTATATCTGTGAAAAATGATGTTGGCAATTTAACAGGGATTGCATTGAATCTGTAGATCACTTTGGGTAGTATAGATATTTTAGTAATGTCGATTCTGTGGACCCTTGAGCATGGTATGGTATTCCACCTCTTTATGCCCTCTGCTATTTCCTTCCTCAGTATTTCGTAGTTCTCCCTATCAAGGTCCTTTACCTCCTTAGTTAAATATATTCCTAGGTATTTTATTTTCTTTGTTGCTATTGTGAAGGGTATTGAGTCTTTGATTTGGTTCTCATTTTGACTGTTGCTGGTGTATAGGAATGCTACTGATTTCTGTACATTGATTTTGTAACCTGAGACTTTCCTGAATTTTTTTTTTTTATCAATTCCTGTATTCTCATAACAGAATCTTTGTTGTTTTCTAGATATACAATCATACCATGAGCAAAGAGCAATATTTTGACCTCTTCTGCCACCATATGGATGCCCTTGATTTCTTTCTCTTGTCTGATTGCCATGTCTAGGATTTCCAGCACTATATTGAATAGAAGTGGTGATAAAGGGCAACCTTGTCTGGTTTCAGTTCTAAGTGGAAATGCTTTCAGTTTTTCCCCATTCAGTATGATGTTGACTGTGGGTTTGTCATATATGTCTTATATCATTTTTAGGTAAGTCCCATATAAGCCTATGTTTTTAAGCATTTTTATCATAAAAGGGTGCTGAATTTTGTCGAATGCTTTTTCTGTGTCTATTGGGAGAATTATATGGTCTTTGTTTTTGCTCTATTTATGTAGTTAATTACATTTATAGGTTTGCATACGTTGAAACATCCCTGCATCTCTGGGATGAAACCCAGTTGGTCATGATGGATTATTTTTTTGATAAGCACCTGAATTTGGTTTGCTAGGATTTTGTCAAAAAATTTTGCATATATATTCATAACGGATATTGTTCTGTAGTTTATTATTTGCGTCTTTCCTGGTTTTGGTATCAGGGTCATGCTGGCTTCATAAAATGTGTTGGGGAGGATTCCTTCCTTACTGATGTTGTGGAATAATTTCTGCAAGATAGGCACCAGTTCTTTGTAGGTGTGGTAAAATTTGGGTGTGAAACCACCTGGTCCAGGACTTTTCTTTTTAGGAAGGATTTTTATTACTGTTTCAATTTCAGTACTTGATATTTGTTTGTTCAGGAATTCTATTTCTTCCTGGTTGAGCCTAGTGAGGCTGTGTGTTTCTAAATAATTGTCCATTTCCTCCATGTTTTCCATTTTGTGTGCATAGAAGTTTTTGTAGTATTCATAGATGATATCTTGTATCTCCATGGCATCAGTTGTAATTGCTCCTTTTTTCTTCCTGATGGAGCTTATTAGAGTTCTTTATTTTCTGTGTTTTGTTAATCTAGCCAAAGGTATGTCAATTTTGTTTATTTCTTCAAAAAACCACCTTTTTGTTTTATTAATCTTCTATATAGTTTTTTGGTATTAATTTCATTTAGTTTGATCTTTGTTTTTTTCTTTTCTTTTGGTGGGTTTGGGGTCAGTTTGCTCATCCTTTCCCAGTTCTTTGAGACAGTTCATTAGATTGTTTATTTGTGATTTTTATGTCTTTCTGATGTAGGCATTTATGGATATAAATTTTTTTCCTCTCAGGACTTCTTTAGCTGTGTCCCACAGATTTTGATAACTTGTGTCTCTTTTATCATTTAGTTCAAAGAATCTTTTGATTTCCACCTTGATTTCCTCCTTAACTCAATAAGTGTTCAGCAGAAGGTGGTTTAGTTTCCATGACTTTGTGTAGAGATGAGACTTTCTCTTGGAGTTGGTTTCTAATTTTATTCCACTGTGGTCTGAGAAGATGCATGGTATAATTTCTATTTTTTTTTTAAATTTTTTGAGACATGCTTTGTGGCCTAGGATATGGTCAGTCTTAGAGAATGTCCCATAAGTGGAAGAGAAAAACATATATTCATGATTTTTGGGTAGAATATTCTGTAAATGTCAGTCTGGCCCATTTGTTCTAGAATTCTGATTAAGTCCAATGTTTCTTTATTCATTTTGTGTTTGGAGGATCTGTCCTGTTCTGTCAGAGGGCTGTTGAAGTCTCTGTCTATTATGGTGTTGCTGTTTATCATTTTCTTTAGATCAAGTAGGATTTTCTTTATGATTTTGGGTGCACCTGAGGTACGTGCATAAATATTTAGAATTGTATGTTTTCTTGTTGAATTGCATCCTTCTCCATTATACAATGACCCTCTTTGTCTTTCATCACTTTTGGTGATTTGAAGACTAAGTTATCTGAAATCAGAACTGCCATGCCAGCTTTCTTTTGACTTCTGTTTGTTTGAAATATGGCTTTCCTTCACTTCATCTTGAGTCTGAATGCATCCTTGTGGGGAACATGTGTTTCCTGAAGACAGCAGATACTTGGTTTGTGTGTATTTATCCATTCACCCAGCAGATGTATCCTTAGTGGGCAGTTCAAGCCATTCTCATTTCTTGACAGAATTGACAATTGGGGCGGATTTCTGCTCATCCTGTTGAATTGAACTTTGTTGCTTTGTTTTCTCTCTTTAGCCATTGTGGTATCTGGCCTTTTGAATGATTTTACATTTGTGAGTGTTTATTGTGCTGATCCATTCATAAGACAGTTTTGAGTACTTCCTGGAGGGCAGGTCTTGTCTTGATGAATTCCATTAGTCTTTTCTTGTCTGAGATAGTCTTTATTTCTCCTTCATATACAAAACTTAATTTTATGGGGTATAAGATTCTAGGGTGGGCATCATTCTGTTTGGGAAATGTGAGAAAGGGGCCTCAGTTTCTTCCTGCTTGTAAGGTCTCAGTTGAGAAGTCTGACATTATTATGATGGGTTTTCCTTTGTAGGTTACATGCTTTGTTTGCCTTACAGCTCATAGGAAGGCCTCTTTTGTGGTTATTTTGGTCAGTCTCATGACTGTGTGTCATGGTATCTTCCTATTTGCATTGAATCTCTTAGGAGTCTTTTGAGCTTCCTGTACCTGCATAGGTAGATATTTAGCAAGGCTTGGTAAATTTTACTCTATTATATCCTCAAATAACTTATCCAACCATTGTGTACTTTCTTATTCACCCTCATGAATGCCTATGATTCTCACATTAGGCCTCTTCACATAATCCCACAATTCTTGTAGGCTTTGCTCTTTTCTCTTATTTCTCTGCCCTATCTCTGTGACTGATTTGTTTAATAGAAAGGTGTTATCTTCAATCCCTGATATTCTTTCTTCTGTTTGATCTACTGTGTTCTTCTGGCTTTCCACTGTGTTTTGTAATTCCTTTAATATATTCTTCATTTCCAGAAGTTTGGTTTGATTTTTCTTTAATATTTCAATTTCTTTAGTGAATTTTTTTCTAAGTCCTGGATTTTTTTTTAATGGTTTCTTTGTGTTGGTTATCCATTTTTTCTTGCATATCATTGAGTTTTCTTACAATCCATGTTCAAAATTGTTCTGTCATTTTAGTGTTCTGAATTTGGTTTATGTCCATTGCTAGAGAGCTGGTGTTCCCATTTGGTGGTGTGCTTTCTGTTTGATTCTTAATACTTCCAGAGTTCTTTCGCTGATTCCTTCCCATCTGGATCAGCTGTTGCTTCTTACCTTTAGATTTTTGTTTGAATAACAACATGCCCTGTTTAGTCTCTGTGTGAGTGCGTGGTATTTGTGGGTGTGATTTTACCACAGCCTGTATGATGAGTAAGTAGATGCACTTAAAGGGTGTGCAGAATGACCTCCCTGTCAGTAGGTGGCACTTGCTGGGAGGAGTAGGCTGCAGTGCTACTTTTGGGTACTGTAACCAGCTCTTGTTCTGCTGGAGAGGCACTCTGGTGCCTCAGGTGGTGGGTGGTATCCTTGGACTTCCAGGTGTGTCCTTATTCTCTACCTCAGTAAGGGCAGGTGGGGGAGTGAGGCTTGGCAGAGCTGGATTGGGTGAGCCTTCCCTCAAGCTCCACAAATGCTGTTAGTGGGGGTCAAAGTTCTGTTGTCTGCTTCTGGACAAAGCCACCAGGGAGGGGCTGAAATGGCCCCTCTCAGCCAAAATCCTGCATATTGGGGTGGGGCTGTATGAGACCTGCAGTCTGAAGCAGGCCTCACTCCTTTCCACTCTTCCCTATTCCACTATTTCTCCCAGGTCTCTGCCAGCAGGAAGGACCTCCAGCCAGTGGATCTCCCCTGGCTGTCACGCTGGCCAGGAGGGTCCCTGCCCAGGATAGCAGCCTCAGCGGGGTACATGGCCCTCCCATGGGAGGAGGGCTGCCCCTCAAGCATGCTGATCTGCCCCTGAAGGCACACACACCTCAGTAGGTTCATCCACAATTATACCCTCTGTGCCCCGGGGCAATGTGATTGAGACCTGGGTGTATGGGATCTTGTCTGCAGGCCTGTCCCCTGGACTCTGGAGGTTCATCTCTAACTCTGCCAGGGAGGGGAGTGCTGGTTTCAAGTCACTCACAGGGTGCCCAGCCTGGATCAATGTCTCTACATTTTGGGATTTTCACCACTCTCCTGGAGTCACCAGGCAAGTGGCACCTGAGAGGACTGGTGGGTAAGGAGCTCATAATTTGAGTACCCCTCAGTCTGCTGTAAGGCCCCAAAAGAAAAGGTCCCATACCCTGCAGATACCTGTGGGTGGTGGCTAAATTACTTCTCTTGGCAGCTGCAGGTAGGGAAGGGGAAGGAGAGAATGAAGCAATATTGTGTCTGTTGATCAGCTCAGGTCTGGGGGCCAGGAGGTGCCTGAGGGAGTTGGGATCCTGGTGCTCTGTCTGCAAGAGGCTGACTACTTACTGGGAGAAGCCTTCTCTGGGCTGGTGTGGGCAGGTTGCTCCAGCAGCTCAGGGGTCCACCAGCTGGCCAAGATGCAAGGGAAGGGGAATTTAACCGCTCCACCTACCCTTGTCTCTGGTCTCCTAGCCTCTTGGGGGACTTTCTCCTTCCAGTTGTCCTCCACAACTTCTTCCCATGGAGTCTGTTGTATTTTCAGGCACCCCTCCTTCTGACCCTCATCTGATCTATGTTTATCCTCCTGTTTTTTTTTTTTTTTAATTTCTTCTAAAATCTGTCTTTCTTGCAGAGATACTCTGGCTGGAGATTTTTCTCATCTTCCATCTTTCAGGCTTCTCGTCATACAATATTTTCCAGTTCAAGACAATGATATCAGATGGTGGACACATTTTTAGGATAGGCACAGAAGTACCTTGAAAGAAAATGAGAGGCTGAATCTCAAGCAGATGATGAAGATTAATGTTGATTTGGCTGGAGACAGTTGGTGAGAGAAGACCTGATATTAAAGATTTAGAAGAGGGCTAGGTGGTTGAGGACTTAGTGCTTAAGCATTCAAAAAGTTTCTGAGTCACACATGACAGTTTATATTATAAATACACCCTATTAAATTGAGACATTGGTAAATGCATGGATTCCTGCATTTCTCAGTTCCTGTGACTTGCTGATAGCTCATGATTGCTATGTCTGGCCTGGAGATGTCTAGAAAGGGATACTTTGCTTATATCATTTATCTTTGCTGCTTGTGGTGGTTGACTTTATAGTGAAAGACCATACCTATGATTTCTGAGATGGTTACCACACACAAAGAGAAAGGGAACATTCAATTTAGATATTGAAATTAACTCAACAAAAGCAACAGCATTGGAAGAAAAACAATTCATTCTATCAAACATTAGTAAAATCATTTTCTTTTTATCCTCCTGTTTCATTTCATGTCTTGTGCTTTGTTTTGTATTTATTTCTTTTTCAAGCAGTAAGTTTTCATGGAAAAATGTAATCACACTTCAAGTGATTTCATTTTGTTGGGGTTGTTTCCCCAAACTCAAACTGGCCTTCTTCTCTTGTTCCTTATAATCTTCATATTCGTCCTCGCTTCCATGGGTAACTTGGCCATGATTCACCTCATACGTGTGGATCCCCGTCTCCACACGCCAATGTACTTTCTGCTCAGCCAGCTCTCCCTCATGGACCTGATGTACATCTCCACCACCGTCCCCAAGATGGCTTTCAACTTCCTCTCTGGCCAGAAAAGCATCTCCTTCCTGGGATGTGGTGTGCAAAGCTTCTTCTTCGTGACCATGGCTTGTTCTGAAGGCTTACTCCTGGCCTCCATGGCCTACGACCGTTACGTGGCCATCTGCCACCCCCTCCATTATCCCATCCGCATGAGTAACAGGATGTGTGTGAAGATGATCATAGGGTGTTGGACAGTGGCGTCCATCAACTCCTTGGCACACACAGTCTATGCCCTCCATATTCCTTACCGCAGGCCTAGGGCCATTGATCATTTCTTCTGTGATATCCCGGCCATGTTGCCTCTTGCCTGTATGGACACTTGGGGCTATGAGTACATGGGTTTTTTGAGCACAATCCTCTTTCTCCTTCTTCCCTTCCTGGGTATCACTGCTTCCTATGGCCGGGTCCTATTTGCTGTCTACTGTATGCACTCAAAAGAAGGAAGAAAAAAGGCCTTCACCACCTGTTCAACACATTTAATTGTAGTGATCTTTTACTATACACCTTTTGTCTATACCTATCTTCGGCCCAAGAATCTCCGCTCACCAGCAGAGGATAAGATTCTGGCAGTTTTCTACACCATCCTCACTCCCATGCTCAATCCCATTATCTATAGCCTGAGGAATGAAGAAGTCTTGGGGGCCATGACAAGAGTGTTTGGGATATTCTCCTCCCTGAAAAAATGATCATGGCTGTCCCTACTTTCCTTTATATATTTCCCTTTTACCTGTTGATTAGAACACCCTAGAACAGAGTTGTTTGATAGAAATATACTTTAAAATTTTCCAATAGACACATTTAATCAACTATATTAACTTAAATAATGTATTTGTTAAATTCGAAATGACATTATTACCAATATTAACATAACAATATTGATATTAATTATGTAGTATATTTTAATAAATATTCAATATATTTATATATATTAATATTAACCAATAATATGTATAATCATATAAAATATACTTTCTACATGTAATTAACATAAAATTACTAATGCCATTTTTACTTTGTTTTCATTCTAAGTCTTCAAAGTCTTGTATTTATTTTATACTTAGAGCACACTGCAATTTGGACTTTACAAATTTCAAGCATATAATAGCGACAAAGACCTGTGTCCATGGTTTTGGATAGCATAGCCTTAGAGCATCCAATAAATGTTTTCAGAAGTTGCATATTTGTGTTTGTGTGTGTGTTATGTGTGTAGTGTATAAAATCTATTTGTGGTGTACAAGATACTGATGGTGGGATGAGAAGTAGCATGCAAAATGAGCCTGCTAAAGTGCTGTTTATAAGTTTGCTACTCTGTTCTGCTCATTTTTAGCATGTAATTATTACTGTAATTGACATCTTGTGTCCATTTTATCTTTTTCTGAAACTTTTCAGAGACAACTTATTTGATTTAGGATTTTTCTTATTTTAATGAAAATATTGAGATTAAATAACCAGAATAAGGATATGAGTATGATCTACATTCAAGTTATAAAACTATATATTAATATTAAAAGGACCTCCACAAAGTTATTTGTACTTAAATAAGTTATTTACTTAAAGGCAGGGAGATAAATGACTGGATAGCTACCATATATGACATATAAATTGTGCACAAGGATTTCAGATTTCAGATATGATATCTAAAATATAAATATGACCTTGCACTGATTAGAGTTTGATGCTAATATATCTAATGTTGTGTTTAATGAAAGTTTGACAATTTTTATTTTACTAATGCACTCAAATTACTTCAAGTCTATCCATATATGGATTTATTTCAGGTTTTGATGTTTATAGAAAAAAATTAAGTCTCAGAAGGATCTATCCCTTTCATTTATTGCCCAGGTTCATGCTCTCAATATCTTTCTCTGGCCTCTTAATACCTTTTTAAGTGTTTTCATGTCTTGAGTCCATTTCAAACTTAAAATATATCCAATTCATTCCCATCCAAATTATTTTCCTAAAATACAGATTTGATCTTGTCATTCCACAATCTCTGATTTCCCATTGGATTCACAGTGCCTTGCTACCTTAAATTTATATCCAAATGCTTTTTAAAATATACATTATATCTGTTTCTATCACCCAATCCACAAACTTAGTGCCATGGTTTCTCTAGACTTTACCCTGTCCATAAAGTTGTCTATTCATCTATAGGTCTGAAACTTAACTCAGACCATTTTCCACTCCTGGAAAATTCTGTTCCACATATCTCATGACTGCCAATCTGACTTGTACCTTTTCATTAAGACATAACTGAAAATGCATATCCCACCAGCCACCTGTAGTTCCAGCTATTTGAGAGGCTGAGTTGGGAGGATCAATTGAGCAGAAGAGTTTGGAACAAATAAGGAACTCTAAAAAACAAACAAAAAAATCCAAAGGACCTTAAGTCCCATCTTCTGGCATCCACAGCTTGTATCTCCTTCCCCCAAATGTCCTTTCCTGTAGTGCTTATGGTAACATATTTTATTGACACTTCTTCATGTCTATGCCTATGTCTCCTTATAAATTTAAACTCATAAAATATTGTAATAATTGTAATAATTAGGATGATAATACCTGGTAATATTTACTAACTGTAAATGCTTCTCCTGCATATATAAGTTATGTTTCTCTACAATACTATGGTTCTGATATTTGTTCCATGTTGAGTGAACACTGAGGGTTGGTGAGACTAAATAAATGAACTAAAAACTGCAAAGAAAAGAAAATTGCCTTAGCTCACAGAACTGGGAAGGGAAACAATTTTGAAGACAGTTTTATTTGCATCAGGGCTGAGGCTCTGAGTCTCCATGTTACTTGCCTCTGCATGAACTAGAGCATCAGGATTTGATCTGGGAGCCCCCACAGAAGAATGGAGTGCTATGCCATGCATTGCTGGGGGACATTTGTTTTTAGTATGTTCTTTGTGTTTATGTGATGAAAGTTCAGGGAAATTGTGAACATGCTACATGACAGATCCAGGGGAAAATAGAAGCAGATGATTTCTCACACACAGTTAAGGATTCATTGCTTGGAGTTTCATTTTACTTATTCAAATGAGTGATCATTGTCCTGTTGAATTTAAAGAATGTGTAAAAATTTTTTGCTCCCATTAGGACTTCTAGGATTATTTTTTATGTTTTGCTTTTGGGTTTTTAGAGCTTTTACATTTTTTCAGTATCAAAAAATCACCAATGGCATCATTCTTCACTTAGTAAAAAGTATAATATATCCTTGTATATCCTGGAGAAATTAAACAAATTGATTAGTCTGTCTAAAACAACAGCAATAAGCAACAACAACAATGCTGATGGGATAACACCAAGCTAAAAAAATAGCCTCTAGAATTACCACCAGGCAAATACAATTGTGAAGTTGCTGAAGTTTTCACCCTGATTTATTCCTTATTATTCAAGCCATACACTGTACCCTCCCTATGTGAAGCATTCTTGTTACTGTGGGTAAAGAAATGAATAAATGGGTAAAGTCTTTTACCTTGTGGAGCTCAGATGCTGGTGCTAGGTATAAACACATAAGAACACATTGTATGATCACACTGGGCAGTGACAATGTAAGGGAGAAAACTGTTACATGATTTGTCACACAGAGCAAGCAGAGAGGCCACTCAGTCATGATGAAAGCAAGGACAAACCTCAAGGATTACCCCCCAAACCCTATGAAGCCTGAGGAAGGAGAGCAATAGGAGGCAGTGAGCAGAGAGAGGGTAGAACACATAGATCAGATCTGTACCACGGTGAGGGCAGAGCAAAGAATATGGACTTTATTCTAAATGAGGCAGAAGCCCTACAGGGAAATATTTTCTAAAGTACAACCATCTGCATCATCTTGGCCAGTCAAATGGAGTGAACGCTACATAAATATCTGGAAGTGTGGCAAAATGGAAACCTGTATCACACACAGCCACTCTTTCCAAAGAATGCCATGTCGAGCCCATAAAAACAGGCATTTATTTTCTTTTAAATTTTAGTTTTGAGTTTGTTGCTGTTGTTGTTTGTTTTTAAGACAGAGTCTTGCTCTGTGGCCCCTGCTAGACTGCAGAGACATCATCATAACTCACTGTAACCTCAAACTTCTGGGGCAAGCGATCGTCCTGCCTCAACCTTCTGAGTAGGTGGGAATATAGGCACGTACCATGACAATGGACAAATTTTTCTCTGTTTAGTTAGAAATGGGCCTGGCTCTTGCTCAGGCTTCTCTTTACTCCTGAGCTCAAGTGATCCTTCCCTCTCGGCCTCCCAGAATGCTAGAATTACAGGTCTGAGCCACTGTGCCTGGCCATAAATTTTATTTAATTCTTGTAGAAATTTCGAACTCTAAGTGGCTTTTAGGAATGACAATTATTTGCATGTCCTGAAATATTGTTCTATAGCATGTAGGATAAGTAAATTTAGTAATATACAGTTGTCCCTTGAACCACATGGGTTTGAACTATGCAGGCCACTTATTGATGGGTTCTTCAGGGCAGACTGCAGGACTTGAATATGTGTGGACTTTGTTATACGTGAAGGGTCCTGGAACCAAACCCCCACATACACTGAGGGATGTCTGTATTGTAGATTGTAAAATAGCTAGAAGAGATGGTTTTCATTGTTCTTATTACAAATAAATAATAAATGTTTAAGGTGATGAATATGTTAATTATCCTAATTTGATCATTAGACAATGTACACATGTACGAAAACATCACATTTTGCCCCATATACATGCAAAAATAGTTTTCTAATAAGTAAATAAAAGAGTCTTGTTCAGTCATGAGGCCAGATGCTGCATTTTTTGTTATTGCTCTTCCTCAATCTCCTTTCCAATTCCAAGAACAAATGAGCCACGTAATTAGAGTAAAATAGGAATGGGGTCTTATTATGACACCTCTTGATGAAGTGGCCAATGACATTGAGGTTGCTAATTTCTTCCAACTAAAAGATTCCAGCCTGGGACAGAAAAATATGGTCATGGACCACCACGTTGGAGGGATAGATAATTGTTCAAAAATTAGATTCTGCTAGTCCTTCCAAAGCAAAAACCTTCACAGGCCATTATTTCTATTTTGCTTTTAATTGAAAAATAATTGTATATATTTAGGGGGTACCATATGATATCTTGATATATTTCTATAATGTATTAACAGAATGGTTAAATCAGGCTAACTAAGAAACATTACTTCACTCATCTTTTCTGTGGTAAAAACACTTAAATTCCATTTTTAGCCACTTTGAAATATATAATACATTATTGTTTATTATAGTCACCATTCTGTGCAATAGATCACTAAAGCTTATTCGTCTGGTCTGACTGAAACTTTGTACCCTTTGATAAAGAACTCTCCTTTTCCCATCCACCCCTGCCCCCAGCCTCTGCTAACCATTATTCTATGCTCTGCTTTTATGAGTTCAACTTCTTTAGATTCCACATATAAGTGAGATCACGTGGTATTTGTATTTCTGTGCCTGGCTTATTTTACTTAGCATAACGTCCCTCAAGCTAATCCATATTCTCACAAGTGACAAGATCTCTCCCATTATTGAAGGCTGAGTACTATCCCGTTGTGTATATATACCACATTTTCTTTATTAGTTCATCTGAGGATAGACACCTAGGTTGCTTCAAAATCCTAGCTATTGTGAATAATGCTGCAATAAACATGGAAGTGAAGATATCTCTTTGGCATACTGATTTCAATTCCTTTCAATATATATTCAGAAGTGGGATTAATGGATCACATAGTAATTCTGTTTTTAGTTTCCTGAGGAACCTTCACGTTGTTTTCCAAAACAGCTGTATTAAGTTACATTCCCACCAAGAATACACAAGTGTTTCCTTTTCTCCACACTTTTACCAATATCTACTATGTTTTGCTATTTATTTATTCAGTTTTTTTAGACAAAATCTTGCTGTGTTGCCTGGGGTAGAATGCCATGGCATCAGCCTAGCTCATAGCAACTTCAAACTCCTAGGCTCAAGTGATCCTCGTGCCGCTGCCTCCTGAGTAGCTGGGACTACAGGTGCACAATACCATACCTGACTATTTTTTTCTATTTTTAGTAAAGATGGAATTTTGTTATTGCTCAATGTGGTCTCAAACTCCTGAACCCCCACAAATGACCCCCCTGCCTTCCCCTCCCATATAGCTAGGATTGCAGGTAAGAGCCATTGTTCCCAGCTTTTGTTTTTCTTTTTGATAATAGCCATTCTAACAGTTGTGAGGCAATATCTCATTGTGGCTGATCAGTGATGATAAGCATTTTTTTTCCCTATATCAGTTAAGCCTTTGTATGTCTTCTTTTGAGAAATGTCTATTCAGATCCTTTGCCCATTTTTTTTTATTGGGTTATTTATTTTCTCACCATGGAGTTGTCTGGGTTTCTTATATATTTTTGATACTAGCCCCTTATCAGATATAAGGCTTGCAAATATTTTCTACCTATCCATGGCTTGTCTCTTCACTCTACTAATTGTTTCCTTTGCTGTGAATAAGCTTTTTAGTTTCATGCACTCCCATCTGTCTATTGTTTGTTTTTGTTGCCTGTGCTTTTGGGATCATAGCCAAGAAATTATTGTCCAGAGCAATGTTGTAGAGAATTTTCCCTATTTTGTTCTAGTAGTTTTATAGTTTCCAGTATTACATTTGTCTGTAATCTATTTTGAGTTGATTTTTGTATATGGTGTGAGATTAGGGTCCAATTTTATTCCTCACAATGGAGGATATTTGATTTTCCCAGTACCATTTGTTGAAGAGACTGTCCCATCTCCATTGTGTGTTCTTGATACCTTTGTCAAAAATGAAGTGATCACAAATGTGTGGGTTTCCATAAGGCATTTTTATAATCAGTCCTTGGCCAAACTGACTATTATTTTGTGAGCCAGAAGCCCACTTTTGTAAAGCACAGAGAAGTGGGTCCTTTCAACATTAGCATTGCTTGCATCACGTTAGGCAAAGAAAATCATAATTCCCTCTAGAATTATGTTTGTTGTCCTGATCAACCCAATCACCTTGCTCAGATTTGTTTTATTGTCAGTTTCTTACTGAGACTATTCTTAGGCTAACTTCTTAAAAATGCAATCACTTCCCCCTCATTTTGTACCTCCATCATTAACAGCATCAATTTTCCACATGAACACTCTTTATTTATGAAAAATATCAATACATTTACTCTATTGTCTATTTTCCCCATAACATTTATTCACAGTATTTTCACTAGTGCTTATATCTGGCAAATAGTAGGAGCTCAATAAAACAGTTAGTGGATCACATCACTCTGATGCAACTAATGAGTATGAAAATCAGGGTTTCTGATGTTGAGAAAATAATAAATATGCTCCCTGCTGGGTTGCTGAGAAAGGTAAAATATAAGCAAGAGCTTTTAAGCTAAAAGACAATAATCACAGTCAAGACATGTATGTATGTAAGTTATGAAATAAAGATCAAGAGAAAATTGATAAAGAGCTGGAAGAAAGCCATTGGAGGTAAGGACTTATGTGGTATTTAAAGAGGTATATTTTTTCTTTCAACAGTATGTACTATATAATCTGTAAGAGTAAATTTGATTTTAAAATTAAAATTATTTTTTAAAAATTTAATCTGATTCCCAAAACATGCTAATAAATTCAAAAAGTACTCAAGCTGTTTCTAAAATTTTATTATATGTGAGATTAATATGCAAAAACTGTCAGATAAAAACTGCAAAAATGATAGACTGTTACTGAACTAAAAAGTAATATATTAAAATATACTATAAAGTAATAAAAATCAAAATTATATGCTTATTGACATTTTCAACTTCCAGAGAGGAGAGCTTGTACAATTAATCTTGTTGGAACAACTATTAACCAACAGTGGAAAAAAACAAAACAAAAATTTGATGTCAACATTAAGATTTACAACAAAACAAACTCCAAATGGGCATTAGAATTAAGTTAATAAAAAACAGAACTTAAAAAGTTTAAATCTTAGAGCATAAAAATTATTTAAAAATATGATATAAAATTCATAATTTATCAAAGATGTATTGATAAATTTGACTATTTTTAAACATCTCTAGATTACAGCAATCATTACCATGAAAAACAAAAGACAAATAAAACGTAACACAAGATTTAATTATATGGCACAGACACAGATTCATACTGGAAATATAAGGGGTTTCAAACATTAACATAAAAAATACCCTACAACTCAATAATAAATAACACTTCTCAGAAAAAAAATACAATGGCTATAAAAAATACAGAAAGATTTTTAATCTCATGAAAATTTAAACTGCACTGAGAAATTAATATTCCCTTTAAAGTTGAGAACTATCAAAAATGCACTACAGCACGATGTGTTTTGTTGGTAGGAAATGGTAGACATATTCAAATGTACTGCTATTGGTGTAAATTTGTATAACCTTTTGGAAGAATTATCTAATGAATAGATAGATTAACTAGAGTATATATATCCATGGGTATATATATATGCACAAACACATTAGGTAATTTTAATTATATATAGTACCTAAATATATAAGTATATATATAATATAATACTTAATATACTTATATATAATTTATCATTATATATTGTATATACTTATAAATCATATATTACTATATATTTACTCATATTATATATGTCATATATACTTATGTATATAAACTATATATAACTTATATATAACATATAACTTCTATAAATACTTGAATAAGCATATATATAATGACATACCATACATACATTTATAGAAATATATACTTATATAAGTATACAGAAATATATGTATTTATATATCCATACAGTAATATACACATATGTATAAACTTACAAAAAAGTTTGAACATGTATACCAAAGACATATAGAAGAAAGTTCATAGCAGTGCTACTCAAAATAGTCAGAAACTGAACATGTCCACCAAGAGTAGAATGAATAAATGAACTATGATCTATTAACATAAAATGCAGTATTAATATTAACCATTGTTCTAGTAATCAGATAAATCTAAAGTATAATAGCACTGCCATGTAATAGTACTACATGTACCAGAATTATTAAATTTTAAAAATAATAAATGAAATATACAGAAAAAAAGTGTGGATTATAAATTTGATCATTATGACTTCTAAAGTCTTCTTATAGAGTACAAACTTTACAATCTTTGGAATCAGTTTGATATTATCTATTAAATTTGGAAATATACTTTCCCTGTAACCCAGCAGTTGTGGGTATATAACCAATCAGAGTTCTTGCACAGAAAGACCGATAGATCTTTGTGATCTTTCATCTCTTTGGTTAACATATTCCTAGGTATTTTATTTTCTTTGTAGCTCCTGGAACTGGTATTGAGTCCTTGATTTGATTCCCAGGTTGACTGTTATTAGAATATAGGCATGCTATAGACATGCTACTGATTCATGTATATTGATTTTGTTACCTAAGATTTTGCTGAACATATTTATCAATTCTATGAGTCTTTTGGTAGAGATTTTAGGGTTTTCTAGATATAAGATTATGTCATCAGCAAACGGGGATAGTTTGACTTCTTCTTTCCCAACTTGGATGTGCTTTATTTTTTTCTCTGGCCTGATTATTCTGGCTAGGACTTCTAGCACTATGTTGAATAGAAGTGATGACACTGGGCACTCTTATCTTGTCCCAGTTCTTAAGAGGAATATTTTCAACTTTGCTCTATTCTATGTATGTTGGCTGTGGGTTTGTCAATATGGCTTTTATAATTTTGAGATATGGCCCTCCTGTGCCTAGTTTGTTGATTTGCATATATTGAACCACCCTTGTATCCCTAGGATGAAACAAACTTTACCATAGTGAAATATCTTTTTAGTGTGCTGTTGAAATCAGTTTGCAAGTATTTTGTTGAGGATTTTTGCATTTATGTTCAAAAAAATATTTCTCTGTAGTTTTGGTTTTTTGTTATGTCCTTTCCTGGCTTTGGTATCAAGGTGACACTGGCTTCATAGAATGAGTTAGAAATGATTCCCTTCTTCTCAATGTCATGGAAAAACTTCTGTAAAATAGTAACCAATTCTTCTTTGTAGATGTGGTAGAATTAAATTGAAGCCACCTGGGTTGGGGCTTATTTTTGGGGAGAGGCTTTTTTATTACTGCTTTAATCTCACTACTATTATTCTTCTTTTCAGGGTTTCCATTCCTTAGTGATTCAGACTTGGGAGGTTGTGTGTTATCAAGAATGTATTCATTTTTTTCAATGTTTTCTAGTTGGTGTGGATGGAGGTAGTATTTATGGATGGTGTTTTGTGTTTCTGCAGTATCAGTTGTAATGTCTCCTTTTTCATTTCTGATGTAGCTTATTTGAGTCTTTTCTCTGCTATTTGTTGTAAATCTGGATACTTGTCTATATATTTCTTTAGTCTTTTCAAAGAACCACCTTTTTATTTTATTGATCCTTTGTATTGTGGGGTTTTGTTTTTCCATTTCTTTTAGATCTTTTCTCAGCTTTGTTATTTATTTTCTTCTGATGGTTTTGTCTTTGGTTTGATCTACTTTATCTAGCTCCTTAATGTGACCTTAGCTTGTTATTTTGTGTTCTTTGTGTCTTTTTGATGGAAGCATTTAAGGCTATTAATTTCCCACTAGGACTGCTTTTGATGTATCCAATAGACTTTGAAATCTGTGTCCCTTTGTTGTTCAGTGCAAGGAATGCTTTGATTTCCATCTTAATTTCATCATTGACCCTAGAATCATTAAGCAGCTGGTTGTTTAATTTCTATAACTTTGTGAATATTTGGGTGCTTCTCTTGGTTTTGATTTCTTATTTCATTCCACTGTGATCTGAGGAGATACATGATGTTCTCTATTTTGGGGACTATCTTATAGAATCTGTAGGTTTATATTTTTTTTTAATTTGAGAAGTCCTCAGTCATTTCTTTGACCACTTTTTACTTTTTCAGTCTTCCCTATTTTCACCTCTTTTTTGGAGTATTTGATAACATGGATATTAGATACTTTCTTTTTGTCCTAAGCCTTCTGAGTCTCTGTTCATTTGTTGTTGTGGTGGTTTCTTTTCTCTCTATATATATTTTTAAGTTGGTTAATGTCTATTTTTCTATCTTCATGTTCACTGGTTCCTTCCTATATCCTCTCCATTCAGTTGCTTAGCCCATCTAATTTTATATATATATAAATTTTTTTTAATGAATGGGATGTCTAATGTATTTCAAAATCACCTGAATTTTTTGTGAAATAAAAGCATTTAAAAAGGCCTTTGTGGGACTGCGAAAGGCTGCAGCCACAAGTGCCTAGCAGACACCAAACTGTCTCCTTTACGCGGGCGGCTGGGCTCCCTCTGTCCAGCTCTAGCAGACGCTGAACTGTCTCCTATATGCCGGCAGCTGGGCTCCCTTGGTGCCTGGCTCCTCTGGCCCCTGCTGGACCCTGAGCATTCAACCCCAGTGCCAGCGATCTGCAGATGGGCGGCCGCCATTGTCGGAGTCCACAGCCTAAACGCTGTGGAGCGGTTGGGTACTGTGCAGCTCCCTGGGTGGCTCCCTCCACTAGTCCGTGGACCCTTATTAGGAGCTGGGCCTTTGTGTGAACACTGAGTGCTTCCCCAGTCGCGAGAGAGTGGAGCATGGACCTTGCGGACATTGGGGCGGGGCGGACCATCGCCTGTGGGAGCTGCAGTGGCTGGGGCACTGGGCGAATGAGGGCGCCGCCCCCTCCCCCTAGCCACTGTCTTTTGTGCAGAGAGAGGTGGAAACCACCTCGGGAGAGGAAGAGGAGCAGCCCCCCCCCCGGGAGGTAGCAAAATCCTGAACAACACGCAAAAGGCTCCCCCTAGTGACAGAGGAGGCAGCTTACCTGGCGCGCACGGCATGCCCCTATCCAGACTAAAGCTGAAAGAAGGGATCTTCCAGATGGGAAGCGCTCAGCGAAAGAACTCTGGGAGTATAAAGAATCAAGCTGAAACCTTGCCCTCAAAGAGGATTACTAGTTCTCCACCAATTGACACAAACCAGATTCAAAATAGCATCATGTCACAGGAAGAATTTCAAACATGGATCATAAATAAGCTGAACATTTTTTTTTTTTAGATTTATTTATTTATTTATTTATTTTATTTTTTTTTATTCATGATAAATTATTAAGTGAACAGTGCAAGTTAAAAACAATAGTTTCATATTTTTTCCCCACCCCCCCTTTCCCGAGTCAGCACCTTCAAGTGTTACCACTCCCCAAACGGTGCGCAATGCACTCATTGTGTAGGCATACCCCCATCCCCTCCCCCACCCCCCACCTCAGTCTGATGTCCAATTGGTGTCGTTCCCAGATTTGTATTTAGGTGATGATCAGGGAAACCAATTTTCTGGTGAGTACATGTGATGCATGTTTTTCCATTCTTGGGATACTTCACTTAATATAATGGGTTCCAACTCTCTCCAGGAGAACCATAGAGATGTCGTATCTTCATCATTCCTTATAATAAGCTGAACATTATGCAAGAAAAAATGGATAACCAACACAAAGAAACCACAAAAAAGATCCAGGACTTCGAAGAAACATTCACTAAAGAAATTGAAATATTGAAGAAAAATCAAACTGAACTCCTGGAAATGAAGAATTTATTCAGGGAGCTACAAAACACAGTGGAAAGTCTCAAGAGCAGGATAGATCAAATAGAAGAAAGAATCTCAGAGATCGAAGATAACACTTTCTAATTAAATAAGTCAGTCACAGAGATAGAGCAAAGAAACAAGAGAAAAGACCAGAGTCTACAAGAAATGTGGGATTATGGAAGAAGCCTAACGTGAGACTTATCAGCATTCCTGAGGGTGAAGAAGACAATAACCAAGGGTTGGATGAACTATTTGAAGATATAATTGAGGAACATTTCCCAGGCCTTGCCAAATCTCTAGATATACAGGTTCAAGAAGCTCAAAGAACCCCTGGGATATTCATACCAAATAGGAAGACACCACGTGATGCAGTTATCAGATTGACCAAAATATCCACTAAAGAGGCCCTTCTTTGAGCTGTAAGGAGAAAGAAACAAGTAACATACAAAGGAAAGTCCATCTGAATCATGCCAGATTTCTCAACTGAAACCTTACAAGCAAGAAGAGATTGGGGCCCCATTCTCACTCTTCTGAAACAGAATAATGCCCAGCCTAGAATCCTGTACCCACCTAAGCTCAGTTTTATATATGAAGGTGAAATTAAGACATTCTCAGATAAACAAAACTCAGAGAATTCACCAAGACAAGACCAGCTCTCCAAGAAGTACTCAAAACAGAATTACACATGGTCCAGCACAAGAAAGACCCACGAATGTAAAACTACTCAAGAGATAAAGATAAAAATCCAGTTATCACAATGGCTCAAGAAAGAAAACAGATCAATTAAATTCAACCCAACATGAGGAACAGCAATCTGTCTCACCTATCAGTTCTCTCATTAAATGTGAATGGATTGAATTCCCCACTCAAGAGACATAGACTGGCCCAATGGATAAACCAATACAAGCCAAGTATCTGCTGTCTTCAGGAAACTCATCTAACCTGCAAGGATGCATTTAGACTGAAAATAAAAGGGTGGAAATTGATATTTCAAGCAAATGGAAGCCAAAAGAAAGCTGGAGTGGTGATTTTAATCTCTGATAACTTAGTTTTTAAATCAACAAAAGTAATGAAAGACAGAGATGGTTACTATATACTGGTGAAGGGTACAATTAAGCAAGAAGACATAACTATACTTAATATACATGCACCCAACTTAGGTGCACCCAGATTCATAAAGCAAACCCTACTTGATCTGAACCAAATGATAGATAACAACACTTTAATAGCCAGAGACTTTAACACGCTGCTGACAGTTCAGGACAGATCCTCCAAACAAAAAATAAACAAAGAAATAATGGACTTAAATAGAATGCTAGAACAAATGGGCCTGACTGACATCTACAGGACATTCTACCCCAAAACCACTGATTATACTTTCTTCTCATCAGCTCATGGGACATTCTCCAAGATTGACCATATCCTAGGACATAAAGGATGTCTTAAAAAATTTAAAAATATAGAAATTATACCATGCATCTTCTCAGATCACAGTGGAATAAAAGTAAAAATTAACTCTAACTAGAGTTAACTCTAGAAATTCTCATTTCTACTCAAAGTCATGGAAGCTAAATAACCTTCTCCTGAACAATCATTTTATAAATGAAGAAATCAAGTCAGAAATCAGAAGATTCTTTGAATTAAATGACAAAGGAGATACAACTTATCAAAATCTGTGGGACACAACTAAAGCTGTACTGAGAGGAAAATTTATTTCCATAAATGCCTATACCAAAAAGACAGAAAACTTACAAATAGACAATCTAATGAATAGACTCAAACAGCTGGAGAAGGAAGAACAGACCAACCCCAAACCCAGCAGAAGGAGAGAAATTATTAAGATTAAATCAGAACTAAATGAAAAGGACAACAACCAAACCATAAGGGAGATTAATAAAACCAAAAGTTGGTTCTTTGAAAAAATAAACGAAATTGACACGCCTCTGGCTAGACTAACAAAGAGCATAAAAGAAATAACTCTTATAACCTCCATCAGGAACATGAAAGGAGAAATCACGACTGATGCCAAGAGATACATGATATCATCTATGAATTCTACAAAAATCTTTATGCACACAAATTAGAAAACCTGGAGGAAATGGACAAATTTTTAGAAACACACAGCCTTCCCAGGCTCAACCAGGAAGAAATAGAATTCCTGAATAGACCAATATCTAGATCTGAAATCAAAACAGCAATAAAAAACCTTCTCAAAAAGAAAATCCCTGGACCAGATGGGTTCACACCTCAATTTTACCATACCTACAAAGAAGAACTGTTGCCCATCCTACATAAACTATTCTCCAATATCAAGAAGGATGGGATTCTCCCCAACACTTTTTACCAAGCCAACATAATCCTGATACCAACACCAAGAAAGGATGCAACAAAAAAGGAAAGCTACAGACCAATATCCCTTGTGAATATAGATGCAAAAATTCTCAATAAAATCCTAGCAAATTGAATCCAAGTGCGTATCAAAAAAAGAATCCATCATGACCAAGTAGGCTTCATCCCAGAGATGCAGGGATGGTTTAACATACGCAAATCTCTAAATGTAATTGACCACATAAATAGAAGCAAAAATAAAGATAATATGATCCTCTCAATAGATGCAGAAAAAGCATTTCACAAAATTCAACACCCTTTTATGATAAGAACACTTAACAAAATAGGCATAGATGGGACCTACCTCAAAATGATACTAGCCATATATGACAAACCCACAGCCAACATCATACTGAATGGGGAAAAATTGAAAGCATTCCCACTTCGAACTGGAACCAGACAAGGCTTACCACTGTCCCCATTACTTTTCAACATAGTATTGGAAGTCCTTGCAAGAGCTATCAGGCAAGAGAGCAGAATCAAGGGAGTCCAAATAGGGACAGAAGAGATCAAACTCTCATTCTTCGCTGATGATATGATGTTATATCTAGAAAACCCCAAGGATTCAACCAAGAGATTCCTGGAATTGATCAATGAATTCAGTAAAGTCTCAGGATACAAAATCAATACACACAAATCATAGGCATTCATATATGCCAATAACAGTCAAACGGAGAACCAAATTAAGGACTCAACTCCCTTCAAAATAGCAACAAAGAAAATAAAATACCTAGGAATATATTTAACTAAAGAGGTAAAGGACCTCTATAGGGAGAACTATGAAACACTGAGGAAGGAAATCGCAGAACATGTAAATAGGTGGAAAACCATACCATGCTCATGCATCAGTAGAATCAACATTGTTAAAATGTGTATAGTGCCCAAAGTTATCTACAGATTCAATGCAACCCCTTCAGATATAGAAAAAATAATTTTACACTTTGTATGGAACCAGAGAAGACCCCATATAGCAAAAGCAATTTTAAGCAACAAAAACAAAATGGGAGATATTAATTTGCCAGACTTCAAACTATACTACAAGGCTGTGGTTCTTAAAACTTCCTGGTATTGGCACAAGTGCAGGGACACAGACCAGTGGAACAGAACAGAAAATCCAAATATAAAACCATCCTCATATAGCCATCTAATCTTTGACAAAGCAGACAAAAACATACTCTGGGGAAAAGATTCCTTCTTTAATAAATGGTGCTGGGAAAACTGGGTAGCCTCATGTAGAAGACTAAAACAGGACACACAGCTTTCACCTCTCACAAAAATCAAATCATGGTGGATAACAGACTTAAACCTTAGGTTGGAAACAATTAGGATTCTACAAGAAAACATAGGAAAGACTCTTACAGACATTGGCCTAGGCAAAGAATTTATGAAGAAGACCCCTTAAGGCAATCACAGCAAAAACAAAAATAAATAAATGGGACCTGATCAAATTAAAGAGCTTCTGCACAGCCAAAGAAACAGTCACAACAGTAAACAGACAACCTATAGAATGGGAAAAAATTTTCGCATACTACACATCAGATAAAGAACTGATAACAAGAATCTATTTAGAACTCAGGAAAATCAGTAAGAAAAAATCGAACAACCCTATCAAAAAGTGGGCAAAGGACATGAATAGAAATTTTTCAAAAGAAGATATAGAAATGGCTAACAAACATATGAAAAAGTGTTCAACATCTCTCATCATCAGGGAAATGCAAATCAAAACCACAATGAGATATCACTTAACTCCAGTGAGAATGGCCTTTATCAAAAAGTCCCAAAACAATACATGTTGGCGTGGATGCGGAGAGACAAGTACACTCATACACTGCTGGTGGGACTGTAAACTAGTGCAACTCCTGTGGAAAGCATTGTGGAGATACCTTAAGCAGATTCAAGCAATTTGATCAGCAATCCATTCAATCCAGCAATCCCATTATTGGGCATCTACCCAGAAGAACAAAAGTCATTCTATAAAAAGACACCTGTACCCGAATGTTTATAGCAGCACAATTAACAATTGCAAAGATGTGGAAAGAACCCAAATGCCCATCAATTCATGAATGGATTAGCAAAATGTGCTATGTGTATACCATGGAATATTACTCAGCTATTAGAAATAATGGCGATATGGCATCTCTTTGGTTCTCCTGGAGAGAGTTGGAATCCATTCTATTAAGTGAAGTATTCCAAGAATGGAAAAATAAGCACCACATGTACTCACCAGCAAACTGGTTTCCCTGAGTGCACATTTGGGAATAACACCAATTGGGTATCGGGCAGAGGTCAGGGCTGGGTGGAAGGGATGGGTGTATACCTACTTGATGAGTGTGATGTGCACTGTCTAGGGAATGGACACACTTGAAGCTCAGACTTGGGGGGATGGGGAGGCATGGGCAATATATATAACCTGAACTTTTGTACCCCTATAATGAGCTGAAAAAAATAAAATAAAATAAAAAGGTATGGAAAAAAAATAAAACATTAAAAAAA
This sequence comes from Eulemur rufifrons, assembly GCF_041146395.1. Taxonomy (NCBI): domain Eukaryota; kingdom Metazoa; phylum Chordata; class Mammalia; order Primates; family Lemuridae; genus Eulemur; species Eulemur rufifrons. The sequence continues at coordinate 3,176,688 of NC_090986.1, forward strand.
AGGCCTTTCTGTACACATTTTTTTAAATATCATCTTAGTCTGAAATCTAGAACAAACTATTTCCTTATTTTTTTTCTTTTTTCTTATTTCAGCATATTATGGGGGTACAAAAGTTTAGGTATGTATATTGCCCTTGCCCTCACCCCCAAATCAGAGCTTCAAGGGCGTCCATCCCCCAGATATTAATTTTGAGTGTTGCATTGTACAGTTATGAAATTTTCATTTAATTCTTCTATCTTCTATTTTGTTATTGGGATTGTCCTATTTTTTTGTTGAGGTTTTCTTATTTTCATTTATTTCCCATATGTTCATAATTGATCACTGAATCTATTTTGTGATAGCTGTTTTAAGATCTTTGTCAAATAAATCTAACATTTATGTTATCTGTGTCAACATCTGTTGGTCATGATTTTCAGGTTGTGAATTTCTTTTTTTTATTTCAGCTTATTATGGGGGTACAAAAGTTCAGGTTATATATATTTCCCATGCCCCCCCATTCCCCTGAGTCAGAGCTTCAAGCATGTCCATTCCCCAGACAGTGCACATCATACTCATCATGTAGGTATATACCCATCCCCTCCCCCCCACTCCCCATCTCCCCAAGTCAGAACTTCAAGCGTGTCCATTCCCCAGACAGTGCGCATCACACTTATCATGTAGGTATACACCCATCCCTTCCCCCTATCCCCCACCTCTGTCCAATACCCAGTTGGTGTTATTCCCACATGTGCATTTAGGTGATGATCAGGGAAACCAATTTGCTGGTGAGTACATGTGGTGCTTATTTTTCCATTCTTGGGATATTTCACTTAATAGAATGGATTGCAACCCCTCTGGAAAGCAATATGGAGATATCTTAAACAGATTCGAGTTGACCTACCATTCGATCCACCAATCCCATTACTGGGCAGCTGCCCAAAAGAACAAAAGTCATTCTATAAAAAAGACACCTGCACCCGAATGTTTATAGCAGCACAATTCACAATTGCAAAGATGTGGAAACAACCCAAATGCCCATCAATTCATGAGTGGATTAGTAAAATGCGGTATATGTATACCATAGAGTATTACTCAGCTATAAGAAATAACGGTGATATAGAATCTCTTTTGTTCTCCTGGAGAGAGTTGGAACCCATTCTTTTAAGTGAATTTCTTGTTTGTTTGTTTGTTTGTTTGTTTGTATAAGAAGTGATTGTCAGTTGTATCCTAAGGTGTTTGGTTGTTGTACTTTGAAATTTGGTATCATATTTAAATCTTCTGTTTTACCAGATTTTTTCTGACACCTCAGCACTGGAGGACAAGTGGTGTTACATTATTACTGCCTGGTTGGATTGTAAGTTCAGGTTTTCCACATGGCTTCCTTTGGTACCTTGAAGGGAAGAGTGACCTCACTATTGTTCTCCAAGTGGTCTCCACTCACACTTCCAGAGGTGGCCTTGTAACAAACCAGGTGGATAAAAATGGATCCATGCTAATGATATATAGTGATATGTATTATTTAGTGTAATTGCACATGTGATGATATCAAAGTTATGTGAGTTAAACAATATGGGTTGGGATATATTCCTTCCTATTCTATTTTATGAAATAAAAGTATAATATTAGTAGTGTTATTTTCCCCTTATATAACTGATTGAATATTCTACTGAAATCTCATGGACTTGGATTTTTATTTTTAAATGTTTTGATAAGTTACATGTTTATTATCATTATATATTTAATTTTCATTTTATGCTTTTTATTGTGGTTTTCTTTTGACTCACCTTTTTAGTCTATTAGATTTATCTAATAGAAGCATGCAGCCTAATGGGGAAAAAAAGCCCTTCAAATATATTAAAACAAGTGAATGAATATAGTAAAGTGGTAGTATATAGAGTCAATAACAAAATATATTGTATTTATTTCTACAAGTAAATGTAAATATTTTAACATAAAATTTTGATCACATCAAAAATACAAAATGCATAAAAATAAATATATGATAATACATATTTTAAATCATAAAATTTTGTTTAAAAATATTGTAGAAAAATTCATTTGAAGATAAATACCATGTTTGTTTACTCACACATAATACATTATAAAACTACAAATCTCTCAATTGGTCTATAGACTAATATCAGTATTAAATATATAAATCTTTTAAATAAATAAGACGATGTCTTCACATCCTTGAAGTACACAAATGAGAGACTGTAGAAACAATCCCACAGTAATCATAGAAACACAATAACTGTAGAAAAATAATCATATATTGGAATTTATCAAAACTAAAACCTGTGTTCTGCAAAATATACCATTAGGGACATGCTAGCCACAAAACAGGACAAAATATTTGTACTACATATGTTTGACAAAATACTTTGGTCAAGAATACTATCAATTTTTTATAACTGAATGATATAAATGCAAACAAAAATATTTTATCTGGAAATATTGTGAACTAAAATAAAATCATACCTCCCCAACACCCCACCAACCTAACAGACCCCCTCTTGGCCAAGGGACCCAGAAAAACCTTAAAACTGATTTTCTGGCTACCAATGCAAGGAAGGTCAGACACATGTTAGATAATAAGATACCAAATTAAAAAACAGAACCTAAGGCTATGTGGGGAAAAGATTAAAATTGCCTGCAGACCAAAATTTGTTTAATAGATCATATGAGTTAGTGTATTGTGGCTTATTTCTGATAATGCTCTTCCTTATCTTACTTAAAACATTCAAAATCTTTAGACAAAGCCTTATTTCTTTAACTGAATACAAATGAAAAAATCTTCAAACCTACCTACAAACTGTATAATGTGCCCCTCTTCAAAATACCCTGCCTTTTTGGGTCAAATAAGTGTACACTTTCCATGTATTGATTTATGATTTTACCTACAATTCCTATCTCTATGAATGCATAAAACCAAACTGTAACCCAGCTACCTAGGGTACATTCTCTCAGGACCTCTTGAGGCCGTGTGCTCTACCCCAGTCACATAGAGCTAGCTCAGAATAAGCGTTTTTAATTTATTTTACAAAGTTTGGTTTTCTTCTATTTAATAATGAAGATACACAAGGGAAAATCCTGATAATGATCTCTGAGAGCAATGAACAACCAGGATGTGGATACTCATTGAGCACCTTGTGCTCACTGCTTTCAAACTGCAAATCCTGAGGTCATTGCCAGTAAGATGCTCTTGGATCCAAGCTCCACAACTTGTATGCTGAACTTGTTACCAAAATTTTTCTACTTGTCCTTCAGACCAAATCAGTGAGAATGAAGAATGAAGACAAGTGCTTTGAGGAAAAAGAACGAGAAGTTTATTAATTGGCCAGCAAATGTGGAGGGTAATGGACTAGAATCTCAAAGACTGCAAACCTGACTTTAAGCAGAAATACAGGGCTTTTTAAAGGAGGGATGATGGTGGCTGGGTTCAGGTCTACATGACCAGTATCCCATATCATGGCTTAAGACTATTGTTGTTCAACTATAATTTGTGGTTTTGGTTGACCTTATCTCCACTGACTACCAATTTGTGACCCTTGTTCACACAATTGTGTTGAGCCATCTCCTATGGCAAAGAACATTTTTCTGCCCCTTTTATTACTGGCCTTGGGCAGGAATGCAGGTTTTAATTCCCACAAATTGTGGAGGGGGCAGTTTTATTTTTTTATTTTTTTTATTTTATTATTTTATTTTATTTTATTTTATTTTTTTTTATTCATGATAAATTATTAAGTGAACAGTGCAAGTTAAAAACAATAGTTTCATATTTTTTCCCCAACCCCCCTTTCCCGAGTCAGCACCTTCAAGTGTTACCACTCCCCAAACGGTGCGCAATGCACTCATTGTGTAGGCATACCCCCATCCCCTCCCCCACCCCCCACCTCAGTCTGATGTCCAATTGGTGTCGTTCCCAGATTTGTATTTAGGTGATGATCAGGGAAACCAATTTTCTGGTGAGTACATGTGATGCATGTTTTTCCATTCTTGGGATACTTCACTTAATATAATGGGTTCCAACTCTCGTGGAGGGGGCAGTTTTAAAGAGGCAACTAGTAAAACATTTTTTTGCCCTCTTTCAGACCTTTACCTCTGTTACAAACTCTCAGATGCTATTTGAGAATTTAAAAATATGGATTGTTCCAGAGCTTTATTGGTTTAACAGAAACTGGACTGGGTCCAGGAAGAGGCCTTATGTAGGTAAGGTTTGGAGGAGACTAGGAATTATGGCTTCATCTGAATAGAGTTTAGGACTCTAACTGGGAATACACAGAATTAAAGCCATCTATATTAAAATAATGTATGGCCACATGGTACAAATAGAAATCAAGGTCTGTCTTTTATAAAATTATATATATAGTCAGAAGTTAAATAGTGATTGCTCCCTAACTTCCTCACTGCTATAATTTGTTACTGCATAATGGCACTGTCCTCCCCAAAAGGTGCAAGACTAGTGACTCATCTCCATTACTTCTGTGGGTAACATTACTGTTGTAACTCCCAAGACATGGGATTATAGAGATAACACTGCTATCATAAATCCCAAGGACTTGTGCTTACACAGTTAACATGCTGTTGTAAATTTTAAGACTGATATTTAAGTTGTTTTTAGACTTTGCATCCCAGAGATATACTGATGCCAACCAGACTCATGGATAGTTGTGGGAATGGATCCAAGAACCCTGAAATCCTCTACTCAGGAAACTTCCCAAAGGGGATATTGTCTGCATCCCAACTCCATGAGCTCATCCCATACCAATCTGCAGATCCAATTCCCTAACTCTTTTTTTTTTTTGCTCACCAACCTATCTTTAAAAATTCTTTCTCCCAAATTCTTGGGGAGATGGATTTGAGAATTACTACCATCTCCTCATCTGGACCTTGAAAAATAAAAATTCTTTCTCCACTGCAACATCTGCTATTTCAGTATATTGGCCTTCCTTGGATAGTGGGCAAGTTATCCAGCTAGATAGCAACAGAACCTCTGCTTTCCTAGAGAAATAGGTGGACATTGCCAAAGAAAACATAGAATTACAGTGACTACCATGGGGAAGTTTTAACATAAAAAAGTTATTCATCTATGGGGCCATTGGAAATGAAGAAATACTGAACATGTCAGAAACAATCTCCATTTGTAAGGGTGTTCCACTCCTACACCAGAAAAAGAGTAGTACAAAATGACTAAAGAATGTAGAAAATATTGATTTAAATCTACATGACAAGATCTTTGGCAAGATGACTGACCAGAAATATTGCTCACCAGATCATCCTGGAGGGAAGGAAGGATTTCAGATAAAGGAGAGGGGAGAAAGGACATAGTTCAGGTGTAGGTCAGAAGAAGAAATACTGGAGCCTGCCAGGAACTTCACCAAGGAAAATTGTGAAGTAGAAAAGGAAGAGGAGGCCGGGCGCGGTGGCTCACGCCTGTAATCCTAGCACTCTGGGAGGCCGAGGTGGGCGGATCGTTTGAGCTCAGGAGTTCGAGACCAGCCTGAGCAAGAGCGAGACCCCATCTCTACTAAAAATAGAAAGAAATTATATGGACAGCTAAAAATATATATATAGAAAAAATTAGCCGGGCATGGTGGCGCATGCCTGTAGTCCCAGCTACTCGGGAGGCTGAGACAGGAGGATCACTTGAGCTCAGGAGTTTGAGGTTGCTGTGAGCTAGGCTGAAGCCACGGCACTCACTCTAGCCTGGGCAACAGAGTGAGACTCTGTCTCAAAAAAAAAAAAAAAAAAAAAAAAAAAAAAGAAAAGGAAGAGGAAAAAGGAAAACAAATATATCAGCAAGGATCAAACACAGAGAGGCTTGGAGGTGAAGGGGTAAGAGAAGATCCCTTTTTCCTTCCCACACACTTTTGGTGATAAATGGGCTACCAAGTTACTTTGAAGCTTTTCCACCCCCACAAGCCCAAGCACTGTGGTAACCACAGAATTGCAGGAAGAACTTGTGTGATTCCAGAGCTTGGATATTCTGTGCAGGGTTCCCCTCCAAGGAGAGTGACCTGAAAAGCCTGAGAGTGTGCTTCCTTCCATTCAGACTCTTATCCTCCCCCTCCTTTCCCTCACCTACTGCCAGCACTTCCTGGACATGCACACTGGAGGTCTGACATGAAGACCAGAGCCTATGCCCCCCAGAATCGAGCAGATTGCTAGGGGACACAGAGGGGAGATTTGGGAGTTGGACTTGGGAAATGAAGAATCCCACATGGGCAGAATGTACAGGAGAATACAGTGGAGGTCTGAGACAGCAATCTGGAGGAGCACACATCCCTTCTCAGGAAAGATTCACTGTCAGACTACTGAAGGTTTTCCAGTAGGGAAGATCCCAGCCCGAGGCATCATAGCAACTGAGTGTGGCATGTTCAGGTGCCCATTTGCAACCAGACACAAGAAGGCATTGGTGATGCAAGAGGGGTGGAGCTCACTCCTGATAGCCAGTTGGGGAATCACAGCCCCTTCCTCACAAGCTGAATTCCAGGTTTAGAGAGCCTGCCTCAACCCTCCACCAATTGGTTTTCTCTAATAGGCAGGAAAATGACCTTTGAGCCCTGCCGTGACTCAAATTCATTCTATTACACTAGGGTTGGTCACCCATCAGGGAAAATCCTCCTATCACTGGCTCTCCCTAGTGGCCAGAAAAATGACCTTTGACCCCAGCCAAAGTTTTGCAAAACTTCCAGGCTTGCAAAACCTAACCAGGTCCAGCCTCACTCTTATACCCACTTCTGTTGTGGTGGAGAACAAGCAACACCCTGGGAGCTAAAGGGTGCCTCCCAAAGCCTGGGGCATTCAAGTGCTCCTTCTGAGGAACTAGAGTTCATTAAAAGCACAAAATAATGTCTCTGCAGTTGGATATTTCCCGTGAGCATCAACCACTAACAAAGAGAACAACTCTGTAGCTTATACAGCATCTACTAACTCAATCAAATAGGGTGTGGCTTATTCTTACTCACAAGCATCACTCATTATCTCATAGATTAAGCTGAGAGTCCCAATACAATTCATACTTCTGGAAAAAAGTGAAGACAGCAGAATAGAAGCAACCTCAGAGGACACTTTTTTGTAGGAGAGAAACAAAAGTTACAGCCAGCTCAAACTGTGAAGGCTCTCCCTCTTCCACTGCAGGCCTCTGGGATGATTGGAGAGCTGTTCAGAGTCTATACAGAGACATTCCACTTGAGAGCAGGTGCAACAGAGATCTTGTGGCTGCCAATCCCATGTTTCTGCTATTGACACCATCCTGATCACGCTGGTATATGGAGCCAGTTTTGCTCAGGATCCAGCCTTCCAGCAGTAGCCCTTGCATCACCTCTGCTGGGCCAGGGAGGAAACAGATTCTCCTTGTGTCATGCCCTGTGACTGGGAGTCTAGTACACCTCCTCCCTGGCGTATGAAGTGAACAGAGAAGGAGCCCCAGATGCCACAGGAGAGTCCATAGCAAATGAGAACAGGTGCTCTGCAATCCTATTAACCCAAAGCCCAGAGAAGAGAAGCCAGATGAGAAGAAACCAGCAAAACAGCCCCAGCAAAATGAAAAAAATAATTTGACACCCCCAATGAAAAACAATGGGGCTACATTAGTAGACTCCACCCACAAGGAAATTGCCAAAATGACAGAAATGGAACTCAGATTATAGAGGGCAAATAAGATGAATAGAATTGAAGAGAAAGTGGAAAACCAACAAAAAGAAGCAAAAAGAAAAAAAAAAGAAAGGATATAATAGAATTTAAATGAAAGAGTCAACAACAGGCTAAACCAAGAAGAAAGAATCTCAGAGCTTGAAGACAAGGTGCTTGAGATAATCCAGTCATTCAAAGAGGAAGAAAAGAGTATTAAAAAGTTTGAGAAATCACTGAGAGATATATGTGACTATGTGAAGATAACTAACATTTGAATTACAGGTATCCCTGAATGAGAAGAAGAAAGAGCTAAAAGCACAAAAAACCTATTTGAGGAAAATAGTGAGATAAACATTCCTGATATCACCAGAAATTCAGACGTGCATGTGCAAGATGGACATCAAACATCAGGGAGACTCATAGAAAACAGGTCATGTCCAAGACATATGGTAATCAATCTGGCCAAAGTCAAAATAAAGGAGTAAATTCCAGAAGAAGGAAGATAAAAGCACCAAATAACCTTCAAAGGAAAACCGATCAGGCTAACTGCACACTTCTCAGTGGAAAACTTATAAACCAAAAGGGATTGAGATCCCATCTTCAATTGACTTAAACAGAACAACTACCAGCCTAGAATTTGGTATCCAGCAAAGCTAGTTTCACAATGACAGAGTAATTAAGTCTTTTCCAGACAAGCAAACACTGAGAATTTGCGATGACCAGACCTGCCCTTCACAAAATATTCAGAACAGCATTATACACAAATTAGCACAACAGATACGCACCTCTGTAAAATCACCTAAAAAACCCACAAAACTCACAACTCTTATTAAACAATAGAATAAGGGGTAAAACAAGCAATAAGAGACTATGCAACAGGATGGGCAAACCAACATCCCACATGTCAATTCGATTAATTAACTTTAAAGAACTGAGTGGTCCTCTCAAAAGACATAGGCTGGCTGAATGGTTGAAAAAACACAACGCAAGTATCTGCTGTCTCCAGAAAACACATCTAAACCACAAAGATGCACACAGACTTAATGTGAGGATGGAAAAATTCCACACAAACGGAAATCAAAAGAGAGCAGTTGCAGCCATTTTAATATCAGATAAAATTGACTTTAAGTCAACAAAGGTAAAAAAAAGAAAAAGAGGGTCATTAAATAATGGTAAAGGGAGCAAATCAACGATAAGACATAGCAATCCTTAATATGTATGTTCCTAGCCCCAGAGTTCCCAGATACATAAAGCAAATTTCACTAGAACTAAGCAAAGAAATAAGTAACACCATCATAATTGCTAGGGACCTCCATGCCTGACTGTCAGAGCTTGACAAATCATCAAACCAGAAAATAAATTTAAAAAATGGACTTAAACCAAACTCTAGATCAAATGGATCTAACAGACTTAAACAGAAAATTCTACCCCAAAACTACAGAATACACATTCTACTCAGAAACATGAGGGACATTCTCCAAGACTGGTCATATCAGGCCACAAAACAGGTCTCAACAAATTCAAATGATTCACAATCACACCATGTACCCTCTCAGACCACGGAGGAATAAAACTAGAAATAACTCACAAAGCAAACACTCAAACCTACAAAGTCATGGAAATTAAACAACTGTCTGTCGAGCAATTATTAGATCAAGAATGAAATTAAGAGGGAAGTCAAAAAATTCTTTGAACTGAATAACAAAGGAGCCATCAGCTATTAAAATTTTTGGGACATAGCAAAAGCATTTCTCATGGGAAAATTCATAGACTTAAATGCCTACATCAAAAGAAATGCAAATCAAAACTGCAATGAAATATCACTTATCTCCAGTGAGAATGGCCTTTATAAAAAGTCCCAAAACAATAAATGTTGGTGCGGATGCAGAGTTAGGAACACTCATACACTGCTGGTGGGATTGCAAACTAGTACAATTCTGTGGAAAGTTATATGGAGATACCTCAAAGAGCTACAAGTAGAACTACCATTTGATCCAGCAATCCCATTACTGGGCAGCTACCCAAAAGAACAAAAGATGTTCTATACAAAAGACATCTGCACTCAAATGTTTATAGCAGCACAATTCACAATTGCAAAGATGTGGAAACAATCCAGGTGCCCATCAATATGAGTGGATTAATAAAATGTGGTATATGTATACCATGGAGTTCTACTCAGCCACAAAAAAACAATGGTGATCTAGCATGTCTTGTATTATCCTGGATAGAGTTGGAGCCCATTCTACTAAGTGCAATATCCCAAGAATGGAAAAACAAGCATCACATATACTCACCATCAAATTAGTTTTAACTGATCAACACCTATGTGCACATATAGTAATAACATTCATCAGGTGTCAGGCAGATGGGAGGGGGGAGGAGAGGATGGGTATATTCATACCTAATGGGTGTGGTGTGCATCATCTGGGGGATGGACACACTTAAAGCTCTGACTCAGGTGAGGCAAAGGCAATATACATAATCTAAACATTTGTACCCCCATAATATGCTTAAATAAAAAAAAATAGAAAATAAAAAAAGACAGAAAGATCTTCAATTATCAACCTAATGTTACACCTCAAGTAAGTAAAAAAAGAAAAACAAACCAAACCCACAGCCAGCAGAAGAAAAATTATAACAAAGTTCAGAGCAGAACTAAATGAATTGGAAAACAACAACCACAAAAAAAATAATAAGCTCACTCAGAAATGAAAAGGAGACATTATACCTGATACAGCAGAAATACAAAACATCATCCATGAATAGTACATAAATCTCTATGCACATAAAGTGGAGAATATAGAAGAAATAGATGAATTCTTGGAAAAACACAATTTCCCAAGACTCAATAGAACTCCTGAACATACCAATAATGACCTGTGAGATCAAAACTGTGAAATATAAAAAAAAAAAATCTCCCAACAATAACAAGAAAACCCTGGACCAAATGGATTCACAGCCAAATTCTGTCAGACCTACAAAGTAAACCTAGTACCCATAATACAGAAATTATTTCATAATATTCAGAAGGAGGGAATCATCCCCAACTCATTCTACAAAGCTAGTGTCACCTTGCTAGCAAACTAGGAAAGAACACAACCAAAAAAGAAAACTATAGACTAATATCCCTTAAGAATATAGATGCAAGAATTGTACATAAAATACTAGCAAACCTAATTCAGCAGCACATCAAAAAAATAATCCACCTGGACTAAGTGGGCTTCATCCCAGAGATGCAACGATGGTTCAGCATATGCACATCAATAAATGTGATTCATCATATAAACAGGACCAAAAACAAAGACCATATGATAATCTCAATAGATGCAGACAAAGCATTCAACTAAATCTGGCACTGTTCATGATAAAGAGCCTCGACTAGGAATGGAAGAAATGTATTTCTGAATTATAAAAGCCATATAGGACAAATCCACAACCAACATCATACTGAATGGGGAAAAGTTGACAGCATTGCCCCCAAAGAACTGGAACAAGACAAGGATGCCCACTGTCAGCACTTGTATTCAACAGAGTGCTGGAAGTCCTAACCAGAGCAATCAGGCAAGGGAATAAAACAAAGGGTATCCAAATCAGAAAGGAGAAGGTCAAACTATTGTTCTTTGCTTATGATATAATCTTGAATCTAGAAAACCTCAAAGATCCCACCCAGATACTACAGGAATTTATAAATTCAGCAAAGTCTTAGGATAAAAAATCAACGTACATAAATCAGTAGCATTTCTATATACCAATAACAGTCAAGGCAAGACTCAAATCAAAGAATCAATACTATTCATAACAGCTACAAATAAAATAATACACCTAGGAATATACTTAATCAAGGAGGTGAAATATCTCTATAAGTAGAACTACAAAACCCTGAGGAAAGAAATCATAGAGGATACAAACAAATGGAAAAACATATCACGCTCATGGATAGGTAGGGTCAACATTGTTAAAATGTCTGTATTACCCAAAGTAATTTACAAATTCAATGCAATCTCCACCAAGTTACCAGCATCATGCTTCAAATATCAAATTGTATGTTTTGTTTGGAACCAGAAAGGAGTCCAGATAGCCAAAGCAATCTTAAGCAAAAAACAAATCTGAAGGCATCATATTTCCAGACTTCAAACTATACCACAAGGTGATAGTAACCAAAAGAACATGGTATTTGTACAAAAACAAAGACATAGACCGATGGAACAGAACAGAGAACTCAGATATAAAGCCATCTACCTACAACCAACTGATCTTTGACAAAGCAGACAACATCGTGCACTGGGGAAAAGAAGTTCTATTCAATAAATGGTGCTGGGAAAATTGTGCAATAGAAGAAAGTGTTTTATCATAGCATAGTGTAATTTAGTCACAATCACCAATAATTCCCTCTGGAAGCTCACTAGAGTGTATGAAGGAAACTGTACCTGTTATTACTTCTACTATAATTTAGCTGAGTACCCATAAATGGTCCTTGCATTTCTTTAATTTTTATTTCTCTAATTTATGAGATAAGGGAATTTCTATAAGCCTCATATAATATCTTTGATAGCTGTCAAATCATGTTCTGGACAAATAAATTAAACCCTTCATTAGTATAATTCTGGGTAGCAGTTGAATGCAGCAGCGTTGATTGAAATGGTGGATTTGCTCTAAGTATACAACTGCCTTGATCTTCAAATCGGCAAAGTCAAGTGAAATGACAGTGGTTTTGCCCCCATGGACTTGGCCATTAGAGATCAATTAGAGGAGGAAGAGAGGTATCTAAGGCTTGATAATGTAAATGTTTGCATATAATAACTCATCATCTGTCTTCCAAAAGTAGAGCCTGAGAAAATTAAATGTGAAATATCTTATTCCTTTTTATCACTGGAACAAGATAATAGGAATGGAAAATGTTTTAAGTAGGCTATAGATATGCAAACTGAGAGATATTTCACAAGAGAGGGTGAAACTGTTTTCTGATTCCAACATAAAAAGAATGATCAACTGTAGGAGCAGTGAGGATGACTGTTACTGGGTGTTTTCAGGAATTTCTTTCTCATGGATTTTGGCAGATAAGAGATTCTCATGTTAAAGAATTTTGGTTTGCTGCAGGGCCTATTGCTAAATGACGGGACCTTAATGCACAGCCTGACAGACTATGAGAGCACAGTTTGATGCTTAAACATTTTACATAATTCAATGGATGGTTAGCAAGGAATGGTGTCATTACAAAGCTACTTCCTCTCCCCAAATTGAAACTCAAGAACTTCAGACAAGGTGAGTCATAGTAATGTTACTGAGTGGAGTTGATTTGTGTAACTTTAAGCCAGGGAAGTATATTTGAGATGTTGTTTTCCTATTTTGGGAAACTCTTTCTGCTACACAGAGAATAGGCAGTTACATAACAAAATGGAAAAGGCATCAGTGAACTTAAAATTTAAAAGGAGGTTATATGAACCTATTAGAAATATGCAATATGCAACTCTCCAGTGGTGTGAGCTTAATTAAGACATTTAATTTCTCTGAACCTGTGGCCTTTCAATGGTTAAGAGATGTTATGAGCATAGAACACTGGTACTTACTGAGGACTTCCTTTGTGCTGAATACATAGAGTCCTCTTAATTCCATCTTCACAGCTGTCCTATAAGGGTGTTGGGATTGATTTAGCTGAGGCTCTGAGAAACAATTTGCTTATTGGTCTTGGACTCATTGTCCATATTTTTTTAAATTATACATTACTTGTTAAATTTTCCAAAACAAATTCAGGACCCTGGACTTGCCACACATATATATTAGGTCCTATAATCTGAGTAGTTGTTGTTTTTTTTTTTTTTCCATTTTAACACTATAAATCTGAGCAATGTATTAATGCTTCTTGGATGATAAAGAAATGAAACTTTTTATCTCAGGAATTCAAACTCCCTTTAAATTATCAGACCCAGAGAGGTATTGAAATGTGACAGCTGTCATGTCTCACTCCCCCTTGAGCTAACGAAGCACCTCTTGAAGCTACTTGCTATGAGGTCTCCAGACTGACAGTACACAAGTAGTTAAAATTAACCTAATGGTGCCATATGCTGGACACTGTAACTCCTGCCCCATAGCTCACCAATGTATAGCCAATCACTAATCAGTGTTATTTCTGTAAACCAATGAGAATTTCTAACAAAGATTTATTTTATTTTATGTAAAGAACAGAAATTTATTTCCTTACACTTCTGGAGGCTGGGAAGTCTAAGACCAAGTCACTGACAGGTTTGGTTGTCTGGTGAGGGCACAGTCTCTGCTTCCAAGATGATGCTTTGTTGCTGCATCCTCTACAGGGGAGAAACACTATGTCCTCACACTGGCTTGTCCTTCCATGGTTCTCACAAGCCAGCTGAATGCTGCGTGAAGCCTCTTTTATAAGGGTCTTAGTCCCATTTCTGAGAAAGGAGCCCTAATGGCCTAATCACCTCTTAAAGATTCTGACTCTTAATACTATCACTTTGGCCACAACTGAGTGTTGGAGGGATACATTCCAACAATAGCAACCAGGGCTATTTTCTCTGGCAAGTAGTTGGCATGCAGAGATTCCCCGTTATCAACACAGTTAGACTCAGATACTTTGCGATAAAAAGAGACAGGGTTAAGGTTGACTTTTGGTAGGCAGACTCACCCAGAAGTCACCCACAGGCTGGGGTGAACTTTGATTAGAAGGCACTTTTGGATTGGATTCCAACACATGACTGATCTGGGAGAAAATGGATGTTTTACCTTTTCTCAAACTCCAACTTTTCTTCTTTCCCTCTCTCATTTACCTCCTCAATCTTATCATGTCTCCCTTTCCTTTTTATCTCCCCTCTTCCTGTCTGCCCTTTTCTTCAGAATTATTGTTACCTCCCACAAGCCCTGCAGCTCACTCTCCTAGTCAGCACGTTGTTCTCTGTGCCTTCACAAACAGGAGGGAGATTTTAATTACATAAGAAGACAAAAGCATATGGAGCAAAGATTAACTGCATAGGCAGTGCAGATTAAGGAAGGAAACAGGAAAATTAATTATAAAGATGAGACTGTTTACTTCCATTTCACTTTGACAGTCTGATAAGGGCTCACTGGGAAGTTTGTAACATCTGATGTGACAGAAAACCAAGACCTTTCAAAAATGTTGGTAATCACCCCCCCTCTGATTTCTCAAAAAAAAAAAAAAAAAAAAAAAAAAAAAAAAAAAAAAAAAAAAAAAAAAAACCTGAGCCTCTCCTTTGTTCTCTGCAGCACTTCCCAAGGTAACTTGGGCGTGTTTCCAAGATGCAGTCCTCATCTTTGCCCAAATGAGCTCTCTATATTAATTTTGTCTCAGTTTCTTTTTTTAGGCCAAAAAGGATGATCAAGGGAGACAGTAATCTTAGATCTACCTGTAGTCACAGTAACAATATTCTCCAAGTTATAATGTAATTAACAGGGTGGTCCTTTTGTAATTCTGGTGCCTTAAATAAGGTCCTTTAACCAATAAATAAAGCTGATAGCCATTGATGGAAATAAACCTTAAGCACCAACTTCAATTTCCTATGCCTTAAAAGCTTCAAGTCCCACATGTACTGGAGATAAATACTTTTCCATTGCATGACAATGTGAAAGTTTTCAATATCAGAAACACAATAATTGTCTTAATAATGACCATCAATCTTTATGATATTCTGAGCTCTAATCTACATAGCAGAGAATCAAAATACAAACGTGTCTCCCTTCAAAATGAATGGCCCATAAATTTAGCATTAACTCTGTTTGTTCAGTGCCTGCTATTGAAAATGCTTCCTGGGAGGCCTAATGGCACCTTTCTTCTCCTGATTGAAATCTCATTAAATAAAGGAATGAAAAAAGTATCCTAAGAGCCTCTTGTAATTTCCAGGGCATGTAGGCTAAAGACTGACGTTTGAAATAATCTGGCCACATTTTATCAGTATGAACAATCATACTAATTTAATTGTAAGGCAAATATTTGGTTCGTTTCATCAGGTAGATATGCTGAGAGCCTACCATGCAATAGTCACCGTGCAAGGCAGTAGAGATAGAATGTTTCATCAGGAGCCACCTTATCCCTGAATGAGTGACAAACTGTCCTCACATACATAAGCCCCAAGGCACACCCAGAAGCTTTTTAATTTGATCGGGTCCCATTTATTTATTTTTGCTGTGGCTGTGATTGCCTTTGGGGTCTTCATAAATTCTTTCCTTAGGCTTATGTCTAGAAGAGTTTTTCCAACATTGTCTTCTACAATTCTTATAGTTTCGTGCCTTAGGTTTAAGTCTGTTATCCATCATGAGTTGATTTTTGTGAGAGGTGAGAGACTTTGATCCTGTTTCATGTGGCTATCCTAGTTTCCCGGAACCATTTTTTGAATAAAAGTTCTTTCCCCCAGTGTATGTTTTTGTCTGCTTTGTGAAAGATCAGATGGCTATATGAACATGGTTTTATATCTTTGTTCTCAATTCTGTTCCATTGGTCTATGTCCTTGTTCTTGTGCCAGTACCATGATTTTTTGGTTACTGTGGCCTTGTATTATAGCTTGAAGTGTGGAAAATTAATGCCTCCCAATTTGTTCTTTTGGCTTAAGATTGCTTTTGCTATACAGAGTCCTTTCTGGTTCCATATGAAGCATAGAATTATTTCTTCTAGGTCTGTGAAAAATGATGTGGATATTTTAATAGGGATTGCATTGAATCTGTAGATCACTTTTGGTAGTATAGACATTTTAACAGTGTTGATTCTGCCGACCCATGAGCATGGTATGGTTTTCCATGTATTTAAGTCCTCTGGTATTTCCTTCCTCAGTGTCTCATAATTATCCTTGTAGAGGTCTTTTACCTTCTTAGTTAAATATATTCCTAGGTACTTTATTTTCTTTGTTGCTATTATGAAAGATATTGAGTGTTTAATTTGGTTCTCAGTTTGACTGTGGTTCAGGTGCTACTGATTTGTGTACATTGATTTGTAAACTGAGATTCTGCTGTATTTGTTTATCAGTTCCAGTATTCTCATGGCAGAATCTTTAGGTTTTATAGATACAAGATCATATCATCAGGAAACAGTGATAGTTTAACCTCTTCTGTCCCCATTTGGATGCTCTTGGTTTTCTTCTCTTGCCTGTTTGCTCAGGCTAGAACTTCAAGCACTATGTTGAATAGAAGTGGTCTTAGAGGGCAACCTTGTCTGGTTACAGTTATAAGTGGGAATGATTTCACTTTTTCCCTGCTCAGTATGATGTTGGCTGTGGGTTCACCATACATGGCTTTTATCATTTTCAGGTTACTCCTATCTATGCCTATTTTGTTAAGCATTCTTTCCATAAAAGGGTGCTGAATGTTGGTGAATGCTTTTTCTGCATTTATTGAGAAGATCATATGATCTTTGTTTTTACTTCTGTTTATGTGGTGAATTATATTTATAGATTTGCATATGTTGAACCATCCTTGCATCACTGGGATGAAATCCTGACCTCAAGTGATCCTTCCACTTCAGCCTCCCAGAGTGCTAGGATTACAGGTGTGAGCCACCGTGCCTGGAAAATACTAGACCTTTTTAGAAAAATATGTTCCTCAAGTGTCATCAGCTAAAGATGTATAATATTTCTTATTTTGAAATAATTTCTCAGGGATTTATCATAAAGATTTTATGGCATATAAACACACTTCACTGTCCAAGAAGCATAAAAAACAGATTATTTTTAAAATTTAAAATTGGTAGGAATTGTAACCTAGCATGTACCATGAATGACTAGCAGCACTTTCAATTGTATTGATTGAAAATGACATTGCTAACAGTATATATTTTTATGTTCTAATAAAAAAAGTGAGAGAAATGTGAGCCAGAAAAATCTTATGATCAATAAATATATGATAAAATATTGCTACTTATTATCTATAAAATTATGACACCAGAATGTTTGTAATTTCATTGCATTTTATATCAGTACATTAATTTTAAAAAGTCTTTATGTTTTCATACTTTCAATGGCATTTTTCCTTGCTCTTCATACAATGGGTTCCATATTTTATTTTGCACTGCAAATTATGTATATTCCTTAACCCATCTCCTTCCTGCCATGCCTCAGAGAGTGAAGAGTATTTCTATGCATGATAGTGCTTGGCAATGATAGCATTTCACAGGAAGTTCACCTGAGCTAAGGCACTATTATTGGATGTAATGGTAAAATGTGTTTAGGGAAGTGACAAAGCAATAATATGAATGAATGAATAAAACGTGCCCATAGATAATTTGCCAATTCCTTTCAGTGGAAGTATGAGATGTAGCGAGTGGAAAACCCCAATTGACAGATATTACTTAATATAGGAGGTACAGTGGCTATTTAGGATATAAGCAGAGTGTGTGCTGAGTGTGAGGAAGGATGGTAGGAATTTCCTTGACATTCCTAGCTCCCACTGATTAGATAAAAACTTGACCCACTTATCTTATAATTAACTTCTAATCATTCTTGATCTCTGTTGGCACCTCCCGGTCCTTATTGTTGATCTGAGATATCCCTGATGTTAAATCACTTCTGTAGGATTTGTTCCCTTACAAGAAGCATAAATTTTTCCTGTGCCATCTAGAGTGGTAAAAGGACTTCAGAAACTCTGATGTGCTCTCTGCTAACTCCCTGTAACAATAAGTTCCCTAAATTGAAAGAAAGAATAACTGGTACAGGCAAATCAATGGTGTATAATGAGCCTACACATGAGCATGTATGAGAAAAATAAGAAATATTATGGCATCATTCAATTAGGTCTACCCACTCAGAAAATATTTATATTTCTGTTTTAGATGAAAACAAATAAATTGAAAGTAATCAGAAAATAAATTGAAAATAGTAAAATTGGTATACTGAATGTCAACTTCAGTTAGGCAATTTTCATTTTCATTTCTATATGGCAAGAAAAACAATTCTCATTGACAATACAATAGTAAAACCTAAATGCTTTCAAAATTGAGGGAAGAAACTCCATGAAGAAAAAAATATTATTTGAAATTGTATGAATACTTGTAAGACAATTTTGTCCAGCTCTGATTGATTTTCCTCTTCTCCATATTATTTTTAGTTCCTTCTCTATTCATTAAATGATATTTGGAATTGCTATATACTTTCACAGATGTACGCTTGAATCCTGGGGACAAAGGCAGAAAGTGTGTCTACATTTTCACAGAGCAGATTCTGTGAATCACTCGTCTTAGGGCCCCCATCACCTCCCTGTTTCTTAGGCTGTAGATGATAGGGTTGAGCATCGGGGTGAGGATGGTGTAGAAAACAGCCAGAGCCTTGTCCTCTGTTGGAGATCGGAGGGATCTTGAGCGTAGGTAGGTGTAGGCAAAGGGAGCATAGTAGAAAGTCACCACAGTGAGGTGGGTGCTACAGGTTGAATAGGCCTTCTTCCTGCCTTCTGCTGAGTGCATTCGGTAGACAGCAAGGAGAACTCGACCATAGGAACAGGCAATAACAATGAATGGAAACACGAGAAAGATGATAGTGCTCAAAAACACTGTGCCTTCATAGGCCCAGGTGTCCATGCAGGCCAGAGACAACATGGCTGGGACATCACAGAAGAAATGATTAATGGCCCTTGATCGGCAATAAGGCATATGGAGTGTATATACAGTGTGGGCACAAGCGTTGATTGAGCCCATTATCCAAGATCCTGTTATCATCAACACACACACTCTTTTGCTCATACGGACAGGATAGTGCAGAGGAAAGCAAATAGCCACATAACGATCGTAGGCCATAGATGTCAGGAGCAGTGCTTCTGCACCTCCTAACGTCAGAAAGAAGAAACTCTGAACCCCACATCCGATGAAGGAGATGGACTTGTTTCCAAACAGAAACCCAGAAGCCATCTTTGGGACAATGGTGGAGATGTAGTTGATGTCAATGAGGGAGAGCTGACTAAGTAAGAAATACATGGGTGTGTGAAGGTGAGCATCCAGGAGAATGAGGAGGATCATGGATTGGTTGCCAATTAGAGCCATTAAGAAAATGAAACCTATGAGAATGAAGAGGAAAAGGCCAATTCTTGATGGCGGGAACAGCCCCAATAAGATGAAATCAGTTGATGTCTGATTATAATACTCCATGGGGTATTCATACGATATTTCCTAAGGGAGAGAGAAGAGTAAGCAGGTTAAGTACAGTATTCCCTTTTATTCACAGGGAATATATTCCATGAATCCGAGTATATGCCTGAAACTGGAGATAGGACTGAACTCCACATACACTGTTTTTTCCTATGCCTACGTATTCTATACATACGTATTCCTATACATGCATACATGATAAAGCTGAATCTATAAATTTGGCATTATAAGAGAGTAACAATAACTAATAGTAAAATAGAATAATTAAAACAATAAACTGTTATAAAAGTTTTGTGAATGTAGTCTCTCTCTTTCTCTCTCTCTCTCTCAAAATATGTAATTGTACTATATTCACCCTTCTTTTCTCATGATTATGAGAGATAATAAAATCCCTACATGATGAAATAAAGTCAGTTAAATAAGGTAGACATTGTGGTGTAGCCTTCAGCTACCACCTAAAGCCAATTTAAAACACATAAATTATTCATTGCTGGAATTTTCTGTGTAATATTTTCAGGTCATAGTTGATCAGAGGTAACCAAATACATGGAAAGCAAAACAGTGAATAAGAGGGGCTACATTATAGAATGTTAAGCCAATTTTTAAAAATTTCTTATTTGAGACTGTGAATTATTCATAAAATTTTATAGCTCTTAAGTGAAGAACCTATCTTACCTATTTTTAAAAATAAAATGTTTCTTTCTTGTTCAGTGATTTATATTTGATAAGACAAATATCTGTGACCAAATTTTTAAATAAATATGTAAATTTATAAGAATAAAACATTTCTGTTACAACTTCAGTAGGATATGAATGTTTTAATTATTGACACAAAGTCACACATCATCCAGGTCTGATGTTGTACTCAAAACATATGCATATAAAGACAATGCAAATTCACACATTATAGATCCACATTATAAATAATTTAACATTACCCTTAAGAGAGAATTTCTCTTCCATATTTACTCTTTAAGACCTTCCCCTAAAACTACAGCAGCCTATCACTCATTTTCAGGAAATATATTTGCTTTTTAAGTGATCTTTGCACAACAATGCCAAGTTAAACTTCCTTCAAGTTGGGTATCATTTGATTCTTCTATTTAGAAATTTTGTGTGGATCCTTATTGCCAAGGACTTCTTACACAAAGTCCTATTAATTCATACTCTTAATTTTCAATGTTCACCACAATCCATTTTCTTTTACCTCTTTACCCAATTTCAGAATATTCCTGTTAAAGCAGACCCTTTACCTGAATAGGTGTGTATCAATGCCATGTTCATTTTAGCTTCCATGTCTCTGCTCAAGCTCTCCCCAAATAGGATGTGCACCCTGTCTCTTTGCTTCTCTCATTCTTAGATAACATCATACATTGCCTTCTGGATCCTTCAGAAGAAGTAATGTGGATAGAGAAATGGTAAGTCACCTAATGGAGAAAAGGGAAATAGCATGCTGAGAGCCTTCTGGATAGAGGCGGGGTAGGAGAATTCAACTCCAGATAAAAGATATCAGTGGACAATTTTGCACAGCATACTTAAAAGGCCTTTAGTGTTTTGCTCTTAAATATGATTCTAGGGTCAAAGGCCACCAGACTTTTAAGGAAGTATGACATCAAAGAGTAAGGTCCACACAGTGTGCATACACAAATACGCACACACAAACATGCACACTCACACACTCATACACATATGTACACCGAGTTAAAATGATCAGAAAAATGCATAAAGATAATGGTTTTCTTGAATTAATAATTCATATCTTCACAGAAGTATGAGATGCTATGAGAACCACAAAATGAATATCATTAGCTTTATAAAAGGAAGTGACAGGTAACAAAGGACTCTTGGAGATTAAAAATTTAATAATTGATAAAATATTAAATTAAAATTTCAAAACACGAAAGGGAAAATCTATCAGAAGGAAAATAAAACAGACACAACACCATGAAAATGTTGACATACAGAAATGATAGGAAAATTAGAGAATTAATATAGAAGGATCAATATATGTTTATGGGCATTTCTATCCATGTATATAGGAAAATAATTATGCAATTTATATTGTAAAAAATATTTTTTTCAGAACTGAAATATATGAACTACCATATCCAAGCAGCACGCAATAAGTACAAAAAATAAACATGAAATATTTTATTGAAAAAATATTTTCATGAACATTCTAAGTTTTCTTAAAAATATTTTTTAAAAATTATCATTATCACATATAAGGACAAAATTCCAAAATCTTCTTGAAAGAAATAATATTAATAAGGAGAAAAATTATGTATGTATATTAATAAAATCAGGTTTTACAATAATTAATATGTTTCTATTTTAGAAATAAATTCTAGAAAATGAAAGGTTGCTGTTCACCCCTCCCATAGACATACAGTGGAATGTAACTGTGTTGAGATAATGGGAGAAGGGTAAGCAGTGTGGAGATTGTGATGTGGGGAGGGGCCATGCTGCCATGGACAGTAGCCCTAGTCATGTGTCAAGGAATGGTATTTGGGATATAGAAATCAAGCACTAGATGATAACAGTGTGTTCAAAAATACATGGGAAAATACAGGAAAAAAACTGATAAAATAATTTGAAGTCATAGCTTTTGAGTTCAAGAAGATTTGGTCATGAGATTAAGATTTTACCCTGTAGGCTGTTGACTTGTCTACTCATTACTTGAATAAAACATTAAAGCAATATAAAAATTATGTCACAATTAAGGATTTAACTCACAGCCACATCATACTCAATAATGAACAACAAATTTTTTCATGTAAGATTTGGTCAAGACAGAGATTCTCACTTTCACTACTTTTTTCCACATATTATTGGAAGTTTAACTAAAGCAATTATACAAGAAAAGATACATCGGGTATTCTAATTTAAAAGGAATAATTGAAGTTATTTATATTTGTATGTGTCACAATCATATATGCAGAAAATTTTAGGATTCTAAGCACAGATTTCTGTTAGAGATAATAAATAAAACTGGCAAAATTGCAGGAAACAAAATCAATAGCAACCACAAAAACCAGTTTCATTTCCTTACACTAACGACAAACCATTTGAAAAGGAGACTGTAAAAACAACTTTATTTACAATAGCATCAAAAAGGAATAAAATGTTTAGGGATAAACTTAACAAAGACAGTAAAGGGATTTTACATTGAAAATGACAAAATATTGATAAAAGCAATTAAAGAAGACACAAATTAATGAAAATGTTCAGTTTGTTAAACTGAAAAAAAGAATTAAACACTTAACTGAAACATAATAAAGAACTGGAATAGGCATTTATCTAAAGAAGATATCCAAATGGATAATCAGCACATGAAAAGAAATAAAACAACCCCATTAATAAATGGGCAAATGAAATGAACAGAAACTTTTGAAAAGAAGACAAAATAATGGCCAGCAAACATATAAAAAAATGCTCAACATCTCTAATCATTAGAGAAATGCAAATAAAAACCACAATGAGATATCACCTAACCCCAGGGAGATTGGCCTCTATCAAAAAATCCCCAAACAGCAAATGCTGGCAAGGATGTGGAGAGATGGGAGCACTCTTATGCTGCTGGTGGAACTGCGAATTAGTGCAACCTCTGTGGAAAAGAATTTGGAGATATCTCAAAGATCTAAAAATGTAAATACCATTTGATCCAGCAATAGCACTATTAGGCATCCACCCAAAAGAGTGAAAGACATTCTATGATAAAGACATCTGCACGTGAATGTTTATGGCAGCATAATTCACTATTGCAAAGATGTGGAAACAACCCAAGTGCCCATCAATTAGTGAGTGGATTATGAAAATTTGGTATATGTATACAATGGAATATTACTTAATTATAAAAAACAGAAGTAATCTAGCACTTCTTATATTTTCCTGAGTTGAGCTTGAGCCCATTATCCAAAGTGAGGTATCACAAGATTGTAAGAATATGCTCCACATGTACTCACCATCAAATTGGCACTAACTGATCAACACTATGATACTCTTACGGTAGTCATATTCTCCAGGGATTAGGGGTTGGGGGCCAGGTAAACTTACAACTAATGGATGAGGTGAGCATTGTAGAGGGGAAGGGCATGCCTCTAATCCTCACTTGGGTGAGGCAAAGACATAAAATGTAACCAAATTGTTTGTACCTTCATAATATCCTGGAATAAATAATAATAATAAAAAACTCATATTCTGCATTTTCTCACTTACAAGTGGGAGCTAAGCAATGGGTATGCATGGTCATACAGAGTGACTTAATGGACACTGGAGACTCAGAAGAGGAAGTTGGAAGAAGGGTGCATGATGAAAAATTAGCTATTGGCACAATGTACACTATTCAGGTGATGGGTATATTAAAAGCCTAGACTTCTTCACCATGCAATTCACCCATGTAACAAAAAACTTGTACCCCCTAAATCTATTTAAATACAAATAAATTTTAAAAAAGAAAAGAACTCAACATCAGTAATCATTGGGGAACTACAAACCTTAACCACATTTGACATTCATTAGGAAATCGTTTATCAAATAAGCTAAATCTGTTTGAGAAGAAAGTGAAGAAATTATTAACCTTATGCATTATTGGTGGCAATGTGAAATGGTACAGCCATTGCGGCAATTGGTAAAGATGCTTTAACTTACAATGGGGTTATGTGCTAATAAACACATCATAAGTTGAAAGTATTATAAGTCAATACTGCATTTAATACTCTAATAAACTCATCATAAAGTCAAAAAGATCATAAATCAAATCATCTTAAGTCCAGATACTCCTTGAATTACAATGAAGTTATGTCCAGATTTAATAATTAAAAAATAGTCAATTAATCATACATCTAGGACTGTCTTTATAGTTATTCCTTAAAAAATTAGGCATAGAATTAATATATGATCCAGCAATTACACTTCTGAATGTGTACTCAAAAGAAATAAAAGCAGACACTTAACCATATTTGCATACCCATTTTCCTAGCAGTATTATTTACAATAGCCAAAGGCAGAAGAACCTAAAGTGTCCTTCCATGCATCACTCAATAATAAAAATGTGGTATGTACATACAATGGAATATTACTCAATTTTGAAGAAGAAAAAAAATTGGCACATGTTGCAACATGGATGATGAACCTTGAAGACATTGCATGAAGTGGAATAAGCCAGTCACAAAAGGAGAAATATTGTATGAATTCACTTTTATGAAGTACCCAGTGTCGTCAAATTTATAAAGACAGAAAGTGGAATGGTGGAGGTCAGGGGCTAGGGGAAGGGAGAGACAGGGAGTAATTATTTAATGACAACAAAATTTTCACTGGGGACAATGAAAATGTTCTGGAGATGCAGAATGGTAATGATCACACAGAAACATAAATGCACTTAACACCACAGAACTGTGAATTTCACAATGGTTAAAGTGATACATTTTATCTCATGTGCAATTACCCTAATGTAAAGGTGCGGGGAGTTAGCTACGCTCCCAGCAAAAATCGACTCCCTTTGGCAGGGGTTGTCGCAAGGGATAAGGGAATAATAGAAATAGAAAATAGAGAATATAGAAATAAAAGAAGACACACAGACAAAAGTATAGTTTTTATAAATATGGGAGCCGGGGTCCTCCAGCATTCCCATGAGCTGTGAGGCCACAAGTGAAGTCCCGCATCAGTATTTCTTGGTACAGCGATCGGTTGCCGGGGGTAACAGATTTACATAATAACAGGTAGTTTGTTTAGGTTTAAAGTCTCCCCAAAAGTTTCTCGAGATCCCTTAATTACCTCTATCTATCAGAGCAAATGGTTACAAAATCTTTCTAAGACAAACTGCTAAGTCCTAAGATAAAATTATCACTTAGCAGAAAGGCTAAACAGAGATATAGTGG
Organism: Eulemur rufifrons; assembly: GCF_041146395.1. Taxonomy (NCBI): domain Eukaryota; kingdom Metazoa; phylum Chordata; class Mammalia; order Primates; family Lemuridae; genus Eulemur; species Eulemur rufifrons. The sequence continues at coordinate 3,202,275 of NC_090986.1, forward strand.
CTGCTCTATATTTCTTTATCTAGTTTTTTTGTCAATTGAGACTAGTAGTCAGGAGTGAAGCATGAACTGTCCCTTAGGCTAATTGCTTTTAGCCACAGGTGTCTGTCAGGCAGGCACTCTTTGATCAGTGCCCACCCTCTGGCCCTATACTGAGCTTTGTCATACAGAAGTGTCAGGTGTAAGCCGACAGGTCTGAGACAGTGTTTCCATGGAAAGCACTACTGACCACTGAGACGCACTCCTGAGGCCAGGCAGCTTTTGATATGTGAGCTAATACATTCACATATTCCTTCAGGGAAAAGCCCAGCAAAACCCCTGAAATCTTTTGTCTCTATGAGGCAACATAAAGGTAGGAAAAAAGAAAACATTGAAATATACAAAAACTATTCCATATTTGTATTTCCAAAAACATTTTATGAAAATTCCAGCAGGTTCCTGAGCCTTTGCAGAGCAATTGATTTTCGATTATTGTATGGCCTCTGATCACTGGTAAAGGAAAATTTAGAAAAGTAAATTATTTTCCTAAATATAATTTGGAATCAATATGAGACCAGCATATTATACTTATACAATAGTATATAATTTATATTAGTATTTTAATTATTGGAAAGTAGTAAACATAATAGTTGAAATTACTAATGCAATTAACACCACAATCCTTTCTATAATTTGTATTTTATATACAGATGTCTATGACAAAGTTTCCAAGAGATATTTAATATTATTCTAACTTAGTGAAAAGGAAACAGTAGCATATAACAAAAATAATAAATGGCACATCAGGCCTTATATAGATACCTTGTGTCATGACTGCCAATGCACCATCTTTTCTAATATTCGAATGTTCCAGTGTTCTAATATTCTAATATTCTAGCATATGATATTATTTAAATAACAGTAGAGCCCTGCCCCTGACAGGGAAGCAGCCTCAGCCATTATATAGCTATTTCAAAAATGTGAACAGAACATTTTTCTTATGTAAAAATAAATCCAATAGGTTATTTTTATCCCTTATATTTTTTATGCACTGAAATAGCTATAAGTAACTTATTTTATGCCTATTTAAAAATATTTCCCTTGCCTTTGCTAATTACCTTAAAATTGTGCAATCTAGGTGTCAGTATTATGACAGGAGGAAAGAGCAAGTACAAAAAATTCTGGTGATGGTTTCATAGTGAGTAAAAAAAAAAAACAAGCCTTGAACCTGTACTATGTGCTACATGGAAGGGAAAGAGAGACACATGAACTTGCTTTGACTGTCTCTACCCATTGGCACCTGAAATGTGTCAGGATTTTTCCAGGATTCCACAGGATTTAATCTTAATAACAAGCTCTTCAGGTGAATATCATCACCTTGTCAATTTACAGAAGACAAAACTGAGATTCAGAGATGTTAAATGAACTTCCCTAGATCCCCAGCTGTTAAGGTGTACACACACACACGTGCACGTCTATATATAAAGATTTTATATATATGACTACATATATATATATACACATGCAAACATATATATTATGCATACATAAATAAATATAAATTTATATAAACGTTTTTAAATGCATGGTCTAGTTATCTCTCAAATATTTTTATACAATAAATCTGAAATAAGAGTGGCTCATTTTTAATCACCCAAAACAAAAAGAAAAAGAAAATAAAGAAAAAAAACAAAGTTATTAAAATAAAACTCTATATAGGTGTTAAATGGTTCCAAAAGTATATAAAACATTTTTAAACACAAATATAATTATTTTAATGTTTAAAATTTACTCTTTCCTGTGCTTCTGTTTAAAGTCAAAAATAAGATAGTGAAAAAGCCACATTTTATTGATTCATGTATTTATAGAATGTATAGGTTATTTTCAAATATAGTCTTATTATCACAAGGATGAATAACTGAATTGCAGAGGTTTGAGGACCAACAGTTACTCAGGGATAGAGTTGAGAACCAAGAAGGATGTCCTCTAAAGTCTAGATAATACAGTTTTCCACTGAAGCACAGATTTTTTTTCCCCTATACTATCCTCAGCTCCTTAGAAAAGGTCATCCTCAGCTCCTCAAAAGAAGCTGGTCATACATAAATCTGCATGTCTATAATAAGAATTATCTAACATTGCCATAGTTATCTAAAATCCAGGAAGATGACACAGAGGAATGTCCTACAGAGTCTAAACAGAATAGTTCACCACAGTATCCTTGCATGGAGTCCTAGAGGAGATTCCTTCTCCTTCACCTTTCCACAACAGCTTTTACTAAAGGAGAGACACCAAGTGCATTATGGTTTATATTCTTTTACTCATTTAGGAGTAACTAATCTTATTTAATAATAACTAATGTTTATTTTCAATTGTTGAGAAGGGCATAAAGTTGAAGAACCATAGTTTTCCCATGGTATAAAGAAGTCTAGAATATACAGTGAATATTTGCTTGTGTGTATATGTGTTTCTAAATTATGTACTTCCAAGAGATTCCACAGTTGTGCATCAGCATTAATAGATAGTTACATAGCTAAGTAAGTAGATAGATATGGATAGATAGAAACTGATTATAAAAATATAGCCCTCAAATATTGTTTTGGAATAAGGATGGGCTTATTCTGCTTCATTGTACAAGTTCACTGCAAACAATCTAGATTTAAAGTAGATATACTTCTAGCTATTTCTGGATATGTAAACCTTTGTTGGTGAATTTAACTCTCTGACTCTATATTTTATAATTAGGACAGAGGTCAGGGCACATGGGTAATTGCAAGCTATTAACATCTATGAGATAATGCATGGTGAACACCTATTACATGACTGGGCATAGACATTACTGAAGTGTACCTCCAGACTTCAGCATCCTCATCATTATCATTGTTACCCCATCAATATAGTTGCTATCACTTGTCATCCACTGTGATTGTACAATAATATAGTTTTCAAGCTGTTTCCCCATACTATGCCCATTTGATTCTCACAAAAATTCTACCTGGTTCTAATGTAAATATTACTATTATTTCCCTGGAAGTTTACCTGTATACAGGAAGTAAAAAATAAATACATTGTAAAAGTTAACAGTGTAAAGCAATACACTTTGTCACAAACTGGGTGTAAAAACAAAATCTAGATAACTGTAACACAGCCACTAATCATATAGTTACCTGCATCATTTCCAGAAGATATCCTTGAATTGTAAAAAACACATTATTGCTCCATAAAGTGGTAAATTTAACGATTCTTGTTTTGCCCTTACTTTAGGATCCATTTGATACTTTCATATAAAAATATCGCTAGTAGTTTCCAGGTATTTAAATAGAAAGAGTGGATTCATGTAAGGCAAGATAGACAGCAGGAAGCAGCAATAACATTATAAGGGGCATCATATAATCACTCATCACTCATGGCGAAATGAACAAAACAAAGCAAACAAACAAAACACAGCCAAGTAGGAAATAGGGAATGCTGTGTTCTGCAGTTTTCATCGTGAATTTGGATTTTTGAGTTTCACGTGAGCCCATGAAAAGCATACTCTATTTTGTGGCTGTATCTCTTTTATTGACCATAATCTCTCTTTCTATCCAGAGAACACACTTATGAATTAGCTCCAGAACCACTTTCTGTTGTCTGTATTTCATACTCCAGGATGCTCCTCAACAGTGTTGTGAAAATACAGTGACTTGTCCTCAATTTCCCTTCCAATCTATTTCGGAAACAGTTCTCCTAGGCACTAGACAAAGAGCCCCACCCCCCGCCCCACCCCACCCCACTTCAGTGTGATCAATAAAAGTAAAAAATACATATATAATGAGAAAGAGTACCTTTTATTGTCTCTCCATTTTCAAAAACTTACTGCCTTGGTTAGCTGACTGCAATCCTATGGTTGTCATCTGAACAAAGTCATTTTTCTGAGTAAACTTCCTGAATATTTTTTAAACATAGGGATATATCCACCACTCGTACCTACACTTGAGAGTTGAGAGATATTCTTGGAGACATAGCAGCAACCAAAATACCAGCCTTTTTTATATGGACAATGAGTTGAATGCTTGTTTTGCTGGTATTCACTTGGGGAATGTCCTCTGAGACTTGGACAGTCTAGGCTAAATCATTAATAACATACAATGGCCTTAGGCCAAGGTTGATGAATGAGTTCTGATAATGTATTATATGTTTCAAGATGTGTCAAGGGTCAATTCAGTGGGGAAAGAAATAAACATATTTATTCAGATTATCCCAATATTATTGTGTCTCTAATATTTTATTAAATGATGTATTTTATATGTTGCTACTCTATACATGCACAGTAATATGTCTGAATGTATTAATTTTTTAAAAAAATTTATTTCTCCTATAGCAATTTGAGTTCAAATGCATACATCAATTTCCTTCCCAGCTCAGTTTATACTGGCAATAAGATTTAGTACATTACTATGGAATGAGGTTAATTTAATAAAAACATAAATACAAGTTACTAAAATTTCACACATCTCAACATTATCTTTAATATGTTTATAGGTATTATATACGTTCAAATTGTTTTCTTTCTTTTGGAAATGCCCATTAAATTATGAAATAATTTTATCTCATTAAAATTTGTAACAAAAATGATGCTATCACTGACTTTGATGGAATGATATTTAGAAAATATTCAGTAATTAAATTTTTATTGCATTTAGTATCTTCAATGTTCTCAAATTTCTTATGGTTTCCAGGAAATGAATTAATTATACCTTCTACTTGGGAATAAATAACATTGGTCTATAAATAGAATGCTAGAACAAATGGGCATGGCTGACATCTATAGGACATTCTACCCAAAGTCCACAGAATATACATTCTTCTCATCAGCTCACGGGACATTCTCTAAGATTGACCATGTCCTAGGACATAAATCATGTCTTAAAAAAATCAAAAAAATAGAAATTATACCATGCATCTTCTCAGATCACAGCGGAATAAAAGTAACAATGATCACAAACAGAAACCCTCACTCTTACTCAAAGTCATGGAAGCTAAATAACTTTCTCCTGAATAATTATTCTATAAAGGAAGAAATCAAGATGGAAATCAAAAATTTCTTTGAATTAAATGACAATGGAGATACAACTTATCAAAATCTATGGGATGCAGCTAAAGCAGTCCTGAGAGGAAAATTAATATCCATAAATGCCTATATCAAAAAGACAGAAAACATGCAAATAGACAACCTAATGAATAGACTCAAAGAGCTGGAGAAAGAAGAACAGAAGGATCCCAAACCCAGCAGAAGACGAGAAATTACTAAGATCAAATCAGAATTAAATGAAAAGGACAACAAAGAAACTATAAGAGAAATTAATAAAACAAAAAGTTGGTTCTTTGAAAAGATAAACAAAATAGACACACCCCTGGCTAGACTAACCAAGAGCACAAAACTAAAATCTCTAATAACCTCCATTAGGAACATGAAAGGAGAAATCACAACCGATGCTACAGAGATACAAGATATCATCTATGAATTCTACAAAAATCTTTATGCACACAAACTGGAGAACGTGGAGGAAATGGACAAATTTTTAGAAACACATAGTCTTCCCAGGCTCAACCAGGAAGAAATAGAGTACCTGAACAGACCAATATCAAGAACTGAAATCGAAACAGCAATAAAAACCTTCCCAAAAAGAAAAGCCCTAGTCCAGATGGGTTCACACCTGAATTTTACCATACATACAAAGAAGAACTGGTGCCCATCCTACATAAACTATTCTCCAATATTGAGAAGGATGGAATTCTCCTCAACACGTTCTACCAAGCCAATATAACATTGATACCAAAACCTGGAAAGGACGCAACAAAAATAGAGAACTACAGACCAATTTCTCTCATGAATATAGATGCAAAAATTTTCAATAAAATACTAGCAAATCGAATCCAAGTACTTATCAAAAAAGTAATCCACCACGACCAAGTGGGCTTCATCCCCGAGATGCAGGGGTGGTTCAACATACGTAAATCTATAAATGTAATTCACCACATAAATAGAAGCAAAAACAAAAACCATATGATACTCTCATTAGATGCAGAAAAAGCATTTGACAAAATTCAACACCCTTTTATGATAAAAACGCTTAACAAAATAGGCATTGATGGAACCTACCTAAAAATGATACAAGCCATATATGACAAACCCACAGACAACATCATACTGAATGGGGAAAAATTGAAAGCATTCCCACTTAGAATTGGAACCAGACAGGGCTGCCCACTGTCCCCATTACTTTTCAACATAGTATTGGAAGTCCTTGCGAGAGCTATCAGGCTAGAGAGCAGAATCAAGGGAGTCCAAATAGGGAAGGAAGAGATCAAACTCTCACTTTTTGCTGATGATATGATGTTATATCTGGAAAACCCCCAGGATTCAACCATGAGACTCCTGGAATTGATTAACGAATATAGCAAAATCTCAGGCTACAAAATTAATATACACAAATCAGAGGCATTTATATATGCCAATAACAGTCAATCGGAAAACCAAATTAAAGACTCAATACCCTTCAAAATAGCAACAAAGAAAATAAAGTATCTAGGTATATATCTAACTAAAGAGGTAAAGGACCTCTATAAGGAAAACTATGAAACACTGAGAAAAGAAATAGCAGAACTTGCAAATACATGGAAAAATAAACCATGCTCGTGGATCGGAAGAATCAACATTGTTAAAATGTCTATACTACCCAAAGTGATCTACAGATTCAATGCAATCCCTATTAAATTACCAACATCATTCTTTACAGATGTAGAGAAAATAATTATACACTTTGTATGGAATCAAAGAAGACCCCGTATAGCAAAAGCAATTTTAAGCAACAAAAACAAAATGGGAGATATTAATTTGCCAGACCTCAAACTATACTACAAGGCCGTGGTTCTTAAAACAGCCTGGAATTGGCACAAGTTCAGGGACACAGACCAGTGGAACACAACAGAAAATCCAAATATAGAACCATCTTCATATAGTCACCTAATTTTTGACAAAGCGGGAAAGAATATACTCCGGGGACAAGAATCCCTATTCAATAAATGGTGCTGGGAGAATTGGTTAGCCACTTGTAGAAGACTGAAACAGGACCCACAGCTTTCACCTCTCACAAAAATCAAACCACGGTGGATAACAGACTTAAACCTTAGGCGTGATACAATCAGAATTCTAGAAGAAAATATAGGAAAGACTCTTACAGACATTGGCCTAGGCAAAGAATTTATGAAGAAGACCCCCAAGGCAATCACAGCAGCAACAAAAATAAATGAATGGGACATGATTAAATTAAAAAGCTTCTGCACAGCCAAAGAAACAGTCACGAGAATAAACAGACCACCTACAGAATGGGAAAAAATTTTTGCATACTACACATCAGATAAAGGACTGATAACAAGAATCTATTTAGAACTCAGGAAAATCAGCAAGAAAAAATCAAGCAACCCTATCAAAAAGTGGGCAAATGACATGAATAGAAACTTCTCGAAAGAAGATATAAGAATGGCTAACAAACATATGAAAAAATGCTCAACATCCCTAATCATCAGAGAAATGCAAATCAAAACCGCAATGAGATATCACTTAACTCCAATGAGAATGGCCTTTATCAAAAAAACCCAAAACAACACATGTTGGTGTGGGTGTGGAGAGACAGGAACACTAATACACTGCTGGTGGGACTGCAAACTAGTGCAACCCCTGTGGAAAGCATTATGGAGGTATCTTAAACAGATTCAAGTAGACCTGCCATTTGACCCAGCAATCCCATTACTGGGCATATACCCAAAGGAAAAAAGGTCATTCTGTAACAAAGACACATGTACCTGAATGTTTATAGCAGCACAATTCACAATCGCAAAGATGTGGAAACAACCCAAATGCCCATCAAAACATGATTGGATTAGTAAGCTGTGGTATATATATACCATGGAATATTACTCAGCTATAAGGAATGATGAAGATATGACATCTCTATGGTTCTCCTGGAGAGAGTTGGAACCCATTCTATTAAGTGAAGTATTCCAAGAATGGAAAAACAAGCATCACATGTACTCACCAGCAAATTGGTTTCCCTGATCATCACCTAAATACAAATCTGGGAATGACACCAATTGGATATCAGACTGAGGTGGGGGGTGGGGGAGGGGATGGGGGTATGCGTACACAATGAGTGCATTGTGCACCGTTTGGGGAATGGTAACACTTGAAGGTGCTGACTCGGGAAGGGGGGGTGGGGAAGAGAGGGAAAAAAAAAACAAAATAAAAATAAAAATAAAATGGCAAAAAAAATTACATTGGTCTATATTAAATTTTTTAGAGTTTAAAAAATATTTGAATTTAAAAAGAATATATTTATTGTTTAATTGGCACATTGTAATTGTACATATCTATGGGGTACAATTTGATATTTTGTTACATATATATGTTGTATCATGATCATCATACCCTTTTATGATGATCCAGTCAGGGTAATTAGTGTATGTTTCTGGCAAACAGAATTACCTAAGATCTAAGTACACAGATGTTTGAACATTCAAAAACCTGAATCATTTCTTGGGTGAGTTTAAAAACTCTTTTGAATATAAAAGCAGGTGCCACATCTAGTGCACTCAGAGGACTGAGAAAACAAAGGAATTTTTATCTGAGGAATGCAGCCCCCTTTACATTTTCAGGCCCAGAGAGGCATGAAAATTAGAAGGTAGCTGCATTCCACCCATACCACCCCTTGAGGTAAATCTTATAATTTATATTTCAAAGATACCTGCTATATGGACTCTAGACTGAGTGTTGCCACCAATGCTATAAATTAACCTAACAGTGCCATTTGCTGGACACCATCACTCATATCCTATAGTTCAACAATGTATAGCCAATGACTAATTGTCATTTCTGTAAACCAATGATAATCATTCACAAATAGCCTTTGCAATCACTCCCTCGCCTGATTGTCTTTTTTTCTTCAAACACTTGAGACATTACCTTTTTCTCTGGAGCACTTCCCAACCTGGAAGTGTTTCCAGGCTATTGTCCTCTACCTTGGCCCCCCAAAACTCTTTATCAATATTAATTTTGCTTCACCCTCTTTCTTTAGATAGATAGCTCAGTTTTTACATCCTGTTTAGAAGACAAAACTCACTTGCGCTGAAAGAGGAAGTAAGAATCTTTCTTTGATGTGGGAAGACAGGCTTGGAGAGAATTTCTATAGGAAAGAAAGACTTTTCAGGTCACACCTCAAAACTACCCAGTGTGAAACCAAGGAAGCCTGTGGTGTGAATCTCGGAGCAGCATCATCTTCAGGGGACCACGTGACTAAGCTCAGGGTAACCATAGTAGTGTACACAGGCCAGGGTGGCTCTGTGCTCAGATAGAGAAGTACTGAGGGAGCCCTGTGAGCTCCTGCCCAACCCCAGGAAGCCCAGTGAAGGAAGGGATCCTGAACTACCCCTGTTCTCCCAAGAACTGCTATGAAGGAAAGTATGAGTAGGAATTGAGAAATACCTCAGACTTCTGCAGAAGAAGCCACAAAATCAAGCATAGAGTGGGCCACCACTTGGTTTATCCTGAAGGAAGAGATGAGAGTAATTTAAACTGAGCTGTTTTTTTTTTTTATTTTTAAATTTCTGTGTTCAGCCAATCTGAATTATTCATTAAATAACACATATATTTAAATGAATAATCATATGTACTAATTTTAAAAAAGAAGCCCCATTATATGTCCCAAAGATACAAGAATCAGGAGGTAAACATTTATGTCTAAATCTTCTGTAAAGAAGCTGAGGACAGTGGTACACGCCTGTAATCCCAACCACTGGGAGGCTGACACAGGAGGATTGCTTGACATTAGAGGCTCAAGATAAGTTTGGGCAACATAGCAAGTCCTCATCTCAAAAAAATTTAACGGATATATGAACTAATAAAAGAAAATTATCCCCATACATATGGAATAAGATATGGATTGGTTTCTGTCTTTTCTACATATATATATATATATATATATATATATTCTGAGACATGTTTTACTAAGGAATTAAGATATTTGATAAAGAAAAGCTTCCATTTTTCCACAAATTATAGTCCAGATTGTGTGAAATTACAATTAAATTCTACCCTCCCCCCTTTGTTTTTGGTGGACACTTTGCAGCCTGATTCTATTTATTATGTGGAAATGTCATGGGCTAAGAATAAGTGAAACCTGTTTTGAGGTGCATATAGTTTGATGTCGAACAGGTACCCAATAAGCAAGACTGGGCATATGAAGAAGAAAAGAGCAAGCCAATGATGGCTGACAGATAATGGTCCATAAAGTGATAGTAAAAATGAGATAATCACAATACTCTGTGATGACATTTCATTATTAGGAATAGCGGGATATATGAGAGTAGAGTGAAAGGGTACAGTTGAACGTGTGAATTTAGGGATGATTTTTATGTAGATGGCACCTGATGTTAACTTTGAGAAGAGTGAGAAATATGATTTATGCAGAAAAGAACTTGATGAGGATAGGGTGTAATGTATTGAACAGGCAAACAATTGTATACCTCATGTAAGGAAGGGTTGGGTTTTTCACAACTTGTTCAGACAATTGCATTCAACTTAGCATGAAAAGAACATAAAGTTCAAAGTACAGTGTTGTAAGGTATGATCCTTCAGATGTAGGGCTGGATAATATAATGGAGAGAATTGTGTATCATACTAAGGAAAGTGACATCATTAAAACATATTTTAGTTAGACAATTCCAGGAACAATTTAAAACCAGTGTGGATTAATTGATTCATTGTGTATATTATATTTAAGATGTACAACATGATGTTTGATATACACAGACATAGTGAAATTATTACTGCAGTCAAGTAAATTATCAATCAACTTCCATACTTACCATTTTTTAATATCAAGAGCACTTAAAATCCATTCTCTTATTGAATTTTCAATGCATAATGTAATATTATTAACCATAGTTCTCATTAGGTCTCTACAATTATTCATCCTACATAACTGCAAGTTTGTGCCATTTGACCTACTTCTCTCCATTTCCTCCCCATCACTGCTTATGGTAAACACCTTTCTACTCTCTGTTTCCATGTGGTCCACTGATTTTTTTATTGAACAAATAAGTGACATCAAGTTGTACTTTTCTTTTGGTGTCAGAAAGCCAGTGTGGATTGAAAGAGAGAGAAGAGAAACAGAGACTTTGCTGGGAGGCTCCAGTTATAGTAACATAGTCATCTCCAGGTTCCACCAGCTGGTGGGGACAAATGAGAATCATGGTTGGAATCATCCTCAGGAAACCTCCCTGCCAAAAATTCTGAAAGATGCCAGATCTCTGAGATGCCATAGAGAGTGAGAGACATTCCATCATTGCTGGCACATTGTACTCATTAATGAAGTGAAGAGATGGCCTTTCTACACAGCTCTGAGTCACACTCCATCAGTAGGCCCCAGAGGTTTCAGTTCTTGTCCACTAATTTTGCAAACTCTTTCATAACAGGGTCTATCTCTGTCTTTCTGTCTCTCTTGTACTTCCGTTCAGTGTCTGTCCAAATATGGGCATAAGCCTCATTTGGGGGCCTAACTGAGGAATAGAGACAAAATTATTTCTACTCTTCTCATCTTTCATGTCTATTTCCCCAACTGTCATGGCAGAAAAAAAAAAGAAAAAACCTTCTCACATATTCTATAACTTCCTCATAAAGGCCCATAGATAAGTAAATCGATAAATGAGGGCCTATGGGATTCTTGGTTCAGCAGAAAGTCTACAATCCATTTACCATTCTTCATCTATCTGAACTCCCTTTTAACATGCTTTCAAGACCAATGTTTCAATATCTATGATAGAACAAAAATGCTTACTTCCCTGCCTGAAACGTATAGCAATGGCCAAGGAATATGTGCAGATTATCCATTAGATTCTTTGATCCTAGACTGTAACTTGAGAATGAATCACTCAAAGAAGCACAGCAAGTGTACAATCTCTGAGGAAACGTGGACACAACAGAAATACATTCACCAAGTTTTCCCATCATATGGCTCTGGCTCTGTGAATGGCACCCAGAAGGGGAAACAGTGGTGACTTCACAGAACTAACTCACTGTCAGGAAATATTGGAGTTGCTTGTGGTGACAAAGTTTCAGACCTGATTCATTTCCATTTTCCTTTGTTACACATTATTATGACATTATCATAGTTTGTTGTGATAAGAAAATTTGGCTTAATTTTTATTAGGGGATGAGCAAGCCATACCTACTTGCCATTCTATAAATCAAGATTTAAATCACTTAGTACTCTGGGAAACACCAGATGCTTAATTGGCATGAGTGTAAACACATCTATGTTCATATCATCTGCTCAGCTGTGGACCTTCTAGTCTGGGGAAATGATCATAGGGGTAGGGATATGGCACCAACTCCTGTGCAGTCAAAAATCTACATATAAGTTTTGAGTTACCAAAAATGTAACTACTAACACCCTTTGTTGACTGTAAGCCTTATCAATAACATAAACACTTAACAAATGTTTGTATGTTATATGTATTATAGACTGTATTATTACAATAAAGCCAGAGAAAAGAAAATGTTTGAAAAAATCATAAGAAAATGAAAATACATTTGCATTTATTAAGTGAAAGTGGATCATAATAAAGGTCTTCATCCTTGTTGTATTCACATTGAGTAGGCTGAGGAGGAGGAGGAGGAGGAGGAAGATGAAGGGTTAGTCTTGCTGTCATGGGGTGGCAGAGGCAGAAGAAAATCCACACATAAGTGGATCTGTGCAGTTCAAACCCACATTGTTTAAGGGTCAATTGCACATTAGTCAGCAATAACTGTTGTGGTTTGGACAACACAGGGCTTTTATTACTTGCTCATTCTACTTTCCTTCTTCCCTGCTGTCCTCAGAGATTAAAGAGAATATCATCATCAGGCTCCTCTAGACAGCAATGGCTTTTCATTCATAATGTACACCTAAGAAGATAATTTTTATAGAAAATAATTATCATCACCCTTTTAGGCACATCCCTACATAGGTATATCTATAAAAAATACTGTAGCAGAGAAATTGACTGCCTTGAATTCAAGCTCTATAGATCTGTTGACTAATGAGCATAGCAAGTGGAAACAAAAGTTTCCATAAGAGGATATCTTACACAAAATACCAGTAGCTATGCAGGATGCAAAATTTATGTGTGTTTTGGGGAATACTTTAAATAATTAAAGCTGCATTCAATAAACTGTAATAGTATAAATTCTCTCCTAAAGAGACTCTCGTGGGCATTGTCCCAGAGATGCAAGGCCAGTTCAACATACTCAAATCTATAAATGCAATTTACCACATAAGTAAAAGCAAAAATAAAGACAATATGATTCTCTCAATGGATGCAGAAAAAGTATTTGACAAAATCCAGCACGCTTTTATGATAAAAGCTCTTAGTAAAATAGGTATAGGTGGAACATTCCTTAAAATTATTAAGGCTACATATGATAAAGCCACAGCCAATATCATATTTAATGGGGAAAAATTGAAAAGGGACATTCCTTAAAATTATTAAGGCCATATATGATAAACCTATAGCCAATATCATATTTAATGGGGAAAACTGAAAATATTCCAGCTTAGCACAGGAACCAGACACAGTTGCCCACTATCTCCACTTCTATTCAACATAGTGCTTGAGGTCCTTCCCAGAGCAAACAGACAAGAGAGGGGGATTGAGGGTGTCTGAATAGGGGTAGAAGAAGCCAAACTCTCATTCTTTGCTTACAATATATTATTACATCTAGAAAATCCCAAAGATTCAACCAAGAGACTTCTGGAATTGATTAATGAATTAAGTAAAGTCTTAGGATACAAAATTAATGCACATAAATCAGTAGCATTCACATATGCCAATAACAGTCAAACTGAAAATCCAAATCAAAGTCGCAACACCTTTTATAATAGCATCAAAGAAAATTAAATATTTAGGAATACATTTACTGAAGGAGGTGAGAGACATATATATGGAGAATTATGAAACACTGAGAAAAGAAATTGTAAGAAAATGTAAACAGATGGAAATCCCTACCATGCTCGTGGATTGGTAGAATCAATATTGTTGAAAAGTCCATACTACCTAAAATGATCTACAGAATTAATGCAATTCCTATCAAAATACCACCATCATTCTTTACAGATTTAGAAATAAATAATTCTACACTTTGTCTGGAACCAGAGAAGATCCCATATAGCCAAAGCAATCTTAAGCAAAAAGAACAAATTGGGAGGCATCTGTCTGCCAGACTTCAAATTTTACTACAAGGCTATAGTAACCAAAAAAACATGGTACTGGCACAAGAACAGAGATATAGACCTTTGGAATAGGATGGAGATCCCAGATATAAAACCATCCTGATGTTGTCAACTAATCTTCGACAAAGCAGACAAAAATATATGTTGGAGAAAAGAATCTCTATTCTATAAGTGGTGCTGGGAAAACTGGATATCCATATGTGGAAGATTGAAACTGGATCCCCACCTCTCACCTCTCACAAAAATCAACCCACAGTGAATAACAGACTTAAACCTAAGTCATGAAACCTTAAGAATTCTGGAACAAAATGTGGGAAAGACTCTTTCAGATATTGGCCTAGGTAAAGAATTTATGAACAAGACCCCAAAGCAATCACAGCAGCAAAAAAATAAACAAATGAGACATGATCAAATTAAAAAGCCTCTGCAGAGCCAAGTGTCCTTAGGATGAATAGACAACCTACACAATGGGAGAAAATATTTGCTTTCTACACATCCAGTAAAGGGCTGATAACAAGAATCTATATAGAATGTAAGAAAATCAACAAGAAAACATCAAACAACCCAATCAATAGGTGGGCAAAGGCCATGGACAGAAACTTTTCAAAAGAAGACACACTAATGGCCAACAAACATATTAAAAAGTGCTCAGCATCTCTAACCATCAGGTAAATAGAAATCAAAACTGCAATGAGATATCACCTAATTCCAGTGAGAAAGGCCTTTATAAAAGTCCCAAAACAACAAATGCTGGCGTGGATGTGGAGAGATTAGAACACTTTTACACTGCTGGTGGGACTGAAAATTAGTACAACTCCTGTGAAAAGTAATTTGGAGATACCTCAAAGAGCTAAAAATAGAAATACCATTTGATCCAGCAATCCAGCTACTACACATCTATCCAAAGGAATAAAAGGCATTATATAATAAAAACATGTGCCCTCGAATGTTTATAGCAGCACAATTCACAATTGCAAAGATGTGGAAACAACCCAAGTGCCCATCAATACATGAGTGGATTAACAAAATGTGGTGTGTGATATATACACACACACACAGAAACACACACACACACACACACACACACACACCATGGAGTACTACTCAACTACAAACAATAATGATGAACCTACTATATTATCTTGGATAGAGCTTAAGCCCATCCTTCAACGTTAGGTATCACAAGGATGGAAAAACATGTACCACATGTACTCACCATCAAATCGGTACTAACTGACCAACACTAAGGTGTTCACGTGGTAGTAATACTCATTGGGTGCCAGTAAGGTCGGGGGCTGGAGGGGCAAACCCACTACTAATGGAAGCAGAGCGCACTGTGTGTGGGAAAGACATGCTTGTAGCCCTGGCTTGGGTGACACAAACACATTGCATGTAACCAAAATATTTGTACACTTATAATATCCTGAATTAAAAAAAAAGAAAAAAAATGTATCCTTGAAGTTATTGCTAAGCAGAAACATAATAAAATATCACCTAACATAAAAAAAGAATTATACAATCTAGTTTAAATATAAGTTACTTTCCCTGGATCCCTTGTGAGTAATTTTGATACAAGATGGACAAATATTTAGGTGTTTACTTATTAATTTTCATTTAAATATTTATCTGTCTTATCATTCAAATATTTTGAAGTGAAATTCTAAAATGAGTGGTTATCTTTTAACCATCCAAAACTAAAAGATTACATTAGAAAAAAAGAAAGATCATTTAATAGAAATTGATTATAGTTATTAGAGGGTTAAGAACGTATGTGAAAACTTCCTTTATTTATTTATTTATTTAGCTCTGTGATGGGTTGGTTGATTGAAAAGTTCCTTTGGGCACTTAAAACCCATTCTTAGTGAATTTGGTTTCATGTTTAAAAGTTATTGATTTCAATATTTACCCTTCATCCATTTCCTCATTCTTCTGTTTTTAACATATTCTCCATTGTTCCCTGCAACAATCCAACGTTAATGAATGGTGTGGAAGATGTGTACATCATTCCTAGATCTCCTACATGAGCTCTAATTCGTGTTTTGCTCCCAATCCCTAAGTGTCCCTGCCTAGCAGATTTTATTTACACAGCATCAGCCATATTATCCCTTCAGTAAATCAGGTTGTGACTGTCCATATTCAGGACACATACTTCACATTTCTACATCATGGTGAGAAAATCCTCCAATTGATGCCACATTTCAGAATGAATTATACACTGCCATTACATAATTTCAACATGCATGAATTTCCTTGTATTCACATCATTTTCCTTTGCTTCCATCAGATTTAAAATAAAAACTGAAAAAAACCGCCTCAGTTCAGTGATTCATAAAATTCTGTAACATAGATTTTTAACATATAGTCTTATTAAAAGGATGAAAAACTGTTTCTCATAGGTTTGATGTGAGTTATTAATATTTAAGACCCTACAGTGATCTCATGTCAGATCTAGTGAGGTGTCCTCTAATGTCTACACAATGCATTGTTTTCCTTCAAAGCAGAGACTTTTTCTGCAACTCCATGCTTTTGATCAAAACTGATTTTGCAGAAAGATCTTGCTGACCACTAAATAAGGCTAGACCCATTGGACTTGGTCTGATTATTTGTACTGGTGCTTTGGATGTACCAAAGAAGCTTTACATCTGCTTTTCTGGAAGTTTTATAAGCAATTTCAGACTAGATTTTTAAAATTATGTCAATCTCACTACTCCCCACCAAGTGTCCCATAAATTTGGATCTCTTTCTCTCTTCTCATGATCTCTGAAATATCTGAAGTGCTTAATCTTCCCAAAAGGGACTTTCCTTACTCACCTGTAAGGCCAAAATTCTATAAACCAGCTACCAGGTGAGTTTTCACAGAAACACTCTACCTTCAATGTCCTTTAAAATGGCTGGTCAGACCTGAATTTGCATGTCCATAAATACAATTCACTTTGCATTGCTATGAGTTATGTGAATTTAAAGCACTGTCAAATGGCTTTCATAGAATCAGAATCAGAATAATGTCCTCTAAAGTGTAGACAAGCATAGTTCTCCAGTGTCCTTGCTGGGAATCCTACTGGGGGCACCTCATTCCTTCAAATGTTTCTGCAACTGAGTCTGATGCAGAAGAGAGAAAGAGTATATAATATTTTGCATTATTTTGGTAAGACAGACGTTAACAACCTTATCTAATATTTAAGTAATGTGAATTTTCAATTACTTAGAAGGGTACAGAGTTTGAGAACCAGAAATTTCTTAGGGTATAAAGATCTAGAAAATGCAGTTATTTGTGCACACATATGTTTGTGTGCTTTTAGATAATATACCTCCCACAGTGGTGAGTCAACATTAATACAAAAATAAAAAATACGTAGGAAGATATATTCTCTTGGACAATATTCATGTTACCCATGCCATATTTAAACATTTTCAGCTTGGCCCCAAGTTTCTCATATCCAGAAGATCCATCACAGGTCAGGATACAATGCACCATCTCTTCCTTAATAAATACTATTTGTGATCTAAATTTTCTTTAATAACATAAATATCTTGATTTGTTAATAATTATGACCAAATAAATCTAACATTTAAAGTACCATTTCCATTCATATAAACTTTTAGTATACATTTTGTCACACAATGTCATTTTTATGACCATATTTTCATGAGTATAGAATTATTCAGTGTAAACTTTAGTCTTATATACCATAAATATAGGAAAGAAATTTATAGATAATGTTGGTTATTGACTGTATTTATCAGTTTTAGTACATGTGACTATCATTTCACAGTACATTATTAGGAATCATCCTAATGCATTCCAAAATTATATATATGAATGTATGTATAATTTGTGTTTAGATTTAAAAAGAGATTCATAATTTTTTAAAAGTGTACAAGGATTTAAGCAGCTGATTCATTTTTTAATTTTAAGAAAATGCTATCATTATTATTTATCATTTACCTATCTTTTATTTTTAATTTTTTTGTATTTATGTAACATTTTATTTACTGACCTCTCTGAAACATGCCAAAATTCATATGACCAATGGAACTTACTATGCTAAAATGTTACTGAACATGACAAATTTCTTCAAAAATTATTTTAATGTAATGCCTTCATTTCACTCTTGAAGAATCAACATGTAAACATGACATTTAGATGGTAAAATTCAGGTTGCAAATATAAGATAAATATCAAATAATACCACACTTCTGGTTTACTGGGAAACATAACATTTGTGACAGTTCTGCTTAACACCTTACTCACTTAAGTAAAGAGATCAAACGGCAGGTGTGTTTAGCAGATGCAAAGATTTAATAGTTAGAATATTCTTTTCTTTCTTTTTTTGAGACAGAGTCTCACTCTGTTGCCCAGCCTAGAGTGCTGTGGTGTCAGCCAAGGTCAGGAGTTCGAGACCAGCCTGAGCAAGAGTGAGACTCCATCTCTACTAAAAAAAAAAATAGAAAGAAATTATCTGGAGAGCTAAAAATATATATAGAAAAAAATTAGCTAGGCATGGTGATACGTGCCTGTAGTCCCAGCTACTTGGGAGGCTGGGCAGAAGGACTGCTTAAACCCAGGAGTTTGAGGTTGCTGTGAGCTAGGCTGACACCTTGGCACACTAGCCAGGGTAACAGAGCAAGACTCTGCCTCAAAATAAATAAATAAATAAATAAATAAAATGAAATAAAATATAATTAACATTAAAAAGAAAAGTACACAAAAAATTATCTCTTGGCCTTTTCTTAGATTAAAAAGTCTTTATTTTTGAATTTTTATTTTTAAATTTCATAATATTACAGGGGTATAAATGTTTTGGTTATGTAAATTGCTTTTGTACTCTTTGAATCAGCTGTAAATGTGCCCATCCCTCAGATGGTGTGCATTATACACATTAGGTGTGAATTTACCGATGCCCTCCTCCCCCTCCCACCTGCTTGATTTCCAATGAATGTTATTTCCATGTGTGCATATAAGTGTTAATCCGTTAGTTACAATTTAATGGTGAGTACAAGTGGTGCTTTTTTTTTGACCATTCTTGTGATATGTCACTTAGAAGAGTGGTCTCCAGCTCCATCCAGTATAATGCAAGAGGTATTAGTTTGCCATTTTTTTTTATTGCTGAGCAGTACTCCCTGGTATTATATGTTAATAACACATTTAATTAATACACTCATGTATTGATGGGCACTTGGGTTGTTTCTACATTTTTGCAATTGTAAATTGTGCTGCTATAAACATTTGAGTGCAGCTGTCTTTTTTACAGAGTGTCTTAGAATATCTTATTTTCCTTTGGGCAAATACCCAGTAGTAGGATTGCTAGATCAAATGGTAGATCTGCTTTAGTACTCTGAGATATCGCCATACTGCTTCCAATAGAGGTTGTACTAGTTTGCAGTCCCACCAGCAGTGTATGAATGTTCCTATCTCTCCACATCCATGCTAACAATTGTTTTGGAACTTTTTTTATAAAAGCCATTCTCACTAGAGGTGAAGTAATAGCTCATTGTGGTTTTGTTTTGCATTTGCCTGATGATTAGAGATGTTGAACATTTTTTCATGTTTCTTGGCCATTAGTCAGTCTTGTTTTGAAAAGTTTCTGTTCATGTCTTTTGCCCACTTTTAAATGGGGTTGTTTGATATTTTTCTTGTTGATTTACTTGTGAATAGTGCACTTAGTTACACAAAGCATTTTCTGTCCCAACACTTTCTCAAATTCAAAAGCTATTTACTTCCTAAGAACGGAACAGTGTCTTTATTTCAAACAATTCAGTCCTTTTCCACTGCGATATCTTGACTACCATAAGCCACACTAGTTGACTGTGGAATTCCCCAATCTTTTTTACATGTCAAGCTTAGTGTGTTCTATATACCAAAAAAAACAAAAAACAAAAACAAACAAACAAACAAAAAAAACACCTAAATCATCTAGTACTTTCCTACATGAACTCCCAACAGAATGCCTATATTTGAGAACCATCCATGCCAGAAATGGCTAGTTTAAAAGTCCAAATCCATTCCTCAGGAAACAGTGGAGTCCAGTACATACTTTTCACATTTCCATGGCTATTAAGAGGTAAAGTCAGACACCACAGGGCCTGTGATTTCTCTGGAGCTGCTGAACTGCTCCCTGGCCTGGGGGAGAGAGAGTCACCAGCACAGGACCAGGCTCACCTCCCTCCCATGGGCTTCCACCTATGCAGTGGTCCCAGAAGCCCCCTGTCTATGTATATTTTAAACCCACTTCAAATACAATTTATTTAATTCCTTCCTTCGAGTACAAATGTTTTGGTTACATTTTCTGTCTTTGCCTCACCCAACTGAGGTTTAGAGTCATGCCCTTCCCTCTACAATGCTCACTGTGTCCATTAGTTGTGAGTTTACCCCCCCCAACCCCCTAATCCCTGGAGAATATGACTACCGTGTGAGCACCATAGTGTTGATCAGTTAGTGCCAATTTGATGGCGAGTACATGTTTATGGCAGTACAATTTTCTTTTAAAGTTACCTGGTTAAGTAGATCCCTACATTTATGGATTTCTTATTGTAGTATTTTGTAAATGGCAGTTTTTAAATAATTCTATAAAAATTATTGTAAGCACAATGAAAAGAGTCTTCAATTTTACATGATAAATAAAAATGAAAATATATTACATTTTATGTTTGTACCTGTTTTTTATCTCCTTGCTTTTACAGACTTACTGGACTGAATGCGTGACAGTAGTCTTATAGTTATCGTTAGGAAAAAGCCATTTTGGGGGTAACATTCCTTGAATATTTTGTATAACTGTGTGAATGGTCATCTCTCATCCCTGTACTTGATATTTTAACACCACCCTGAAGACTCTGTAGCAACCATGATTCCAGGACAACTTTACCTGGAGATTGAGTAAAAGGTGTATGTGCTCATTCATTCACTGGGGACTGTCCACTGAGACTTGAAAAATGCAGGCCAAGTCATTAATAATGCAGGTTGGCCTGGGGCCAAGGGTGGAGAAGGAATTCCAGTAATTTCTTTAAACATTTCCTGGGTGCTTTAAGGGTCAATCCAATGGAGAAAGAAACAGATTATATTTATGCAGATGCTCCTAATATTATTATGTTTCAAAGTTTTATGGAGTGATGCTTTATGTATTGTTATTCAGTAAATGCATTACAGTAATGTATTTATATAAATTACTTGTCAGTTTTGATTTTATTGGCCAACAAATTTAATACATTAAAATGGAATGTGGTATATGTAATATAAACACATTAACAGAAATTGTTATAATGTCATACATTTGGGGAATAATTTTTTAATTTTATCTATGTATAATTTATTTTCAAACTGTTATTATGTTAGAAATTACTATTAAATTATAGAAACATTATTAAGTTTGCAAATGAGTAATAAAAGGATAGTATTACTCACTTTGGCAGGGTACTATTTAGGAAATGTTCAGTATTGTGGTTTGTTTATTGCAGCTAATGCCATAAATGTTCTTAGATTTCCCATGGTGTCCTGTAATTAAATTAATGATATGTTTATTCAGGAAATGGGTCCTATTGGCTTAGTTTAAGTTTTCTTGCTAACCATTTTTTTGTGGTAAAATATACATAAGATAAAATTTACCATTTTAATAATTTTTGACTGTACTATTCAATGACACTAAATAGGTCACATTTTTTCTTCTTTTTTCTCTTTTGTTAAATTGACAGTATTATATGTTTTTATCATGGAGATAAAATGTAGATTCACATTTTTGTGCAACCATAGACACTATCAACTTCCAAAATTATTTTTATCATCCAAACTGTCATCCTATAAATGGTAACCTCCCATTGTCCTCTCCCCTCAGTCCTGCTAACCACTATTCTGTCTGTTTTTTTCAATTGCCTCTTCTCAGTTCCTCTTAAAGGTGGAATTATACAATATGTTTCCTTTTATATTTGGCTTATTTCACTTAGAATAATGTTCTTAAACTTCATCCATGTTGTAGCCTATATCACAATTTCATTCCTTTTAAAGGCCAAATAATATTCCATTATATGTATACATCATATTTTTTCCATTCATCCCCCACAGGCATTTGAGTTGTTTGCACATTTTAGCTATTGTGAATAATGGGGCTATGAACATTGGTGCACAAATATCTGTTTGGGTGCCTTCTTTTAGCTCTTATTTGTATATACCTAGAAATGGAATTGCTGAGGCATGATAATTTTATAATGTGTTTAACATTTTGAAGAATTGCCATACTGATATTCACAGAGGCTCACCATTTTATATTCCCACTCCTAATGTACAAAACTTTCTATTTGTCCACATCATTGTCACCCTTGGCAATACTTGTTATTTCATATTTTTTAATAGTACGTTTCTGAATGGGTGTAAAATTTCATCTCATCGTGATTTTGATTTGCATTTACCTACTTACTAGTGAATTGGTTTTCTTACCATGTGCTTATTGTCCATATATCAAACATATGATTTGCAAATAGTTTTTCCGATTCCATTGGTTATCTTTTCTCTCTATTGAAAGTGTCCTTTGATCCACAAAAGTTTTAAATTTTGATGTAGTACAACTTACCTATATTTTCTTTTGTTACCTGTGATTTTGGTGTGATATCCAAGAAATCATTACTCAAGCCAGTGTAATTAAAATTTTTCCCCTATATTTGTTTCAAGAGTTTTATAATTTTAGCTCTTACATTTAGGTTTTTGACCCATGTTTAGTTAATTTTTGTAAATATTATAGTAATGGTTCAACTTCATTCTTTACAGGTGGACATCAAGTTCTCTGTTCATTTTTTGTATCATGTTCACTGTTTGCTAAAAATATTCTTTCCTCATTGAATAGTGATGGCACCCTTGTGGAAAATAATATGGTCATTCAGGAGAGAGTTATTTTTTTCTGGGATTTATCTTCTATTCAGTTGATTTTTCTGCCTTTTTGTCAGCACCATACTCTTTTGATTACTGTTGCTTTACAGTTAGTTTTGAAATGAGGCAATGTGAATGCTCCCACTTTAGTATTTTTAAAGATTGTTTTAATGCTTTGAGATACCTTGAGGTTTAACATTAAAATTAGGGTGTGCCTTTCTATTTCTGCAAAAAAAAAAAAAAAAACAAAAAACACCATTGGTATTTTGATAGAGATTGCACTGAATCTATAGATGACTTTGAGTAGTACTGTCATCTTATTGTTAAGTCTTTCTATCTGTGAACTTGGGGTGTCTTTCCATTAATTTCTGCCTTCTTTATTTCAACAAAAATTACATTGATGATTTTCTTACTAGTTACAGGTCTATTCATACAGACTATTTCTTCATGATTCCGTATTAGTAGGACTTGCGTTTCTAGGAATTTATTCCATTTATTCAAGGTTATCCAATTGGTTGATGGGTGCTTACTTATAGTACATTCCTAATAGTGTTTATTTCTATGAAATTGACAATAATGTCCCAGCTCTTATTTTGCTTTTTAGTGTTTTGAGTCTTCCCTCTTTTTCTTTGTCAATCTAGCTAAAGTTATGTCAATTTTCAAAAACGAAAATTTTTGTTTTATTGGTTTTCTCCACTGTCTTCCTATTGCCTATCACTGCTCTAATCTTTTTTTAGTATTTTTTTTTATTTCACCTTATTATGGGGGAACAAAAGTTCAGGTTATACATATGTTGCCCATGCTCCCCCATGTCCCCGAGTCTGAGCTGCAAGTGTGTCCATTCCCCAGACAGTGCGCATCACATTCATCATGTAGGTATACACCCATCCCCTCCCCCAACCCCCATCTCTGTCCGATACTCAATTGGTGTTATTCCCAAATGTGCACTTAGGTGATGATCAGGGAAACCAATTTGATGGTGAGTACATGTGCTTCTTTTTTTCCATTCTTGGGATACTTCACTTACTAGAATAGGTTCCAACTCTCTCCAGGAGAACAAAAGAGATTCCATATCACCGTTATTTCTTATAGCTGAGTAATACTCCATGGTATACATATACCACAATTTACTAATCCATTCATGAATTGATGGGCATTTGGGTTGTTTCCACATCTTTGCAATTGTGAATTGTGCTGCTATAAACATTCGGGTGCAGGTGTCTTTTTTATACAATGACTTTTGTTCTTCTGGGTAGATGCCCAATAATGGGATTGCTGGATTGAATGGTAGCTCTACTTGTATCTGTTTAAGGTATCTCCATATTGCTTTCCACAGGTATTGCACTAGTTTACAGTCCCACCAGCAGTGTATGAGTGTTCCTGTGTCTCCACATCCACGCCAACATGTATTCTTTTGGGACTTTTTGATAAAGGCCATTCTCAGTGGAGTTAAGTGATATCTCATTGTGGTTTTGATTTGCATTTCCCTGATGATTAGGGATGTTGAGCATTTGTTCATATATTTGTTAGTCATTCTTGTATCTTCTTTTGAAGAATTTCTATTCATATCCCTTGCCCACTTTTTGATAGGGTTGTTTGATTTTTTCTTGCTGACTTTCCTGAGTTCTAAATAGATTCTTGTTATCAGTCCTTTATCTGATGTGTAGTATGCAAAATTTTTTTCCCATTCTGTAGGTTGTCTGTGTATTCTTGTGACTGTTTCTTTGTCTGTGCAGAAGCTTTTTAATTTAATCATGTCCCATTCATTTATTTTTGTTGATGCTGTGATTGCCTTAGGGGACTTCTTCATAAATTCTTTGCCTAGGCCAATGCCTGTAAGAGACTTTCCTACATTTTCTTCTAGAATTCTAATCATTTCATACCTAAGGTTTAAGTCTGTTATCCACCGTGCTTTGATTTTTGTGAGAGGTGAAAGCTGTGGGTCCAGTTTCTGTCTTCTACATGTGGCTATCCAATTTTCCCAGCACCATTTATTGAATAGGGATTCTTGTCCCCAGAGTATGTTTCTGTCTGCTTTTTCAAAGATTAGATGGCTATATGAGGATGGTTTTATATTTAGATTTTCTGTTCTGTTCCACTGGTCTGTGTTCCTGCACTTGTGCCAATACCAGACAGTTTTAAGAACCACAGCCTTGTAGTATAGTTTGAAGTCTGGCAAATTAATGCCTCCCACTTTGTTTTTATTGCTTAAAATTGCTTTTGTTATACAGGGTCTTCTCTGATTCCATACAAAGTGTATAATTATTTTTTCTATATCTGTGAAAAATGATGTTGGTAATTTAATAGGGATTGCATTGAATATGTAGATCACTTTGGGTAGCGTAGACATTTTAACAATGTTGACTCTACCGATCCATGAGCATGGTACGGTTTCCCACCTATTTACATGGTCTGAAATTTCCTTCCTCAGTGTTTCATAGTTCTCCCTATAGATGTCCTTTACCTCTTTAGTTAAATATATTCCTAGGTATTTTATTTTCTTTGTTGCTATTTTAAAGGGTACTGAGTCCTTAATTTTGTTGTCCATTTGACTGTTATTGGCATATATGAATGCCTCTGATTTGTGTGTATTGATTTTGTATCCTGAGACTTTACTGAATTCATTGATCAATTCCAGGAGTCTCTGGGTTCAATCCTTGGGGTTTTCTAGATATAACATCATATCATCAGCAAAGAGTTAGAGTTTGATCTCTTCTGTCCCTATTTGGACTCCCCTGATTCTGCTCTCTTGCCTGATAACTCTTGCAAGGACTTCCAATACTATGTTGAAAAGTAATGCGGACCTTGGGTAGCCTTGTCTGGTTCCAGTTCAAAGTGGGAATGATTTCAATTATTCCCCATTCAGTATGATGTTGGCTGTGGGTTTGTCATATATGGCTAGTATCATTTTTAGATAGGCCCCATCTATGCCTATTTTGTTAAGCGTTCTTATCATAAAAGGGTGTTGAATTTTGTCAAATGCTTTTTCTGCATCTATTGAGAGGCTCATATGGTCTTTATTTTTGCTTCTATTTATGTGGTGAATTACATTTAGAGATTTGCATATGTTAAACCATCCCTGAATCTCTGGGATGAAGCCCACTTGGTCGTGATGGATTATTTTTTTGAAAAACACTTGGATTCGATTTGCTAGGATATTATCGAGAATTTTTGCATCTATATTCATAAGGGATATTTGTTTGTAGTTTTCTTTTTTTGTTGCATCCTTTCCTGGTTTTGGTATCAAAGTTATGTTGGCTTGGTAAAATTGTTGGGAAGAATTCCGTACTTCTCAATGTTGGAGAATAGTTTATGTAGGATGGGCATCAGTTCTTCTTTGTAGGTGTGATAAAATTCGGGTGTCAACCCATCTGCTCCAGGGCTTTTCTTTTTGAGAAGGTTTTTTATTGCTGTTTCAATTTCAGTTCTTGATATTGGTCTATTCAGGAATTCTATTTCTTCCTGGTTGAGCCTGGGAAGGCTGTGTGTTTCTAAAAATTTGTCCATTTCCTCCACATTTTCCAGTTTGTGTGCATGAAGATTTTTGTAGAAATCATAGATGTTATCATGTATCTCTGTGGTATCGCTCTTGACTTCTCCTTTCATGTTCCTGATGGAGGTTATTAGAGATTTTTCTTTTCTGCTATTGGTTAGTCTAGACAGAGGTGTGTCTGTTTTGTTTATCTTTTCAAAGAACCAACATTTTGATTTATTAATCTCCCTTATGGTCTTTTTGTTGTCCTTTTCATTTAGCTCTGATTTGATCTTAATAATATCTCTCCTTCTGCTGGATTTGGGGTCGATCTGTTCTTCTTTCTTCAGGTCTTTGAGACTATTCATTAGGTTGTCTATTTGTAAATTTTCTCTCTTTTTGATATAGGCATTTATGGAAATAAATTTTCCTCTCAGGACTGCTTTAGCTGTGTCCTACAGATTTTGGTAATTTGTGTCTTGTTTGTCTTTTAATTCAAAGAATCTTTTGATTTCCATCTTGATTTCTTCATTTATAAAATAATTGTGCAGGAGAAGATTGTTTAGCTTCCATAACTTTGAGTAGGAATCAGAATGTCAGCTCAGATTCATTATTATTTTATTCCGCTGTGATCTGAGAAGATGCATGGTACAATTTCTATTTTTTTAAATTTTTTAAGACTGCTTTATGTCCTGGGATATGGTCAATCTTAGAGAATGTCCCATGAGCTGATGAGAAGAAATTATATTCAGTGGATTTTGGGTAGAATGTCCTGTAGATGTCAGTCAGGCCCATTTGTTCCAGCATTCTATTTTAGTCCATTATTTCTTTGTTTATTTTCTGTTTGGAGGATCTGTCCTGTACTGTCAGCGGTGTGTTAAAGTTTCTAGCTACTATAGTATTGTTATCTACCATTTGGTTCAGATCAATTAGGGTTTGCTTTATGAATCTGGGTGCACTTAAGTTTGGTGCATATATATTAAGTATAGTTATGTCTTCTTGTTTAGTTGTACCCTTCGCCAGTATATAGTAACCATCTTTGTCTTTCATTACTTTTGTTGATTTAAAAACAAAGTTATCAGAGATTAAAACTGCCATGCCAGCTTTCTTTTGGCTTCCATTTGCTTGAAATATCAATTTCCACTCTTTTATTTTCAGTCTAAATGCATCTTTGCAGGTTAGACGAGTTTTCTGAAGACAGCAGATACTTGGCTTGTATTTTTTTATCCATTGGGCCAGTCCATTGTTTCTTGAGTGGGGAATTCAAGCCATTTACATTTAATGAAAGAAATGATAAGTGAGAAAGATTTTTGTTCATCTTGTTGGGTGGAACTTCATTGTTATGTTTTCTCTCTTGAGCCATTGTGATAACTGGGTTTTGATCTTTATCTCTTGAGTAGTTTTACATGCGTGGATCTTTCTTGTGCTGGTCCGTATCTAACTCTGTTATGAGTACTTCTTGGAGAGCTGGTCTTGTCTTGGTGAATTCTCTGAGTTTTTGTTTAACTGAGACTGTCTTAATTTCTCCTTCGTATATAAAACTTAGCTTACCTGGGTAGAAGATTCTAGGCTGGGCATTATTTTGTTTCAGAAGAGTGAGAATGGGGTCCCAGCCTCTTCTTGCTTGTGAGGTTTCAGTTGAGAAATCTGGCATAAATCAAACAGGCTTTCCTTTGTATGTTACTTGTTTCTTTCTCCTTACAGCTCAAAGAAGGGCCTCTTTAGTGGATCTTTTGGTCAGTCTGATGATGGCATGACATGGTGTCTTCCTATTTGGTATGAATTTCCCAGGGATTCTTTGAGCTTCTTGAACCTGTATATCTAGAGTTTTTGCAAGGCCTGGGAAATTTTCCTCAATTATATCTTCAAATTGCTTATCCAACCCTTGCTTATTGTCGTCTTCACCCTCAGGAATGCTGATAAGTCTCACGTTAGGCTTCTTCACATAGTCCCACATTTCTTGTAGACTCTGGTCTTTTCTCCTATTTCTTTGCTCTATCTCTGTGACTGACTTATTTAATTGGAAAATTTTATCTTTGATCTCTGAAGTTCTTTCTTCTGTTTGATCTACCCTGCTCTTGAGACTTTCCACCGTGTTTGTAGCTCCCTGAATAAATTCTTCATTTCCAGGAGTTCAGTTTGATTTTTCTTCAGTATTTTGATTTCTTTAGTGAATTTTTCTTCCTAGTCCTGGATTTCTTTTGTTGTTTCTTCGTGTTGGTTATCCATTTTTTCTTGCATAACATTCTGCTTTTTTATGATCCATGTTTGAAATTCTTCCTGTGACATGTTGGTATTTTGAATCTGGTTTGTGTCAATTGGTAGAGAGCTGGTATTCCTCTTTGGGGGCAAAATTTCCATTTGATTCTTTCTACTCCCAGAGTTCTTTCGCTGAGCCCTTCCCATCTGGATCAATTGTTAGATCTCTCCTTTCAGCTTTAGTCTGGATAGAGGCACGCCGTGTGCCCTATTCTTAGGCTGTGTAGCAGCCTCGGTGTGTTGCTTCCTTTGTCACTAGGAGGAGCCTGTTATGTGTTGTTTAGGATTTTTCTACCTCAGCTGGGGGGCTGCTCCTGGTGGGTCCAGCCCCAGAGAATTAATTTGACCTAAAACCGGTTTGATGAGTTAAGTCACTGGGCTGTGCTGGTTGCAGACAAAAAAAGTATCGTTTTCTTGCCTCTTCCTATCCAGAGGTGGTTTCTGCCTCTCTCAGTGTGAAAGACAGTGGCTATGAGGAGGGGGAGGTGCCCTCACTCGCCCAGTGCTCCAGCTGCTGCAGTTCCCGCGAGTGATGGTCTTCTCCGCCCCAATGTCTTCAAGGTCCACGCTCCAAGCTCCAATCTCTTGCAACTTGGGAAGCACTCAGTGTTCACGCAATGGCGGAGCTCCTAATTTGGGTCCTTGGACTAGAGGAGGGAGCTGCTCAGGGAGCCACCCAGTACCCAATTACTCCGTAGGATCTAGGCTGTTGATCCGGAAAATGGCAGCTGCCTGTCTGCGGATCGCAGGTGCTGGGAGGTGAATGTTCAGGGTCCGGCAGGCACCAGAGGAGCCTGGGATTGAGGGAGCCCAGCCGCCCTCAGTATCCAGGCTAGAAACCCACCAAGTAAAAGAGACAGTTCGGCCATCTCCTAGCTGCCTTTCACTGCAGCCTAGAGAAAACTCTCACCTGCCAGGCACAGTCCGGGCACAGAGCTCTGGGGTCCAAAATGCCTCCCGCTAATGTCTCCTCTCCACAGGGCCCCATGTCTCCTGCAGTGATTCTGCACTGACTTCAGGCAGATCCCTAATTGAGTGGGTGTGGAGGTCAGTGCGGAAACAAGCTGCTTTCCAAACAAGCCGCTTTCCTGTGGGGCTGAACCCACCTCACTTGCTGGTGAGGTGGGTACAGCTGTCTCGTGCTCCACTCTCTATTGTCCATCCAGCACTCTCCAGATTTTTGCTATCTTATTTCCCATTCACCTCAGTCTTTTCTTGCTTTCTGTGTCCCACGCTGATTCTCTGTGGATTCACACCACTGTTCTTGTGGGGGACCAATCCTCTAGCATTGTGGCAGACCGAAATCCATGCCATCCTCTCTGGGAGCACGAATCCAGGAGGTCACCTCCACTTCACCATCTTCTCTCCCCTCTTGGTCTAATCTTTATTATTCTCTTCCTTTTGGTAACTTTGGGTTTAACTTGTTCTTCTTTTTCTATCTAGTTCCTTAAGATGTAGTTAGGTGATTGATCTGGGACCTTTCTTACTTTTTTAATGTAAGTGTGGAGAGGTATAAATTACCTTTCTGTCCACGTTTTTTCTGCATCCAGTGTTTTGATGTGTTGTATTTTTATTTTCGTGTGTTTTAAGTAGTTTTCTAATTTTATTTGTGATTTGTTCTTTTATCAGTTGATTATTTAAGAGTGTATTAATTTCTACATATTTGTAAACTTTCTAGTTGTTCTTCTGTTACTAATCTTTAATTTCATTTTATTTTTACCAGAAAAGATACTTTGCATGATTTTAATGATTTAAGCTTATTATAATGTCTTTTGTAGTGTTACAGATGGTCTATCTTGGAGAATCTTTCATCATCACTTGACAAAAATGTATATTCCACTGTTGTTCAGTGGAGTGTTCTGTGCATATCTATTAAGTTCAATTGGTTTATAATATTTTATAAGTCCTTTATTTCCTTGTCGATCTTACATCCAGTTGTTCTACCCATTATTGAAATGTGGATATTGGAGTCTGCAACTCTCATTTTAAAACTATTTCTCCCATCTATTATTTTAATATCTGCTTAATATATTTGGGGGCTCTGATGCATGGGTATTTATAGTTATTATATCCTCAGCTAATTGACACTTTACTTGATATAAATGGTCACTGTTCATTGTAATAATTTTTGACTTAACGACTGGTTTTGTCTGTTACTATTATAGCCACCTCAGCTCTCTTGTAGTTACTATAATTAAAGAAAAAATGATTCAATGACACCCATTACAGCATTGTAAGTCAGGACGTATTCAGGACCATCATGATAGTCATACGAGTTTTGCAGTGGGGGAGAGAGATTGTGCTCAACACCAAGCACAGCACGGGCAAGTGAGCATTTATATCCAAGGAACAAGGTGGGGATCAGCAGATGAAAACTTACTAAGAGAAACCATCAGAGTAAGTGGGAGTCTGGGTTAAGTGACATAACAGGGATTTTGCTAAGCCAGGCCAGGGAGGTCAGACATCACCAGGGGGATGGTGAAGAAAAGAGGAACCTGATCAGATATTAAGGGTGGTCATATATCAAAGGTGGGAGTGTTCATGATAAAGTGACTTGGTAGGATTCTTTGCCAAAACTGGATTTTAAAATGAAATGTGCAGGTAGGCCTAGGAGAAGGTTCAGAAATATCACTAGTTTGATCAAGCAGAAAAATCTTCGTCACTATTTACATGGATTATCTTCTATTTCTTCTACTTTGAAACTATGTCTTTAGAATTAATGTGAATCTTTTGCAGACAGTGTATCATTAGATCATTATTTTATTTGTTTTTTATTCCATTTTGCCAAAATATGCCTACAGATTGAGGGGCTTAACCCATTTACATTTAAAGTAATTACGATAAGGAAGGACTTCTGCTATTTGATTTGTTTTCTATATGTCTTATAGATGTTTTTCACCTCATTTTCTCATTGCTGACATTTTTGTTTTTGTTATTTGATTTTTTGCAGTAACATTATTTCTCATAGGGCAGCTCTTGTAGTAATGAACTTTCTCAGCTTTTGAGTATTTGGAAATGTCTGACTTTATGCCTTATTTTGAAGGAATATTTTTCTAGATGTAGAATTTTTGATTGATAGTGGCTTTTATTTTAAATACAGACATGTGTTTCTTAACAATGGGGATATGTTGTCAGAAATGGGGGTATGAGGGTAATTAGGTGATTTGGTCTTTGTGGAACATTATGGAGTGTACTCACACAAACCTAGATGGTATAGCCTACTACACACCTAGGCTAAATGTTATATCCTATTGCTCCTAAACTTCAAACCCATACAGCATGTTACTGTACTGAGTACTGTAGGCAATAGTGACACAACGGTAAGTTTGTATCTGAACATATCTACACATAGAAAAGGTACAGTTAAATATACCATATAAAAGATAAAAAATGGTGCACCTGTATAGGGCACTTACCATGAGTGGAGCTTGCAGGACTGGAAGTTGCTCTGAGCGAGTCAGTGAATGAATGGTGAGTAAATGTGAAGGCCTAGGACATTACTATACTGTTCTGTGCTGAACTTTCATACAACTAGCAGAGCAGTGGGTTTGTTTACCATAGCAACACCACAGACATGCGAGTAATGCATTGTGCTACAATAGCATGATGGCTACAGTGTCATTAGGCAATAAGAATTTTCAGCGCCATTATGATCTTATGGAACCACCATCACATATGCAGTGTGTTGATGAAAATATCATTATGTGGCACACGACTATATATCATTCCACTGTGTGTGGCCCTCCACGGTTTCTGTAGAAAAACAGGCTTATAATATTATTTAGGGCCTATGGTTTATGTGACATGTCACTTCTCTCTGGCTGTTTTCAAAATTATAATGTGTCTCATTGTGGTTTTTGTTTTTTGCTTTTCTCAGAAGAGGTTGTATCCTATTTAGAGTTTGTTGAGCTTGGCTTGGATTACACATTTGTGTCTTTTATCAAATATGGAATACTTCAGCCATTATTTGTTTAAATATCTCTCATCTACCTTTTTTGCTTTGCTTTTTGAATTGTATGATGCATATTTTGCTCCACTTGATGGTGTCTTACAAATTCTGTATAGTATAGTGACCTTTCTTCTTCATGCTTTTGTCTTTCTGCTCCTCACAGATGACAGTTTAATGGCTCTGTCTTCAAGTCTATTCATTCTTTCTTTTTATAATATCCATATCTTTATTAATATTCTAATTTTTCATATATTTCCTACATTTTTAGTTTTTATCTGTTTTCCTTTAGCTATTTAAGCACATGACACAGATTTTTAGAATTATTATCTAATAAGTCCAATGCTTGTGTTTCCTCTCTATTTATTTTGCTAATTGGAGTGGATCATGTTTTTGTTCCTCTATATGCATTGTGATCTTTTTGTTGGAAAAAAAATAGTCATTTGAAAGAACAACCACCTCTACTAGTCTTTGCAGACTGACCTTGTGCCATGAGAGTCCGTCACTGAATAGCTGGGCTGGCTGAGCCTAGGTATTAATTTGTGCCGAAAGCTTAAGTTCTTCTCTGCCTTTTCTGACCCTGCATTTTGCCTGAGCCTGAACTGTGTTCTCTAAATATTCCCATATGCTGGGCTCCTTTTAAATGTCTTAATTTACCCAAGAGCCTCACCCTAATTTCTAGCAAAGGGTATTAGATAATCTATTTAATGGCTCTCATAGAATCTGTTGACCCAGGCATCTATAGGTGTGTCTGCAGTTTCCCTGCAACTGTCACAATTAATACCCTCTGCTTTTTCTGCCCAAGATCTTACTTAGATGAAACTGAGACCAGTGGTTCAGGCAGACCTAAGAGAGGCTGAAATGTTGTAAATAAGGTCTCCTTTACTCTCTGATGTTCAAAGGGGAGAACTGGGCACTGCACTGCTATCTCCTTCAGGCCAAGACTACACCAAGCCAGGAAAGGGGTGGGGAATGGGTGAGTAAAAATGCCACAAATATTTCTACCAATTTGAATGAGGATTTTTCTTAATAGGGTGTTCACTTGGTGGCAACAGTCACTTTCTAGGTGTTTTTTTTTTTTTTTTATTTCTCTGGGGTGACAAAGAGCTCAGAGATAACTAATTTGCTATTTATTTTGCTAATGTCACTATTTAAGTTTCTTTGTAAATGTATTTCAACAATATTTGGGATTTTTAAAGAATTTCTAACAAAGAAAATTTACCTGAAATTAAAAGTATATTGATTTTGCAATAATCTTGTCCTTGCAAATTAAAGGTTTTTTTTTTTTTTTTTACCATTAAACATAAAATGTCCGATTTCAAATCAAAACTTTAATTTATTGTATCTGAAACAAGAAGCAGTATAAATAATCAAAGTATATGCCTAAACTATCAACACAGTTTTGCCATCTTAACAGTAGCTTGTTTATGCCAGCAGCAAAGAAGCCTGGAGAGCAAGTGACAATGAAATCATGAAAGGGGTTTTCCACAGCTTGTTGAGAACTGAATATTTTTCCTTGCAAGAAGTGGTCCAAAGCCTGGAAGAAGTTGTAGTCAGTTGGTGCAAGGTCTGCTGAATACAATGGATGACAGAGAGTTTCCAAGTCCAGCTGCCATAGTTTGAGCAGGATTGTTTGTGTGACATGTGTTCAATCGTTGTCTTGCAAGAATATTGGCCTGTCTCTAGTGACCAATCTTTGCTGCTTATTCACAAGCATCCTCATCATTTTGTCCAAGGTTGCAGTTGACAGCTCCTGTAATCAATTGACCAGGTGTCATGAAACTGTAGTGGATAATACCAGCACTGGACCACCAAATAGATACCATTAGCTTTTCTTGATGAATATTTGATTTTGGACTGTGTTTTGGCACTTCAAGTTTATCTAATTGATGTGTAAAACTCTTGCAATTGTGAAAAATAATCCATTTTTCATCACATGTAACAATACAGTGTATAAATGATTTTCCTTTATGTCATAACAGCAAAGAAAGACAAGCTTCCAGATGATTTCTTTTCTGATGCTTGTTGAATTTATGTTGTGCCCATCTATCTTTACCAACCCAATTTCTTTCAAATGGTCCAATATCATTGGAATAGTAACATCAAACCTTGCTGCTAATTCATGAGGAGGTTGAAATGGATTCGCTTCCACTGCAGCTTTCAGCTCATCATTATCCACCTTGGTCTCAGGTGGCTCAAGTGGCTCATTTTCAAGATTAAAATCACCACAATGGAACTTCTCAATCTATTGACATACTGTGAGTTCATTAGCCACATCCTTCCCAAACATTTTGTTGATATTTCAGGCTGTCTGCACTGCATTTGTTTCAAGATGGAACTCATATTCGAAAAGAATATGAATTTTTGACGTATCCATTATTTCACAAAAATTGCTCTAAAAAATTTGAAAGATAGTCACAAGCCAAATTATGTGTTTGAAAGAATGAATATGTACCTTCACAATAAAAATAAAACAAGAAGGTTCAAAGTGAAATGTCATAGATATCAACTGTCAAGCTTAGTACTTAAGGAAATCAGACTTTTCATACTTAATGATGTAAACGTATATAATCTGCCTTTGAACTAAAGGCGTAAGTCAACCTACTACATTCAGAGCAGTTTCCTTACTTTTCCTTCAAAGCACAGAACACATTTGAGGTGAAATAAGAGGTAAGATTGTTTATCTGGTGTGGGTACATATGGCTATGCATCAGAGAGAATCTCTACAGGAAAGAAAGACATTTTAGACCCTCCCTTAAAAACTACCCATTGGATTCACATATGTAGATTTGTGGAATCTGAGACACAAAATCATATAGATGTATGTTTATGACACTGAGGATCCTGTGGTCTGGATTTCAGGACAAAATCATCCTCTAGAGACCCACTATGACCATGCATGGGGCAACCTCATCCAGACATGTTAGGATGTTTTTTTAACCACTACGAGAAGTACTGACTAAGCCCCTCACAGTCCTACTCAACCCCAGAAAACTCAGAGAAGGTAGGAATACTGAAATACACCCCTGCTCCCCAAAGGTGCTATGGAAGGAGGAAGGGGTTGAGAGCCACATACCTCCCCAAGAGACACCACAACAATGAGCATGGCACGGGGACATGGCATTTGGTTGATCATAAAAGAAGAGACAAGAGTATGAGACCTGGCCGGGCGCGGTGGCTCACGCCTGTAATCCTAGTACTCTGGGAGGCCGAGGTGGGCAGATCGTTTGAGCTCAGGAGTTCGAGACCAGCCTGAGCAAGAGTGAGACCCCATCTCTACTAAAAATAGAAAGAAATTATATGCACAGCTAAAAATATATATAGAAAAAATTAGCCGGGCATGGTGGTGCATGCCTGTAGTCCCAGCTACTCGGGAGGCTGAGACAGGAGGATCGCTTGAGCTCAGGAGTTTGAGGTTGCTGTGAGCTAGGCTAACGCCACGGCACTCACTCTAGCCTGGGCAACAGAGTGAGACTCTGTCTCAAAAAAAAAAAAAAAAAAAAAAAAAAAAGAGTATGAGACCTAAGTAATAACAATAAGCTATTTATGTGGGTTTTTTTTTAGTGGTTTTTGCTTTTTTAAAAACAGTTAATACAACATTTTTCAAATGAAATCTTATAGAAATCCCTAGTATATAACACAGAAACTCTTCTAATTAGAGGGGTGGCCCCAGGACTCAATGTTGACTCAGAACAATATCACAGACTCTCCCACACACCTATGACTTCCTAACCCCCAACCCTCAATCAACCCACACCAAGGACTCATCAGGTGATTCTTTTCAAACATCTTCTTTTTATTGACTTAAATATCAGTTCTGAGGCTCACAATTTAAATGGGCTCCTTTCTTTGTTCTGTGCTTTGAAAGGGACAGGAACTGCATTTCCTGCCTTGACTGTGCTAAATTAGAACCTTGTCTTCTAAATAAATAATTTCCTAGCCATCGCTGCAAACCCAATGAGACCTAGTTTCCTTCAAGGGACAGAATATCCTGGTAACCACTGTCACTGCTCCTGAGGGCCTGTCCATGGCTGCCACATGGGGAGGATGTGGGAAGAGAGAATGCTGCTTTCTTGAACTTAACCCTCCTCCTAAGCTGTGAGAGGAAACTGCTTCCCTTCTGCTATTCCCTGCTCTGCAGACAGACCAAGAATCTGCTCTTGCCTTCCAGGGCTTACGTAGTCTCCCTCCTGAGAAAAGTCTTGTTGGAGTGGATCCTCTAACAACACCGACACTACCCTGAGTGATGAGAACCTAAGACCTTTTACAAACCTTAACTGGCAAGTTGTTCTTGACATTCCCCATTTTAGTTAGCAGATTTATTGAGTTAATGCTGTACATGGGCCTTTCTCAGAAAAACCTGGATTCAGGTCCTTAGAGCAGCTGAAAAGATGGCTTGGGGCACTTGTGGGCATGCCCACAATGAAATGAGAGACTGTGTGAGATCTATGGGGCTGGGGAGTCTGAGTTTAAACTCAGAAACTGTAGCAACCCAGAACCAACCCAACCATGCTAGTTCTTGCTAGGTAGTAAAGTGTGTCAAGATTTTTTTTCACTCCTTGGGAGTTTGGCCTGATCCTTGTTCAGAAGAATAGTTCTCTTTCTCACAAGAACAGGAAGTTGGGCAGACTATAAAGGGAATAATAGTGAAGTCTTATAAAAAATGTACAACCACCCATATTTTTGGGGACCAATACCAGGGAATTTTACCTCAGTCTCCAAGTTCTTCACCCAATTAAGGTCACTACCAATGGCCTTAGCCATCTCAGGCACCACAAAATCTTCACTTCTTGAAATTAACATAGGGAGTTCAACAAACAAAATTTTATTTTTAAAAAGGAGCAGTAAAAGATCAAAATTTCTGTGTGATGCTTGTAACATGCCTACTTAAATAAACAGAACACCAAACCACCTGACAGCTGTGCAAGCAGCAGGCTGCCCTGGGCAGAGCCCTGCCCACATGTCCATGACTGGTGATGCAGGAGAAGGCTGCCACAGAGCTGGAAGAAGTGAGAGGTGGCCTTGCATGTCGGCTTTTCAAGTCTTGACTTCGGGAGCCCCCAGTCCTAACACTGTAGTTAGCAGCTAGATTTACCTGGCCATGTAAGAGCAAGGGAAGGCAAGCTAACGGTCAACCTCTTTTTGTGTTTCTCACAGGGAATGAAGGCAATAGCTTTAGTCCCTTTGCCTCTAGGTAAAAAGGCAAAGGCCTCTGAAACTCAAGCAGACAGGATGTAGGGAACGTCTTGCATCTTTTCCCACTGCAGGTTGGGTGGGTGGGCTCCTGGAGAAAGACAGATCTCCTAGCACATAATCTTGATAGCTTTTAGCACCAACAGTTCTCTAACTCGTTTCCCCCTCTGTCTGCAGATGAAGGGGATAGAAGAGGGAAGAGCCCTTCTCCTGACTCATGCCTCTTAGAAGGCAAAAGAGAGCATCTGCTACACAGCCACCAGATTTCTCCCCTGTGGAAAGAAGAGGAAAACAGACAAGGGTGCAAGCACTCTGGGCAGGTTAGTGTAGTTCTGCAAACGGCTCCAGCTTTTCTGGGATGAAGCCCTTATAAGAGATGTTCTTGTTCAGGCCAGGCTTCAAAGCATTGCAGGGTCACATAGTTGAAGGGCTATATGGTGCTCCTGCCAAGCTTCTCCTCCAACAGCTTGTAGGCCATCTTCTTGAAGGCAATGGTGGCATCCATGTGGGTCCCCCTACTTGGCTCATGATTGCCTGGCAGTTGTCCTGGGTTACTATGCAGCAACATACTGTCGTCAGTCCCTGTTGTCCGCATCCAACCCACAGATGAGTGGTACTTTGACAACGTAGAGGTAGGGGAATCTGCCCATTGGGTAGCGGCCAACATTTGTGGTCTCCTGTCTACAGCCATGTGCAAAGGGGTGAAGCCATTCTTGACCCGGGAGGCACACTTGAGCAGGCTGTAGACAGTGTGGGTCTTCAGGTGCTCCTGGCTGGGGTGCACTCCACTTTCTCCAATGTGTAGAGCAGCTGAAGGACGATGGTCAGAACCTTGGTGAACTGGGCTGAGTCCCCAGGTTCCTGCAGCTGCAGGGCCCATTCCACCTCCGGGACCTCTTTGCTCAGCACCCCAAACAGGTCTGCAAAGCTGATTTGTGTGTCCAGGCTGCCCTTGTTGGTTTGGTCCTGCAGCACTTAAGAGTTCAGCAAAGCAGAGGAAACTGCTGGCAGTCACGGTGTAGGGGGAAATAACCTTGGCTTGATCTTTTCTGCCAAAGTGTCAGGAAGTGACACACTTCCGCATACTTCACTGTGCCTGACTAGCCCACCAACTTTAAACATTTACTACCCTATGAGCCCCCTACCTCCTCTTCCTTCGTGTCTTAACAACACCCTTAGCCAGTCCGGTAAGAATAAGACTGCGGGGGAAATCCCGGCCGATGGGCTGGGACACAGCCGTGGGTCTGCCTTAGGGCTAAAAGCTGAGAAACCCGCCTGCAGCGCTGGCCGGCTGTTCTGACTGTCTCTGGGCGCCTTCTGGTCAGGAGTAAAGGTTTGGCCTTGCCCAGACAATTTACAGTGTCCGACTACTTTCTTACGGACACTGAGGGTCATTTCTAACAATGGGACTCAGAGGCTCCCATTATTCTCTGCATGTCCAGGACATACTTCCACAAGAAAATGCAGTGGTGGAAATTGCCTGAGTGGGCACATACCCTGCCCCTGTAACAAATATAATAAAGAGTGCCCTGGTAAGGGGGCCATGGATGTGCCGCTGGATCAACAGGGTCTGCATGGGCATCTTGTCAGGTTGGTTATCAGCGTCCACTTCCTGGGTGGTGTTAGCATCCCTGGAATAGCCATGGGCCAGGACCAGCTTCTGGGGCTCTGGTTTGGGCAGGTCCTTGCACCGGTGGTGACACTGCTCCATGGCCCATCCATAGTGTTTAAGGGCCCTAAGCAGATCTCGCTTCTTATCTACGTATGTGGCTCCTAGAAATTCCCAGGCTTCCACACTCCTGGCTGGTGAGGCAGAAGCTTTCATAAGAGTCAGTGGTTCCTTCTGGGAGGAGCTGCAGCGTAGAGCCCCTTGGTGCTGCACACGCCCCTGGCTGGTGGAGGGCCCTTCTTGGGACACCCTTGGCTGGGCCTCTTCCCCAGCAGCCTGCTCCCCCTCTGGCTGCTCCTGGATGAGGCACTCCATGCGCTGGTGTGGGCTGTTACTCCGGCCGCCTGCAAGGGGTCATGCGGTAGCCGAGGCGATGCATGGGGACCTTGCACCCCAGCAGCAGTGGGAGGATCTCTATGCTGCTGGACTCAGCACAGTAGAGCAAGGCCCTGTTGCCCTTGTCACTGCGGGGTCTCACCTGGGAGCCCTGCTCCATCAGGTAGGGGGTGATCTCGCGGTGGCCCTTCCTTGTTCTGACAGTTCATGAGGCACATGTGGGCCCTGCCAGTTGGCCATGCCCAGGTCTGCCTGGTGCTTGCCCACCAGGTAGCGCACCACCTCCAGGTGGCGGTCAAAACAGGCGGCCCAGGAGCGGAGTTGGAGCGTGGGGCCATTCACGAGGTCCCAGGGTGCAGGCTCCGCACCAAGTCCACGTAGCCAGCGACGGAGGTGGCCCTGGCGGTGCAGCGCCCTGGACCATCTTGCCTTCAAAGTGCCACTAGCCGCTAGGTACTCTGCCACGTCTAGGTGGCCCTAGCGGGGCGATAAGCAGCTGTGTCCCCAGCCGCCACCTCGCCCTCCCAGCTCCTCTGGCTCAGGCCGCTGGTGGGTTGCCTTGCACACCGCGGCGTGCAGGTCCGTGGTGGGGCCTCGGCCGGGACGTGCCAGGCCGCCAGGGGACACGGGGAAGGCGGATTAGAGCCCGGGCTGGAAGGCGGCAACCTTCCTATGTGGTTTTTTAAAAAATTTCTGTCTTCAATCTAGCCGGATTTTTTATTAACCCACACAGCTCCTTAAATAAATAATTACATTTACTTATTTTGAAAGTAATACTTTTCACATATCCCTAAATCTAATTAGTCATAGACCAGGATAGATAACAAAAGGGCCATAGGCCACCGAGTTCACTAGTACCTGTAGAGTTACTGTGCTTTTGTATCTGATCTCCCTATTGACAGTCTTAGAGGGCACAAGTTCCTGTATTTGCCCTAGGACCTAGGTACCCACTTTCCTGCCTGAATCCCAGCAGGGGGCAAAGCACATGTTTAGAATCTTTTATCTCAGACTTTAACTTCAGAATGGGTCCACAAAGAAGCAGGGGATGTGCACATCCACTAAAGACACAGGGATGCTTCCAGAGGGGCCAGTCTTGGGCTTCTGGGGCAGGAATAATGCCCAGAAGAGGCAGCAGTGCTGTTGTCACAGGACTCGTCCTCAGGCCACGTATTGGGTACCGTGCACGCCTGTGGGGTCAGTCTTCACATCTAATCTGCCAGGGAGATTCTACAAGCTTCTTATTCTTTTTTAGTGTTATATTTCCTGTTTAAATCGGAATAAATTTATGTGTTTTCATTTAAGAACCACAGCTGATTATATTCCAAATCCAATTTTGATTCAGGTGGAAGTACTTGCTGATAAAATGTTTAGTAAGTATTTGGTAATTGGTCTCTAAGCAGTCAATGTCTTATTTTTCCTCCAAATTTGAAGGGTAAGTTATGTGATGAGGTCAGTGTTTCAATATCAAGTGGTCTATTCCTTTTAGAAGGTATTACTTTATTATCATAACTTTCCTTGTGATGAGAAAATTTCATATATGTAGTAGGAGAAAGCAGGTCATATTTATTTTTTATTTCAAAGTCAAGCTTTTCATCAGTTACTACTCAAAAAAATCTGAATGTTCACTTGGTTTTCATATAAAATCCAAATTTATATCTCTTCTACAGTGTGGATCTTCTAGTCCGGAAAAAATTATTCTTTCCCATTCTCAGGCATCAGTCATCCATCACTGTTGTGGTTTGGAAAACCTAGGGCATTTCTTGTTGCCCCTCTGCTTTACCTCTTCCCACCTGTTCTCAGAGAATGAAGAGTCTATCGGGATTCTCTCCTGGACAGTGATGGTCCTTCATCCAGAGTGTGCAGTTTAGCTGGAAGTAATGGTGAGATCTTGTAGGTTTGTGACTGAGCTGATATACTCTTTAAAACTACAAATCAACCCACAACCTGGTTCAGTTAAATTATGATAATACTAAAAGGAGAATAAAATACCCATAACAGAAATTATCTAATAAATGGGTTACAGTGTCTATTTGGGAAGCAACATTCGAGTGTGTTTTAGGGGGAGGGCGATTGAGGAGGGGCTGAGATAAATCTGGACTACTTAGTCTGTAACTTCCTTTAACCTTTTATAAAGCTGTTTTCATTCTACAGCCCATTTCACATCTCCTATACCCTGTTATTTATCCCAAGATCATGCAAGGACCCTGTCATGGAAGGTATAAATGTATTATATTTTTTCTAAAGTGGTATAAGTACTTTAAATTCCCTCAAAACTCAATGCCTAATCCCTATGTCTAACACTTCCCCTGAAAATTGAGAAATTGAAGAATCAATATCCACCACTTCAGAGTAAAATATAATATAATTAAACAGAATTATTTTGCTTTTAATTAGATCCAGCAATGTTACTATCTTTATTGTTCCTTTGTCTATTCTAGTCATTTGGGAGATACATTAAGTATAATTGAAC
Organism: Eulemur rufifrons; assembly: GCF_041146395.1. NCBI lineage: Eukaryota > Metazoa > Chordata > Mammalia > Primates > Lemuridae > Eulemur > Eulemur rufifrons. The sequence continues at coordinate 3,244,750 of NC_090986.1, forward strand.
TAATATGCTGAAAGATGACATTAAGTTGAGAAATTTACATTTTTGTTTCTACATATTAGTAAACCGTATTCCCTATAAGTTAGAGAAAAATATATTCCTTTTATTTTGATTGAAAAATACCACAAAAATCATTGGGTATAAATATATTTTTTTTAAATTCAGGTTTTTTAATCCTCTAGGTTAATTTTAGTCCCTAGTTTCAATCATGGAATACTGTTTTGGTGATCATGCAATGCCAAACTGATGTTACTTCTGAGGCTTTGGGACTAACAGGAACTTTGTCTACACTTTTACAGAACACATTCTCTAAATCACTCATCTCAGGTCCCCTGTCACTTCCTTCTTTCTCAGGCTGTAGATGATGGAGTTGAGCACTGGTGTAGAAGACAGCTACATCCTTGTCTTCTATTGCAGATCTGAGGGATCTTGGGCATAGATAAGTGTAAGCAAAGGGTACATAGTAGAAAGTTATTAATATAACAGTGAGGTGGGTGCTAGAGGTTGAATGGAGCTTCTTCCTCCCTTCTGCTGAGTGCATGCAGTAGACAGCAAGGAGAGCCTGGCCATAGAACATGCAATACCAATGAAAGGAAACACATTAAAAACGTTGTTGATCATAAGCATTGTGCACTCATGGGCCCAGGTGTCCATGCAGGCCAGAGTCAACATGGCTGGGACATCACAAAAGAAACCATTGATGGTCCTGGATTAGCAATAAGAGATGTGGAGTGCTTATGCAGTGTGGGAACAGGAGTTTATAGAGCCCACTACCCAAGGTCCTCTTGGGGAAGATGGTGAAGATGTAGTTCAGGTCCACAAGGGGAAGCTGACTAAGTAGGAAATACACGGGTTTGTGGAGGAGGGCATTGAGGAAGATGAGGAGGATCGTGGGCTGGTTGTCTGTCAGAGCCATTAGAAAAATGAGAACAATGAGAATGAAAAGGACAAAGCAATTCTTGATGGTGGAAACAACAGTAATAAGATAAATCTGTTGTTGGCTGATTATAGTTCTCCATCAGCTATTCATTGATATTTTTTTCCTAAAACAAGGGACAAAAGTACACATAAGTAAAGAATAGGGAACTCTTTACTTATTTTCCCTGGTGTTTATTCTAACTGTGAAATTTTCAGGAAATACTCAGTTCCTTAACTGAATTATCTAATTTTCCTATTTCGAAAAATAAATTCCATTTTGTTACCCAAAGTCACAAGACAAGGTGGTAAGCATTTCTATCCAAAATCTTTTGTAAAAGATTCAAAAAAGGAAAATTATATTTAAATGGGATACAGATGGTTGCCTACTCGTCATAAACTTGTATCTTAAGACTATCAAATGTTTTCCTTAAGTCTCAACATCACTGCTGTTGCTGAGAGTGAGCACTATTGAGGATCAGTTCAAATAAATGAGTGATTGACTACTCCTATGAATAAGTTTTGTGAAACACAGAAGACTTTTTTCTATATGCAGGATTATATTTTCTCATCCTTTAATGCATACATGAGTATCTATAACTTTTTTTCTCATGTAGAAAAGCTAGACTTGCCTTTTGACATCACTGTGTCCAACTTGCTGAGTAAATCTGCCTGAAAGTTAGTTATCGGTAACAGGCATGGGCTCAAAAATATACAAGTGAGAATTATCTAATACCGTCAATGACAAATTGATAGTTTTGCTTTCAAATTCCTTCATTATTGTCCTTTTCAATCTTCCATCTCAATTGATTATTCTTTAGTTGAGGAGAGACTCTTCTCTAAATCTTCTACAGGCCATGTGCACTGTAAGGCCTCACTACTCTGCTTAGGCATCCCTAAATATGAGGGTATGTTTTAAAACGTTTTAAGACTCTTTCTCCTGCTCTTTTTTTTATTTGATCCCAAAATATCTTATGCTTAAATCTTGTGCCAGTCTAAGATAAAATGGTAATTTGCCACAAATATTCATTGACTCTTTCTCTAATATAGCTAAAGCCATAGTAATGGAATAAATATTTTGCTAGTTATCTCCAGAGAATAAAAAGTCCAGCAGGAAAGAAATGTTTGATGAAAGATTTCAACACATTTTCTGATGATGGCACTTGGATGGTGGAGTAGTATTTCAATTAATGGGGAAGAGGTTTAGACATCCTTAGAGTCTGTGGGAGTAGGAAGAAATTCTATTTTAAATGAAGACGTATCAGCAGACAAACTTTGAGACATGCCAAATCAGTGGCTGCTAACTGATTCATGGGCACAATGTGATGTCGGGATATATCTGTATACAATGTGGTGTGATTAAATCAATCTAATTAGCATACCTATTACTTCACTTCATATCATTTTTTTTGTGGTTAGACATTTGAAATTTACTCCCTTAGCTATTTTGAAATATGTAAGACATTATTATGGACTGTAGTCACCCATTATACTTTCTACTTCTATCTGTTGAGCTTTTTTAGGTTCCACATATAAGTGAGATCACACAGAATGTATCTTCTATATTGGCTTATTTCACTTACCACAATGTCTTCCACATTTATCCATGTTGTTGCAAAAGATAAGATTTCCTTTATTAAAACTGAATAGCATGCCATTGTGTATATGTGTGTGTGTGTATACACACACACACACACACCACATTTTCTTTATTCATTCATTTGTTGATAGACACTTAGATTGTTTCCATTATCTTGGCTATTACGAATAGTGCAGTAATGAACACAGGAGTATAGACATCCCTTTGACATACTGATTTCAGTTCCTTTGGATAGAGACCCAAGTAGGATGACTGGGTCATATTGTAGTTCTGTTCCTAGATTTTTGAGGAAACTCCATACTGTTTCCCATAATGCCTACACTAATTTACATTCTCACAAATAGTGTATAAGAATTCCCTTTTCTAGGTCTTCTAAACATTAACTCTTTATTCACACTAGATAGTAAATGGTGCAACATGTATTGGGAAATTATTGTATGCTGCAATAAAATCGTTTTAGGGTAAAGCTTACACACTTCAACACTTTCTCCTTAGAGAAAAGTTTCATCTCTTCTCCTGCCTTGTATTCTCAGGGCTCCCTACAGCAACCCCGCAGTTCACACCAGCCTCCAGGAGGGGTAGAAGGGCGCCCTCCCAGCATCATTCCCTGACAGAGCGGATCTCATGGCCTCGCAGTGAAGTTCAAACCATGTGCTGCTCTCAAAAACAAATAAATTTCCCTATCTAGAAACATGTGCTGACCAAAGAACATTCATATTATTTCTTTAACTCAGGTTGCAGAGGTGCATATAATGCCAAGAAAAGGAAAATCTTCCAGTTGTTTCTCAAAATTGAAATTGACTTGCATACTGCATTTATGAAGCTACTTTCTTTGCATAGTTGCATTTATCCTATCCTTCTCTTGATAAGCCTGGAATTAATATACTGAGAAAATTGACTCAATTTTAGAATTCACATACAGGTTTTTATCATAGGTTCAGATATTTAAAATATATTCCCAATATTATACAGATGAAATGACCCCTTTTCTCAGACTTTAGTATATATTGCACAGAACTAATCATGGGCTACAACTTAAATTTCTTGGAAGTCAGGAAATAAGGAAGATCACACAGGTATTTCTTAAGCACTATTTTTGGTACAAATGCTTCATATAATACAAAATAAATGGACTTCACTAAGTGAATAGAGTTACTATCAGGAAAAATGATCTTGTAAATGGAGTGAAAATAAAATTAAATGTTTCTTTTATTCAATTTTTATTTCTTTATACTGGTAGAGAACAATTTCTTTCTAAGTGACAGTTATAAATGTTAAATAAATGTGAATGAAAAGATGACTATAGGACCATAAATAGGCTCAAGAGCTAGAGAAAATCACAAATACGTACTTTTAGGGGAAGCTTTTTTTAAAGCCTAATGACATCACTGTGAGGATAACATTTTATAAGAATTTACAAGTAAGAAAACTGACTGTAATTTTATTAGATACCAGTGAGATAACACTGTGATCCCTGGCACATTTAACCACTAAGCTATTCTAGATATTTCAGAACATAGACAGCTTTATTGATTATAATAGTCTGTTAAATGATAACATTATCATCCAGTCAGTAGGTTTTACCCTGCTCAGTTATTACTCTGAACTCACCACCTCGTAGCCTGTTTATTTCGTTACATCCTCCAACAGAGATAATAATCAGAAACACTAGGGCTTAGGATATTGACATTTGGTCCTAGCCCCTGTTTGACCTTCTGTGTGGTGAATGCTTTTGTGCCATGAACTTGAAAGTCTCGGATAAATAAATCAGGGCTAGAGGCATGGCTCTCTGGTCTTTCTACTTAAGTTGGTAGCTGCTCTGCAGTCTTAGAGTCTTCAAGACTAGTTAATGTATATTTCAGATCTTATATCCCTAGAATGTAGATTAGAAAATGAATGTGATGTTCCACATTGATTTCTTATTTTCCTTAAACACCATGGCCTTCAGGATAACCTTCATCTGTCATTAGATCCTGAAATGGTATTGACTAAAATCACAAACCTGAAGAATGCTGCATTTGCATAAAAATTTCAAACAGTTGTGAGGCCAAATGGTGCCTTTTTTTCAGTTCACAATATTAATTTAGCAAAAATAACAATCAGTCAATCAATGATATAAATACTGAGATATTACCCAGGATTATGGTATAAAGGGACTCCAAGGTTCAGGAATTCTGTTACTGCTGGCAAATGTTAAAAGACTGATTTCTGAGACAAGAGGGGCAGAAAGCCATGAAACACCCTAATTTCTGATGTTTCCAAATTTCTGATGTAGTGCCCCCAAACGTAAGCTTTTAGTAGCATAATATACCTCTAGAATTGGTGCCAAGGCAAGTTTAAAGATGTAGGAAAGACCTTGTATTCCTCCTATCTTGTTTTCTGGCCACCACACGAGTCCAATATTCATGTTTCTAATCATTGCCTCATGATGTAATATGGTTTCTAGACTTCTCCCTCATTTGGGGCTATGGTTTTGGAATTTATTATTTGAATTACATTCACAATACAATAAATAAGTCTTGGCTATCTTATATTATGGCTCTGTATTTAGACTTATCTATTTGACAATGAATTTACTTTATGTCAATATATTGAATGCAACACTATATTTAATAGATATATGATTGCTATGAGATAGTCAAAAATGTATTCTACTAAGTGAAGTATCCCAAGAATGGAAAAATAAGCACCACATGTACTCACCATCAAACTGGTTTCACTGATCATCACCTAAGAGCACATTTAGGAATGACATTAATCGGGTGTTGGGCAGATGTGAGGTGTAATGGGTGTATACATACATAATGAGTGTGATGTGCACTGTCTAGGGCATGGACAGGCTTGAAGCTCTGATTCGGGGGTGGGGAGGGGAGCAAAGGCAATATACATAGCCTAAACTTTTGTACCCCCATAATATGCTGAAATAAAATAAAATAATAGTCATATCCAAGACCACACAACATTGACTGCACCTTTATATTCACATTTTAGAATATAATGAACACTTCCATGAAATTTTTCCCAAGGCTCCCATCACATCCTTATTTCGAAGACTATAGATCATGGGGTTGAGCATGGGTGTCAGAATGGTGTAGAAGACAGACACTACTTTATCTTGGCCTGGAGTGTGGGAAGAGATTGGCCTCATGTACATGAATATGATGGCACCATAATACAGGCTGACCACTGTCAAATGAGATGAACAGGTATAGAATGCTTTCTTCCGGCCCTCAGCAGAAGCCATTTGCATGATGGTGATGAGGATGAGTGTGTAGGAGGTAAGGATGACTGCGAATGGAATAAGAAGTAGAATGGTGGTACTGATAAATACCCCTATCTCATAGGTCAAAGTGTCCTCACAGGAGAGACACAAGACACCAGGAATTTCACAGTAGAAATGATTGATTTCTCTGGGTCCACAGAAGGGGAAACTCATGGTGTAGACAGTATGTATCAAGGCATTGAAAGCACCACTCATCCATGAGCCAACAGCCATGTGCCTGCAGAGGGGCCAGTTCATGAGGAGTGTGTAGTGTAGAGGCTTGCAGATGGCAACGTATCGGTCATAGGACATGAGGCCCAAGAGGATACACTCAGTTCCACCTAGGGCCAATCCCAGGAAGATTTGGGTCCCACAACCAGAAACTGAGATGACTGACTTGTGCAGAAGGTAGTCAGACATCATCTTGGGGACAACCGCAAGTGTGAACAGATTGTCAATGAGAGAGAGCTGCCAAAGGAAGAAATACATGGGGGTGTGAAGATGTGGGTCTACCAGGATCAGCAGGATCAGGAGACTGTTTCCAGTCAGTGTCACAAGGAGCATCATGGTGATAAGTGCAAAGAGACAGAAGTGAGCAGGAGTGTATTGCAGCAGACCTAGGAGAAGGAATTCAGTGACAGTGTGGTTCTGCAAACTGGCCATCCCTGCAAACCCCATAGAGATAAAATAAAAAACACATGTATCCAGAAAATATTTTACAATTAATATCTGACACTTAGGAAGATAACTCATAATAAACATTTTTCATGTTATGTAAAAATTTCTGGGAAAATGGTGACTCCAGTAGATATAATGTGATCAAGTAATATTTCTCTTGTTTGAGTTAATGCTAGATGATATGAAACAGTGAGACTGATTTTTCCACCTTTTAATATATTTTGGATACAGGCTATTTTTGTCCAAAATAGGTTTAATAGAAAGGTCACTTTATTAGTGGTTTACCAGGACTTTTGGTGACAGCTCTCCAGTGAAATAGAACTAATTGGATTGACATTTTCTCCATCTCTGCAAGTCCCCCTTGCATTCATAACTTTGATCTCTAGAACAAAGCAGAACGTGGTAAACAAGTCTGTTAAAAATCATAAGAACTGGGCATGAAGACATCACTATAGACATAAGTATATGAGTTCTCTGGTTAGTAAAATCTAATTCTCCTAAATTAATTTTGTAGTTTTTAGATATTTTTATCACTTTTGATACCTAGTGTTTTCCATATATAGGGAGCATTTCTTACATAGTTTTCTCACAAATAGTACTCACTACCATTCATCCTTCGGGCCTTCACCCACCTTCCAAGAACAAATGGAGACATGGGGAATACCCTTGTGATTATTTACTACTGGTGATGAAGAAATGATGCACTGGGTCCCAGCTGTAAATGTTCATGTTAGAAATCTTCTGACTGTGGCAGTTCTTAGTGGTAATGCTTTCACCTGTTCCCCATTCAGTATGATTCTGGCTGTGGGTTTGTCATAGATGGCTTTTATAGTTTTGAGATATGTTTCTTCTATGCCTAGTTTGTTGAGGATTTTTATCATGAAAGAGTGCTGAATTTTGTTGAATGCTTCTTCTGCATCTATTCAGATAATAATATGATCTTTGTTTTTGCTTCTATGTGGTGAATCACATTTATTGATTTATGTATGAAGGCTGTCCAGAAAGTATCCAGCCACATAACCATTCTTGTTATATTAACAATGGCTGGATACTCTCTGGCCAGCCCCCACACTTTGAACCATCCTTGTATCCCTGGAATGAAGCCCACTTGGTCATTGTTTATTTATTTATTTGATGTGCTGTTGAAATCAGTTTGCTAGTATTTTATTGAGGACATTTACATCTTTATCCATAAGGGATATTGTCTATAATTTTTTTTATTATGTCCTTTCCTGGCTTTGCTATCAAGGTGATACTGGCTTCATAAAATGAGTTGGGGAGGATCCCTTCCTTCTCAATGTTATGGAATAATTTCTGCAGAATGGGTACCAACTCTCCTTTGTAAGTCTGGTAAAATTTGGCTGTGAATCAAGAATGCCCACTGTCACCAGTTCTATTCAACATAGTGCTGTAAGTCCTAGTCAGAGCAATCAGGAAAGAAAAAGAAATTAAGGGTATCCAAATCAGGAAAGAGGAGGTCAAACTATTGCTTTTTGTAGATGATATGATCTTTTATTTAGAAAACTCCAAGGATTTCACCAAGAGACTCCTGGAACTGATAAATTCAGCAAAGTCTCATTTTACAAAATCAGTGTACACAAATCAGCAATATTCCTATACATCAATATCAGTCAAGCTGAGAGCCTAATCAAAGACTCAATGTTATTCACAATTGCTACAAAGAAAATAAAATACCTAGGAATATACTTAACCAAGTAGGTCAAAGATCTCTACAGAGATAATTACAAAACACTAAGGAAAGAAATATCAGATGATACAAACAAGTGGAAAAAAGTATCATGTTCATGGATGGGTAGAGTCAACATTGTTAAAATGTCCATACTACCAAAGTGATTAAGAGAGTCAATGCTATCTCCATCAAAATACCAATGTCATATTTCATGTATCTAGAGAAAAAATCATTCTATGCTTTGTATGGAAACAGAAAAGAGCCCGAATACCCAAAGCAATCTTAAGCAAAAGGAATAAATTGGAAGGCATGACATTACCAGAATTCAAACTATACTACAAAGCTATACTAAATTAAACAGCATGGTATTGACATAAAATTGGAGACAAAGACCAATGGAACAGAACAGAAAACCCAGATATAAAACAATCCACAAACAGAATAGTGATCTTCCACAAATCAGACAATACACACTGGGGAAAGAACCCCTGTTCAGTAAATTGTGCTGGGAAAATTGGATAGTTATATGGAGAAGAATTTAAACAGGATCCATATCTCCCACAACTCACAAACATTAATTCACGATGGATAAAGGACTTAAATGTAAGTCATGAAACTGTAGGACTTATGGAAGAAAATGTTGGAAAAACTCTTCTCAATATAGGTTTAGTCAAAGAATTTATGAAGAAGACACTAATGATAATCACAGCAACAACAAAAATAAATAAATGAGACTTATTCAATTAAAAAGTTTCTGCACAGCCAAGGAAATAATTAACAGAGCAAACAGACAACCTACAGTATGGGAGGAAATATTTGCAATAAAGGAGTAATAATCAGAATCTACAAAGAACTGAAGCAAATCAGCAAGAAAAAAAATACAACCCCTTTAAAAAATGTACAAAAGATGTGAGTGATCACAAGCTTCTCAAAAGAAGATAGAGAAATGGCCAATAAGCATATGAAAAAATGCTCAATGTCACTAATCATCAAGGAAATGCTAATCAAAACGAAAATGAACTACCACCTTAGCCCAGTTAGAATGGATTTTAATAAAAAGTAAAAAAAAAAAAATAGATGCTGGCATTGATGTAGGGAGAAAGGAACTCTTATATACTGTTGGTGTGACTGAATAGTAGTACAACCTCCTTGGAAAACACTATGGAGATTCCTCAAAGAACTAAAAGTAAACCTACCATTTGATCCAGCAATCCCATTACTGGGCATCTACCCAGGGGAAAATAAGACATTCTATAAAAAAGACATCTGCAATCAAATGTTTATATCAGCACAATTCACAATTGCAAAGATATGGAGAAAACTCAAGTACCCATCAATACATGAGTAGATTAATAAAATGTGGTATATGTATATCATGGAGTACTACTCAGCCACAAAGCCAAGGTGAACTGGTACCTCTTGTATTATCATAGATGGAGGTTGAGCCTATTCTCCTAAGTGAAGTATCCCAAGAATGGAAAAACAAGCACCACATGTACTCACCATCAAGTTGGTACTAATTGACCAACATTTATGTTCACATACGGTAGTAACATTCATCTGTTGCTGGGCAGAAGGGAGAGGGGAGGAGGGTATGTGTATATTCACACCTAATAGGTGCATTTCTCACTTTTATGGGGGGTAGGCATCCTTTTAGCTCTGAATCAGGTGGGGCAAAGGCAATATATGTAACCTAAACATTTAAAATTATTTTTATAATAATTTTATTATTTAAAAATAATTTTAAAATTTTAAATTATTTTTTAAAATTATTTTTATAATAAAAAAGTAAGAAACAATTTCAATTCTTTTCTTGAAAATTATGGTAAAGCAAAAAGTCATAAAAGTGCTGATGTATTTTTTTTTCCAGGCCAATCTACCATCTAGTAAAATTAGTCAAGTTACTGTTTCCTACATAATTCTTACATTAATTTGTGATTTAATTCCATAATCAGTTTTCCAGTAATCTGTAAATCATAAATCTTATGTTATAAAATGATGTTCTATTATGTTAAGTGAAATAGTCAAAGCACAGAAAGATAAATCTCTCATGTTCTGACTCAGCTGTGGGAACTAAATATTAAAAATAATTGATCTCAAGGAGACAGTGGACTGATTTTTACCAGAGGCTGGGATGATTAGTGGAGAGCAGGGCATAAAGTGGGGATGGTGAATGGGTGCAAAAGTATAGTCAAACACCCAGATAGGACAAACAATATTTCAGAGCACAAGAAAGTGACTATGATCAACAATAAATTAGGGTATACTTTAAAATAGTAAAAGAGTGGAATTGGAATGTTTCTAACACAAAGAAATGATAAATGCCTGAGGTGATGAATACCCCAATTATCCTGATTCGATTAATTTACATAGTATGCTTGTAACAAAACATCACATGTACCCTATAAAGATATACAACTGTTAGGTATGCATAATAATTAGAAATAAAAAATTATTAAAATAAAATGATGTTCTGATGATTTACAAAATGAGAATTATGGTAGTTGCTAGTGAATACTGATTTACAAACATATTTGCATGTCAAAATTTCAACAATGTTATTTTTCATAACCTAGGCATACTTGCATTTAAACATTTAACATAATACTTTAGAAAATCAAAACAGACAAAAGCAAACAAACACACAATTAAACAGCAGAGTAAATCAATAGATATCTATCATCATGATAAATGTCATAAACAGAAAAGAGAAAAAATAAAAGTAATAGCAGCAGGGTTTACTAACATTATCCTAAACAGCTGAGTATCTGCACACTAAAATAAAATAGTGATATGCTCCTTAGTTCACATCCAGCAGCTTTTTCCTTAGCAGATACTGCAATTTCTGATTAACTGGAATTGAAATGAACAATAAATCATGTGATGCAAATATTATTTTTATGTAAATACTTTTTGTTACAAAATTCAGCCTATAGAATAAATAAATAAATCTTCACATAAATACACCTTTTCTTACCATGTATTCCCATCTGGATCCCTCATTTTTCACACTTGTTACTCCTCCAAAAGAATCTGTAAAAACCCTCCCATAGCTGTAAGCACAAATTCTAATTCCACCACCACCTTATGCCTGGCCAACCACTCCTGTCTCTGTAATGACATCATTTATGTTTTTAGCAACATGATCTCTACCGTCACTACAGCTCTTAACATGTTTACTGTCTTACTGTACTTGATACCTGTGGATAATGCCTTATTTATCATTGAATATCTGCTTGTTTTTATTTCTATAACTAGTATAAATGACTTAAAATATTGATTTTTAAAATCATATTTCTATTAATACACTCATAAAGATCAGATCGTATGTATAGACTGGTAATTGCACTTTTGAGGAAGGGGAGTGGGACTTGGAGCCAAGATTCAATACCTAGATTTTGTGTCCTGCATTTACTAACTGCATGAAATTCCTAACACACTCTAAATCTCAGTTTTATCACTAATAAAATTGAGATTATAATCCATCTATCTCAAATATTTTCCACACATGAAGTACATTAATGGACAACATATACTTGCTAAATTATTAAATTATAAATTGATCAGATGATGTTATTAACGTGCAAATTTTTCTTGTGACAAGTCATGCAAATTGATTAATGCCAGATCTAACTCAGGAAATCAAATAGCTTTAAGAGCAGTTGGGCCTAATCTTTCCATCTATTTTGCCAATGCTGTAGGCTGAACCTCTGCCTCAGCACAGCCAATCTGGTACTAACCAAATAGATTGTCAAGAGGGGATGCTTATTCTTTGCAAATGGGTTGCCAAGTAGTGGAGTTGAATTCTTTTCACTTCCTAACACTTTTTACTTTCTTGCCCCAAAGGCTGTTCGTTTCATTTGATTTATTCCAATTAACAGAAACTTGGTAGAGTTTGCCTATATTTTAAATTTCCCACTAGTTCTGTCCTGTCCAGGACTGTTTTCATTATAACCTTAAAGTGGTAGCCAGTATAAATATACTGGAGACATAATTATCAAAAAGTTGGGTGTTCTGTTAGACAAATTCGTATTTGTAATTGCACCCTGCCACTTAGGGGCTCATGAGTTTAGGTTAGTTTATGTTTGGGAATCTTGATTTACTCACACACAAAATGAGATTATGATCCCAACCTTGAAAGAAAAAAAAAATACCTAACTATGATACTTCTTTAGGAAAATGGATGCAACAAAGTTAATATTAACATCTATATTCTTTCTACTTGCCTTCATTACCCATTCCAAACTTGTAGACATTTCACTAAATACTATTTCAATCCTTCCTATTTTTTCTCCCTTCCTCCAATCCTCCCTCCCTTTCTTCCTTCCTCCTTCCTTCCTTTTTCCTCCCTCTTTTCATTCCATTATATTTTCAAAACACTACATTTAATTTCAAAGTTTATATATTCTGGGAACTTTCTTTTAAGTAAGCAAATTAATCTTTATTAACATAAAACAGGTGACTTTATGCTGCCTGGCTCACATGATTATGAGAAAATTTATTAAGGTGATAAAATTTGAAAATGTTGCTTTCATTTATCTATTTTATTCCTGAGTTACATACTTTACCTAAATGATGAATTAATTATTTATTCCTGAGTTATATGCTTTACCTAAATGATGAATTATGACTACACATGCTAGTGTTTGGGTGTTGATATAAGACTACAATAGAGACACTATGAAGTGAAGGTGAGGATCTCAAAAGGATTGGGTGTCAAAAATAATAGAAAATAAAAATATGACAATAATCAAAATGTAAACTTTGTTAATAGAAAGAGCCTATAATAGGTTGCTTTCACAAAGATGTTTAAAATAGAATACTGTATATTTGATTACACAATAATATGGTATCGAGTTGACTTTTGGTAAATAATTGCGTTATAAGAATTTCTAGATAACAATTAACTACATTTCTAATTAGTCTTTGATAGCCACCTTATCTATCTTAAGGTGATAAGCCTCCACTACCTTACTATTTAGAGGAAATTGTCCTTTTTAATAAAAACATAAAAAGCTGACAACTTAAGTAAAAAATTAGAAATAAGTTTGAATTTCTTCTTTCACTGATACTATAGTAATGCAATTCAAATGATTATTTCATAGTTCTTTCTACATACAGCCAAGTTAGAGAGATGCTTTGTCCATGTAACAGAATCGTGATCTGCAAGATCTTACATGTAGTGGAAGATTCTCTGACACCTTGGCCAGTGATAAGTGTCTGAAATTTAAGCATTGAGATGTTCTATAGTCGTGCATGTAAAATCATGTGTTTAGAGACATGTATTTTTATGGCTACTTACCTTCCTGGTGATTAATTGTTGGTTCAAAAAGGTTAGGAAAGTAATCAAATACAATTTTGGCCCCCTTCACTGGTCACAAATGTAAAGTTTAAACTAAAGAAATATTCTCTTAAATAAGAAATATCTTCTGTGAGTAATTGATTGCCTATGGCCAAGAAAATAAATACTAAACAAAGTAATTAAATCCAAGGATGTACAAACATGAGGATTTAATTTTCCCTTGATAAATGCATCATTTTGGGTTTTCCCCACAGAAAAAGAATTCAGGTGGAGAAGTGCCTGATTGGAGACAACTGTGGAATGCTTCTAATTCCCTCACCACATACTCTTTTCCCAGAAGAAACTCAGGGATTTATTATAACTTGGGAAAAAAATGATAAAATTGATCATATTTACAGAGATCAACACAATTATTTGCGAAATCTTTAGATATCAGTTGAACCATTTTGTGAGACATGAGGTTGGGCTAAGCAACCTTGAAGAGTTTGTCTAATATTTAACATAATTATTCAATTAGATTTATTGAACCTGTCAATAAAAGTTATTAAAAATCTCTTAGTCAGATTATTCCATAGGTAATGATAAAAGTCTGTAAAACTATTTTGAAATATTGTGCCAACTATGATTCACCCAATATAATATTAATAGGAACTTTCACAAGAATCTATATAGAACTTAAGAATATCAGCAAGAAAAAATCCAGCAATCCTATCAATAAATGGGCAAAGGACATGAACAGAAACTTTTCAAAAGAAGCCAAGATAATGGCCAGCAAACATATAAAAAAATGCTCAACATGTCTAATCATTAGGGAAATCAAAACCACAATGAGATCTCACCTAACTCCAGTGAGAATAGCCTTTATCAAAAAGTCCCTAAAGAACAAATGCTGGCATGTATGTGGAAAGATTGGAACACTCTTTCACTGATGGTGGGACTGCAAATTAGTAGAATCCCCGTGAAAAGTAATTTGGATATACCTCAAAGAGTAAAATATAGAAATATCATTTGATCCAGCAATCCCACTACTAGGCATATACCAAAAAAAAAAAAAAAAAAAGACATTCTATAATAAAGACGTCTGCACTCAAACGTTTACGGCAGCACCATTCACAATTGCAAAGATGTGGAAACAACCCAAGTGCCCATCAATATATGAGTGGGTTAATAAATTGTGGTAAATGTGTACCATGGAGTTCTACTCAGCCACAAAAAACAAAGGTGATCTAGCACCTCTTGTATTATCCTGGATACAGCTTGAGCTCATCCTTTGAAGTGAGGTATCACAAGAATGGAAAAACAAGCACCACATTTATTTGCTATCAAATTGGTACTAAATGATCAACACTAAAGTGCTCACAAAGTAGTAATACTCATTGGGTGCTGGTCAGGTGAGGGGGTGGGTAAAATCACACTTAACTGAGGCAGAGCGCACTGTATGGGGGAAGGGCACACTTGTAGCCCTGGCTTGGTTGATGCAAAAGCATGAATTACATGGAACCAAAATTTTGTACTCCCATAATATTCTGAAATAAAAAAATTAAACATATTCTCACCATACAATTGAGCAATTGTGCTCCTAGAAATTTACCCAAAAGAACTGAAAACTTACACCTTTGCAAAAACCTGCACACAGATATGTTTAAGGGTGTCCTTCTTCATGATTGCCAAAGCTTGGAAGCAACTAAGATGCCCTTCAGTAGGAGAAGAGATAAATAAACTGTGCTACATCCAGACAATATACTTTCAGCTGATAACTTTAATCCAATACTTAAGATGTAATGAATGAAAAAACTAAATGAAAAAATGGTGCACATTGCACTCATCATGTAGTTATACCCCCATCCTCTCCCTCACCCACCCCCACCCGAGTCAGAACATTCAAGCGTGACCATTCCAGAGATGGTGCGCAACGCACTCATCGTGTAGGTATACACCCATCCTCTTCCCCCACTCCCCACCTCAGTCCGGTACCCAATTGGTGTTATTCCCAAATGTGCACTTAGGTGATGATCAGGGAAACCAATTTGCTAGTGAGTACCTGTGGTGCTTATTTTTCCATTCTTGGGATACTTCACTTAATAGAATGGGTTCCAACTCTCTCCAGTAGAACAAAAAAGATGCCATATCACCATTATTTCTTATAGCTGAGTAATACTCCATGGTATACATATACCACAATTTACTAATCCATTCATGAATTGATGGGCATTTGGGTTGTTTCCACATCTTTGCAATTGTGAATTGTGCTGCTATAAACATTCGGGTACAGGTGTCTTTGTCACAGAATGACTTTTGTTCTTTTGGGTAGATGCCCAATAATGGGATTGCTGGATCCAATGGTAGGTCTACTTGAATCTGTTTAAGGTATCTCCATAATGCTTTCCACAGGGGTTGCACTAGTTTGCAGTCCCACCAGCAGTGTATGAGTGTTCCTGACTCGCTGCATCCACACCAACATGTGTTGTTTTGGGACTTTTTGATAAAGGCCATTCTCATTGGAGTTAAGTGATATCTCATTGTGGTTTTGATTTGCATTTCCCTGATGATTAGGGATGTTAAGCATTTTTTCATATGTTTCTTAGCCATTCTTATATCTTCTTTGAAAAATTTCTATTCATGTCATTTGCCCACTTTTTGATAGGGTTGTTTGATTTTTTTCTTGCTGATTTTCCTGAGTTCTAAATACATTCTTATCAGTTCTTTATCTGAAGTGTAGTATGCGAAAAATTTTTCCCATTCTGTGGATTGTCTGTTTATTCTCATGAGTCTTTATTTGGCTGTGCAGAAGCTTTTTAATTTAATCAGGTCCCATTTATTTTTGTTGTTGCTGTGATTGCCTTAGGGGTCCTGTTCATAAATTCTTTGCCTAGGCCAATGTCTGTAAGAGTCTTTCTTACATTTTCTTCTAGAATTCTAATAGTTTCATACTTAAAGTTTAAGTCTGTTATCCACCGTGATTTTTTTTTTTTTTTGAGACAGAGTCTCACTTTGTTGCCCGGGCTAGAGTGAATGCCGTGGTGTCAGCCCAGCTCACAGCAACCTCAAACTCCTGGGCTTAAGCGATCCTACTGCCTCAGCCTCCCAGGTAGCTGCGACTAAAGGCATGTGCCACCATGCCCGGCTAATTTTTCTATATATATTTTTATTTGGCCAGATAATTTCTTTCTACTTTTAGTAGAGATGGGTCTCGCTCTTGCTCAGGCTGGTCTCGAACTCCTGACCTTGAGCGATCCACCCGCCTCGGCGTCCCAGAGTGCTAGGATGACAGGCGTGAGCAACCGTGCCCGGCATTCACCGTGATTTGATTTTTGTGAGAGGTGAAAGCTGTGGGTCCTGTTTCAGTCTTCTACATGTGCCTATGCAATTTTCCCAGCACCATTTATTGAATAAGGATTCTTGTCCCCGGAGTATGTTTTTGTCTGCTTTGTTAAAGATTAGATGGCTACATGAGGATGGTTTTATATTTGGATTTTCTCTTATGTTCCACTGGTCTGTGTCCTTGCACTTGTGCCATTACCAGGCAGTTTTAAAAACCACAGCCTTATAGTATAGTTTGAAGTCTGGCAAATTAATATCTCCCATTTTGTTTTTATTGCTTAAAATTGCTTTTACTATACAGGATCTTCTTTGATTCCATGCAGAGTGTATAATTATTTTTTATATATCTGTGAAAAATGATGTTAGTAATTTAATAGGGATTGCATTGAATCTGTAGATAACTTTGGGTACTACAGACATTTTAACAATGTTGATTCTTCCGATCCATGAGCATGGTATGGTTTTCCACCTATTTACATGCTTTGCGATGTCCTTCCTCAGTATTTCATAGTTCTCCCTATAGAGGTCCTTTACCTCTTTAGTTAAATATATTCCTAAGTATTTTATTTTCTTTGTTGCTATTCTGAAGGGTACTGAGTCCTTAATTTGGTTCTCCGATTGACTGTTATTGGCATATATGAATGCCTCTGATTTGTGTGTATTGATTTTGTATCTTGAGACTTAACTGAATTCATTGATCAATTCCAGGAGTCTCTGGGTTCAATCCTTGGGGTTTTCCAGATATAACATCATATCATCAGCAAAGAGAGAGAGTTTGATCTCTTCTGTCCCTATTTTGACTCCCTTGATTCTTCTCTCTTGCCTGATAGCTCTCACAAGGACTTCCAATACTATGTTGAATAGTAATGGGAACAGTGGGCAGCCTTGTCTGGTTCCAGTTTGAAGTGGGAATCCTTTAAGTTTTTCCCCATTCAGTATGATGTTGGCTGTGGGTTTGTCATATATGGCTAGTATCATTTTTAGGTAGGCCCCGTCTATGCGTACTTTGTTAAGTGTTCTTATCATAAAAGGGTGTTGAATTTTGTCAAATGCTTTTTCTGCATCTATTGAGAGGATCATATGGTCTTTATTTTTGCTTCTATTTATGTGGTGAATTACATTTAGAGATTTGCATATATTAAACCATCCCTGCATCTCTGGGATGAAGCCGACTTGGTCCTGATGGATTATTTTTTTGATAAGCACTTGGTTACGATTTGCTAGGATTTTATTAAGAATTTTTGAATCTATATTCATAAGAGATATTGGTCTGTAGTTTTATTTTTTGTTGCATCCTATCCTGGTTTTGGTATCAATGTTATGTTAGCTTGGTAAAACGTGTTGGGGAGAATTCCATCCTTCTCAATATTGGAGAATCGTTTATGTAGGATGGGCACCAGTTCTTCTCTGTAGGTGTGGTAAAATTTGGGTGTGAACCCATCTGGACCAGGGATTTTCTTTTTGGGAAGGTTTTTTATTGCTGTTTTGATTTCAGTTCTTGATATTGGTCTATTCAGGAATTCTATTTCTTCCTGGTTGAGCCTGGGAAGGCTATGTTTCTAAAAATCTGTCCATTTCCTCCACATTTTCCAGTTTGTGTGCATAAAGATTTTTGTAGAATTCATAGATGATATCATGTATCTCTGTAGCATTGGTGGTGAATTCTCCTTTCATGTTCCTTATGGAGGTTATTAGAGATTTTTCTTTTCTGTTCTCAGTTAGTCTAGCCAGAGATGTGTCTACTTTGTTTTCTTTTCAAAGAACCAACTTTTAGTTTTATTAATTTCCATTATTTTTTTTTGTTGTCCTTTTCATTTAGTTCTGATTTGATCTTAATAATTTCTTGTCTTCTGCTGGGTTTGGGGTCAGTCTGTTCTTCTTTCTTCAGGTCTTTGAGTCTATTCATTAGGTTGTCTATTTGTAAGTTTTCTCTCTTTTTGACATAGGCATTTATGGAAATGAATTTTCTTCTCAGGACTGATTTAGCTGCGTCCCACAGATTTTGATAAATTGTATCTCCTTTGTCGTTTAATTCAAAGAATCTTTTGGTTTCCATCTTGATTTCTTCATTTATAAAATAATCATTCAGGAGAAGGCTGTTTAGCTTCAATGACTTTGAGTAGGAATGAGAATTTCTGTTAGGGGTCATTATTACTTTGATTCCACTGTGATCTCAGAAGATGCATGGTATAATTTCTATTTTTTTAAATGTTTTAAGAGATGCTTTATGACCTAGGATATGGTCAATATTAGAGAATGTCCCATGAGCTGATGAGAAGAATGTATATTCAGTGGATTTTGGGTAGAATTTCCTGTAGATGTCAGTCAGGCCCATTTGTTCTAGCCTTCTGTTAAAGTCCATTATTTCTTTGTTTATTTTCTGTTTGGAGGATCTGTCCTGTACTGTCAGTGGGGTGTTAACATCTCCAGCTATTACAGTATTGTTATCTATCATATGGTTCAGATCAAGTAGGGTTTGCTTTATGAATCTGGGTGCACCTAAGTTAGGTGCATATGTATTATGTATAGTTATGTCTTCTTGTTGAATTCTGCCTTTCACCAGTATATAGTAACCATCTTTGTCTTTTATTACTTTTGTTGGTTTGAAAGCTAAGTTATTGGAAATTAAAACTGCCACACCAGCTTTCTTTTGGCTACTGTTTGCTTGAAATATCAATTTCCATCCTTTTATTTTCAGTCTAAATCCATCTTTGCAGCTTAGGCGAGTTTCCTGAAGACAGCAGATACTTGGATTGTGTTTTTTTATCCATTGGGCCAGTCTATGTCTCTTGAGTGGGGAATTCAAGCCATTCACATTTATTGAGAGAACTGATAAGTGGGACAGAATTTTGTTGATCTTGTTCGGTAGAACTTCATTGCTATGTTTTTTCTCTTGAGCCATTGTGTTAGCTGGAATTTGATCTTTAGCTCTTGAGTAGTTTTACATTCGTGGGTCTTTCTTGTGCTGGACCATGTGTAACTCTCTTTTGAGTACTTCTTGGAGGGCTGGTCTTGTCTTGGTGAATTCCCTCAGTCCTTGTTTATCTGAGAATGTCTTAATTTCTCCTTCGTATAGAAAACTTAGCTTAGCTGGGTACAAGATTCTAGGCTGGGCATTAGTCTGTTTGAGAAGAGTAAGAAGGGGGCCCCAAACTCTTCTTGCTTTTAAGGTATCAGTTGAGAAATCTGGCGTAATTCTCATGGGCTTTCCTTTGTATGTTACTTGTTTCTTTCTCCTTACAGCTCGAAGAAGGGCCTCTTTAGTGGATATTTTGATCAGTCTGATGACTACATGGTGTGGTGTTTTCTTATTTGCTGTGAATCTCTCAGGGGTTCTTTGAGCATCTTGAACCTGTATATCTAGAGTTTTAGCAAGGCCTGGAAAATTTTCCTCAATTATGTCTTCAAATAGTTTATCCAACCCTTGCTTATTATCTTCTTCACCCTCAGAAATGCCAATAAGTCTCACGTTAGGCTTCTTCACATAGTCCCACATTTCTTGTAGACTCTGGTCTTTTCTCTTATTTCTTTGCTCTATCTCTGTGACTGACTTATTTAATTGGAAAGAGTTATCTTCAGTCCCTTTGATTCTTTCTTTTGTTTGATCTACCCTGCTCTTGAGACTTTCCACTGTGTTTTGTAGCTCCCTGAATAAATTCTTCTTTTCCAGGAGTTCAGTTTCATTTTTTTCAATATTTTGATTTCTTTAGTGAATTTTTCTTCCAAATCCTGGATTTTTTTTTTTTGTGGTTTCTTTGTGTTGGTTATCCATTTTTTTGTTGTATATTATTCAGCTTATTTATAATTCGTAATTGAAATTCTTCCTGTGACATGTTGGTATTTTGAATCTGGTTTGTGTCAAGTGGTAGAGAGCTGGTATTCCTCTTTGGGGGCGAGATTTACATTTGGTTCTTTATACTCCCCTTGTTCTTTTGCTGAGCCCTTCCCATCTGGATCAATCATTAGATCTCTTCCTACAGTTTTAGTCTGGATAGGAGCATGTCTTGTACTCTGTTCTTAGGCTGTGAAGCAATCTAGGTATGTTGCTTCCTTTTTCAAGAGGGGGAGCCTGTTGTGTATTGTTTAGAGTTTTTTATACCTCAATTGGGGGGCTGATCCTGATGGGTCCAGCCCCAGAGGATTGGTTTGACCTAAGACTGGTTTGGCAAGTTAAGTCACTGAGTTGTGGACTTTCAGTTAGCAGCCAGGATTCACACAAGTTGCAGGCAGAAATTCTCTCTCTCTCTGTTTTTTTTTTTTTTTTGGCTCTTCCTCTCGAGGGGTGGTTTCTGTCTCTTTCTGCAGAAAAGACACTGGCTAGGGGGAGGGGCTGGTGTCCTTGCTCACTCAGCACCCCAGCTGCTGTAGCTCCCATGGGCAAAGGTCTGCCCCACCCCAACATCCCCAAGCTCCAGGCTCCACACTCTCGAGACTGGGGAAGCACTCAATGTTCACACAAGGGCAGGGCTCCTAGAGAGGGTCCACGGACTAGGGGAGGGAGCCACCCAGGGAGCCGCAAGCACCCTACGGCTCTGCAGCAGCTAGGCTGTGGACCCCAAGATGGCAACTGCCTGCGCGCAGATCACCAGCGCTGGGGGTGAATGTTCAGGGTCCAGTAGTCACCAGAGCCGGGAGTCTGGCAAGCTCAGCAGCCCACAGTAGCTCCCTGGCTAGAGGGCTGCCGAATAAAAGCTGTAATTCAGCGTCTCTGAGCTGCCTTTCGCCTTAGCGCACCTCCATCCCTTCGCCTCTAAGCGCCATCCCAGCGCAGACCCACTAGAGTCCAAGCTGTTTCTCGTTGATGTCTCCTGTCCACAGAGTTCATACAAAGCCAGAGCTCTTAGTGTGGGTTCACAGACTAGGGGAGGGAGCTGCCCAGGGATCCGCAAGGCACCCTATGGCTCTGCAGCGGCTACGCTGTGGACCCCAAGATGGCGACTTCCCACCCACATATCGCCAGCGCTGGGGGTGAATGTTCAGGGTCTGGTAGGCACCAGAGCGGGAGGCCTGGTGAGTTCAGGAGCCCACAGTAGCTCCCCGGCTAGAAGGCCACCAAATAAAAGGTGTAATTCGGTGTCTCCGAGCTATCTTTCACCTTAGCGCAGCTCCATCCCTCCCCCTCTAAGCGCTGTCCAGGCACAGAACCCCTAGAGTCCAAGCTATTTCCCATTGATGTCTCCTCTCCACAGAGCCCCACATCTCCCGCGGTGATTCTGCACCAACTTCCGGCAGATCCCTAATTGAGTGGGTGTGTAGGTCAGTGGCGAAAACAAGCTGCTTTCCTGTGGGGCTGAGCCCACCTCACTCACTGGTGAGGTGGGTACAGCCGTCCGGCACTCCACACTCTATTGTCCGTCCCACACTCTCCAGATTTTCGGGATCCTATTTCCCGTTCACCTCAGTCTTTTCTTGCTCTCTGTGTCCCACGCTGATTCTCCATGGATTCACACCACTGTTCTCGTGGGGAAGCAATCCTCTAGAGTTGTGGCAGGCCTCGATCCATGCCTTCCTCTCCAGGAGCATGAATCCAGGAGGTCACCTCCACTCCGCTGTCACAGGAACCCCCCCCCCCCCAGATTTCTTAAGGTTTCATGTCTTAGGTTTAAGTCTGTTATCTATCATAAGTTGATTTTTGTGAGATGAGAGAGGTGGGGATCCAATCCAGTTTCAATCTTCTGCATATGGTTATCAAGTTTTCCCTGAACCATTTATTGAACAGAGATTCTTTTCCCCAATGTATATTTTTGTCTGCTTTCTTGAATATTAGATGACAATATGAGGATCATTTTATTTCTGGGTTCTCTGTCCTTTTCCAAAGGTATCTCTCATCTTGTGCCAGTGCTGTGATGTTTTGGTTACTATTACCTTGAAGTAAAGCTTGAACTCTGGTAAACTGATGCCTTCCAATTTGTTCTTTTTGCTTAAGACTGCTTTGGCTATACAAGGTTTTCTCTGGTTATATACAAGGCACAGAATTATTTTTTCTAGATCTGTAAAGAATGATGGTGGTATTTTAACAGCTATTGCATTACTTCTGTAGTTCACTTTACATAGTATGGACATTTTAACAATATTGATTCTGCCAATTCATGAGCATGGTAGGGTTTTCCATCTGTTTACATCTTGTACAGTTTCTTTTCACTGTGTTTCATAGTTCTCCTAATATATGTCTCTCACCTCCTTCGTTAACTATATTCCTAGATATTTAATTTTCTGTGATGCTATTGTGAAAGGTGTGGCGTCTTTGATTTGATTTTCATCTGGACTGTTATTGGTGTATATGAATGCCACTGATTTGCGTGTATTAACCTTGTATCCTGAGACTACTGAATTCATTTATCACTTCCAGGAGTTTCTTGTTTGAATCCTTGGGATTTTCTAGATATGATATCATACCATCAGCAAGGAGTGAGAGTTTGACCTCTTCTGCCCTGCTGCAGACACCCTTAATTCCCTTCTCTTTTCTGATTGCTCTAGCAAAGACTTCTAGCACTATGTTGAATAAAAGTGGAGATAGATAGAGGGCAACCTTGTCTGGTTCCAGTTCCAAGCATAACTTCCAAGGATTACTTGGACTCCGTTCCCCCTTGAAGTGGGGGAAAGGGCAAGATAGATTACAGCTCATGCCTGCAACCCTGAGTGTGTGTGCTTCTGTGGTTGCTTGATCTGCTGCTAGGGGAGCCATTAATGTGCTGTTCAGGGCTTTTTCACCATACTTGGGAGGCTGCTCCTGATGGGAAGAGTCAATTGGTGCAATTGCTGAGGTCTCTGTCCAGGTTTTTCTTTCCCTGTTCACAAACCCCAATGCTGGAAGCCACCCAGTCGCCAAGAGCAAGCCCTAGATTTATGATCTTACTGGATGACCTAAAATGGTCTGATGAGCTGAATCAGTAGGCCGCCAACTATGGTGCAACAACAAAGCCCCTTAGATTCACACCAGTTGCACAGAGAAAGTGACTTTTCTCACATCTCCCCACATCCAAGGGTGGAGTCCGCCATGCCAGGTGTGAAAGTCCTCAGGCTAGAGGAAGGGTGTTGCCCAGACCTCAATGTGCCCCAGCAGCTCAGGGCTGGGAATCCCACAGACAGTGGCCTTCCTCCCCTGGTGAACTAGCATTGGGCGGATGCATTCAAGATTTGTCCACCAACACTGGCCCGGCTAGCCACATCAATAGGTTGCGAATTCTTTTTCAGCACCAAAGTCCCACAGATTCACACCAACTGCACAGAGAAAGCAGCTTTTCTATCTTCTCCCCACCTCCAAGGGTGGAGCCCATCATGCCCCACACAAAAGTCTCTGAGCTGGGGGAGGGGTGCTGCCCAAAACCACAGCAACTAGTGTTACTGGTGACCACTCAGGATTCAGTACATGCTGGTTTGGCGGGATGAATCAACAGACTTGCAGCTGTCCCCTCTGCATCACAGTCCCACATTTTCACAACTGCCTAGCAGAGGGTCCTGCTCTTTCTGTCATGCCCTGAGCTGGCTGAATTGTCAGCAGTTTCCAGGGGCAGAGCTTCCTTTTCCCCATTCACCTCCTTTGTTCTGGCCCCTGTGACCACCAGAAGAGTGGTTCCTGTCTCCAAACTCTTGCATGGTCGCAGGAAGTAACCACTCAGACCAGTCCCTGCCTAGCAGAGTACAGTGCCAGCACAGAGCAGTTTAACAAAGGTTTCCCACTATTGTCTCATCTCCACAGAGCAGTTGTCCCATGTCATGACTTTGCACCTACTTCAGGAGCATCCCCAGCTGAGTGGGTGTGGAGGTCAGTGGAAGAGCCGGGTGTCCTCCTGTGGATAAAATCACACGGTGCTGGCTGGCCAGGTGGGTGCAGCCATTCCATGCTCTATTCTGTTTTGTGTCTCTCACACTCTCCAGTCTTTGCCATCGTATATCCCATTCACCTTCTTTTCTTCCTGCGCTGCGTGTCCCATGCTGTTTATCTGCAGATTCATAACACTGTTCTTGTGAGAGAGCGATCTACTTGTGTAGCTCTCTGAGTTCTTCACCTCCTTCCGTGGTAGCAGCAAGCCAAGAGGTCACCACAAATCTGCCATTTTTCCCCCCAGGCTTGAGCCTTGATTTCCATTTAGAGAGTTTACAACAAGGTCTAGTTTTCAGAGGGTTTGAGTAGAGCATAGACAGGATTTCACATACTTCAATTACTACACATTCCATGTAGAATGGACTATATGGGCCAAGATGGAAACAGCAATGGCATTTAGGTAGACCACACAAACATCCAGGTAAGTGTGCATGATGAATAGACCATGTAGTTAATTATGAAAATGCAAGAATTAGCTAGATTCTGAGGATATAACAAAGTACCGACCAGAATGAGAAATGTATCATTTGAGAGAAAAAGAGGAGCCTCTGATGATGTGAAAGCTTTGGGTACGAGCAAATGATAGAGCAATAGAACACCTTTTATTGATATGGTGAATTCTGGGCAGGGGAAATATCTGGGGAAAGGGGAATCAAAGTTTCTATTTCAAGTGTTTTAATTGTGAAAACCTGTTATGTATCCATATGGAGATGTTAATTAAGAAATTAGATATTCAGCTGTGGATTTCAGGCAAGAGAGTCTGTTTGGAAATATAAAGTTGACATCTGTAAACATAAACATAGAATGAAACAAAGGTATAAAAAAATTTAGTTGAATGAGAAGCCTGTTCTCTTAATTATTAGCACTGTCTTAATTATTACACATTTTTAGATATCTGTAGGTAATATCTCCTACTTCTTTGTTAGTATTCATTTAGATATCATTGGGCCTTTCCATTTTTAGGTAAATATTAGAACCATATTTTCATTTTCTCTGGAAAGCCTGTTGTAATTCTTATTAGAACTGCATAGCGTATATAAATTATATTGAGTAGATTTTATTCTTTCCAACCTTATGTATTATATAAATTGTTCAGATCTAGCTTCATGACCTTCAATATTATAATTGTTCTTCATGAAATTGTTTAGTGGTTATATGTGTGTATAAATTTACATGTATGTGTATAAACTTCGATTTGGTTTCATGTATATTTATGTATTCATAGGTATGCATTTTTGAAATTTAAGCAATTAAATGTAAAAACTCTGAATAGAAAATAAGCAAACTAGAAGGCTACTAAACAAGTAGAGTCCAAAGCAGAAACAGTACAAGAAGCTTTCTTTTTTTTTCTTTTTTTTTTTTTTTTTTGAGACAGAGTCTCGCTCTGTTGCCCGGGCTAGAGTGAGTGCCGTGGTGTCAGTCTAGCTCACAGCAACCTCAAACTCCTGGGCTTAAGCGATCCTACTGCCTCAGCCTCCCGAGTAGCTGGGACTACAGGCATGTGCCACCATGCCCGGCTAATTTTTTGTATATATATATTTTAGTTGTCCATATAATTTCTTTCTATTTTTAGTAGAGATGGGGTCTCGCTCTTGCTCAGGCTGGTCTCGAACTCCTGACCTTGAGTGATCCACCCGCCTCGGCCTCCCAGAGTGCTAGGATTACAGGCGTGAGCCACCGCGCCTGGCCAAGAAGCTTTCAAGTTACTTTTATCAAAACCTCAACAAACTCACAATTCTTACCTATGTAATGTATTCTTAACAAAAGAAATTATAGAATAAAATATAAACAAGTAATTAACAGTGGCCACATAAATTCTAACTGTGTGACTCAGAGCAAGTTAGTTAACTTCTCAGGGCCTCAGCCTCCTCATCTTAAAAAGGAGTGATTATAAAAATAGACACAATAGTAATCATATATAGTGATTCTAGGGGAAATTAACAATTTATCATAACCAGAATGTAGAATACTGCTTGCTATACAGTAGCTTTTATTTAAGTGATAACAGAAATTATTCATATATTTTGAATCTTGCATGGCATTACCATTGAAATATTTGATAAAAAGAGCTCAAAAGTATAAAGTTAGGCTAATGTTACTTAAAAATATCCTTCAACATTATAAATAGAATACTGGAAAATGAACTGTATCAATAGATAAATAAAAACTACATTCTCAACAAACATTTGTAATTACATACTTTCAAAAATGTCCCAACATTAGGACCAGTACAGTAACTTCTTCATTAAAAAATATTGAGTGTATATTGTTTGTCAGCTCATATCATAGGTTGCAAAAATGTAAACAATCAAGACAAACTCCTGAGGTTCAGAGGGTTACATTTTATTAAGGAAAATGGCACAAGTACAGATATAAAAGTAAGCACATAATAAAATGCAAGGACATGCTAATGCATATAAATAAAAAATGAGCAAGGCAATGGGGACAGTGCTTTGGCACCACTGTCTTACATTGGTTGGTCAACAAAGACCTCTCTTAGAAGTGATATTGCAGCAGAGATCTGCATAGAATGAGGGAGGAAGCCAACAGGAAGATACACAGAAAAGGAACACAAGCAAAGGGAACAGCAGGACGAAGGCTTTGAGACCAGGAAGAAAAGCATGTAGGACAGCACATCAGAAGCCCTGGGAGGAACTCAGCTAAATCACTGTGGGATGTCTGTAGCTAACAATAGCATATTATAGAGTTTCAAACAGCTAGAAGGAGGGTATTGAATGGTCTCATCACAAAGAAATGATAAATGTTTGAGATTGTGGGTATGCTAATTATCTTGATTGTATTACTATGTATTGTATTTATTGAGATATCAGTATATACTCCATAAATATGTACAAATATTATGTGTCAGTTACAAAGGAGAAACAAAGCAAAACAAAACAAAGCAAAACAAAAAACCATTTGAGAAAATTAAGTCTGATTGCATATGTATATTTTATACTATATGAGAATAGCATTTTCATTTTTGAGCTTTACGTAAACCTGTGATATGAATGACTTACCTGATATAATAATTATAGCTGTATTATAAGTCAAATACCAGACTTACTGGGTTGGTGACCAACTGATTTAAAAAAATTTGTTGTTACTGGTTATTCACTCAACCACAATGGACTATCATGTGAGAGGTAAAAGTCAAACACTAAATTGACCTAAATATAAATAGAATAAAATCATCACTTATTTAAAGTAATCAATATGGAATGCATTGTATATGTATAATACAAATCACCTTGCCTAAGCATTGATGTGCTATCGGCTCAAATAATTAAAGAAATAGCAATATCAACTATTTCTTAGTGCTTTGAAAAGAGATAAATAAAAAAACTGTATGAAAAGAATTTCCTAAAACTATTTTATTTTGTGTCTTATCTACATACAAAACACCAATCAGATATAACATTATATCTGAAATGAATTTCTATTAAATAAAGATGATAGCAGTGCCTGCCTCACAGAGTTGTTCTGAAGATTAGATCAGACATATTAATCACCCTCCAGAGAGAGAGACAGAAAGAGAGAGAGAAAGAGTTTAGGAAGGAACAGAGCCTGGCATATAGTCAGTACTTAGAAACAATAATTATTATTGTTGCTACTATTATTACTGTATTAGTATTTCTATAATTATTTTAATTACCTTATTCTCATCATTACTTATGTATTTCTTAAATATACATTTAAGCTACTATATAATATAGAGAGGGAAAATTAGAAGAAGTGAGAGAGAGAGAAGCAAGAGAGTGAGAAAGAAAAGAGTTTCAGGATATGTAATATCTATACATATATTAGAATATATAATAAAATATAAATAGAATATATATTAGAATATATAATAGAATATAAAGTAAGACAAAGCAAAATGCAATTTATAAGGTGGATCAGAAGTACATTTTGTACCCACTGTTCAGTAAAACTGGTTCATTAAGCTCTCTGGGGAGGAAAGAAACTCACCACATTGAATGACAGTGTTTAGGTTGGTTTCCTCACCCATAAGCACCCATGAAGTTGTGTGTTAAGGAGCAAAGCGATGCTCTGAAATCTATAACCTGAGCTGTTTAAAATTCCTAAAATTCCATTTCACACTAGCCATTTGATGTTTTAATTCAGCCCTTTTTTCCCTTCTAACTTTTCAACCCCATGAGATCACTGTAGAGTGACCATATGTCTGCCACTTGTTGCTGCCACCCAAGTTTAAGGGAATCCTATGATTAATGTCTCACAGTGACACCAAATCATCATATCACACACTAAATTGCTCATGTACCCTAAACAGCAAATGATACCACCGTGTGCAATTGTCCAAGTCAGAAATCAGAAAATCATTCTTGACTTCTATCTCTGCCCACTTTTATACACATATCAACATTTCCTACACATTCCGCCTAGAAAGTACATTCCCTGACTTATTCCTTCTCATCAACTTTGTTCCATGTGTGGCCACAGTGGCTCTAACACATCCATTTTATCCTTCTTTTTCAATTGAACAGAAACTGTGTGGACTCAGCACCACTGATGTACAATCACACACTATTTATCACTTCTTGAAGCCAGTAGAGTGTGGCTGACTGGGTAAATTCTGGACAATTATAACACATGAATGGTGGGGACTGAGGACACATACCCTTCTTACTTCCTTCATCCTGGTATTTTGCATATGGATATGGGATGTGTGTGTCTGATATCTTCCTGGAACAGTTTCACAGGAGCCAAACAAAGAGATTCTGGAACAGAAAACTATGAGCCACCAGGCAATTGCCTGTTGATCATGAGTCACAAAAGCTGCCCCACTCTGCCAAAATCAACACTTGCTTCCTATGAACAAGTTAAAAAGGACCCTTGTATGTTTGGTATGTTGGTCTAAAAAAATAATTTTAGTGATAAGATTTCAAAAGCACAGGCAGCAAAACAAAAATAGACAAATTGGATTATATTAAACTAAGAAGATTCTGCACAGCAAAGGAAACAATCAACAGAGTGAAAAGACAACCTGCAGAATGGGAGGAAATATTTGCAAACTATCTGACAAGGCAGTAATATATAGGATATGTAAGGAACTCAAACAACTAAATAGCAAAAATAAAAATAATAATCTGATTTAAAAACTGGGCAAATGATCTATATAAACATTTCTCAAAAAAGAAGATATACAAAGGGCCAAAAAATGTTCAACATCACTAATTATCAGGGAAATGCAAATCAAAATCACAATGATATATCATCTCACCCTAGTTACAATGGTTATTATCAAAAATTACAAAAAGAAAAAAAAATGCAGGTCAGGACACAGGGACAAGGGAACTCTTACACAATGTTGCCAGGAATGTAAATTAATACAGCTATTATGAAAAACCGTATGGAGTTTCCTCAAACACTTAAAACATCTATCTCTCTTAAAAATTTACCATTTGATCCAGTAAGCCCACTACTGGGTATATAGCCAAGGAAAAGAAAATCAGTGTATCTAAGAGATATGTGCACCTCAATGTCTATTGCAACAGTACTCACAACGGCCTAAATGTGGAATCAACCTAAGTGTCCATCAAGAGATGAATGGATAAAGAAAATGTACTATGTATACTCAGTGGAACACTAGTCTGCCACAAAAAGGAATGAAATTCTGTCATTTGTGACAACATGGATGAGACTGGACAACATTACCTTAAATGACAAAAGCTGGGCACAGAAAGATAAATACCACATGTAGAAGCTAAAGAAGTTGATCTCATAAAACTAGAGAGTAGAATATGGTCACTATGGCTGGGAAATGGAGGGAGGTGAGGGAGCTATAGAGAGGATGCTCCATGAGTGAAAAGTTGCAGCTGGACTGGAGGAATATGTCCTAGTGTTCTCTAACACTCTAGGGCAACAACAGTTAACCATGATTTATTGTATATTTTCAAGTAGCTTCAAGACAGATTTTGAATGTTCTCAACAAACCCACAAAAAGGATAAATGTTTGAGGCGATGAATATGCTAATTACCATGATCTGAGTGATTTGATTATTCCACATTGATTATATCAAAGTAGCACCCTGTACCTCATAAATTTATGCAATTAGTATGAGTCAATTAAATCTTTAAAAAAAAATCTTATTCTAACTTTACATCCCTACTTACCAGGTCTCTCTTACTGATAACAGAATTGAATGCTCTCTTGCTATGCACTTCATAACTCCTAGAGATGGTGTTTAAAAAAAATTATTTCTGTATAATAGTGGATGAAATTAAAAGCAAATACTCAGGTGACTTTGAGAAGCTAGGGAAATGTATTTTGTGGGAGTTTGTAAGTTATTTGTTAACTTTGTTACCTGTTCTACCATAGAAAGTAGAGCAAAGTCAAGCAAATGCGAGATGAAGCCAAGTCAGAGTCAGCAGAGCTGAGGAAATGGGCTTTGCTGATAAAAGATTTCTCTGCCTGAAACATAAAATAGATGTCACTCAAGTCTCATACATAGCAGCCTTGCAGGACTGCAAACATCAGCTGTGTTTGTGCTAAAATGGAAGCATGTGTAAGTGGTAGATGTGGAGTGCCAGCCTTACAAGGAAATGACTACATGGTTCAAAAACTTCTCAAGCACTTTCCCTTGAGAGTTGTGTTATAGCAAATGGCCACCATGCTTGTCATAAGGAATCAAGATAAGTTTGTTCCCACTCGAGCCTATTGTTGAAAATGTCCTCAATACAGTGATAAGTGATTAAAGTTGGGAAGAACCAAGAGATTAGAAACTGTACCTTGGCACCATATGTTGACTGATAGTGCTCTCTCATGGAAATGGCTAGATGCCAAATCTATATTTGAAGCACCTGTATTGCCAAAAGAAACCTAAATGTGGTTGATACTGTTCTAAATTCTAGAACTGTAAGTAACTCTCTAGACCACTGAGATTGCATTAGCAGAATTTAGGCTACAGATTCTATGTATCACTGTACAAATTCAATTTCCCCTACAGATCAAACAGGCAATGAGGGTTATGGACAAGGAAAGAAACTTCAATGTCAAGGGCAATGCCATGGTTAAAAGAGCAAATGAAGAAAAAGAATGCTTTCAGAGGCCACAGTCAGGGGCACATAAGAAGTGGACCAACACAACTTCTTCACTGGCAACAGAGAAACTCTTCTCTATGCCCATCAATCAAAGACTTTTGGATTATTGCTTTTTAATACAGTAAATTTCAACTTTCTGTACAATAATTTAGTCAACAATTATCATGCTTGCTACATTTAGATTACTTCTCAGTTTTTGTTATTAAAAGTAATGAAGTAAATACCATTGAGTTTCTAATTTGCTACATTTAAATCAAAACTAAAGTTAGGTGTTAAAGATAATAAGTTTATATTTCTTTTATGCTATTTCAAATAACTTCAAATGGTACTTCATTTATCTAAATACAATTTCACTATTAAATTTAGTTTATTCAATTGATTTCTGAGAATCTAGCTTATTACTGACACATCTTACAGTTACTGCTTTTGAAATTCACTTCAGTACCTTATAGATATATAAGAATATATTAGAATGCTATACATTTTTGTAATCAGAATATATAGTAGTACAGTATTAATGAGACAGAACTCACTAAATTAGGAAAATAATTTGATCTGGGAAGAGAAAAGCTAGTGAGGTAGTTTGCAATAATTGTTTGCTAGGTGTAACACATCCAACAGATTTCAAATTTGGGGAGTCTTGCATCTACTATAGTTCCAGTATGTTTTACTCAAAATTCTTAGCATTTGATTTTTTTTATTTTGAGATAGGGTGTCACTCTCTTGACTGGGCTAGAGTGCAGTGGTATCATCATAGTTCACAGCAACCTCAAACTTCTTTTCTCAAATGATCCTTCTGCCTCAGCCTCCCAAGTAGCTGAGACGACAGTCACAAGCCACACTGCCTGAATATTTTTTCTATTTTTTGTAGAGACAATGTCTCACTATGTTCTCCAGGCATATATATAGAGAAATAGCAACTATTATAATATTAATAACAACAATTCAATTAATTGCCTATAATTTCTCTCCATATAAATATGCTTTATTCCTTATTCTAGATTATTGCTTCCAAAACACAGTTTGGAATTTGCAAACACTCCGCTGGGTCTTATTTTCTTAATATAAAAACTCCTTAAAATTTACTTACTTTTACTACCCATTTCTAGTAAAACTGAATTATTTACATTGACATAAATGCACTTATCTTGCATTGTTTTCATAACTTGTGTTCTTTCTTCACATACACAGTCTTCCTCAACACTTTTAAGGGCTTCAAGTTCTCCATTCGCCAAGATTTTACATGTAAATCTCTCCTCCATGGATACTCCCTTGTTCTCTGTAGAGAGGCTGACTCTCACCCACTCAGAACCAGACAGCTCTGCCAGGACATCGAGTTTAATCTACAGTTGAGCTGTTTATGGTCACATGACTCTCTGCCACTTACCGATAAGGGGTTTGACTGCAGGCGTTGCCTAGTGCACCCTGATCAAGACCTGCACCTCCCTACGTGACCTGACCCCTGAAGTCCTTCCTAAGCCCTCATCTTCCTCCACGTTTCACCTTACCAGTTCCACGCCACACAGGACATTCTAGCCAGGGCCTTTCACATTTAACACACTACGCTCCAATACCCCTTCCTCTCTCGTGGTGTCTGGCTATTGCTCATGCCGTTCAGATGTGTGCTGAATGTCACATCCTTGAGAGTGACTGAGAACCACTGGACCATGCTCCATTCAGCCATTTCCTTCAGCTGAGCTGAGAGGGGGTAAGTGGTTTGGAAGCAGCAAGGGAAAGCATGGAAGACACCTACCCAACTCGAAGTCCTGTGCATGTGGCTTTGGAGAGAGAAAACAGCCACCCTCTAATAGGGCAACATGAGAGGCCATGTCTCCAGGGGACGGCCTGAGCAGGAAGGGAAGAAAACATGCAGGAATAGCTGTGTGAAAGGAGGTGGGGCAGGCAGAGACTGAGGACAGACCAGCCATTCCTTAGGGTGCAACAGAAGAAATTGATCTTGTGGAGTTGGAGAGTGGAAGGATGGTCGCCAGAGGCTGGGGTGGAGTGCAGGAAGGGGGTACAAAGAGGGATGGTAAATTCGTACATACGTACAGTTTCGTAGAAGGAATATGATCTAGCATTTTGCAGCACAATAGGTCGACTCTAGTTAACAACAACACATTGTATATTTCAAAATAGCTAGAAGGGTGGAATTGGAATGTTCCCAACAGAAACAAATGATAAATGGTTAAGGTGATCAATATTCCAATTACCCTGATTTGCTCATTACGCATTGTATACTTGTAACAACATATCACATATATCCCATAAATATTATGTATTGTTAATATTATGTATGCATGAAAATATTTTTAAAATTTAAAAAGAAGAGGGTGGGTTTCATAGGGGAAAAATGAGATGGAGTCTGTGTCATCACTGGCTAAATAAAGATTAAGAAAAAGCAATTGTTAAAGAAAAGAGAAAAGCTGCTTCCATGACCCTTTCCCCATCATTCCCTCTTTTCTTAGCATATTTTATTCCCACACTTCAGGTGCCAAGAGAGCATTGTCAGTTAAGTAATGTGTTTATGGTCAGTTCCTTACACTAGACAGAAGATCTAGGGTGGATTGCTAGGTGGACCTCATTTCCTTGAGAGATCGCAGAGTGCTTCTAGAGTCAAGAATGAAAGTGTTTATTCCACAGACAGAGTCCACCTATTACAGATGCAGATATAAGTGACAGACTTGTTTTAATTAAGAGATTCTACTGAAATTTATTTTTGTAATATTCATGAGATAATTAAGTAGTCACAAAATGAACTAAATATGTAATTGAATACAGCAAAAGACATCAAGTTAATTTAATTGTTTTGTTCATAATTATTATGAGAGCCAAATCTTACTGAGCATTTTTAAATGTCAGGCCATATTTTAAGCATGTCAGAATTGTCATTTTATTTGATCATCAAATATCCACATGAAGTTCACAGCGATTAGTCAATATTCTTAGGTTAATCAGTTTAACCAAGGTTTCAAGTACAGAAGTCCTGGTGTTAGAAGTCACATTCGTATGTAATACACCATTTTCCCCACAAATTTCTGTCTATTTCACCCAACACAAGAAAACCATTTGACCACCCCTTGAATATTTAGGAGGGAAAAGGATGGCTATTTCCCATGAGTGTGTATATTTGTGAAGGGGGAAGCTGTCAACTTTTTACTATTACAACAAGCCCTTTCCTAAGTGTGTATAAAAAAATAACATTTCAGGACCCTGGAGGTCTGAACTCTGAGATTTTTTATTTTCTTGCCATACCTTATGAATAATAAAATCTCATTAAACAGGTTTTTCTTACCCTGGCATAACATGGCTTATTTTCCAACCTGATTCTGGTATAGTTCCACATGACAGATAGAAGACCCCTTTATTTTAACTGGAACATTCCTTCCTACTGACTCCAGACATTTAGAAAAACCTGATCTATTTCAACCAACTACCAAATAAAGAATCCCTAAAACCCAGCTATAACTTTTCAACCCCTCCTTCAGGATGTCTCACCATTTTGGGCTGAACTAATGGATACCTTCCTTGTACCAATTTATGGTTTTATCTGTAATTTCTTTCTCCGTGAATGTATAAAACCAGTCAACCTGGCTGACTCAGACACATTCCTCAGGACCTCTTGAGACCATGCTCCCCAGACTGCAATTATACATATTCAGCTCAGAAGAGACCTTTTTAAATTATTTTACAGAGTCTGGAATTTTTCCTTCAACACCCTCTGAATTTATTATGCCAAGAGAAAGTTCAGCCCTGGAGACTGAATAATGTAGTGTGTTTGCAACTTCTGTTTCTTGGATGATAGATTAACTCTCTTCCACATTGTTTCTCTTCTGTAAATGCCTAGGAAAGAGCAGAGAACAGATACCCCCTTCCAATCACTAATCTTTGTTATAGATTAATTGCCTTCTTTATTGCCCCATATGGAACTTTAGACCACATGAAACCCAGGACACCATGACTTTTATAACCTCCTTGTAGAATGTTAAATGTACCTTTACCAAAAGAAAGAGACAATTTCCACTAATCAGCTCATTGTAGCTATGCATTAAGCCTTACATAGAAAGATGCTGAAATTCTGTTAAACATCCCTGAATTGTGTCTATATAAATGATCCCAAATTTCTACTCTTTGAAACATTGACTTCCATTCTTTGGAATCTGTGCTTCCTGGGCAGCTGTCCTCAAACACTGTGATTGAATAAATTCTCTTTAAACTAAATTCTGACCCTTTTGCTTATTTCAGCTTGACAAGTTCAGCTTTTCAAAATCAGGTAACTGGGTTCAGGTCTGTGTGAAGGCAGACAATGAGCCTTGCTCCAATGAGCTTGTCTCTATTTTTTTTAATGAGAATTAACATTGCATCTATGTTAAAAGCTTATGGTAATACATAAATAAAAAAAGAAAATGAAGGTGCAATGTTAAGCCAAATGCAGTCACAAATTACTGAATTAATGAAAGGTATTTAATCATTATTATTGTTATTATAATTATTTCATGATAGGTTAAACCTTTTTCTTCTTACTCCATTTGTATGAGGGTTAAACCATATCCACTTAAGTTGTCTTAAAGAGAATATGGAAACAATATTTAGTAAAATCATGCTATGATCAAATTTTGCCCAGTTATGAGAATAAATCAGGCTTAGAATATGATAAATTGGCTGAGTTCTGGTTTATACTCTGAAGCAAACATTCAGATTTGGGACAAATCCCTTCGCCAGATTTTCTTCTATGATCTCTAGGTGCCACTTTCTAAATATTCCAGGGACCTGCAAACCTGGACCTGGCTCATGCACCCTGATATTGTCTCCTGAAGGAAATCAAAATATTTCACCCCAAAATAGATTTCTTTGACATATTTTGAGGTGGTTGCTCAGAGGAGCTGCAAATAAAAGTAGCTCTGCAAAGCTGTTTTTATGGGAAGATTTGCATCTGTAGAGAAAGTCTGCACTGCTGCAGCCAGGCTTTCTCTAGAGCCCTCCCTTGTCCAGATCTAGGAAACATTAATGAGAGTCTGAAACTTTTGAAAGTCTGAAAGGAACATTCGCCATCTATTCTCTCTGAGGGTTGCTATCTGTGAGGTTTCATCTACGTAGCAAGACCACTTTTGCTAGCCAGTATCCTCTCCTCTCCCTCCCATAACCTGTCTTAACACTACAGCCTGATTTACCACCATAAACTGTTTTTGGCCAAGGTCTCAGCCCATGTTCTTCCTATAACCTAAAGGTGGTATATGAGCCTCTGAACCCCACTGGGGTACTAGAGTAATAACCCTGATTTTCTCCCCTCACCCATGCAGGTTAATAAATCTGTATGTCATTATTCCTAGTAACCTGCCTTTTGTCACTTGACTTTTCAGAGACCATCTGGAGGGCAAAGGGGAAGTTCTCCCTTGGCCCTCACAGTTCTTGAGACTATTCTGCCCCTTATTTGATATGATATAAGAAAAACATCTTTGCCTAAAGTACTATTTGAGGAAAGAAAAAGTTCTGAATCAAGGATTCATATTAAAGTCAAAATAGCAAAATAAATTTAAAAATGAATCTCAAAATGGATTATTTTAAACTATTGTCTTATAGTTAGCTTTCGTGCTTAGTTACTTTGTTTTGGGAGCTCACACAATATGCACTTATAGAAATAGACATATAAAGATATATTTATATTTCCTTTTTTGTAATATGAACAGTCTTTTTTAAAGTGCCACACTTCTTACCTGAAAATTATTATATGTATATAATCACTGACCAGCAAAAGAAAAAAAATATTTCCTAAACACCTGAACCCTTGTTGTTGGCAGCACTATTTTTGTCCCTCTTCATCTGGCATTTATATTTCAGCAAAAAGTACGTATTGTGAAATAAAGGTTTCAGATTTGCACTGGCATCATTCATCCAATGGAATGGAATATTGTTTTACAATGCATAAGTAAAATAAACAAACAAAATTATAGATTCAAGCAAAATGGTGGAGGTAGAAGAGAAATACTACATAAATACCTGGTTTAAATAAAATAGTTATGGTCATTGAATGACGACCAATATGTCAGAAAACAATTAACAATAAAAAATAATCAAATGTATAATTTTATTTCACAAATTTCAAATCATTTTTTAAATGTCACATATTGTCTATTTGTTAACCACAAAGTTGTGTTTGCTTTCGAACACAGACATGTGTTTATTATCAAAGAATGAAATATATAGTTCACAAATAGACAATAAACTAATGCAAAAGTCCTCAACATCATCAGTCATCAGAAAAATACAAATTTAGCAAAATAGGTTACTACTTCCCTCACTAGATTTGATAAAATTAAAGGAAAAGTTTGATAACATTTGAGGCAACTAGAATTTTGTGCATTGCTGGTGGGAGTATAAAATTGAACAATTACTATGAAAACAGTTTACTAAAACTTTCATTATACAGCTACAAAGAGAAATAAAAACACAAGATCACAAAAAGGAAGTTAATAGCAGTTGTATTCATGACAGCTTCAAACTGAACATAGCCCAGGTTAGCAAAATAATGAGTGAACAAACAGTGATATATTCAGAAAATGGAATTATATGCAGCAATAAAAAACAGCAAATTACCAATCAATTTAAATATATGGAAGAATCTTTAAAAACATATTAAACCGAGGAAACAAAACAAATATTAAAAAGAAAACCTATTGTTGATTCTATTGATGCAAAATTTTAGGAAAACCCAAACTAAAGAATGAGGATAAAGATGAGAGCAGTGGCTACATCTTAGGTGTGGGTTTCCCTGGAAAAGGGCGTGCAGGTTCTCTCTGAGGTGGTGGAAGTTGTGTCTCTTGATAACGGATGAGAGTTGCCAGTGCAGGGACTTGGGGACACTTGTTGAAGGGAACACATTAGGTGTGAGCATTCTATTGTGTGTAAACTATACCTCCCTTTGAAACAAATGGCAATGGCTAACCATCAAAATTTCTTGGGTAGCTAATTCATTCTTTGAAAAAATATTTATTGTGGGATGTGGCATAGAAACATTTTACTAAGGAGTAAAGATTTGCACATTCTTTCTTTTGAGACCACTGACCTGAAGGCAGATAAAAAAAATTTCATCAATCAACATTTTATTTGATAATGACAGCTCACTAAATGAACCCAGAGTGTGAAGGTTCATCTGCAATTCAGAGCAAAGCACACACACACACACACACACACACACTAGATACAGATGTAAAAATGTATGTATACCTTCTCTTTATGGAATCCCACACAATCGTTTTGTACAGCCTTGAATATTGGGGCAAATAAGTGTACTCCTATTCATGATTTAAGGCCACGCACTGACCTACACACTTTCTCAGTGCGCCCTTGACCTCACTGTTCCTCAGACTGTAGATGAGGGGGTTCACCATAGGGGTGAATATGGTATAGAAGGCTGACACCACCTTATCATGAGCAGCTGACCTGTAGGATTTGGGTCTCATGTAGATAAAAATGGCAGCTCCATAAAAGAGTCCCACCACAGCCAAATGTGAAGAGCAGGTGGCAAAGGCCTTCCTGAGGGCTTCTGTGGAGCGCATGCGGAGAACAGCAGCGAGGATGAGACTGTAGGAGGTCAGAATGAGGGAGAAGGGGACCAGGAGCATCAGCACACAGCAGATGTACATGACATACTCAAAGACAGACGTATCAGCACAAGCCAAACGCACCAACGCGGGAGCCTCGCAGAAGAAATGATCGATCTCATGTGCGCTGCAGTACGGGAAGCTCAGGGTAGCGACAGCCTGCACGAGCCCATCAGCTGCCCCCAGGAACCAAGACCCCAAAGTCATTCTCAGGCATACCTGCCGGCTCATGAGGACGGGATATCGCAGTGGGTGGCAAATGGCCACATAGCGGTCGTAGGACATGGCTGCTAAGAGGAAGCACTCTCCACCACCCAAGGTGAGGAAGAAGAAGATCTGCAACCCACAGCCAGTGGGGGAGATGGACTTCTTGCCTGTCAGAAAGCCAGCAGCCATTCTGGGCACAATGGTGGAGACCAGCATCATGTCCATGAGGGAGAGTTGGCTCAGTAGGAAGTACATGGGCGTGTGGAGCCGGTGGTCCTGGTGAATCAGGAGAAGCATGAGGGTGTTGCCCAGGAGAGAAGCGATGGCCATTGTCAGCACCACTGCAAAGAGAGCAAGGTGGAGTCTTGTGTGCTTAAAGAGTCCTAGGAGAATGAAGTCTGAGCTGGTGTTTCTCTTCTCCATAATTTCTACCAGTGTGACACTGTAAATGGAAAACAAGAAGGTAGGGGCTTTTATCGTTAAAAATCTTGGCTTTTATCATTAAAAATCTTAGTTTGACTTCATGACTTCTGGACAAGCACTGGATAAGGAATCCTAGGTCCTGGGTTAAAGCCCTGCATTTCAGTCCACATGCTTTCCTTAGTCTGGCAACTTTGTCATGTTATAACTGAGGTCATGTATGCACTTCTCCCAGGAGTATATTTGTACATCAAAGTGTATCAAAAATATTAATAAAACTCTCAAGGATCAAATAATGGTAAAGATTTACATTTATCACTTTTTTTTTTTACTTGTAATACTATTGTGATTTTGTTATACATACTGAAAAGGAAATTAACCAGTTGAGGAAAAGAACACTGATTTAGAAACCTGTCATTTAGATTTTTTAACTTGCATATGATATATATTCAACTTTTTGAAACATATTCAATTTAGGCCTTTTTAAAAATAAACAGGAAGTTACACTTGTTTTCCTGTGGGTTACAAGAATCACTGAATGGAATATCTGAGTATAAATAAAATAAAACAACATTCTTCATTTGAAAAATACTAGTAATATCCCAAAGAATTGGTGAAAAATTTTCTTTTATTCCTCTCACTAAATAACTTTATACTTAACCGATTTTTTTTTTTTTTTGAAACCAAGTCTCACTTTGTTGGCCAGGCTAGAGTGCTGTGGCATCAGCCTAGCTCACAGCAACCTCCAACTCCTGGGCTCATGTTCAGGCTGGTCTTGAACTCCTGATCTCGAGCAATCCTCTCACCTCGGCCTTCCAGAGTGCTAGGATTGCAGGCATGAGCCACCGTGCCTGGCCATATTTAACTGATTTTTAAAGTGCAGGCATTCTAGTTCATCTCCTACTGTTTTGAAACCTTCAGCATCTGCCGACTGTAATTCAAATGAAATGCAAAATTTCTTCCCAAGCTTACTGGGGTTGTAGACATGCCCTACACAACATTTTCCATACAACATACAGTCATGGAGACCTAGAGGGGCCAGACAAATTTGAAACAAGAAAGCATTAGAGTATCTTTGATGTTGATAAATGTCAAAAGATAATAGCAACAGTTAAAATAAGGAATAAAGTGACAAAAAGGACAAGGAAACAATTTTTAAATGGTTTCATCTCCATGGAGCACTATTATTAATCACAGGGAAAGCATCAAAATATTTGGAAATGAGAAAGACATGTTTTTTTAAATATCTAAATTGATATTTGGCAT
This sequence comes from Eulemur rufifrons, assembly GCF_041146395.1. Lineage (NCBI taxonomy): Eukaryota > Metazoa > Chordata > Mammalia > Primates > Lemuridae > Eulemur > Eulemur rufifrons. Next base: position 3,285,896 of record NC_090986.1, read on the forward strand.
CTCTCTTTAAGATTTTTAAAATATTTTACAAAATGAATTTGTTTTCTTAAGCAACACAATCAAACTGAGTGAGCCTGTAAAAATGAATACAACTTCATTTGGAAGGGTTTTAGGTTGATAGCTATTATAAATTGGGCATGGAAGGATGTTTTAGTGTTTCACATTTTAAAACTCTATACTATGAACAAACCTAGTAAACTCATAGTAGAAGAGCACAGAGCTGCAAGGAGCTAATTCCCTCTTTCATTAGCAGAAAAATGCACAAATTCATCACGTTTGTACATATACAGGACTGTAGACCTCTCTCTGATACAGACAGTTTCAGACTGATTTCATGTCAAAGCTATAAAGACATCCAAATCTCTGAGCTTGTGTAGAGTTTGCCTGGTCATTGATTACTGCAAAAATGGAAATAGTGATGATGCTTTTCAATCAGGGTCTGATTTGGTGGATGCCCTAATGATGTAAAATTTAGGTGGCAGACAACCCACTTGTTGCATACACATCTGACACATGGGTGGTCTAATCCAGGGACCTGTTGAAAGGCAATGCCTGTGGCTCATTAAATTGCTGTGTCTATGACACAAGCATCCAAATGTGAAGGGACATAATGACACACAATAACACTGGCATCTTTCAGATGGCTTGTTTAAACACTGGATATCTGGGATATAAACAAAGATTTTAGGCAAATAACAGGAAATATATCCAAAGACTTTACTTAATCAAGTCTTTGCCAACCCTTGTTGATGTGCACTCTTTTCTTTCTATCTAGCTAATATACACTGTCTCTTGTTTTTATATCCTATTTAAATTATCTTTGTCATATGGTTGCCGCAGCCATCTGACTCCTCAACCACAGGCTTGCACTGTCTCCATTACAACTTTAAACAACCCTGGACCCATCTCATTGATGCAGAATGTATGGATAAAAGAGCACTGGACTTGGAATAAAGAAATCTCCGTTTGAGAATCATTGCTGCCGTGGTAACTGTAATCCCAGCTTCTCCAGAGGCTGAGGTGGAAGGATGACTTGATTCCAGGAGTTCGAGACCAACCTGCACAACCAAACCCCAACCCTAAAATATTTCTAAAAATTAGAAGGATGTGGTGGCATGCACCCAGAGTCAAAGCTACGCAGGAGGCTGAAGCAGGAGGACACTTTGAGCCTAGAAGTTTGAAGCTGTAGTGAGCTATGATTGCACCACTGCATTCCAGCCTGGGTGACAGAGACCACATCTCAAAAAAAAAAAAAGTATCATTTCTATCTAGTCATATTTTTCAAAATTACAATAGATGTTTCACTGGGGGTATGTGACATGATTTTAGGTAGTATTTGTAATAACATTTTCTATCTTACTGGTTATGATGAACTTTAATATGTGCTAAGAAAAAAATAAACTTTAAATCATGAGAAAAAATAATCATTGCTGTCATTTCATATCTGTGGGATGAGGGACAAGTTACATAACCTTGTATTTTATTTTGTTTATTTATATGTTTTAAATTATAATCTTTCTAAACAGATTACTCAAGGAATTAAATGATGTTTTATTTCCATGCGGAAAGGTTTGAAATAATTTTCCAAGTCATTTTGTGCAATGAAACAAAGTTGATATTTTTAATTTTAATTTAATTTTTCACAATAGATCATACATAGCCATTTTTTTGATATTCATAAGCTTAAAAGTCATAGCATAAAATGTCAGTTAGGTCATTTGAACTGAATGCTATGGCAACACGAAGGTGAAAATCCAAGTTTTAAAAAGAATAAAATTCATACTCGAAATGGTTATGCATTTTCAGAATTAAATATTCTTACACTGAGTACAGATAGAGGAATGTGTGTGTGAGAGAGAAAGAGAAGGAGAGAGAGATAAATAGATCAATGATATAGATACACACACAAATGTGGGCCTAAATAAAATATCACTTTAATTTGTAACCATAACTTTTTAAACTGAAAATGCAACGAATAAATAAATCTGTATTCTCCTCCTATACTATAAAAATATGACATATAAAATTATAATAAATTAAGCTTTCAGCATGCTATAGCAGTCAGATAACTTAATAGAAAAATGAGCTTAAATGCATTGCTCAGTTCTTCTTTCATGTACACAGAGCAATGCAGCTTAGTCACCTTTATCATTCAAAGTGATTTTTTGAATAATGGATTTTTTGGCATTATTGAAATAGCTTTTGTATGCTAAAGGAAACATTTACTCCTCAATGAAAAGACTATTAATTCATTTAGCTCAGAAAGTTATGAGAATGTAAATGGACACATACTATTTGTAAGTATTTTTTCTTCAGGACAATTTGTGCAGTGAATTAATTCTAAGCTATTAAACAGAATAACTAGAGTTTAAAAAAACATTTAAAAAACTATATATACCTTTTCCAGAAGTGGGAGAAATTTTTCCCTTCCAGAAATAGATGATAGATAGTTTTCTATAAAGACATGTTGCATGAATCAGAGAAAGACAAGGAGACTCTTTTTCTTTTCTTTCTTTTTTTTTTTTTTTTTTGAGACAGAGTCTCACTCTGTTGCCCAGGCTAGAGTGAGTGCCGTGGTGTCAGCCTAGCTCACAGCAACCTCAAACTCCTGAGCTCAAGCGATCCTCCTGTCTCAGCCTCCCGAGTAGCTGGGACTACAGGCATGCGCCACTATGCCCGGCTAATTTTTTCTATATATATTTTTAGCTGTCCATATAATTTCTTTCTATTTTTAGTAGAGGTGGGGTCTCGCTCTTGCTCAGGCTGGTCTCGAACTCCTGAGCTCAAATGATCCGCCCACCTCGGCCTCCCAGAGTGCTAGGATTACAGGCGTGAGCCACCGCGCCCGGCCGAGACTCTTTTTCATTATTTCAAAAGGAACAGTATATCTTCCCACATTTTTTTTTTTTGCTTATTCTAGGCCATTTTTATTTAAAAAAGTTCTAAGGAATTTTGTGTGTTGTTAATTGCAAACCTTAACCTTTGTGATGCTGGTAGGTAATTTGACTGTAGTCTCCTTCCCACATTCACACTTACTTGAAAGCATACACGGGCCATTGCTCTAGACTCTTAGAATTCCATTCAACCACCTCCTTTTCCCTTCCTTCTGCCATCCTGCCCTCCATAAAGCCAGTGTTTCTATGTCCACAAGATGTTGCCATAATGTGGAGAATTCCCTGAAGCAGCTCCTTCACTGTTCAGTGAAAAATTAATCCTCTAAGATAAACTCAATCATTTGACGCAATGGACTGCTTAGTCAGGAAGAGTTTGGTCCTGATGGTTCTAGGTGAACATAGACTGTGTCTTACATTGTCAGAACATCACTGACACGGACAACAGGGAGACTTTGACTTCACTAGGCTTGTGGATCCAATTTTAGAAATGTTACTTTGCCATTCAAAATACACATGTAAAATACCAAATATATAATAAATATGCATCATTTGAAATTACGTCCTAATATAATTGAAAAATAATTCTCAAAAAATTAGACTCACCTTTGTAATAGAGTCATAGGCAATGAGATATATATTTAATATATAGGACTGGATCTTCCTGATGAGTTGGCTAGAAATATGTGATGACTCTGTGCTGTGGATACCACTTTGTGCTCCTGAACTCATGCTATATTTATAGTAAAAAGTCCCATACAACCATTGAAAGTTTCCTACACCTACAAAATACCTTCCTTGGATCAATGATACTTTAAAAAGCAAGTCACCTTTAACAAGGGAACACAGATTTAAATGTTTCCCAAGGGAAAATGAAAGCAATGAACTAAGTTAGCACCCAGGTTTTGCTAAAAGCAAAAACACTGTGAATGGGAACGTGAAAAGATGTGTCATTGGTAGAGACAGAAAAAGCAATGAATGAATTAGTTGAGGCAAAAACTGGAATTCTGCTCATTGATAATCCTTGAACTGAACAAATGTGACTAAATTGCCTAAAATAAAGAAACTGTTAATTTTTATTAAAATTGTACTCTGACAATAATAATAGATTTTGTTCAAGGCACATTTCGGCATGCTGGTGAACATGCTCAGCATTTCACAAGCATGTACATGAATTTTATTTAATCTTTGAAACAACCTTTTGATCTACAAACTTCTACATTTTACAGGTTTGTGAACAATGTTACTGGTTTTAAATACCATACCTATATGTAACTATCATGAGTTAGCAGAGTGAAATAACTTTGATGTTTAAATCACCTTAAATTTGTGTTTTTTAAGGAACATCTGAATCATACAGAAGGCTTAACTATAATTTGATAAACATTGTTTTAAATAAATTATCTAAATGTGAATTCTATCCTGAATTAGGCGTCAATGCTTTGATACCCTATAACTAAGAAATTCCCAATTTTGCTCCATTACAGTTTCATTTTGTTTTGTTTTTAATCCTGTTTCTATTCCTTACCCATTTCATGATCTTGCATAACCATTACAAATGAGCTTCACATTCCTCTCATTTAAAATATTCATACTAACTTTGCTTATTTTATTATTAGAAACTAGAAACATTAGTATTATTATTAGAAATAATCCTAATTCTAACTTCTTCCCCGAAGTTGGGGGATGGAGCTGAACATTCCAAGCTTCTGATCAAGGCTTGATCATTCTGACAAGGTACATTGTTATTAGAATTAGAAAGTATTGTTAGAAAGATTAAATGCTAAAATAAAAAAAAAACTACATTTGGCAAATTTGGATTAAGTTAATAAATATCTTTCAAAAACATAAAAAAATAAAAAATAAAAAGCTCCCTAATTTTGGAATAAATAAAATCAGTTCTTTCCACTACCATTTAAAAAAATAGAAAGATTAAATGAGTTATTTGTAAACCATGTGGAAGAGTGGCCCATAGTAAATGGTTTGTCAATGTTCATTGTTATCATCATTGTGATCATTTTAAGTGGAAAAAAGATATCTCTGAAGAAGAATTTTTATTGATTCTGGCCTAAGTATTATGAAAAATTATCTAAAATAGAAAATAAGACAAAGGGAGGGTAGCCTGTCCTTTCAATGTTGTGCTGCAGCATTGTTTGACAGTTCCGTTCAAAGATTACTTATTAAATAATTCTATGGGTGAATGTGCCTGTGTTTGATTTGCTACCTACTGAGAATTAGGGCCCAGAATCTGTGCAGTTGTATGTTAACATGTATATTTGCGTCGAGCAGAGACACAAATAGTTTCTGTCCAAGTCAAATAAGACATCTACAAGTTTTATCCTAACTGGAAACAAAACCAAAAGCAATGGGGTATTTTTTCCTGATATCAAATACATGGTGTCTTATCCAACACCATTTCTCCAACTCTCAGACACCAACTGAGTGTCCTACAATTCCATTCAATCCTAACACTAACTGCCTAGAATTGGCATCAGACTCATCAAGCTGAAATACTCAGTCCTACAAGACTGCCTTCACTTCAGGTGCCAGTCACAAGTCGTAGGTCCGCAGGTTACCTACACTCATGCTACTTGGCTACAAAATCAATAGTTCCCACAACAACCCTTTGTCAGTTTAGACAATTTGCTAGAGTGACTCACAGAAGTCAGGAAAATTCTATACTTACAATTACAGTTTATTGAAAAGGATACAAATGAAGTCAGATGAACACATACATCTGGAAGGGTTCAGAAGTGAGCCAAACACAAGAGCCCCTGTGTCTGTGGAGTTGTGCTGTGCTCTGGACACACAGGTGTGTACACTAACTCAGAAGCTCCCTGAACCCTGTCACCTGGGGGATTTTATGGAGATTTTATTGGGTAGGCTTGATTGTGGCTCTTGGTGATGAACTCAATCTCCAGCTTCTCTTCCCTCCCCAGAAGTTGGGGGATGGAGGTGAGCTGTCCAAGCTTCTGATAAAGGCTTGATCATTCTGACAAGGCCCCATCTGGAGGAGATCGAGGGCTCTGCCAAAAGATTAAAACCCTTCTAGTATCCTGAGTTATATAAGTGATAAGGGCCTTTTATGTTCTACTGAGGCAACTCTTGGCTTTTATCACTGTCATCACTCAGAAAATGAAAAGGGATAAGGGGCTGTGGGCCAAGAACTGGGGATAAACACTAAATATTTTTTCATATTGTATAACAAAAGCCTGAAGCAAAAATAAAAACTAATAGCATTTATTTCAATATGACTTTCCCAGAGGACTACAGAAGTCCCTTTTGAACTCAAAACCTCTTTGAACCAGCACTAACAGCATGTTGTTTCCTTCATGGGTGAGTTAAATACACCTTTGGCAAATGTTCATTCTATATTTGTGTGAGAGGCATGTATTCAACTTTGGGAAAATGATACTGTTTCAGAAGAGAGAGGCAATTTTTTAAAATTTTTTTATTATTTCAGGATATTAAGGGGGTACAATTGTTTAGGATATGTATATTGCCCTTTCCCCACCTGAGTCAGTGCTTCAAGTGTGTCCATCCCCCAGATGGTGTGCACTGCACCCATTAGGTGTGTATATACCCATCCCCTCCTCCCCACTCCCATCTGCCTGAAACCAGATGAATGTTATTACTATATGTGCACTTAAATGTTGAAAAGGTAATACCAATTTGACAGTGAGTACATGTGGTGCTTGTTTTTCCATTCTTAGGATACTTCATTTAGTAGAATGGGTTCCAACTCTAATGAGGATAGTAAAACAGGGGCTACATCACCATTGTTTTTGTCACTGATAACTCCATTATATACATGTACCACATTTTAATAATCCACTCATGTATTGATGGGCACTTGGGTTGTTTCCACATGTTTGCAATTGTGAATTGTGCTGCTATAAACATTCGAGTGAAGATGTCTTTTGTTCTTTTGGGTAGATGCCCAGTAATGGGATTGCTGGATCAAATGGCAGTTCTACTTGTTGTATCTCTTTGAGGTATCTCCATATTGCTTTCCAAGATGTTGTAGTAGTTTGCAGTCCAACCAGCAGTGCATGAGTGTTCCTATCTCTCTGTAACAACGCGAACATTTATTGGCTTCGGACATTTTAATAAAGGCCATTCTCAATGGAGATAAATGATATCTCATTGTGGCTTTGATTTGCGTTTCCCTGATGATTAGAGATGTTGATGATTTTTTTCATATGTTTGTTAGCCATTATTCTATCTTCTTTTGAAAAGTTTGTTTTCATGTCCTTTGCCTACTTTTGGTAGGGTTGTTTGATTTTTTTCTTGCTGATTTTCCTGAGTTCTATATGGAGTCTGGTTATCAGCCCTTCATTGGATGTGTAACATGAGAATATTTTCTACCATTCTATAGGTTGTCTGTTTGCTGTAATGATAGTTACCTTGGCTGTGCAGAAACTTTTTAATTCGATCAGTCCCATTTATTTATTTTTGTTGTGGCCGTGATTGCCTTTGGGGTCTTCCTTATCAGTTCTTTGCCTAGGCCAATGTCTATAAGAGTTTTTACACATTTTCCTCTAGAATTCTTATAATTTCATGCCTTAGGTTTAAGTCTGTTATCCACCGTGAGTTGATTTTTTGTGAGAGGTGAAAGGTTCAGACCCTGTTTTAGTTTTTTGCATGTAGTTATCCAGTTTTCCCAGCACCATTTATTGAATAAAGGTTCTTTTCCCCAGTGTATGTTTTAGGCTGCTTTGTCAAAGATGAGATGTCTATATGAGGATGGTTTTATATCTCTGTTCTCAGTTCTGTTCCATTGGTCTATGTCTCTGTTGTTGTGCCACTACCATGCTGTTTTTATTACCGTAGCCTTGTAGTATAGCTTGAAGTCTGGTATATTGATGCCTGCCAATTTGTTCTTTTTGCTTAAGATTGCTTTTGCTATGCAGGGTCTTCTCTCCTTCCATTTGACATACAGAATTATTTTTTCTAAATCTTCAAAAAATGATGTTGTTATTTTAATAGGGATTTCAGTGAATCTAGTTCTCTTTGGTTAGTATAGACATTTTAAGATTGTTGATTCTGCCGACCCATAGCATGGTATGATTTTCCACATGTTTATGTCCTCTCCTATTTCCATCCTCAGTGTTTTGTAATTTTTCTGTAGAGGTCTTTTACCTCCTTAGCTAAATATATTCCTAGGTATTTTACTTTCTTTGTTGCTATTGAGAAAGGTATTGAGTCTTTGATTTGACTCTCAGTTTGACTGTTGTTGCTGTATGGGAATGTAACTGATTTCTGTACATTGATTTTGTAACCTGAGACTCTGCTGATTTTTTTTGCTTGTTTGTTTTATCAATTCCAGTAGTCTCATGGCAGAACCTTTGGGGTTTTCTAGATATAAGATCATATAGTCAGCAAAAAGAGATAGTTTGACCTCTTCTGCCCTCATTTGGATGCCCTTGATTTGCTTCCCTTATCTGATTGCCCTGGCTAGGATTTCCAGTACTATGTTGAATAGAAGCGGTGATAGAGGGCAACCTTTTCTAGTTCCAGTTCTAAATGGGAATACTTTCATTTTTTCCACTTTCAGTATCATGTTGGCTGCGGGTTTGTCATATGTGGCTTGCATCATTTTTAGGTAAGTCACGGCTATGCCTAATTTGTTAAGTGTTCTTATCATAAAGGGTGTTGAATTTTGTCAAATAATTATTATGTGTCTATTGAGAGGATCATGTGGTCTTTTTTTTTTTTTTTTTTTGCTTCTATTTATGCAGTGAATTACATTTATGTATTTGTGTATGTTGAACCATCCCTCCGTCTCTGGGATGAAGCCCATTTGGTCATGATGGATTATTTTTTTGATAAGCAACTGAATTCGGTTTGCTAGGATTTGTTGATAATATTTGCATCTACCTTTATAAGGGATATTGGTCTGTAGTTTTCTTTTTTTGTTGTGTCCTTTCCTGGTTTTGGTATCAGGGTGATGTTGGCTTCAAAAAATGTGTTAGGGAGGATTCCTTCTTCTCGATGTTGTGGAATAGTTTCTACAGGATAGGCACAAGTTTTGCTCTTTTCTATTATTTCTCTGCTGTATCTCTGTGACTGACTTATTTAACTGAAAGGAGTTATCTTCAATCCCTGAGATTCTTTCTTATGATTGTTCTACCCTGTTCTCAAGGATTTGCACTGTGTTTTGTAATTCTTTGAATAATTTCTTCATTTCTAGCAGCTCTGTTTGATTTTTCTTTAATATTTCAATTACTTTAGTGAATTTTTCTTTCAAGTACTGTATTTTCTGTGGATTATTTGTATTGTTTATCCACTTTTTCTTGCATATCATTGAGTTTTCTTACAACCCATGCTCAAAATTCTTCTTCTGCGGTATAAGTGTTCTGAATTTGGTTGATGTCCATTGCTAGAGGGCTGGTGTTCCCCTTTGGGGGTGTGCTTTGTGTTTGATTCTTCAGACTTCCAGAGTTCTTTTGCTGATTCCTTCCCATCTGGATCAGCTGTTGCTTCTTACCTTTAGATTTTCTTTTGGATAATGACACACCCTGTTTAGTCTGTGAGCCAGTAGATGGTATCTGTGGGTGAGATTCAACCACACCCTGTATGATGAGTCAGTAGATGCAGTAAAATTGTGTGCAGAATGATCTCCCTGTGAGTAGGTGGCTCTTTCTGGGAGGAGCAGGCTGCAGTGTTGTTTTGGGGTCCTGGAACCAGCTCTCATTCTTCTGGAGAGGCACTCCTATGCCTTAAGTGGTGAGTGGGGCCCTCAGACTTCCAGGTGTATCCTTATTTTCCACCTTAGTGTGGGCAGGTTGGGGAGTGTGTCTGGGCCAACCTGGGTTGGGTGAGCTTCCCCTCAAGCTCCACAAATTCTGTTAGCAGGGTCCAAGTTCTGTTCTCTGCTTTTGGGCAAAGCAGCCAGGGAGGGGCTGAAATGGCGCCACTCAGCAGAAAAGCCTGCATGTCAGCATGGGACGGTCTGAGACCTGCATTCTGGAGCAGGACTCACTCCTTTCCACCCTCCCCTATTCTGAAGTTTCTCCCAGGCCACTGCCAACAGGCAAGACTTCAAGCCTGTGGACCTCCCCTCGGGGTGATGTGGGCCAGAAGGTTCCCTGTGCAGAATAGCACCCTGAGCTAGGCACACTGCTCTGCCATGGGAGGAGGGTTTTCCTTCAAGCACACTGATCCGCTCCTGAAGGCAGACACACCTCAGTAGGCTGTATCATAAATATCCCATCTGTGCCCTGGGGCTATGCAATTGAGACCTGGGTATATGGGATTTGGTCTTCAGGCCTGTCCCCTGGGACCTAGAGATCAATCCCTGACCGTGCCAGGGGAGGAGTGTTGGTCTTAAGTCACCCACAAGGTAGCCAAGCTGGATCAATGTCTTTCTACCTAAGGATTTGCCCTGCTTTCCTGGAGTCACCAGGCAAGCAGCACCTGGAAAGGCTGGTGGGTAGGGAACTCACAGTCTAAGTATCCCTCAGTCCCTGTAGTGCCCCCAAAGGAAAGGTCCCATTGCCTGTAGATGCCTCCAGGTGGTGGCTAAATAGTCTCTCTCAGCAGCTGTGGGTAGGGAAGGGGATGGGGAGAATGAAGTAATATGGCACCTGGCAATCGCCTCTGTTCTGCAGGCTGGGAGGTTCCCAGAGGTAGCTGGGAGCCTGGTGTCTGCAAGAGTCTCACCGCTCACTGGTGGCAGCTGTTTCTGGGCTGGTATTGGCAGGTCTCTCCAACTGCTCAGGAGCCAACCGGCAGTCCAAGATGCAAAGGAGAGGAAATTTAACTGCCCCACCTCCTTTGTCTCTGGTCTCCAAGCCTCTCGGTAGCCTTTCTCCTTCCAGTTCTCCTCTGCAACTTCTTCCTGTGGAGTCTCCTGTAGTTTCAGGCACCCTTCCTTCCAACCCTCATCTGATCTATGTTTGTCTGCCTGTTCATTTTTCTTTTCACTTTCCTCTAAAATCTGTTTTTCTTGCAAAGACACTCTGGCTGGCGGTTTTTCCTGTCCTTCATTTTTGAGACGTGATTTTGTCTCAAATTGGCTCAGATTAAAACTGATTTATTTAAAGAGTAACTAGTACATAGGGTTCATAATCAAACAACTCCTTTGATCATTTTCTTATGCAGAACATTGGTGACTGCTGCTATAACAAAATACCTGAGATTGGGGAATTTATAAACAATAGAATTTTATTTCTCACATTTTTAGATTTGAGGAAGTCCCAGATTAAGGAACCAGCATATGGTGTCTGATGAAGGACTTCTTTTTGCATCCTTAAATGGTGGAAGGGGTGAAAAAGACCAAAGGAAATGAACGCTACGTCCTCACATGACAGAAGAGAAGAAGAGAGTAAACCCCTGCCCTTAAGCCCTTTTATAAGAATCCTAATCCAATTTATAAGGGCTACGGCTTCTAAAGGCCTGAACTCTTAATACTTTTATGTTGGTGATTAAGTTTCAACATATGAATTTGGAAGAACATATTCAGACCATAGCATCAACTGACCTTCCTTTTGCCTTAGCTACCAGAAAGAATATTCACAACATGAGGTACTACAACACAGAACAAAGATACCATCTGAAAATTACCTGGAACTGGGTTAAATGGGTCTAAGAAGGTGGTTTTATGATCAGGGTTGCCAGCCTCAAGTGGGAGCAACACATGAAGACTGGCTTCATTTTTTCTAAACCAACCTGGAAGATCATGGTGAGGACTTGGTCTCCCATTGGTGAGATCATGCTGAATGAATGTAAGGAAGGAAATAATGGGATACTTGAAAATTATTCTTGGCAGACTGTGGGTAACTTACCTGAGCTCTTCAAAATAAGATGATCCAGGATCCAATAAACAAATGTCAAAATAGGGAGAGAAACAAAAATGAAGTAATTAAGGATCTGTGCTCCATGAGATAATTCTTATGCAAGTGTGAGTTTACCCCTCCTAGGACCTCAGCAATGTGTAAGGAAGACTTGTTTTTCCAGTGACTGAGGTTGGCACGGAGGATTTAGTGATCAATTGTTATTGTTGTTGAACATCTTACATACCAACTTCCCTGGCTGAAGTACTGATATAAACTATTTTGATTATCACTGCTGATATCTATAATGTCTAGGATTGGGAATAATTAATTTTAATCTTTAATATGGACCTAGAAATTAACTACATAATTTAAGTGCATGAAATTTCCTATTATCCTTCATCCTAACCGATACTTGGTATTGATAAACTTTCAGTTTTTCTAATTTGTTGACTGGGAAATGGAATCATATTTTATGCATAAATTCCATTTCCCTGATCTCTAATAAGGTTAAATATTGTTTCACTCATGAAATGGAAATTCTTGTTTCTTTTTCTATAAAAATATATATTCATACAATGTATCCATATTTTTCTTTGGAGATTTCAGATGATTTACAAATATTCTTTGCATACTTTTCACCACTTGTCACTTATAAATATTGCACATTTCTGCTTCAAGTTTATGGCTGTTACTTTACTCTCTGTTCCATGCCTTTTGACAATGAAAAATTCTTAAAAAAATACATTTGAATTTCTCAATTCTTTCTTTTATGATTTGAGCTTCTAGGTTCTAAAAATTCATTCACTTCTCTGTGACCATTAATATATTGTTTCCTAATTTCTCTAAAAATTGCTTTTAATTTGCCTTTCTATTGAATATCTCAATTCTATAAAATCAAATCCATGTATGGTGCTTTGTCTTCTCTCACTTGTATATTTTTCAAGTACATTTTCTAAAACCTGTGTTCAATTTAACATTTTTAAAATCAATCTAAGAGATTTGCTACATTTTCTTAATTTCTGTAAATTGCATTTAATTTATTTCAGTTTTTATTTAGAAGATTTTATAATCTTTGATGATAATATTGTATACTAATTGCCAATTCTTATACTTTTCTTCATTTTTTATGTTGTGAGCTAGTTTGAAACTGAAATTCAAATATGACAGAAGTGCTGATAACAGATATTATTTTATTGTTCTCCAGTTAAGCAGAGTTTATTGAAGTTTTGGAGAGTCAATGATCTATTACATCTTAATTTTTTTTGATATTTTAATTTCTTCTTTTATGTAGGTCATGTCTATCTTTACTCTCTAGTTCTTTGAAGGTTTCTATTTGTGTTTATATACCACACCTTTGCTAAAATATATTTTGACTCAGATTTATTTTTACTTTACTTCTTTGGACATATTTAACTTTCTGAATCTGAGAACTCATAATTTGTATTATTCTTAATCAGTAGTTACTCAAATATTTTCTCATGTGTTTTATAGGAGAGACAAAAGCTTTGTGCATTTTTAAAAATATATTTAAGCCATATTAATATATGTTTAACACTCACAAATTTCCAATATTTAGTTATTTTATAATTAACAATATCAACACCAGTTATGCACTTCCCATCTATAAATATGAGTTATGTTTTCGAATGTTACTGAAATCCTATGATTCTGTGGGCATCTGCATAAAATTGAGTGAGAAGAGGGATGGTTTCATTGTCACGGTCACTAAAATTATAGAAAGAAGGTGTAATAGTAATCCACAAAACATTGAAATTTGTAGAACTCAGGAATTTATACTTATTAGATTTGGAATAAATCATGCATTTTTCATAAAGATAAGAAAATTTGAACTGAGTTTTTAAAGGTTAAGCAATGTAGCCAAGGTCACAAAAGTAAATAACAACAAAATTTTGTCCATGAGGACTTCAGCTTAAAACACTCTTTAGCTCATAAGTTTTATTCTAGTAATATGATTTTAACAGTCTTCCTAAAACATACAATAATATACTTAAACTGTATAAAAACTGTATAAAATATATTAAATATATAATATTAAAATACATAACAAGATATTTTCAAAATGGAAAAATGAAATAGTGAAGTTATTATTTATGTATGTTACATACATGTTACATACATCTCTGAGCATTTCTACAAGTTGAATTTGCACAGAGGTGAAGATAAATGACATAACAAGGATCTCTAGGAATTATGCTTACTTTAAACCTTTATTATATAACTTCTAAGTGTTTTATAGATATCAAGACAACTAAAATATTATAATAACCATATAAGCATTATTATTACTATTTTTCTGCAACTGTAGGAAATGAAGCACACAGAAATTAAACCCTGATTCTGAAATCTTGCTCTTGGAAAGTGGTGAGATCTGAATTCACACCTGTGCTGTCCGTGCTGAGGTTTCTGCTCTGTTCTGAGGCACTCTGCCTTGCTAGCACATAGTGGGAGCTTCTATCCATACATTGTTTTTAAGGAATGAGAACATGAATAGTAATTCTCAACAAATCTTTATTAAATGATGGCTGAGAAAGCATCACTTCCGGTATCTTTGGACACTGTGTCCACATTTTGTTTTGGAAATTGTATCTTCCAGTTGAAAATAGCAAATTAACAGACTCCTGCTTTAAAAACTATCAAAATAATTCATTTGGGAAGAGACAGAATGAAAACAGACTATAGTTTCAATAGACATTTCATTAGGAATGCAACTTTCATCATAAATATAGTTGGCACAAAACAGTGTGATCTGAAATAAAAAAAATATATGGCACATAAGACATCTATATCTCAGGTGTAGAAATTGCACAATCATGCCATATTCCTTTGATGATCTCAGACAATGAAAAATACCCATAAAAAAGCAGAAGATTACTGGTTATCTAATATGGTAAATACAGTAGTTCTGACCACAAGCTCAAAAATGAATGAAGTGACATTGCCAGGATCTCATCGCAACTTTAAACCTATGCAAATTTTATGTAAATATATATATACCTGAATGTTATATATGAATATATTGATTTATAAATTAATATCAGCCTATTGTTCAAAATTACTAATCAATAGATAAATGCAAATCATAACTTTCATGGAATACCTCCTCACATGCATTCAGATGGCTGCTATCAAAAAAAGAGAAGATACCAACTGCTGGAGAGGATGTGGGAAAGTGGCATTCTTGTGCACTGCTAGTGGAAATGTAAAATGGTACAGCCACTGTAGAAAACAGTATACCAATTTCTCAATAGGTTAAAAATAGAGTTACCTTATGATTTAGCCATTCCACTTCTGGGTATATACCCCAAATAATTGAAAGCAGGGTCTTAAGGAGATATGGATACACTCATGTTTGTAACAGAATTATTCACAATGTTAAAATGTGGAATCAACTCATGTGACCATTGTGAGATGACTGGCTTAAAAAACCATGATATGGACACACAGTGGAATATTACCTAGGCTTAAAAATGAAGGAAATTATGATGTGTGCTAAAAATGAATGGACCTGGAGAACTTTATGCTAAGTGAAAAAAGACAGTCACAAATTACAAATACTGTATATGACTCCACTTGTAAGCAACACTGAGCATAGTCCAAATTGTACAGACAGAAAGTAGAATGGTAGTTTCCAGGGGAAGGAGTGAGAGTGAGCTTAATGGAGATAGAGTTTCAGTTTTACAAGATGAAAACAGTTATAGAGATGGATGGTGGCGATGACTGCACAACATTACAAATGATTTTAATAATGCTGAATGGTACACTTAAATGGTAAAAACGGTAACTTTTATGTTATGTATGTTTTTCCACAATAAAACATTGAAAAACTTCCTATTAACACAAATTAAGATAAACCTATTCAAATTGTATGAATCTATATAAAAATTTGGACAAAAAATAGAGATATAAAACACTATGGGAATACTATTTTCTCTTCAAAGTATTGGGGCTCATTAAACTACCAAGACACAAGTGGGTCCTGAATAACCATTTGGCACTTAGGTGGCAAAGAGTCTTTAAATTAATGATAGGAAAGGAAAATGTATGGGCCTATATTTGTGGGGAGTTAGCTACGCTCCCCACAAAGAGGTTTTTTACTCTTCCAATCAGGTCTCTCAGGCAGGGGTCATCACAAAGGATGAAAAAATAGGAAACAGAAATAAAAATAAAATAATGATAGTAATAATTATAATACACAGAGCCAAAGATATAGTTTATAAAGTAACGGTTTATGAAAACAGATATAAGGAGGATATCCGGATGAATATATTTCTTCCCACAAAAATATATCAAAGACTGAAACTCCACACAGGTATTTTATAGGGTAGATACTAACAGGCAGTTTGCTTTAGGGTCAAAGTCTTCTAAAAGGCTGCTACAGATCCTTTAACTAACTCTAACTAGGGGAACAATGAGTTATAAAATCTTCTTGGGGCAAACTTCTAAGTTTTATGATAAGGCTACTACTTTAGCAAAAAACAGAGACATCTTGGCTCCGGTGATTGTGTCCTTGGAGACAGCAATGATCTCAGAAGTCAACATGAGCTGTGCTTTGTGTTAATTACTTTAACCGCATGGTTCCGTCTAGGCCCAGCTTGGGCATTAGCCTATCTATCTGATCAGCTCTCATCTCCGGGGGTCTTTGTCTGTCAGCTCCGGCAACCTTTTGGTTCTAGGAGAGGCCTGTCTTATATTTCAAAACAGGTGAGAACCATAGGCCCAGTTTACAGCTGTCTCTTTGAAGTGCAGCTATTATGGACCAACGAGATGCCCTCCTGAGACAAGGCAGCTTTTGAACTAACACATTTATTTTTTCTTTAAGGCAAAGCCTTATTTGACTTCTGAAATCAAATCTTGTCTCCAGAAATACAGGGGACATTTCTATAACTCAGTATTCTTAGGCTCAACATATATTAGTCAGAGTTATCCACCAATAGGATGAAAGGAAGAGAGAAGAGGAGAGGAGAGGAGTGTGGGGAGCAGGAGATTGAGATTTGTCACCAGGAATTGACTCACATGATCACAGAGGCTGACAACTACTGAAATTTGCAGTCAGCAAACTGGAGGCCCAGGAGAGCTGACAGTGTAGCTCCAGTCTGAAAGCTGATGGGCTCAAGACCCAGGAGGAGCTCATGTTTCAGTTCAAGTCTGATGCCAGGAAAAACTGCTGCCCCAGCTTGAAGGCAGTGAGGCAGAGAAATTCTCTCTTAGCCTGTTTGTTCCACTCAGGCCTTCAGCTGGTCGGATGGTGCCCAGCCACACTAGGGAGGGCAATGTGCTTTACTCAGTGCACTGATCCAAATGATGGCCTTGTCCAGAAATACCTTCACAGATACATCCAGAATAAAGTTTGACCAAATATCTTGGCACCCATAGTCAAGTCAAGTTGATACATATAATTAACCACCTCATGGCTTAAGAACAAATTTTATCTATACCTTTGTATAAGTCTCACCCTTAGGCTTTTAGTAACCTTTTGGAGAATTCTTGTCTGTGACACATGATTAAGGCATTTATAATCAAGGGATGGTAATCTTTGGCTAAGTGTTTTTTTCCATTGTTCACTGCAGGTTTTAGATTAAAAATGGCTAAATTTAGCCTCAAATCTTTAGAAATAATGGATTTGAATAATATTATAGAAGCATCTGTTAAGTCCATTAAAGAATTATCCACTTTGGTTAACTAAAAATTAATTCAAAGTACTAAGCCTTTACAAAGTACTTTAAATATGTCAATTCACATTTAGTGTCTGAGTGAAATTTGGACTTGAGCTAGTCTGTGTCTTCTCATTATATTGTTGTTTACAACAATCCAGTCTCTATCGTCTTGGGTGCCTGGCCAGGAAGAGTTCCTAACAGAAGACTCAGTTCAAGGTGTGACATACAAGGTAAGAATGCTGTTGTCATTGTCCACAGATTAAATATGATTGAATATTAATTTAAATAAAACATAGAGAATCTTTAACTAGTGCTTCCATGAAAGGTGACGCTATTGCATATATCCACAAACACTAGCAAAGAGCGTTCCAAAGGAACAGACAGTGATGGTGAGGACCTAGTGGAATACGTATTTATTTACTTAGTCATTCAGTCAATGTGGGGCTTTTTTCTGTTTTTTGTTTGTTTGTTTTCCAGAGCCTACAAGGGTCTAGGCGCTACTCAAGGTGTGGTGTCAGAGTAGGAAACCAGCCATGACAATATGTGGGAGGGAGCATTCCAGGCAAGGGGACACAGCCACCATCCCTGGAGTGTAAGGGCCTGGTGACTGTGAGAAAGAGAGAGGATGCATATAATACAAAGTAGAATAAACCAAGCCATGGATGCAAGACACAGCCAGGTTGACATTTTTAAGAAGCAAGATGGGACTCTTTTACGGAGAGAATTGTGAGTACAGCAATGACAACATGTGATTCCCAAGGAGAAAACAGCTGTTGCTGGGCCATAATTTTTTCTCCATTCTGTCTAAATTCATCCATCAGTGGAAAGCACACCTGCCCCCTACAAGTAATGTGGACTTTCTGTTTGCAAAGGTTACCATTAAGATGGCCGTGTCTTTAGATACTGGGCATTATCGGGGGTTCATGACATCCCCAATATAACCGGGTCCCTGGGCAGTGTGCACTGCAAGAGATGAGAGAGACAAAGACACGGACATAAGAAATAAGGTGTAAGGATATGGGGAAGTCAGGGGACCACCAGCACTCAGGTGCCAAGGTGATACTGATTGAAGTCCAGCACCCGCTTTTGTTCTCTTTTCCATGCTATAGATTACAATGATTTCATGTGAAAAGGTCATGTGTTACAATGTGTAGAAGTTTCAAGGCTCCCCAAAAAGTCACAAGATGCCTTAGCTAATTACTCTTTTATCTATAGAAGCAAGAACACATAACTCATCACTAAGCACAACTGCACCTTAAGATTTATATAGATAGTATCTCTGAACTGAGCAACTGTGGCCCATTCGATTGAGGAACAAAGAGATTAGTACTTCTTACTGGGAGATTAGCTCCCCATTAACTGAGGCATTCTACTGAGAAAGGGGAGGGAAGGAGCTCAACCTGGTGTTTTTAAGAATTGGAGCCTGGGTACCTTCTTCCAGGCTGACATGTTGCAATCTTCCTCTGCAGCCATGGGTGGCTTTCATGTCAAGCATGAGGCCCCTTAGGCTTTAAGATGGGAGTCTGCTTTGCTGTACTCCCAGATCGCTTGGAATGTCCCCCAACTAGGCAGTTAATTTCTGCCCTTATCTCCGGCTCCTGCCTAGGCAGCATTCCTTTACCTCCTCTTTCCTATGGTCTCAGAAATGGGGTCTCTAAGCCCTGGTGGTCTTATTCCCATCGTGGCATAGCCAGATGTACCAAACTGATATATACCTGATGTGAGGCAAATTTCTAACAGTAGACTCAAACCTAGAAGCTGTAATTTTATATTCTTTTTTTTAAATTTCAGCTTATTATGGGGGTACAAAAGTTCAGGTTATATATATTGCCCATGTACCGCCAATCCCCCCGAGTCAGAGCTTCAAGTGTTCTTAATCTATATTTTCAGATATTGGAACTAATTTTTCTCTACTTAATTATAAATGATATATACTAAATATTAGTTTATCCTATAAATGTTCTTGCAATATGGAAATGAAATGTGTACAGAAATTTCCATTACATAACTGTTTGTAATAGAAAATAATGTAAGTTTCCAGCAGTAAGGTGCCTGTCTGCATATTCATGTAACAGAGTGTTACATAGTATTCAAAATATTTAGTATTCTATTTAATAATATAGAAAAAAATTTCCCAATATATCATATAGTGGAAAAAAGCAAGTTGTACAACAGGTTTTTTTAATTTCGGCATATCATGGGGGTACAAAAGTTTAGGTTATGTATATTGCCCATGCACCCCTAGCCCCCAAGTCAGAGCTTCAACCATGTCCATTCCCCGGATGGTGCGCATCGCATTCATCACGTAGGTATACACCCATCCCCTCCCCCCACACATCTGCCCGACACCCAATTAGTGTTATTCCCAAATGTGCACTTAGGTGACGATCAGGGAAACCAATTTGCTGGTGAGTACATGTGGTGCTTATTTTTCCATTCTTGGGATACTTCACTTAGTAGAATGGGTTCCAACTCTATCCAGATAAGAGATTCTATATCACCATTATTTCTTATAGCTGAGTATTCGAGGTTACTGAGGTTTGTTTCTCTTCCTAATTTTACTTTTTAACTTTTAAAATATTACAGGTTTGTAGGATCCCTCAATTCTATGAATTCTCTTCAATGTCAGTTCCACTGACTATTTAAATTGTTGCAAAATGAGCAGCCACAGTTTCAAGAGAAGAGTAGACATGAAATTCATAAAGGCATTTACATCAATTGTCCTAGAATTTGGTAACTGGTTTTTGAGAAATATCAAATCATTGGAAATGCTTTGTGTAAAATACTGTATGGGGCAGCAAGTAATGGCAACTCAAGCAGCAGCTCAAACACTTGGAGAATCTGTACCGTATAGTAGCTAGAAATCCTGAGACTGAAGTTGCTTCCTTTTTCCAGCAGCTCAAGACTGTGCAGTCTCGCATCTCTAGAAAGCTCATAATCTTTCCTCCATGGTCCTCATGAAGAAGATACATTACTAGGCATCAATATACTTTCACTCAGGGTCATTGTGAGGGAACCAGGCACATTTAAAGAGGAATCATCTCAATGGGAACTTCTATTTTCAGAGAAAGATAGAGAAGGTAATATTTTTACCTAGTCACATAGTCAACCATGAAAATGTAGGGATGATGTTAGCACCAAAGGGAAAGCACAAAACATGGATAGGAATTTAAGAGTCTCTGCCATATTCATCTTCTTCAACACATTGAAAGCTATGCAACATGACAGATGTTCATCATGAATTGTGTGCTTGAAGATAATCCTTTAGTAATTGTGAGTTCTTCTTCTCTCAGGATGAAAAGTATCTCTGCCTGTCCAAAATACACAGCTCCTCTTCTTGCTATTCCTAAAACATACTCGTTTCTTCTTCATAGGAAAAAAAAAAAAAAAACAAGGTCCAATATGGTTCATGTATTAGTCTCAAAATCCAGATATCTGGATAACATGCAGTAGTCTTCAAGACATCTAGTTTTAGCTCCTCAAGTTCTGGAAAACCCTAAACCAACAGAAAAGTTGTACAATTACAATGTTCATGCATGTTTTTAAAATGCAGATTCAACAAAATTTCAGTATAAATTCACATTCAAAAATGAGTAGAATAGAAATACAGAGTACCCACTTGTTCATAGTAATTATCAAATAACACTTCCTGGAGGAATAGGAAACTTTATTCTTTATTCTTTTTTACCATGGTGGTGTGTTCACTTCTAGTTTAGTCCATTAAGTATCTGCTGAGTCTTTTCTCTTTGAAGGTCTTCTTGCTGATTGTTCACTGTGACACTGAGCTCTACCTTCTGTGACTTTATTCTGTATCCATTATTCTCCAATCCCCACCTGAGATGGACATTGATGAAGGTGAATTTCCTGGGATTTCCACCAGATTTTCAAAATTAGTAATACTATTTTGAATAGGAAGTCTTGACCCCAGCATGTAATTGTTACATCAGATGTTGATCAGGATTTTAATGGATATTTATGGCAGACCTGCTGACTACTTTGTTTGTGTTACTTGGGTGAAATGTCACAATAGCTCTCAAAGTTGTAGGTACTCTGGTTCTTATCTTACAGAGCAGAGAACCCAACATCAGAAAAATTTTAGTTATTCAGTAAGGGGACATATCATAAAAAAATAAATTAAAAAAAACAGACAAGGGAAAAAAACAGTGGGAAAAAAGAAACAAAACCAGGCAAAAATAGGAATTAACAAATTTGGTAAATATTAATTCTACTACATCAATAATCACTTTAAGTACCGATGCCCAAAATATACCAATTAAGAGACAGAGACTGTCAGAGATGTGTAATCTAAAAATAAGACCTAACTATATATTGTCTACAAGATACACAGTTTAAATATAAAGACACATATACAGTGAGAGTAAAGGGAGGGAGAAAAATACAGCATGCAAACACTAGTCAAAATAAAACCTTATCTGCAGCTTTATTAATTTCAGACCAAGTCAACTTAAGAGCAAGTAAAATTATCAGGGATAAGAAGGGGATAATGATAAAGGGTTCATTCTCAGAGAACACACAACAGTCCTTAATGTGAATGCACTTGACAACAGAGTGTCAAAACACATGAAGTAAAAATTTACAGAACTGCAAAAGAGAAATAGATACATATACTAATAAAGTTGGAGTATTCAGCATCCAATATCAGTGATAGATCCAGCAGATGGAAAAACAGTAAGGACATGACTGAATTGAACAGCACCACAACTGGATCTGATTCACATCTCTAAACTATTTCATCCAACAAGAGCAGAATATGCAGAATACACATTCTTAAGGCACAAAGGACATACACCAAGATAGACCACACTTTGGGCATAAAACAAACTTTAGCAAATTTAAAATATCAGAAATCATATAGCATCTGCTTTCAAATAAAAAAGGAATTAAACAAGGAATCAATGACAGAAAGATACCTGGAAAATCCCAAATGCTAGAGATTAAACAACACACTATTAAATAACACAGGGGCCAAAGAAGTCTTATAAAATAAAAACCCACTGCCAGTATCCTTCATGTGGTGGTGAGTGAGAGAAGAATACTTATTTATCATAAAATATAAATGCCATAGACCCTGCTCCTGTGGCAAAATACAAACACTAAGTGAATAATACAACTGCCTTCTTTTACCATATATTTTAATTTCCTCTTACTATCTGCCAGAATTTTGGATATATAAGTTTCTTTACCTAGTAGGGCATAATGATATAAAGTTTGTGAGCCCAAACTTTATTTCTGTTATAGTTTAATCATTTTTTTTATTTAATGAACTGATGTGGTGTTTTCTTACTTTTCATTTACTAGGGCCAGTGGACCAGGAAAAACTGAATCATTAGGATTCCAAGCATTGTGCTCCTTTCCCCCCAGAGTGAAAGCAATTGACTTTACCCACGGTGATTTAGAATAATTACAACAACAAATACAGTGACCCTGTGTTAAAACTTCTGCTTCAGCAGCATGGGAAGCTCTAAATGACTGGGGAGTTTCAGAAACCAATCAATCAGATCCAGCTCTGTGATTTGTATATTTGAGTATATATTTCTCCTTTGAACATTAGGATTGATCGACTCATTAACCTAAGGTCTCAGATACAGAACGCAAAACATATTTTTATATGGGTTATTTTGTGTAATAATGAGAGCAGCCACTTATAGTTCTCTTTCTAATAGAACCAGTCATGAAGAAGACACTATTATGTATTGGGGATAGATTAATTTCAAATAGTGCATCCTGTAGAAAAACACTTTTTAGAATATTTTTCCCAGTTGGATCATAAATGAACCTACACTATGCTTTTTGACTACTGTACAGATATTTCTATACCACAGATATTTCTGACTAATGGTGAATATGATAACACCAGTGGCTTCCAAGGAAATGAATTCATTGTCCATTTTCTTTTCAGAGACCATATACGAAGCAATCCCATGGGTAAGGTATTATGTATGCCTATGAATAGAAAAATGGTGGAGGTTCTTGGAGGATACTATTGTCCAGAAAAGCAAATACAGAGATTATCAAATGAAAGGCTAAAACATGTGCCCATCTGTTGAAGAAGAAATTGTTGCCCCCTATAGAGTAGAAGAGTCCAAGATAAGCAGCTTACCCCAGTGGCTGGCTCATTCTCTCAGTGGATGATATGGCATCTGAGGCTAACCTTTGGTACCCTACTGGGAGGTTGGGCATTAACCAAATGCACCTTGGTGAGGCCAAGTTCATGTTGCTAAGCACATGCATTGACTCTATCTAAGCCAAAATAGTCACATTTTATAGAGGCCCATGAAGTAAGATACAAGATGCCTGGAGAGAGAGGTTTGTATATTCTGGGAAGAGTAAATATATCCACCACATTACTGGGCCCCTTTATAAAGTGATAACACCCTGAGGTGAGCACTTGGACCATAGTGATATATTCACATTCTAAAATGTGCCAACTCCAAAAAGTCACAATTTCTAATATTATGTTTCTCAAATCCCTGACTACCCATCTAGTCATTACCTATAATAATGATCTTGTACTTATCTGTACCCCACCTTATTTAGTCCCTTCTCTCTGCTCTCTCAGACTTCCAAAAACATCCATGCTATTGTCTTAAATAGTGTCAGTACAGGGGTGCCTGTACTGACAAAGTCTTTTCAGAAGGGCCTCTGCACCGTGGGTAAACCAAAATGTTGTTGTCCATGAAGAAACTGTGAAGAATCTCTCCACTCATTTTAAGCAGCAAGGTTTAATGGAGACTGCAACACAGAGTAAATAATTTCATCCTGTATTTTTCTCATTGACTACAGCTCTTGAAACCCCTTATCCATAATACTCACCACCACTCCACCTTAACAATGCGTAACTTTGATCTCTACAGACAGAAAATTATGCTCAATCTCTAGTCAGAGCCTCCAATTTTCATATTAGTTTGAAGAGCATGATTAAATTTTTTCAACCATACTTTTTCTCAAAATAATTTATGTTTATGTGCTGATAAGGATGATCTAGCACAGTGGGAAATGGAAACAGAAAGTGGGGAGAGGCGGTGAGCCCCCTGGAAAAGTAGAGAGTGTGTTTAAGCAGGAGCAGGGTCATTTCATGTACTGTCACAGGAAACAAGGCTGAATATACGGGTCCAGAGTGAGAGAGGCTGATGCATTTAGTGGCAGAATTTAAATTCTGATTAACTGTGTTTTCTGAACAAATTTATTTTCTTTTCCTAGTTGAGTCTAAGAAATGTGGAAGTGGGTTGGAGTTTGGTGAAGAGAGGAAGAAGTGTGTATCACTAGTTTTTAGACAGAAAATCTACAGAGACCAGTAATACATTGTGACATGATAAAGGAGCTAATCTGAGATTTGTGTTCATAAATATGAAGTGGTATGTCACCATGACTTGCACTTTCCTCCAGCCTTGTTTCATGGCTCCCTGTGGATCTTACAGCCATGGTAACAGGCTGGGAATGGGTTTGACTGGATTGGAGTTTTGTCAGGTAAATGAAAACTGTACCACACTGCAGGAGGGAGAAACATAGAAGTTATCAAAAAATACTGAAAACAGCAATAAAAAAACTCTTGGTGATTATAACTTATCCACTCCCCAAATTTAAAGCATTGGAACTCATTAGTTTGTTCTTCAATTCAACATACTTGCATCTACTATTTATTGAGTGCATTCTGTCATCTTTTCCTAGGTTAAAACACCACAGGACAAAAGCAAGCATCCAAAATAAATTTAAATGTACACTTTTCTGGTTTACCCATCTGTGGATTGCATGGAATAAGAAGAGTTTATAAAGTCTATTGACCTCTTTCTCTGCAACAGATGCTATGTAAACATTTGGCATATATCATCTCCTTTAATTCACAGAAGGTCCCTTGGATTTTCTCAGTTAGATTTGGCAACAAACTAAAATCTTAAGTAATTTTCCCAACTCAGCTTACTCATCAGTGGTGGATCTGGCAGGCTAAACTCTTCTCTCTGAGTCTCAATGCTCATTTTATTACACTATTTCTAAGCATCAACTTTTCACTGCAGAAGCATTTACTGAATTAATATTTTCATGTCTCAGTTACTTAATCCCCAACAAATAGAAGACAGTCTTTTGTCAGAGCATAATTTAATTTAGTCATAATCACCAATAATTCCCTCTAGAAACTCACTAGAGAGTGCACAGGAAACTGTCCCTGGTACTAGTTCTACTATAATTTAGCTGAGCACCCATAAATGGTTCTTGTACTTCTTTAATCCTTATTCTATAATTTACAAAATAAGGGAACTTCTGTAAGCCTCATATAACAACTTTTAAAGCTGTCAAATCATGATCTGGACAAATAAATTATCTCCCTTATTAGTCTAATTCTAGGTAGCAGCTGAATGCAGCAGAGTTGATTGAGATGGTCGATTTGCTCTAAGTTTAGAACTGAATTGATCTTCAAATCAGCAAAGTCAAGTGAAATGACTGAGGTTTTGCCCCCATGGACTCGGCCATTAGAGATCAATTAGAAGAGGAAGAGGAGTATATAAGGCTTGATGATGTAAATGTCTGCATATATGGAGATGGAAGACTCATCCTCTGTCTTCTAGAAGTAGAGCCTGAGGAAATTAAATGTGACATATCTTATTCTTTTCTATCACTGGAACAAGGTAATTGGAAAGGAAAATGTTCTAACTAAGCTATACATATGGAGAAAAAGCAGTATTTCACAAGAGAGGATGAAGCTGTTTTCTGACTTCAACCTAAAGAAAATGACCAGCTGTAGGAGCAGTGAGGATGAATGTTACTAGATGTTCTCAGGAATTTCCTTCTCATGGATTTTGACAGATAAGAGATTCTTATGTTAAAAAATTTTGGTTTGCTGCAGGGCCTATTGCTAAATGACAGGACCTTACTGAATAGCCTTATGGACTATGAGAGCACAGTTTGATGTTTGAACATTTTACATAATTCAGTGGGCTATTAGCAGGGAATGGTGTCATGATAAAACTACTTCCTCTCCCCCAGTCGAAACTCAAGAACTTCAGACAAGGTGAGTCATGCTAATGTTATTGACTTGAGTTGATTTGTGTAACTACAAGCCAGGGAAATATTTTGGAGATGTTGTTTTCCTATTATAGGGAAGCTCTTTCTGCTTCACAGAGAACGGGTAGTTCCATAACAAAGTAGAAAAGCCATGAGTCAACTTAAAAATTTAAAAGGAGGTAATATGAACCTGTTAGAATTATGCAATATGCAACTCTCCAGTGGTGTGAGCTTAATTAAGACATTTAATTTTGCTGAGCCTGATGCCTTCAATGGTTAAGAGATGTTATGAGCAAAGAACCCTGGCATTTACTGAGGACCTCCTTTGTGCTGAACATATACAGCCCTCTTAATTCCATCTTCACAGCTGTCCTATAAGGGTGTTGGGAATGATTTAGCTGAGGCTCTGAGAAACAATTTGCTTATTGGTCTTGGACTCATTGTCCATATATTTTTTTAATTATACATTACTTATTAGGTGAGGGTTCCATAGCTCAGGGGTTAGAGCACTGGTCTTGTATACATTACTTGTTAAATTTTCCAAAACAAATTCAGGACCCTGCACTTGCTATACTTATATATTAGGTCCTATAATATGAGTTTTTGGGTTTTTCCCCTTTTAACTCTATAAATTTCAGAAATGTATTAATGCTGGGATGATAAAGTAAGGAAACTTTTTATCTCAGGAATGCAAGCCCCCTTTAAATTGTCAGGCCCAGCGAGGCATTGAAATGTGACATCTGTCACGTCTCACTCCCCCTTGAGCTGAGTAATCACCTCTTGAAGATACTTCCCTGTGGGCCCTAGACTGACTGATACTCAGTGGCCATAAATTAACCAAAAAATGCCATATGTTGCACAGTGTAACTGATGCCCTATAGGTCACCAATGTAATCACTAATCAATGTTATTTCTGTCAACCAGGGAGAATTCCAAACAAATATTTATTTTATTTTTTGTAAAGAACATAAATTTATTTCCTCACACTTCTGGAGGCTGGGAAGTCTAAGACAAAGGCACTGATAGATTTGGTTGTCTGGTGAGGGCACATTCTCTGCTTCCAAGGTGATGCTTTGTTGCCGTATCTTCTGCAGGGGAGAAACACTGTGTCCTCACACTGACTTGCCCTTCCATGGTTCTCACAAGCCAGCTGAATGCTGTGTGAAGCCTCTTTTATAAGGGTCTTAGTCCCATTTATGATAAAGGAGCCTTCATTGCCTAATCACCTCTTAAAGACCCTGTCTCTTAATGCTATCACTTTGGCCACACCTGAATTTTGGCAGGGATACATTCCAACAATAGCAACCATAGCAGGGGCTATCTTCTCTGGCAAGTAGTTGACATGCAGAGATTCCATTTATCAACACAGTTGGATTCAGATGCTTTGCAAAATGAGAGGCAGGGGTAAGGTTTTCTTTCTGTTGTGGAACTTGAGTGTTTGCCTGAAAAGAAATTCATTTGGATTCTGCATGGCGGTAGGCATACCCACACAGCAGTCACCCACAGGCTGGGGTGAACTTTGCTTAGAAAGCACTTTTGGGTTGGCTTCCAACACATGGGAGAAAATGGATGTTATATCGTTTCAAAGTCCAGCTTTTCTTCTTTCCTTCTCTCATTCCCCTCCTCAGTCTTATCATGTCTCCCTTTCTTTTTATCTCCCTCCTTCCTGTCTTCCCTTCTCTCCAGAATTATTGTTACCTCCCACAGCCCTGGAACTCACTCTCCTAGTCAGCATGTTGTTCTCTGTGCCTTCACAAACAGGAGGGAGATTTTAATTACATAAGAAGACAAAAGCATATGGAGCAAAGAGGAACTGCCTAGGCAGTGCAGATTAAGGAAGGAAACAGGCTAATTAATTCCAAAGATGAGACTGTTTACTTCCATTTCACTTTGACAGTCTGATAAGTGCTCACTGGGAAGTGAGTAGCATCCAATGTAACAGAAAACGAAGACCTTTCAAAAATGTTGGTAATCACCCCCTCTCCTGATTTCTTCTAAAACAAACAAATAAACAAACAAAAAAACCCCTAAGCCTCTCCTTTGTTCTCTGCAGCACTTCCCAATGTAACTTGGGAGTGTTTTCAAGTTGCAGTCCTCACCCTTTTCCCAAATACATTCTCTATATTAATTTTGTCTCAGTTTCTTTCTTTAGGTCAACAGGATAATCAAGGGAGACTGTAATCTTAGAGCTACCTGTAGCCAGAGGAACAATATTCTCCAAGTTATAATGCAATCAAGACAGTGGTCCTTCATGTAATCCTGGTGCCTTAAATAAGGACCCTTACCGAATAAATAAAGCCAGTAGCTTTCAATGGAAATAAACCTAAAGCACCAACTTAAATTTGCTATGCCTTTAAAGCCTCAAATCCCAGTTTTACTGGAAATAAATGTTCTCTTCCATTCCTTGACAATATGCCCAGTTTTCAATATCAGACACAAAATAGTTGTCTTAATAATGACCATCAATCTTTATGATATTCTGAGCTCTAATCTATATAGCAGTGAATCAAAATGCAAACATGTATCTCCCTTCAAAATGACTGGCCCATAAATTTATAATTACCTCTGCTTGTTCAGTGCCTGATATTGGAATCATTTCCTGGGAGGCCTGCTGGTACCTTTCTTCTCCTGATTAAAACCTGGATTAAATAAAGGAATGAAGAAAGTATTCCAAGAGCCTCTTGTAATTTCCAGGGCATGTAGACTAAAGACTGATGCTTGAAATAATCTGGCCACATTTTGTCAGTATGAACAATCATACTAATTTAATTGTAAGGCAAATATTTGGTTCCTTTCAGCAGGCAGACATGTTGACAACCTACCATACAATAGTCACTATGCAGGGAAGTAGACATAGAATGTTTGTTCAGGTGCTACCTTATGCCTGAATGGGTGACCAACTGTCCCGATGTACCCAGGCCTCAGTGGGTCCCCAGAATGTGTGACTTTATTTTTTAAAACCAGCCAATCCCCAGCTGCTTTGATTCCCTCCTAACTCATCTCCTCCTTTTACTCCTTCTCCTTGCAACTCTCTACTCACCTGAGTTCTAGAAACATAACCAATATCATGCTACTTTTCCTAGCTATTCTCATCCAGAACAATTCCAAGACCTTCTTTCTTACATAAATCTCCATATTTCTTGTGCTTCAGCATTGCTAAAGTCCTCATAAATTAAATAGATTTTCACTCCAGGGGGTTATGCTTGCTGTTCACTTTGAATAGAATGTTTTCAACCAGACCTGCTCAAGTATTGCCTCCCTACAGGGCTCTGATCCAGCTGTCTCTCTGTCCCTTTATTTTTCTTTGTAATACTACTCACTACACAGCATCAGGTTGTATGTTTGAGTTTGTTGGTCTGTTGTCTGCATCACTCACTACAGTTTAAATACAGATTGTAGAATCTGTGTGTTTTAATCACCAAACACATCAGTCCTGAGCAGCACTGACCTAAAACAGAAACTTAGTGAATACTTTTTAAGGGAATAAATGTATCATAATGATGGTGATTGTATACTTTATTTTTATCTATTAGGTTATCAGTTCTTATAAAAAACATGTTATAAGAGGCAGAGGATGCTTATGATGCCATCAAGCATGTGTGTTCTAACATACCATGTACCTGTCATGTTTCAGACTCTGTATTTTCCATTTCTAGGGCTTATCAATTACAGAGCTATAAAAAGGCTTTCTCATTTTTATGTGGTAAGTTTTCTTTCACATTTTTTTCATGCTTACCAAGGTTATATGAAGTAAGAGTTATTTTTAATCACTAAATTTGAATAATTGCAACACACTATCAATTGGTGCTTTTTACTAATAAAAAAATCTATAAACCAAGAAGACTACCCAAATCAATATCCTGGACAGAACGTGACATCAGTGTTTCCTTCAGATAGAAGAACACACAGAAAACAGGAAATCTCATACCAAGAGTAGATAAAGGAAGAAGTCCAATGTGTATTGGAATTAAAAGAAATGCCACAGTCACAACTGATCCACATTTGGAATACTGAGTGAAGGAAAAAACAAACTTGCTGAATTGAGGTTACATAAAGAGAGAGAGAGAGAGAGGAAAAAAAAAAAAAAAAAAGCAGCAGCAGCAGCAGCAGCAGCTATAGGCCGGATGCCATGGCTCATGCCTGTAATTCTAGCCCTCTGAGAGTGCAAGGATGGAGGATCACTTCAGTTCAGGAGTTAGAGACCAGCCTGAGCAAGAGTGACACCCTGTCTCTACTAAAAATAGGAAAATTAGCTGAGCGTGGTGGCACATGCCTTCAGTCTAAGATACTCGGAAGACTCAGGCAGGAGGATCACTAGACCCTAGGAGTTTCAGGTTGCTGTGTGCTAGGCTGACAGCACTGTAGCCTAGGCAACAAAACCAGATTATGTCTCAAAAAAAAAATGATATGCAAATAGTTGAATTACACATAAAAATTCCCAAGGAATGGCCTGGGCATAAAATGCTAGAAAGTTTTCCATAAAACAGAATTTATTGATTTGTCCTTTTTTTATTTGTTTGTTATAAATTATTAACATTTAATACAGAATGTGTTTTCTTTTTTGGGGTAGATGCCCAATAATGAGATTGCTGGATCAAATGGTAGGTCTACTTGTATATGTTTAATGTATCTCCATATTGCTTTCCACAGAGGTTGCACTAGTTTGTAGTCCCACCAGCAGTGTATGAGTGTTCCTGTCTCTCCGCATCCATGTCAACATTTATTGTTTTGGGACTTTTTGATAAAGGCCATTCTCACTGGAGATAAGTGATATCTCATTGTGGTTTTGATTTGCATTTCCCTGATGATGGAGATGATGAGCATTTTTTCATATGTTTGTTGGCTTTTCTTCTGTTTTCTTTTGAAAAGTTTCTGTTCATGTCTTTTGCCCACTTTTTGATATGGTTGATTTTTTCTTGCTGATTTTCCTGAGTTCTAAATAGATTCTAGTTATCAGCCCTTTATCAGATGTGTAACATGCGAAAATTTTTTCCCATTCTCTAGGTTGTCTGTTTGCTCTCATGACAGTTTATTTGGCTGTGCAGAAGCTTTTTAATTTGATCAGGTCCCAGTTATTTAGTTTTGTTGTTCCTATGATTGTCTTAGGGGTCTTCCTAATAAATTCTTTGCCTAGCCCAATGTCTATAAGAGATATTCCAACATTTTCTTCAAGAATTCTTATAGTTTAATGCCTTAGGTTTAAGTCTGTTATCCACCATGAGTTGATTTTCATGAGAGATGAAAGGTGTGGATCCTGTTTCAGTCTTCTACATGGGGCTATCCAGTTTGCCCAGCACCATTTATAAAATAAGGATTCTTTTCCCCAGTGTATGTTGTTGTCTGCTTTGTCAAAGATGAGATGGCTATATGAGGATGGTTTTATATCTGGGTTCTCAGTTCTGTTCCATTGGTCTATGTCTCAATTCTTGTGCCAGTACCATGCTGTATTGGTTATTATGGCCTTGTAGTATAGCTTGAAGTCTGATAAACTGATGCCTGCCAATTTGTTCTTTTTGTTTAAGATTGCTTTTGCTATATGGGGTCTTCTTTTGTTCAATATAAAGC
Source organism: Eulemur rufifrons (assembly GCF_041146395.1). Taxonomy (NCBI): domain Eukaryota; kingdom Metazoa; phylum Chordata; class Mammalia; order Primates; family Lemuridae; genus Eulemur; species Eulemur rufifrons. The sequence goes on from NC_090986.1 coordinate 3,317,825, forward strand.
ATAGGATTATTTTTTCTATATCTGTTAAAAATGATGTTGGTATTTTAATAGGGATTGCATTGAATCAAGATCAGTTTGGGTAATATAGACTTTTTAACAATGTTCATTCTTTTGACCCATGAGCTGGTATTGTTTTCAACTGTTTACATCCTCTGATATTTCCTTCCTCTGTGTTTTTTGTTTCTTATTTATTTTTTTTATTTCTGCATATTATGGGGGTATAAAACTTTAGGTTATGTATATTTCCCTTGTCCCCCCAACCCTGAGTCAGAGCTTCAAGCGTGTCCATAACCTAGATTGTGCATATCGCACTCATTATGTATGTATACACCATCCCCTCCCCACCACCTCTGCCCGAAAACCGATTAATGTTATTCCTAAATGTGCTCCTAGGTGATGATCAGTGAAACCAATCTGATGGTGAGTACATGTGGTGCTTATGTTTCCATACTTGGGATACTTCACTTAGTAGAATGGGTTCCAGCTCTATACAGAAAATTACAAGAGGTGTTATATCACCATTGTTTCTTATAACTGAGTAGTACTCCATAGTATACATGTACCACATTTTATTAATACACTCATGTATTGATGGGCACTTGGGTTGTTTCCACAAGTTTGCAATTGTGAATTGTGCTGCTGTAAACATTTGAGTGCAGGTGTCTTTTTTATAGAATGACTTTCGTTCTTCTGGGTAGATGCCCAATAATGGGATTGCTGGATCAAATGGTAGGTCGACTTGAATCTGTTTAAGGTATCTCCACATTGCTTTCCACAGGAGCTGCAATAGTTTACAGTCCCACCAGCAGTGTATGAGTGTTCCTGTCTCTCCACACCCACACCAACATGTATAGTTTTGGGACTTTTTGATAAAGGCCATTCTCACTGGAGTTAAGTGATATCTCATTGTGGTTTTGACTTGCATTTCCCTGATGATTAGAGATGTTGAACAGTTTTTCATATGTTTGTTAGCCATTTTTATATCTTCTTTTGAAAAATTTCTATTCATGTCCTTTGCCCACTTTTTGATAGGGTTGTTCGATTTTTTCTTACTGATTTTCCTGAGTTCTAAAGAGATTCTTGTTATCAGTCCTTTATCTGATGTGTAGTATGCGAAAATATTTTCCCATTCTGTAGGTTGTCTGTTTACTCTCGTGACTGTTTCTTTGGCTGTGCAGAAGCTTTTTAATTTGATCAGGTCCCATTTATTTATTTTTGTTGTTGCTGTGATTGCCTTACGGGTCTTCTTCATAAATTCTTTGCCTAGGCCAATGTCTGTAAGAGTCTTTCCTACATTTTCTTCTAGCATTCTAATAGTTTCCGACCTAAGGTTTAAGTCTGTTAACCACCGTGATTTGATTTTTGTGAGGGGTGAGAGCTGTGTGTCCTGTTTTAGTCTTCTACATGTGGATATCCAGTTTTCCCAGCACCATTTATTAAATAAGGAATCTTTTCCCCAGAGTATGTTTTTTTCTGCTTTGTCAAAGATTAGATGGCTATATGAGGATGGTTTTATATTTGGATTTTCTGTTCTGTTCCACTGGTCTGTGTCCCTGCACTTGTGCCAGTACCAGGCTGTTTTAAGAACCACAGCCTTGTAGTATAGTTTGAAGTCTGGTAAATTAATACCTCCCATTTTGTTTTTGTTGTTTAAGATTGCTTTTGCCAAACGGGGTCTTCTCTGGTTCCATAAAAAGCGTAAAATTATTTTTTCTATGTCTGTGAAAAAAGATGTTGGTAATTTAATAGAGATTGCATTGACTCTGTAGATAACTCTTTCAGTTCTGCTCTGATCTTTGCTATTTCTGTTCATTTGTTGTGGTTTGTGGTCAGTTTTTTCATCCTTTTCTGATTCCTTGAGATGATTCATGAGATTCTTTATTTGTGATCTTGCTGTACATTGGATGTAGGTATTTATGGATATAAATTTTCCTCTCTGGACTGCTTTAGCTGTGTCCCACATATTCTGATATCTTATTCCTCCTTTATCATTTAGTTTAAAGAACATTTTGATTTCCATCTTCATTTCCTCCTTAATGAAATAATTGATCAGCAGAAGGTTGTTTAGTTTCCATGACTTTGTGTTATGGAAATGAGAGTTTCTGTTGGAGTTGCTTTCTAATTTTATTCCACTGTGGTCTGAGAAGATGCATGGTATAATTTCTATTTAAAAAAAAAATTTGAGACATGTTTTGTGGCCTAGGGTTTAGTCAATCCTACAGAATGAGCCATGAGCTGATGAGAAAAATGTATATTCAGTGGTTTTTGAGTAGAATGCTCTGTAAATGTCAGTCAGGCCCATTTGTTCTAGAGTTCTGTTTAAGTCCATTATTTATTTTTTTATTTTCTGTTTGGAGGACCTGTCCTGTTCTGTAAGAGTAGTCTTGATATCTCTGGCTATTATGGTGTTGCTGTTTATCATTTTGTTTAGATAAATTAGGATGTGCTTTATGAATCTCGGTGCACCTGAGTTAGGGGCATAAATATTTAGAATTGTTATGTCTTCTTGTTGAATTGTACTCTTCACTACTATACAGTGACCCTCTTTGTCTTTCATTACTTTTGCTTGTTTAAAGACTAAGTTATCTGAAATCAGAACTGCCATACCAGCTTTCTTTTGGCTTATATTTGCTTGAAATACTGTTTTCTATCCCTTCACCTTGAATATCAATGCATCCTCGTGGGTTAGATGTGTTTCTTGAAGACAACAGATATTTGGCTTTTGTGTATTTATGTATTCAGCTAGCCTATGTCTCTTTAGTGGGCAGACCAACCCATTCACATACATGAGACAATTGATAAGTGGGGCAGATTTATGTTCATCCTATAGAGTTGAGCTTTGTTACTTTGTTTTCTCTCTTCAGCCCTTATGGTATCTGCACTTTGATGTTTAGCTTTTGGATTATTTACTGATATTAATGAGTGTTTATTGTGCTGATCCTTGTGTAATACTGTTTTGAGTACTTCCTGGAGGTTAGGTCTTATCTTGATGAATTCCCTCAGTCTTTGCATGTCTGAGAAGGTCTTTATTCCTGCTTCATATACAAAACTTAACTTTGCATGATAGATTCTAGCCCAGATTCTAGGCTGGGCATTATTCTCTTTGAGAAGAGTGAGAATGGGGCCCCAGTCTCTTCTTGCTTGTAAGGTCTCAGTTGAGAAGTCTGCCATTATTCTGATGGGTTTTACTTTGTAGGTTACCTGCTTCTTTCACCTTAAAGCTGGTAGGAGAGCCTCTTTGGTGGTTATTTTGGTCAGTCTGATGACTGTGTGTCATGGTGTCTTCCTGTTTGTGATGAATTTCCTAGGAGTCCTTTGAGCTTCTTGTACCTGGATATCTAGATTTTTAGCAAGGCCTGGGAAATTTTCCTCTATTATATCCTCAAATAGCTTATCCAACCCTTGTGTAATTTCTTCTTCATTTTCTGGGATGCCTGTCATTCTCACGTTAGGCCTCTTCACATAATCCCATATTTCTTGCAGGCTTTGTACTTTTATCTTATTTCTCTGCTCTATCTCTGTGACTGACTTATTTAATTGAAAGGTGTTATCTTCAATCCCTGAGATTCTTTCTTGTGTTTGTTCTACCCTGTTTTGAGGCTTTCCACTGTGTTTTGTAATTCCTTGAATAAATTCTTCATTTCCAGGATTTCCATTTGATTTTTCTTTAATATTTCAATTTCTCTAGTGAATTTTTCTCCAAGTCCTTGATTTTTTGTGTGTGGTTTCTTTGTGTTGATTATCCATTTCTTCTTGCATATCACTGAGTTTTCCTACAGTCCATGTTAGAAACTCTTCTACTGTCATTTTAGTGTTCTGAATTTGGTTGATGTCCATTGCTAGGGAGTTGGTGTTCCTCCTTGGGGGTGTGCTTTCTGTTTGATTCTTCATACTTCTGGAGTTCTTTTGCTGATTCTTTCCCATCTGTATCAGCTGTTGCCTTTTACCTTTAGATTTCTGTTTTAATAGTGGCATGCCCTGTTTAGTTTCTGAGCCAGTAGGTCGTGCTTGTGGGTGAGATTTGACCAAACCCTGTATGCACTTATAGATTGTGCAGAATGACCTCCCTGTCAGTAGGTGGCACTTGCTGGGAGCAGCAGGCTGTAGTGTTGTTTTTGGGTCCCTTAACCAGCTCTTGTTCCTCTAGAGGGGCACCCTAGTGCCTCAAGTGGTGGGTTGTGCCATGGGACTTTCAGGTTTGTCTTTATTCTCCACCTCAGTGGGGGCAGGTGGGAGAATGGGTCTAGGCAGATCTGGATTGGGTGAACCTCCCCTCAAGGACAACAAATGCTATTTTCAGGGATCAAAGTCCTGTTCTCTGCTTCTGGGCAAAGCTGCCAGGGAGGAGCTAAAATCGTCCCACTCACCTGAAAAGTCTGCATGTGTCGGTAAATCTGTCTGCGACCTGCCATCTGGAGGAGGCCTCATTCCTTTCTACCATCCCCTATTCCACAGTTTCTCTTGGCCCTCTGTCAGTGGGCAGTACCTCAAGCCAGTGGATTTTCCCTGGTTGTGATGTGGACTGGGAGCTTCCCTTCCCAGGATCTCAGCTTGAGCTGGGTGTACGGTGCTCCCATGGGAGGAGAGTTGCCCCTCAAGCACACTGATCTGCCCCTGAAGGCACACACACCTCAGTAGGCTTGTTCACAAATATCCTTTCTGTGCCCCAGGGCAATGCGATAGAGACATGGGTGTATAGGGTCTGGTCTGCAGGCCTTTCCCTTGGGCCCTAGGGATCAATCCCTGATACTGCCAGGGAGAGGAATGCTGGTCTCAAGCCAGCTGAGGAGGGAAGACCAGAAATTGAAGATGTATAAAAGTGCTAGGCCATTGATGACTTAGAATCTCAGCATACAGAAATTTTCTGAGTCACACATGCCAGTTTCTACTGTAAATATATCCTAGTAAATTGAGACTCTGAAATTCCTGCCTTCCTCAGTACCTGTGCCTTGTTGATAACTCATGAGTGATGTGTCTGATCAGAACACAGGAAGGAATTTTTTAGTTAGCTTATTTATCTTTGCTGCCTATTGTGCTAGACTTTATATTGAGAGACCACACTTATACCTATAACTTTCTGACATGGTTACCAGACACAATCAGAAAAAGAACATTCAATTCAGATATTGAAGTCCACTCAACAAAAGCTGTAGTGTTGGAGAAAAACAGTTCATTCTATAATATACCAGTTCCTTTTTATTCTCCTGTTCTGCTTCATTTCATTTTTTGTTGTTGTTATTCATTTTTCTTTCAAGGAAGATCAAGCAGTAAGTTTTCATGGAAAAATGGAATCACACTTCAAATGATTTCATTTTGTTGGGATTGTTTCCCCAAAACCAAACTGGCCTTCTTCTCTTGTGCCTTGTTATCATCGTATTCTTCCTCGCCTCAGTGAGTAACTTGGCCATGATTCACCTCATACGTGTGGATCCCCGTCTCCACACACCAATGTATTTTCTGCTCAGCCAGCTCTCCCTCATGGATCTGATGTGCATCTCCAGCATAGTCCCCAAGATGGCTTCCAACTTCCTCTCAGGCCAGAAAGGCATCTCCTTCCTGGGATGTGGTGTGCAAAGCTTCCTCTTTGTGACCACGATTGGTTCTGAAGGCTTACTGCTGGCCTCCATGGCCTACGACCGTTATGTGGCCATCTGCCACCCCCTCCATTATCCCATCCGTATGAGTAACAAGATGTGTATGAAGATGATCATAGGATCTTGGACAGTGGGTTCCATCAACTCCTTGGCACACACAGTCTACACCCTCCGTATTCCTTACTGCAGGTGTAGGGCCATCGATCATTTCTTCTGTGATATCCCAGCCATGTTGTCTCTTGCCTGTATGGACACTTGGGGCTATGAGTACATGGTTTTTATGAGCACAACCCTCTTTCTCCTTCTTCCCTTCCTGGGTATCTCTGCTTCCTATGGCAGGGTCCTATTTACTGTCTACCATATGCGCTCAAAAGAGGGAAGAAAAAAGGCCTTCATCACCTGTTCAACACATTTAACTGTAGTGATCTTTTACTGTGTACCTTTTTTCTACAACTACCTTCGGCCCAAGAATCTCCGCTCACCAGCAGAAGATAAGATCCTGGCAGTCTTCTACACCATCCTCACTCCCATGCTAAATCCTATCATCTACAGCCTGAGGAATAAGGAAGTCCTGGGGGCCATGAAAACAGTGTTTGGGATATTCTCTTCCCTGAAAGAATGATCATGGCTGTCCATACTTCCCTTCTATACTTTGCTTTTACATGTTAATTAGAACATGCTAGAACAGTGTTGTCTGATAGAGATATAATTTAAAATTTTCCAGTAGATACATTTAATGAGTTAAACTAACTTAAATTATATATTTAATTCAGAACATTATTATCAATATTAACTTAACAATATTGATATTAATTATGTGGCATATTCTTAAAGATATATGCAATCTATATTGTGTGTGTGTATATATATATATTACTATTCGTGTAATATTTATACTCATATCAAAATATACTTTCTACATGTAATTAAAATTACTTATGCAGTCTGTTACTTTGTTTTGATTATAAGTCTTCAAAGTCTTGTGTTTATTTTATACTTAGAGCACATTGCATCTTCTAGTCTGAGGACATGAAACAAGTAATGAATGAGTGGGACGCACAAAATAATAATTATAGAATAACAATTGGATAGAAAAATATGGCTAACTGGACACACAGTGCACAGGGAGCCATAGATCTTGTTAAGTGGAGATGAGTTGGGTAATTCTCTTAGTGAGGTGCCTTGTTGTTCCACTTTAAAAATTACCTACAGTACATTCTGATAAACAATATAGCAAATGAGGGGAGGTTGGAATAATTTTATTTCTTTTTATATTGCTCTACCTAATGTTAAAAGTTTAAGGGGAAAGTAGTGGCCTGTGGGTGCAGACACAATGTCAGTGGGGATTAGTTTATTGTTTCCTGAGCCAGTGGACCCATGGGGTAAAAGATTTCAGAAAGTCATTTCAGTATTCATTGGAGATCTCCTTACCCCCACTTCCAGCATTGTTGGCACAAAAATGTGGGATTATCCTTGCCTTTGCAGGAATGTCAGTAGAGTGGACATCAACAATACCATCCACTGATACAGGGCACAAGGCTTCCAGCTTGCTTTGTGGCAAACTAAATTCAGAGAGATGACATGATTTCCCCAAGGCCATGGCATGTCAGAGGAAACACTAGAGCTAGCTCCCCTGATTCTCACCATGGTTTTACTACCTGAAATGGGTAAAGCATCTGAACTGAGCACCACCGCTTGATACAATTCTCCCTCAGATTCTTTTAAATGAAAACATCTGACAAAAACAGCAGACATTTCATACTAGTCCATTCAATCTGATATAACAAAACAAACTAAATAGCTTATAAACAACAGAATTTTTTTTCTCACAGTTCTGAAGTCCAAGATCAAGGTGCCTGCAGATTAGTGTCTGATGGAGGCCTGCTTTCTGGTTCACAGGTGGTGCCTTCCCACTATGTCTTCACATGGTGGAAGGTAAACAAGCTTCCTGGGCCCATTTTACAAAAGCATTAATCCTATTAATGGGAGCTCTACTCTCATAGCCTAATAATCTCCCCAAAGGCCCCAGCTCCTGATACTATCACGTTGGGGGTCAGGATTTGAACATAGGAATTTTGGGGACACAAAAATTCAGATCATTGTACATTCCCATCATTATCCTGGTTTTCACAATGCCATTTCCTTCCTAATCACTCATTCCAACCTTCCTAGGGCTGGTCTTCTCAGCATATGAACTGTGCAGGTACACAAGGTTCCACACCAAAAAGGGCCCCATGCTTGGTTCAATGCACTGCTGTTATCATATTGAAATTTTTAATAATTTTATCTTGTGTATGCATGTAAGCACAGGAATTTTGCTGGTGGCAGCAGCATTAGAATGCAGTTTTGGTCCAGCAGCAGCACCTGCACATTTGGGCTTAGGCAGCACACACACAGCAATTTGCTTGGCCTTCTCATATGTGCGCGCGCGCACACACACACACACAGAAATTTTGGAATAGTTTATGGTACCACAGGACCCCAAGGCAGTGGCTGGGGTGGGACTAGCCTAGTGGTGGTGACGGCGGCAGCAACAGCACAGGTAGCAGAAGGGGTACAAGTGGACACAACTGGGAGGAGAGGAGGTGACCTTCCTGGGAGCAGCACTGACTGGCAGTGGGAGGAAGATTTTCCCTTCTGTCCCAGAACCCATCCTTGTGGTGTTCACAAAATATTATGAACTATCTGGCTGAATACCAGGACAAGAAATACCAGGAGGCCGGGCGCGGTGGCTCATGCCTGTAATCCTAGCACCCTGGGAGGCCGAGGTGGGTGGATTGCTCGAGGTCAGGAGTTCAAGACCAGCCTGAGCATGAGCGAGACCCCTTCTCTACTAAAAATAGAAAGAAATTATCTGGCCAACTAAAATATATATAGAAAAAATTAGCCGGGCATGGTGGCACATGCCTGTAGTCCCAGCTACTTGGGAGGCTGAGGCAGTAGGATCGCTTAAGCCCAGGAGTTTGAGGTTGCTGTGAGCTAGGCTGATGCCACGGCACTCACTCTAGCCCTGGCAACAAAGCAAGACTCTGCCTCAAAAGAAAAAAAAAAAAAAAAGAGAGAGAGAGAGAGAAATACCAGGGTGTTACCAATAAACTTTGTCATAAAATTATTACAAAATAAAAGTGTATACATGGTCATTGCCATAGAGCCCAATAGGGACTTCTTTGGATTCACCAGCAAGTTCAGAATCTATGGCTATAAACACTGCTACAACATTGCAAAGCAAATACCTGCAGGCTAAGACATAGGGATAAAACTTAAATATCCTTTAAATAATTAAAAAATTAAAGTTAAAAATTATTTAATGAAAAATTACCTTCTTTATGAAGATTCAAATGAATCAATTGTTAACCATAAAGAAAAATTCTAAATTAATTGACCTTGTAATTGAAGATAGTGTGATAAACAGGCATGGAAACATTAAACCATTTCCCATTTTTTTGATAGGACTACCACAAGTTATCGGAAATGTAAGAAGAATCATTGAAATGCTGGTGATTAAATCCATATTTAAACCTAAATTAATATTTATATGAAATTTATTTTTATGAATAATTGGACCTATTTATTTATTTATTATTTTTGAGACAGAGTCTCACTCTGTTGTCCAGGTGAGAATGCCATGGCATAAGTCTTGCTCACAGCAACCTTCAAGAGATACCCATGCCTCAGTCTCCCGAATAGCTGGGACTGCAGGCTCACAGCACCACTCGCAGCTAATTTTTCTATTTTTAGTAGAGATGGGGACTTGCTCTTGCTCAGGCTGGTCTCGAACACCTGACCTCAAGTGATCCTTCCACCTTGGCCTCCCAGAGTGCTAAGATTACAGGTGTGAGCCACTGCTCCCGGCCAATACTGGACCTTTTTAGAAAAAACATGCTCCTTGAGAGTCATCAGCTACAGATGTATAACAATTTTTATTTTGAAATAATTTCTCAGAAATTTATCATAAAGTTTTTATGGCTTATAAACACAGCTCATCGTCTCAGTAACATAAACACACCTCATTTTCCCAGTAACATAAACAAAAAGATTATTTTTAAAATTTATAATCATTAGGAATTGTGACCTAGCATGTACCATGAAGACTAGCAGCACTTTGAATTATATTGATTGAAAATCACATTTCTAAGGGAACGTATTTTTATGTTCTAATAAAAATATGTAGAGAAATGTGATTCAGAAAAATCTTATGATCAATAAATATATCATATGATAAAATATTTCTACTTGTTATCTATAAAATTATGACACCAAAATGTTTGTAATTACATTACATTTTACATCTAGTACATTAATTTTAAAAAGTCTTTATGTTTTCATACCTTCAATGGCATTTTTCCTTGCTCTCTGAACAATGGGTTCCATGTTTTATTTTGCACTGCAAATTATGGAGATTCCTTAACCCGTCTCCTTCCTGCCATGCCTCAGAGAGTAAAGAGTATTTCTATGCACGATAGTGCTGGGCAATGATAGCATTTCGCACAAGAAGTTCACCTGAGCTAAGGCACTATTATTGGATGTAATGGTAAAATGTGTTTAGGGAAATGACCAAGCAATAATATCAATGAATAAAATGTGCCCATAGATATTTTCCCAATTCCTTTCAGTGGAAGTATGAGATGTAGTGAGTGGACAATAAAACCCCAATTGTCAGATATTACTTAATATAGGAGGTACAGTGGCTATTTAGCATATGAGCAGAGTGAGTGCTGAGTGTGAGGAAGGATAGGAATTTCCTTGACATTCCTAGCTCCCACTGATTAGATAAAAACTTGACCCACTTATCTTATAATTAACCTCTAATCATTCTAATCATTCTTTTTTTTATTCTTATTTCAGCATATTGTGGGGGTACAAAACTTTTGGCTACATATATTTCCCTTGCCCTCCCCACCCCTCAAGTCAGAGCTTCACATTCTTGATCTCTGTTGGCACCTCCTGGTCCTTATTGTTGATCTGAGATATCCCTGATGTTAAATCACTTCTGTAGGATTTGTTCCCTTACAAGAAGCATAAATTTGTCCTATGCCACCCAGAGTAGTAAAAGGACTGCAGAAACCCTGATGAACTCTTTGCTAAATCCCTGTAATAATAAGTTCCCTAAATTGAAAGAAAGAATAACTGGTACAGGCAAATGAATGGTTTACAATGAGCCTACCTATGAACATGTATGAGAAAAACAAGAAATATTATGGCATCATTCAACTAGGCTTACCCACTCAGAAAATATTTATTTTTCTGTTTTAGACAAAAACAAATAATAAATTGAAAGTAATCAAAAAATAAATTTAAAATAATAAAATTGGTATACTGAATGCCACATTCAGTTAGGCAATTTTCATTTTCATTTCTACATGACAAGAAAAACAATTCTCATTGACAGCATAATAGCAAAACCTAAATGCTTTCAAAATTGAGGGAAGAAACTCCATAAAGAAAAAACAGTTTTTAGAATTGTACACATATCTGTAAGACAATTTTGCCCAGATATGAGAGATTTTCTTCCTCTCTAGATTATTTTTTGTTCCCGCTAAATTCATAAAATGATATTTGGAATTACTATATACTTTTACAGAGATGCAGCTGAGTCCTGGGGACAGAGGCACAAAGTTTATCTACATTTTCACAGAGCAGATTCTCTGACTCACTCGTCTCAGGGCCCCCATCACCTCCCTGTTTCTTAGGCTGTAGATGATAGGGTTGAGCATCGGGGTGAGGATGGTGTAGAAAACAGCCAGAGCCTTGTCCTCTGTTGGCGATCGGAGGGATCTTGGGCGTAGGTAGGTGTAAGCAAAAGGAGCATAGTAGAAAGTCACCACGGTGAGGTGGGTGCTACAGGTTGAATAGGCCTTCTTCCTGCCTTCTGCTGAGTGCATGTGGTAGACAGCAAGGAGAATCCGACCATAGGAACAGGCAATAACAATAAAAGGAAAGACAAGAAAGAGGGTGGTGCTCACAAACACTGTGCACTCATAAACCCAGGTGTCCATGCAGGCCAGAGTCAACATGGCTGGGACATCACAGAAGAAATGATTAATGGCCCTCGATTGGCAATAAGGGAGGTGGAGTGCATATGTAGTGTGGGCACAGGAGTTGATCGAGCCTATTATCCAAGATCCTGTTATCATCAGCACACACACTCTTTTGCTCATACGGACAGGATAGTGCAGAGGAAAGCAAATAGCCACATAACGATCGTAGGCCATAGATGTCAGGAGCAGTGCTTCCGCACCTCCTAATGTCAGAAAGAAGAAACTCTGAACCCCACATCCGATGAAGGAGATGGACTTGTTTCCAAACAGAAACCCAGAAGCCATCTTGGGGACAATGGTGGAGATGTAGTTGATGTCAATGAGGGAAAGCTGACTAAGTAAGAAATACATGGGTGTGTGGAGGTGGGCATCCAGGAGGATGAGGAGGATCATGGATTGGTTGCCAATTAGAGCCATTAGGAAAATGAGAACTATGAGAATGAAGAGGAAAAGGCCAATTCTTGATGGCGGGAACAGCCCCAATAAGATGAAATCAGTTGATGTCTGATTATAATACTCCATGGGGTATTCATATGATATTTCCTAAGGGAGAGAGAAGAGTAAGCAGGTTAAGTCCAGTATTCCCCTTTATTCACAGGGAAAATGTCTCATGAATCCGAGTGTATGCCTGAAACTGGAAGTAGGACTGAACTCCACATACACTGTTTTTTCCTACACCTATGTATTCTATACATACATATTCCTATACATACATACATGATAAAATTGAATCTATAAATTTGGCATTATAAGAGATTAACAATAACTAATAATAAAATAGAATAACTAAATCAATAAACTGTTATAAAAGTTATGTGAATGACGTCTCTCTCTCTCAAAATATCTCGTACTATACTCATCCTTCTTTTTCTTGTGATGATGAGAGATGCTAAAGTCCCTAGATGATGAAATAAAGTCAGGTAAATAATGTACGCATTGTGGTGTAGTTTTCCGCTACTACCCAAAGCCATTTTAAAACTTACAAATTGTTTATAGCTGCAATTTTTCTGTGTAATATTTTCAGGTCATAGTTGATCGTAGGTAACCAAATCCATGGAAAGCAAAACAGTGAATAAGAAGGGCTACATTATAGAATGTTAAGCCAATTTTTCAAAATTTCTTATTTGAGACTATGAATTATTCATAAAATTTTATAGCTCTTAAGTGAAGAAGCTCTTATCTATTTTGAAAAATAAAATATTTCTTTCTTGTCCAGTGATTAATATTTGCTAAGGCAAATATCTATGACCAAGTTTTAAATAAATATATAAATTTATAAGAATAAAACATTTCTATTACAACTTCAGTGGGATATGAATGTTTTAATGACTGACAAAAATTCAGATATCATCAAAGTCAGATGTTATACTCAAAACATATGCATATAGAGACAATGTAAATTCACACATTATAGATCCACATTATAAATAATTTAACATTACCCTTAAGAGAGAATTTCTCTTCCATATTTACTCTTTAAGACCTTCCCCTTAAAACTACAGCAGCCTATCTCTCATTTTCAGGAAATATATTTGCTTTTTAAGTGGTCTTTGCACAACAATGCCAAGTTAAACTTCCTTCAAGTTGGGTATCATTTGATTCTTCTATTTAGAAATTTTGTGTGAATCCTTATTGCCAAGGACCTCTTACACAAATTCATACTCTTAATTTTCAATGTTCACCACAATCCATTTTCTTTTACCTCCTCACCCAATTTCAGAATATTCTAGTTAAAGCAGACCCTTTACCTGAATAGGTGTGTATCAATGCCATGTTCATTTTAGCTTCCATGTCTCTGCTCAAGCTCTCCCCAGATAGGATGTGCATCCTGTCTCATCGCATCTCTCATTCTTAGGTAACATCATACAGTGTCTTCTGGATCCTTCAGAAGAAGTAATTTGGATAGAGAAATGGTAAGTTTCCCTAATGGAGAAAAGGGAAATAGCATGCTGAGAGCCTTCTGGATAGAGGCAGGTAGGAGAATTCAATTCCAGATAAAAGATACCAGTGGAAAATTTTGCACAGTATACTTAAAAGGCCTGTAGTGTTTTGCTCTTAAATATGATTCTAGAGTCAAAGGTCACCAGACTTTTAGGGAAGTATGACATCAAAGAGTAAGGTCCACACAGAGTGCATACACAAATACACACACACAAACATGCACACTCATACACATATGTACACTGAGTTAAAATGATCATAAAAATGCATAAAGACAATGGTTTTCTTGAATTAATAATTCATATCTTCCTAAAAGAATGAGTTGCTATGAAAACCACAAAATGAATATCATTAGCTTTATAAAGGAAGTGACAGGTAACAATAAAGAACTCTTGGAGATTAAAAATATAATAATTGATAAAATATTAAAGGCAAGTTTCAAAATACAATGGGGAAAATCTATCAGAAGGAAAATAAAACAGACACAACCCATGAAAATGTTGACATTCACGAATGATAGGAAAATTAGAGAATTAATACCGAAGGACCAACATATGTTTATAGGCATTCCTAGAAATGTATATAGCAAAATAATAATGAAGTATATATTGTAAAAATAATTTTCTCAGAACTGAAATATATGAGCTATGATTAAAACAGCATGCAGTAAGTACAAAAATAGACAAGAAATATTTTATTGAAAAAATATTTTCATGAACATTCTAAGTCTTCTTGCAAATGTTTTTTAAAAATTGTCATTATCACAGATAAAGACAAAATTCTTCAATCTTCTTGAGAGAAATAATATTAATAAGGAGAAAAATATGTATGCATATTAATAAAATCAGGTTTGCAATAATTAATTTTTTTTGTATTTTAGCAATAAAGTCTAGAAAATGAAAGGATGCTATTAACAACTCCCCTTAGATATACAGTGGAATGTAACTATGTTGAGAGAATGGGAGAAAAGTAAGGAGTGTGGAGGATGTGATGTGGGGAGGAGCCATGCTGCCATGGACAGTGGCCCTAGTCATGTATCAAGGAATGGTATTTGGGATATAGAAATCAAGCACTAGATGATAACAATGTGTTCAAAAATATGTGGGAAAATACAGGGAAGAACTGATAAAATAATTTGAAGTCATACCTTTTGGAGTCAAGAAGATTTGATCATGAGATTAAGATTTTACCCTGTAGGGTGTTGACATGTCTACTCATTACTTGAATAAAACATTAAAGCAATATAAAAATTATGTCACAATTAAGAATTTAACTCACAGCCACATCATACTCAATAATGAAAGACTGAAAATTTTTCATCTAAGATTTGGTCAAGATAGGGATGCTCACTTTTGCTACTTTTTTTCAACATCTTATTGGAAGTTTATCTAAATCAATTAGACAAGAAAAGATATAAAGCATATTCTAATTTAAAAGTAATTGAAGTTGTTTATATTTGCATGTGTCACAATCATATATGCAGAAAATTTTAGGA
Organism: Eulemur rufifrons; assembly: GCF_041146395.1. Taxonomy (NCBI): domain Eukaryota; kingdom Metazoa; phylum Chordata; class Mammalia; order Primates; family Lemuridae; genus Eulemur; species Eulemur rufifrons. Next base: position 3,332,893 of record NC_090986.1, read on the forward strand.
TTCTAAGCACAAATTTCTGTTGGACATAATAAACAGAACTGGGAAAATTGCAGGAAGCAATATCAATAGCAACCACAAAAAGCAGTTTCATTTCTTTACACTAACAACAAACAATTTGAAAAGGAGATTGTGAAAACAACTTTATTTACAATAGCATAAAAAAGGAATAAAATGTTTACGAATAAACTTAACCAAGAAAGTAAAGGGATTTTACATTGAAAATGACAAAGTATTTGATAAGAGCAAATAAAGAAGACACAAATAAATGAAAAATGTTCTATTCTTTTGTTCAGTTTAACAAAAGAATAAAAATGAACTCAGCTGAAACTGAAATATGCTAAAGGACTTGAATAGGCATTTCTCCAAAGAAGATATCTAAATGGATAATCAGCACATGAAAAGAACTCAGCATCAGTAATCATTAGGAAAACGCAAACCAAAACCACATTTCACATTCATTAGGAAAGCTTTTATCAAATAAGTGAAATAATGTTTTACAAAGTTGTGAAGAAATTGTTAATAGAAACACTGTGCATTATTGGTGGTAATGTGAAATGGTACAGCCATTATGGAAATTGGTACAGATGCTTCTTAACTTACAATTGGGTTATGTGCTGATAAACACATCAAAAGTTGAAAGTATTGAAAGTCAAAGTACATTTAATACTCTAACAAACTCATCATAAAGTCAAAAAGATCATAAGTCAAGATGCTCTTTGAATTACAATGTCCTGATAAACCTATTGTTGTCAAAAAAAAACAGTCAATTAATCATACATCTAGGAGTGTCTGTATAGTTATTCCTTAAAAAAATGGCATAGAATTAATATATGACCCAGCAATGACACTTCTGAATGTGTACCCAAAAGCAATAAAAGCAGACACTTAACCATATTTTCATACCTATTTCATAGCAGAATTATTACAATAGCCAAAGGCAGAAAAACCTTAAGTGTCCTTCCACACATGAATCAATAAACAAAATATGGTATGTACATACAATGGAATATTACTCAGTTTTAAAGAGGAAAGTCATTTTGACACATTGCCACATGGATGATGAACTTTGAGGACATTTCATGAAGTGGAATAAGCCAGTCACAAAAGGACAAATATTGTATCAATTCACTTTTATGAAGTATACAGCATAGTCAAATTTATAGAGACAGAGAGTGGAATGGTGGAGGCCAGGGGCTCGGGGAAGGGACAGACAGGGAGTATTTATTTATTTATTTATTTTTTGAAAGAGAGTCTCACCCTGTTACCCAGGCTAGAGTGCCATGGCATCAGCCTAGCTCACAGCAACCTCAAACTCCTGGGCTCAAGCAATCCTTCTGCCTCAGCCTCCTGAGTAGCTGAGACTACAGGCATGCACCACTATGCCCAATTAATTTTTTCTATATATATTTTTAGTTGTTTGGCTAACTTCTTTCTATTTTTAGTAGAGATGGGGGTCTTGCTCTTGCTCAGGCTGGTCTCGAACTCCTGACCTCAAGCAATCCTCCCGCCTCGGCTTCCCAGAGTGCTAGGATTACAGGCGTTAGCCATGGCACCTGGTCTCGGAGTCATTATTTAATGACAACAAAATTTTCACTGGGGACATGAAATATTCTGGAGATGCAGAATGGTAATGGTCACACAGCAACATAGATTCACTTAACACCACAGAACTGTGCACTTCACAGTGGTTAAAGTGATACATTTTATCTCATGTGCAGTTACCCTAATGTAAAGGTAAAAAAAAAAAAAAACCCAAAACATGAAATATACAAAACTATTACATATTTGTATTTCCAAACACATTTTATGAAAATTAAAAGAAAGAAAAAATAATTTAAAGTTATTAAAATAAAACTCTATATAGGTGTGAAATGGTTCAAAAATATATAAAAATTTTTAAGCACAAATATTATTACTTTAATCTTTAAAACTTACTCTTTCCTGTGCTTCTATTTAAAGTTAAAAATTAGATACTGAAAAATGCCACATTTTATTGATTCATGTATTTATAGTATGTATAGGTTATTTTCAAATATAGTCTTATTATCACAAGGACGAATAACTGAATTGCAGAGGTTTGAGGACCAACAGTTACCCAGGGATAGAGTTGGGAACCAAGAAGGATGTCCTCTCAAGTCTAGATAATACTGTTTTCCACTGAAGCATAGATTTTTTTCCCCTATACTCTCCTCAGCTCCTTAGAAAAGGTCATCCTCAGCTCCTCAAAAGAAGCTGGTCATACATAAATCTGCATGTCTATAATAAGAATTATCTAACATTGCCATCAGTTATCTAAAATCTCAGTTAATGACATAGAGGAATGTCCTACGGAGTCTAGACAGGATAGTTCTCCACAGTATCCTTGCATGGAGTCCTAGAGAAGATTCCCTCTCCTTCTCCTTTCCACAGCAGTTTTAACTGAAGGAGGGACACCAAGTACTTCATGGTTTATATTATTTTACTCACTTAGGAATAACTAATCTTATTTAATATTAAAACAATGTTTATTTTCAATTGTTGAGAAGGGCATAAAGTTGAAGAACCATAATTTTCCCATGGTATAAAGAAGTCTAGAATATACAGTGAATATTTACTTGTGTGTATATGTGTTATATACATTATATACTTATATACATTATATACATAATATATAATGTCATATACATTATATATTATATACTTCCAAGAGATTCCACAGTGATGCATCAGCATTAACAGATAGACAGATAGCTAAGTACGTACACAGATATTTTTATGGATAGATAGAATCTGATTACAAAATATAGCCCTTGAATGTTGTTTTGGAATGAGGATGGGCTTATTCTGCTTCATTGTACAAGTTCACTGCAAACAATCTAGATTTAAAAGTAGATATACTTCTAGCTCTTACTGGATATGTAAACCTTTGTTGGTGAATTTAACTCTCTGACCCTATATTTTATAATTAGGACAGAGGTGAGGGCACATGGGTTATTGCAAGCTATTAACATCTTTGAGATAATGCATGGTGAACACCTATTACATGACTGGGCATAGACATTACTGAAGTGTAGCTGCAGATTTTAGCATCCTCATCATTATCATTGTTACCCTATCAATATAGTGGCTATCACTTGTCATCCACTATGATTGTACAATAATATAGTTTTCAAGCTGTTTCCACATACTATGCCCATTTGATTCTCACAAAAATTCTACCTGGTTCTAATGTAAATATTACTATTAATTCCCTGGAAGTTTACCTGTGTACAGGAAGTAAAAAATAAATACATTGTAAAAGTTAACAGCATAAAGCAATACAATTTGTCACAAACTGGGTGTAAAACAAAATCTGGATAACTGTAACACAGCCACTAATCATATGGTTGCCTGCATCATTTCCAGAAGATGTCCTTGAATTGTAAAAATCACATTATTGCTCCACAAAGTGGTAAATTTAACGATTCTCGTTTTGCCCTTACTTTAAGATCCATTTGATATTTTCATATAAAAATATCACTAGTAGTTTCCAGGTATTTAAATAGAAAGAATGGATTCATGTAAGGCAAGATAGACAGCAGGAAGCAGCAATACCATTATAAGGGGCTTCATATAATCACTCATCACTCATGGCAAAATGAACAAAACAAAGCAAACAAACAAAACACAGCCAAGTAGGAAATAGGGAATGCTGCGTTCTGCAGTTTTCATTGTGAATTTGGATTCTTGAGTTTCACGTGAGCCCATGAAAAGCATACTCTATTTTGTGGCTGTATCTCTTTTATTGACCATAATCTCCCTTTCTATCCAGAGAACACACTTATGAATTAGCTCTAGAACCACTTTCTGTTGTCTGTATTTCATACTCCAGGATTTCTGCTCAACAGTGTTGTGAAAATAAAGTGACTTGTCCTCAATTTCACTTCCAATCTATTTCGGAAACAGTTCTCTTAGGCACTAGACAATGAGCGCCCCCCTTCAGTGTGATCAATAAAAGTAAAAAAATATAAATAGAATGAGTACCTTTTATTGTCTCTCCATTTTCAAAAACTTACTGCCTTGGTTAGCTGACTGCAATCATATGGTTGTCATCTGAACAAAGTCATTTTTCTGAGTAAACTTCCTGAATATTTTTTAAACATAGTGATATATCCACCACTTATACCTACACTTGAGAGTTGAGAGATCTTCTTAGATACCAGCCTTTTTTATACGGACAATGATTTTAATGCTTGTTTTGCTGGTATTCACTTGGGCAATATCCTCTGAGACTTGGACAGTCTAGGCTAAATCATTAATAACATAGGGTGGCCTCAGGCCAACATTGACTAATGAGTTCTGATAATGTATTATATGTTTCAAGATGTGTCAAGGGTCAATTCAGTGGGGAAAGAAATAAACATATTTATTAAGATTATCCCAATATTACTGTATCTCTAATATTTTATTAAATGCTGTATTTTATATGTTGCTATTCTATACATGCACAGTAATATGTCTGAATATATATATTTTTTAAATTTATTTCTCCTATAGAAATTTGAATTCAAATGCATACATAAATATCCTTCCCAGCTCAGTTTTGGGGGAGGGGATGGGGGTATGCCTACACAATGAGTGCATTGCGCACCCTTTGGGGAACGGTAATGCTTGAAGGTGCTGACTCGGGAAGGTGGGGTGGGGAAGGGAGGGATATATACCTACATGATGGTGCAACGCGCACTACCTGGGGAACAGACACGCCTGGAGCTCTGACTTGGGGGGAAAGGCGGTACATGGGCAATGTATGTAACCTGCAATTCTGTATCCCCCATAACAATATGATGAAATAAAAATAAATAAAAATAAATAAAAGAAGGAAAAAAAAAAGACTTAGTACATTACTATGGAATGAGGTTAATTTAATAAAAACATAAATACAAGTTATTAAAATTTCACACATCTCAACATTATCTTTAATATATTTATAGGTATTATATATGTTTAAATTGTTTTCTTTCTTTTGGAAATGACCATTAAATTATGAAATAATTTTATCTCATTAAAATTTGTAACAAAAATGATGCTATCACTGACTTCTTGGAATGATATTTAGAAAATATTCAGGAACTAAATTTTTATTGCATTTAGTATCCTCAATGTTCTCAAATTTCTTACGGTTTCCAGGAAATGAATTAATTATACCTTCTACTTGGGAATAAATAACATTGGTCCATATTAAATTTTTTAGGCTTTAAAAAATATTTTAATTTAAAAAGAATGTATTTATTGTTTAATTGGCACATTGTAATTGTACATATCTATGGGGTACAATTTGATATTTTGTTACATATATATGTTGTATGATGATTCAGTCATGGTAATTGGTGTATGTTCCTGGCAAACAGAATTTCCTAAAATTCTAAGTACACAGATGTTTGAATATTCGAAAAGCTGAATAATTTCTTGGGTGAGTTTAAAAACTCCTTTGAATATAAAAGCAGGTTCCGCATCTAGTGCACTCAGGGGACTGAGAAAACAGAGGAATTTTTATCTGGGGAATTCAGCCCCCTTTAACTTTTCAGGCCAGAGAGGCATGAAAATTAGAAGGTAGTCACATCTCACCCAGACCGCCCCTTGAGCTCAGTCTTATAATTTATATTTCAAAGATACCTGCTATATGGACTCTAGACTGAGTGTTGCCACCAATGCTATAAATTAACCTAACAGTGCCATTTGCTGGACACCATCATTCATATCCTATAGTTCAACAATGTATAGCCAATGACTAATTGTCATTTCTGTAAACCAATGATAATCACTCACAAATAGCCTTTGCAATCACTCCCTCTCCTGATTGTCTTTTTTTCTTCAAACACTTGAGACATTACCTTTTTCTCTGGAGCACTTCCCAAGGCAACCTGGAAGTGTTTCCAGGCTACTGTCCTCAACCTCGGCTCTCCAAAACTCTTTATCTATATTAATTTTGCCTCACCCTCTTTCTTTAGATAGATAGCTCCGTTTTTACAACCTGTTTAGAAGACAAAACTCACTTGCGCTGAAAGAGGAAGTAAGAATCTTTCTTTGATGTGGGAAGACAGGCTTGGAGAGAATTTCTATAGGAAAGAAAGACTTTTCAGGTCACACCTCAAAGCTACCCAGTGTGAAACCAAGGAAGCCTGTGGTGTGAATCTCGGAGCAGCATCATCTTCAGGGGACCACGTGACTAAGCTCAGGGTAACCACAGTAGTGTACACAGGCCAGGGTGGCTCTGTGCTCAGATAGAGAAGTACTGAGGGAGCCCTGTGAGCTCCTGCCCAAACCCAGGAAGCCCAGTGAAGGAAGGGATCCTGAACTACCCCTGTTCTCCTAATAAATGCTATGAAAGAAAGTATGAGTAGGAATTGAGAAACACCTCAGACTTCTCTGGAAGAAGCCACAAAACCAAGCATAGAGTGGTCCACAAGTTGGTTTATCCTGAAGGAAGATATGAGAGTAAGGAATGTAAACTGAGCTGTTTATTTTTTATTTTTAAATTTCTGTGTTCAGGCAATCTGAATTATTCATTAAATCACACAGATCTTTAAATGAATAATCATATGTACTAATTTTGAGAAAGAAGTCCCATTATATGTCCCAATGATACAACAATCAGGAGATAAACATTTATGTCTAAATCTTTTGTAAAGGAGCTGAAGACAGTGGTACACGCCTGTAATCCCAACGACTGGGAGGCTGACACAGGAGGATTTCTTTTTTTTTTTTTTTTTGAGACAGAGTCTCACTCTGTTGCCCAGGCTAGAGTGAGTGTTGTGGCGTCAGCCTAGCTCACAGCAACCTCAAACTCATGAACTCAAGCGATCCTCCTGTCTCAGCCTCCCGAGTAGCTGGGACTACAGGCATGCGCCACCATGCCCGGCTAATTTTTTCTATATATATTTTTAGCTGTCCATATAATTTCTTTCTATTTTTAGTAGAGATGGGGTCTCGCTCTTGCTCAGGCTAGTCTCGAACTCCTGAGCTCAAACAATCTGCCCACCTCGGCCTCCCAGAGTGCTGGGATTACAGGCGTGAGCCACCGCGCCTGGCCAGGAGGATTTCTTGACATCAGAGGCTCAAGATAAGTTTGGGCAACATAGCAAGTCCCCATCTCAAAAAAAAAAAATAAAGGATATATGAACTTATAAAACAAAATTATCCCCATACATATGGAATAAGATATGGATCAGTTTCTGTCCTTTCCACATAGATATATTCTTAGGTATGTTTTATTAATGAATTAACATATTTGATAAAGAAAAGCTTCTATTTTTCCACAAATTATGGTACAGATTGTGTGAAATAACAATCAAATTCTACCCTCCCCCCATTTGTTTTTGGTGAACACTTTGCATAATGATTCTAATTATTATGTGGAAATGCCATGGGCTAAGAATAAGTAAAAGCTGCTTTGAGGTTCACAAAATTTGATGTAGAACAGGTAACCAATAAGCAAGCCTGGGCATATGAAGCAGAAAAGAGCAATCCAGTGATGGTTGACAGATAATTGTCCATGAAGTGATAGTAAAAAAGTGATAATCACAATACTCTGTGATGACATTTCATTATTAGGAATATTGGGACATATGCAAATAGAGTGAAAGGGTACAGTTGGATATATGAATTTAGGGATGCTTTTTATGTGGATAATACCTGATGTTGACCTTGAGAAGAGTGAGAAATATGATTTATGCAGCCAAAGAACTTTATGAGGATAGGGTGTAATGTATTGAACATGCAAGCAACTGCATACCTCATGCAAGGAAGGGCTGGTTTTTTTTCATAACTTGTTCAGACAATCTTTGCAAATTGTATGTATTTAAGATGTAAAAAATGATGTTTGATATACACAGAAACACTGAAATTATTACTGCAGTCAAGGATATTAATCTATACATCACCATCCATATTTATGACTTTTTTAATAGCAACAGCACTTAAAATCCATTCTCTTAGCGTATTTTCGATATACAACACAGTATTATTAACCATAGTCCTCGTTAGATCTCTAGAATTATTCATCCTACATAACTTCAAGTTTGTGCCATTATACCTACTTTTCTTATTTAAGGTATCTCCAAAGTCTTTTCCACATATCTTGCACTAATTTGCAGTCCCACCAGCAGTCTAAGAGTGTTCCTGTCTCTCTATATCCTCACCAGCATTTGCTGTTTTGGGATTTTTTGATAGAGGCCAATCTCACTGGGGTTAAGTGATATCTCATTGTGGTTTTGATTTGCATTTCTCTAATGCTTAGAGATGTTCAGCATTTTTGTATATGTTTGCTGGCCATAATTCTGCCTTCTTTTCAGAAGTTTCTGTTCATTTCCTTTTCCCTTATTGATGAGGTTGTTTGATTTTTTTCTTGTTGATTTTTCTTAAGTTCTAGATATATATTTTCCCCAGAGTATGTTTTTGTCTGCTTTGTCAAAGATTAGATGGCTATATGAGGATGGTTTCATATTTGGATTTTATGTTTTCTTCAACTTGTCTGTGTCCCTGCACTTGTGCCAATACCAAGTAGGTTTAATAATCACAGCCTTGTAGTAAAGTTTGTGTCTGGCAAATTAACACCTCCTATTTTGTTGTTATTGCATAAAATTGCTTTTGCTAAACTGGGTCTTCTCTGGTTCCATACAAAGCATAAAATTATTTTTTCTATATCTGTGAAAAATGATGTTGGTAATTTAATAGGGATTGCATTGAATCTGTAGATCACTTTGGGTGGTATAGACATTTTAACAATGTTGATTCTTCCGATCCACTAGCATGGTATGGTTTTCCACCTATTTACATGATCTGCGATTTCCTTCCTCAGTGTTTCATAGTTCTCCCTTTAGAGGTCCTTTACTTCCTTAGTTAAATATATTCCTAAGTATTTTATTTTCTTTGTTGCTATTCTGAAGGGTATTGAGTCCCTAATTTGGTTCTCCATTTGACTGTTATTGGCATATATGAATGCCTCTGATTTGTGTGTATTGATTTTGTATCCTGAGACTTTATTGAATTCACTGATCAATTCCAGGAGTCTCTTGGTTGAATCCTTGGGGTTTTCCAGATATAACATCATATCATCAGCAAAGAATGAGAGTTTAATCTCTTCTGTCCCTATTTTGACTCCCTTGATTCTTGTCTCTTGCCTAATAGCTCTCGCAACGACTTCCTATACTATGTTGAAAAGTAATGGGGACAGTGGGCAGCCTTGTCTGGTTCCAGTTGTAAGTGGAAGTGCTTTCAGTTTTTCCCCATTCAGTATGATGTTGGCTGTGGGTTTGTCACATATGGCTTGTATCATTTTTAGGTAGGATCCATCTATGCCTATTTTGTTAAGCGTTCTTATCATAAAAGGGTGTTGAATTTTGTCAAATGCTTTTTCTGCATCTATTGAGAGGATCATATGGTCTTTATTTTTGCTTCTATTTATGTGGTGAATTACATTTAGAGATTTGCGTATGTTAAACCATCCCTGCATCTTTGGGATGAAGCCCACTTGGTCATGATGGATTATTTTTTTGATAAGCATTTGGATTCGATTTGCTAGGATTTAACGAGATTTTTTGCATCTATATTCATAAGGGATATTTGTTTGTAGTTTTCTTTTTTTGTTGCATCCTATCCTGGTTTTGGTATAAAAATTATGTTGGCTTGGGAAAATGTGTTGTGGAGAATTCCATCCTTCTCGATGTTGGAGAAGAGTTTATATAGGATGGGCACCAGTTCTTCTTTGTAGGTGTGGTAAAATTCGGGTGTGAACCCATCTGGACCAGGGATTTTCTTTTTGGGAAGGTTTTTTTATTGCTGTTTTGATTTCAGATCTAGATATTGGTCTATTCAGGAATTCTATTTCTTCCTGGTTGAGCCTGGGAAGGCTGTGTGTTTCTAAAAATTTGTCCTTTTCCTCCACATTTTCCAGTTTGTGTGTATAAAGATTCTTGTAGAATTCATAGCTGATATCATGCATCTCTGTGGCATTGGTCGTGATTTCTCCTTCGATGTTCCTGACGGAGGTTATTAGAGATTTTTCTTTTCTGCTCTTGGTTAGTCTAACCAGAGGTGTGTCTATTTTGTTTAGCTTTTCAAAGAACCAACTTTTTGTTTTATTAATCTCCCTTATGGTTTTTTTGTTGTCCTTTTAACTTAGTTCTGATTTGATCTTATTAATTGCTCTGCCGCTGCTGGGTTTGGGGTCGGTCTGTTCTTTTTTCTGCAGCTCTTTGAGTCTATTCATTAGGTTGTCTTTTTTTTTTTTATTTCATCTTATTGTTATGGGGGATACAGAATTGCAGGTTACATACATTGCCCATGTACTGCCTTTTCCCCCAAGTCAGAGCTCCAGGTGTGTCTGTTCCCCAGGTAGTGCGCGTTGCACCCATCATGTAGGTATATATCCCTCCCTTCCCCACCCCCCCTTCCCGAGTCAGCACCTTCAAGCATTGCCATTCCCCAAATGGTGCGCAACACACTTATTGTGTAGGCATACCCCCATCCCCTCCCCCAGCCCCCACCTCAGTCTGATATCCGATTGGTGTCGTTCCCAGATGTGTATTTAGGTGATGTTCAGGGAAACCAATTTTCTGGTGAGTACATGTGATGCTTGTTTTTCCATTCTTGGGATACTTCACTTAACAGAATGGGTTCCAACTCTCTCCAGGAGAACCATAGAGATGTCGTAGGTTGTCTATTTGTAAGTTTTCTGTCTTTTTGATATAGGCATTTATGGCAATGAAATTTCCTCTCAGGACTGCTTTAGCTGTGTCCCACAGATTTTGATAAGTTGTGTTTCCTTTGTTGTTTAATTCAAAGAATCTTTTGATTTCCATCTTGTTTTCTTCATTTATAAAATAATTGTTCAGGAGAAGATTGTTTAGCTTCCATAACTTTGAGTAGGAATGAGAATGTCTGCTAGGGTTCATTATTACGTTATTCTACTGTGATCTGAGACGATGCATGGTACAATTTCTACAATTTCTATTTTTTTTAATTTTTTAAGACTGCTTTATGTCCTAGGATATGGTCAATCTTAGAGAATGTCCCATGAGGTGATGAGAAGAAAGTATATTCAGTGGATTTTGGATAAAATGTCCTGTAGATGTCAGTCAGGCCCATTTGTTCTAGCATTCTGTTTAAGTCCATTATTTCTTTTTTTATTTTCTGTTTGGAGGATCTGTCCTGTACTGTCAGCGGCATTTTAAAGTCTCTGCCTATTATAGTATTGTTATCTATTGTTTGGTCAGATCAATTAGGGTTTGCTTTATGAATCTGGGTGCACCTAAGTTGGGTGCATATATAGTAAGTATAGTTAAGTCTTCTTGCTGAATTGTGCCCTTGACCAGCATATAGTAACCATCTTTGTCTTTCATTACTTTTGTTGATTTAAAAACTAAGTTATAGGAGATTATAGCCACCATGCCCAGTTTCTTTGGGCTTCCATTTGCTTGAAATATCTATTTTCACCATTTTATTTTCAGTCTAAATGCATCTTTGCAGGTTAGATGAGTTTCCTGAAGACAGCAGATACTTGGCTTGTATTTTTTTATCCATTGGGCCAGTCTATGTCTCTTGAGTGGAGAATTCAAGCCATTCACATTTAATGAGAGAACTGATAAGTGAGAAATATTTTTGTTCATCTTGTTGGGTGGTACTTCATTGTTATGTTTTCTCTCTTGAGCCATTGTGATAACTGGGTTTTGAACTTTATCTCTTGAGTAGTTTTACATTCATAGGTCTTTGTTGTGCTGGTCTGTGTGTAGCTCTCTTTTGAGTACTTCTTGGAGGGCTGATCTTGTCTTGGCGAATTCTCTGAGTTTTTGTTTATCTGAGAATGTCTTAATTTCTCCTTCATATATAAAACTTAGTTTAGCTGTGTACAAGATTCTAGGCTGGGCATTATTCTGTTTCAGCAGAGTGAGAATTGGGCTCCAATCTCTTCTTGCTTGTAACATTTCAGTTGAGATCTGGCATAATTTGGATGGGCTTTCCTTTGTACATTACTTGTTTTTTTCTCCTTACAGCTCAAAGAAGGGCCTCTTTAGTGGATATTTTGGTCTGTCTGATGACTGCATGATGTGGTGTCTTCCCATTTGGTATGATTCTCCCAGGGGTTATTTGAGCTTCTTGAACCTGTATATCTAGAGTTTTGGCAAGGCCTTGGAAATTTTCGTCAATTATATCTTCAAATAGCTTATCCAATCCTTTCTTATTATCTCCTTCACCCTCAGGAATGCCAATAACTCTCACGTTAGGCTTCTTCACATAATCCCACATTTCTTGTAGACTCTGGTATTTTCTCTTATTTCTTTGTTCTGTCTCTGTGACTGACTTATTTAATTGGAAAGAGTTATCTTCAATCTCTGAGATTCTTTCCTGTGTTTGATCTACCCTGCTCTTGAGACTTTCCAGTGTGTTTTGTAGCTCCCTGAATAAATTCTTCATTTCCAGGAGTTCAGTTTGATTTTTCTTCAATAATTCGATTTCTTTAGTGAATTTTTCTTCCAAGTCCTGTATTTTTTTTTTGTGATTTCTTTGTGTTGGTTATCCATTTTTTCTTGCATAATGTTCAGCTTATTTATTATCCATATTTGAAATTCTTCCTGTGACATGTTGGTAATTTGAATCTGGTTTGTGTCAATTGGTAGAGAGCTGGTATTCCTCTTTGGGGGCAAGATTTCAGTTTGATTCTTTCTACTCCCAGAGTTCTTTCACTGAGCCCTTCCCATCTGGATCAATCGTTAGATCCCTTCTTTCAGCTTTAGTCTGGATAGAGGCATGCCATGCACGCTGTTCTTAGGCTGTGTAGTAGCCTAGGTGACTTGCTTCGTTTGTCACTAGGGGGAGCCTGTTATGTGTTGTTTAGGATTTTGCTACCTCAGCTGGGGGGTTGCTGCTATTGGGTCCAGCCCCAGAGAATTGATTTGACCTAAAACCAGTTTGATGAGTTAAGTCACTGGGCTGTGCTGGATGCAAATGGAAAGCATCTTTTTCTTGTCTCTTCCTATCCACAGGTGGTTTCTGCCTCTCTCCACATGAAAAACAGTGGCCAGGGCAAGGGGGCAGTGCCCTTATTCCCCCAGCGCCCCAGCTGCTGCAGCTCCTGCGTGTGATGGTCTGCCCCACCCCAATGTCTGCAAGGTCCACGCTCCACTCCCTCGTGACTGGGGAAGCACTCAGTGTTCACGCAAAGGAAGAGCCCCTAGTAGAGGTCCATAGACTAAGGGAGGGAGCCACTCAAGGAGCTGATTGGTACTCAATCACTCCGTAGCGGCTAGGCTATGGACCCCTACAATGGTGGCTGCCCTTCCACAGATCGCTGGCGCCCGGGGTGAATGTTCGGGGTCTGGCAGGGGCCGGAGGAGCTGGGGATTGAGGGAGCCCAGCTGCCCGCAGTCTCCAGGCTAGAAGCCCAACAAGTAAATGAGACAGTTCGGCATCTCCTAGCTGCCTTTTGCTGCAGCCTAGAGCAAACCCTCCCCCGCCAGGCCCAGGCGCAGTCCCTGCACAGAGCTCCGGGAGTCCAAAATGCCTCCTACTAATGTCTCCTCTCCGCAGAGCCCCACGTCTCCCACGGTGATTCTGCACTGACTTCAGGCAGAACCTTAATGGATGTGGAGGTCAGTGGGGAAACAAGCCGCTTTCCTGTGGGGCTGAACCCACCTCACTCGCTGGTGAGGCGAGTACAGCTGTCCCATGCTCCACTCTCTATTGACCATTCCGCACTCTCCAGATTTTCACGATCTTATTTCCCATTCACTTCAGTCTTTTCTTGCTTTCTGTGTTCCACGCTGACTCTCTGTGGATTCACACCACTGTTCTTGTGGTGGAGCAGTCCTCTAGTGTTGTGGCAGACCAAGATCCACGCCTTCCTCTCCAGGAGCACGAATCCAGGAGGTCACCTCCACTCTGCCATCTTCTCTCTTCTGTGGTTTTGATTTGCATTTCCCTGATAATTAGGGATATTGAGCATTTTTTCATATGTTTGTTAGCCATTCTTATATCTTCTTTTGAAAAATTTCTATTCACGTCCTTTGCCCACTTTTTGATAGGGTTGTTTGATTTTTTCTTACTGATTTTCCTGAGTTCTAAATAGATTCTTGTTATCAGTCATTTATCTGATGTGTAGTACACAAAAATTTTTTTCCCATTCTGTAGGTTGTCTGTTTATTCTCGTGACTGTTTCTTTGGCTGTGCAGAAGCTTTTTAATTTAATCATGTCCCATTCATTTATTTTTGTTGCTGCTGTGATTGCCTTGGGGGTCTTCTTCATAAATTCTTTGCCCAGGCCAATGTCTGTAAGAGTCTTTCCTACATTTTCTTCTAGAATTCTTACAGTTTCGCACCTAAGGTTTAAGTCTGTTATCCACCATGATTTTATTTTTGTGAGAGGTGAAAGCTGTTGGTCCTGTTTTCAGTCTTCTACATGTGGCTATCCAATTTTCCCAGCACCATTTATTGAATAAGGATTCTTGTCCCCAGAGTATGTTTTTGTCTCCTTTGTCAAAGATTAGATGGCTATATGAATGAGGATGGTTTTATCTTTTGGATTTCCTGTTGTATTCCACTCGTCTGTGTCCCTGTCCAAATAGGGAAAGAAGAGATCAAACTCTGACTCTTTACTGATGATATAATGTTATATCTGGAAAACCCCAAGGGTTCAACCAAGAGACTCCTGGAATTTATCAATGAATTCAGTAAAATCTCAGGATATAAAATCAATGCACACAAATCAGGGGCATATAGGTTTTTAAAGTAATAAAAATAATTTTTTGTATTTCTGTGGTATTTGTTGTGACCTCTCCTTTTTCATTTCAAATTGAGTTTGTTAGAGTCCTTTCTTTTTGAATTCTTGTCAATCTGGCAAGATGGCTGTCAATTTTATTTAGCTTTTTGAGAAAACCGCTTTTGGTTTTGTTGATCTTCCATATAATTCTCTTCTTTTCAATTTCATTTAGTTCTGCTTTGATCTTAGTTATTTCTTTTCTTCTACTAGGTTTGGAATTGGTTTGCTGTTCCTTTTCCAATTCCTTGAGACTGTTTATTACATTGTCAATTTTTGGACTTTCTGTTTTTTGGATGTGAGCATTTATTGTTATCAGTTTTCCTCTAAGGTATGCTTTTGGTATATCCCATAGGTTTTGATAACTTGTGTATCCCTTATAATTTCTTCTAAGAAACTCTTGATTTTCCTCTGTATAGTTATTCAACAATATATGGTGTAGTTTCCATGACT
The DNA here is from genome assembly GCF_041146395.1 of Eulemur rufifrons. Lineage (NCBI taxonomy): Eukaryota > Metazoa > Chordata > Mammalia > Primates > Lemuridae > Eulemur > Eulemur rufifrons. The sequence continues at coordinate 3,348,113 of NC_090986.1, forward strand.
TTTTGAGGTGGTGAGTATTTCCGTTGGAATTGAACTCTTTTTTTATACCACTATGATCAGAGAAGATAGACTGTGTAATTTGTATTTTTTTTGAAATTCTTGAGGTCTTATTTGTGGCTTAGTATCTGATTAATTTTGGAGAAAGTTCCATGAACTGATGAAAAGAATGTATGCTTGCCTTTATTTGGGTGGAATGCTCTGTAGAGGTCCTGTCAGACCCCTTTGTTCTAGAGCTCTGTTTGAGTACATTGTTTCTTTGCTTATTTTCTGCTTGAAAGATCTTTCTAGTTCATTCAGTGAGGTGTTGAAGTCCACTGCTACTATGGTGTTATTGTTTATCATTCTATTTAGATCAGGCAAGGTTTGCTTTATGTAACTACGTGCTCCTGAGTTAGGTGCGTAAATATTAAGAATTGTTAATTCTTCTTGTTGGATCTTCCCTTTCACCATTATATAGTGGCCATTTTTCCTTTTTTCACTTTTTCCATTTTAAAGCTTATGTTATCTGAAAATAATATAGCTATCTCTGCTTTCTTTTGACATCCATTTGCCTGGATGATTGTTTTCCATCCCTTGCCCTTGAGCCTGAAGGCATCTTTGTGGGTTAGATGTGTTTCCTGTAGACAGCAGATACTAGGCTTGTGGATTTTTATCCACTTTACCAGTCTATGTCTCTTCAGAGGACAGTTTAATACATTCACATTTATTGAGAGGATTGAAATTTGGGGTATATTTCCATTCATATTTTTGAGTGAAATTCTGTTGTTTTGTTTTACTCCTTGAGCCATCATGGAGTCCAGGTTCTAACCTTTATCTCTTGAATGATTTTACTTTGAAGAGTGTCTATTGCGCTGTTTGGTGTGTAATGCAGGTCTGAGTACTTCCTGTAGGGCTGGTCTGGTTTTCCAAAATTCCACCAGTGATTGCTTGTCTGGGAAGGACTTTATTTCTTCCTCATAGATGAAACTTAATTTGTCAGATAAAGAATTCTAGGTTGGCCATTATTCTGTTTTATAAAATTAAGCATAGGCACCCAGTCCCTTCAGGTTGTAAGGTTTCAGTTGAGAAGTCTGCAATTAGTCTGACAGGTTTTCCTTTGTTGATTATTTGTTACTTTCACCTCACTGCTCAAAGAATTACTTCTTTCATGTTTACTTTGGTCAGCCTAATAACTATGTGATGTGGTGATTGCCTTTTCACATTGAGTCTCCCAGGAGTTCTGCGTGCTTCTTTTATGGGGATATCTAGATTTCTGCCCATGCAAGACATATTTTCCTCCAGTATTCCATCAGATAAGTTTTCCAGCCTTTGTGTATTTTCTTCTTCTCATTCTGGGATACCAATGATTCTTATATTTGACTTCTTTACGTAATACCACATTTCTTTTATGTTTTGGTCTTGTCTCTTGTTTCTGTGTTCTTTTTCTTCATCCAATGTATTTAGCACATAGACATTATCTTCAAGCTCTGAGATTCTTTACTCTGCATGATCCATTCTATTCTTGAGACTTTCCACTGTGTTTTTAAGTTCCTTGAATGGTTCCTTCATTGCCAAGATTTCTGTTTGGTTTTTCTTTAGTATTTTAATGTCTTTAGGGAATTTTTAACTCATTTCTTGTATTGTTCTTGTGGTTTCTTTATGTTGGGAATCTGTTTTCTCTTAAATTCCATTGAGTTTTCTTACAATCCATATCTGAAATTCTTCTTCTGTCAGTTTAATCATATCGTGTAAGTTGGTATCTATTCATGGAGATTGAATAATTTCTTTTGGAGGTGACTTTTCTCTCTGATCATTCATGTTTTCTGTGTTCTTTCACTGATTCTTTCTCATCAGGCTACTTTGTGAAGGACTGTGGGTGCTAGGACTGGTTTACAGACTTAATTTTGTGTCCCCGAAGGGACGTTCCTTGACAATGCTTTGGAGATGCACTCTGGTCTTGTATTGTCTTAGCAGTGTTTTAGCCTGTTTTGTTATCCCTGACCTTTTGTCTGCACCTCCTGCTTAAGGAGATTAGTAAGTTTGTATCCCTTGCCTAGACTCCCATGAGTTGGATCACTCTTGTGTGTGTGACTCCATTGCCATCCACTTGTTTGAGATGGAAGACACTGCGTTGGGCTATGAGGTTACCCTCTCTTTTGTTGCTTGTAGTTCATGATGAGGAGTCAGTTACCAAGGTATTCCAATACTTTAGTATTGAGCTCTAAATCCCCAAATGGTTTATACAAGTGCCTCAGTCTTTGGGGAATGCCATGCCACTCCCAAGGCTTATTTGAGATATGCTGCCAATTTAGGTGGGGTGAGAAGGGCAACAGGTACCTGTAAGCCTAAGAGTGTATACTTCAGAGCATGCTTTATCTCCAGCTAGGGGAGAGCTGATAATATGTTATTCAGGGCTCTTTCACCACACTTGCAAATTAGCTCCTGAGGGGGGGTGTCAATTGGTACAAATGCTAAGGACTCTGGTCAGGATTTTCCTTCCCAGAATGCAAGCCCCAAAGCTAGCAACAGTCTGGGCACCAAAGGCAAGCCCTTGAATTATGATCTTATCAGATGATCAAAACCAACCTGCTGTACTGAGTCAACAATCTGTCCCCTTTTGCTTAGTTCCAACGTCCCACAGTTTCAAGTCAGTCATATAGGGAAAGCAACTTTTCTCCTTTCTCTCTGCCTTCAATGGCTGAGTCTGTCCTGTCAGGCTGAGAGAGGGGCATTGGCTGAGACTGCCACAGGTCCCAGCACAGAAAATGTCTTCTCTCATTTCCCCCCTCCTCCAAGGGTGGGAGCTGCCTTGCCAGAGGGGACGATAAGCCACCAGACTGGGGGATGAGCACTTCCTGGGGGTCTCAAGCACCAGGAGTCTCAACTGAGGAAGTAGCTACTCTACTTACTCTGCACCTCCAAGGGCAGAATTTGTCTATTTGGTACAAAGTACACACTGCAGGCTGGCTGGAGAAGCCCTGCCCAAGGACACTGAGGGTCTCAGACCATAAAGTGGCCTGCCTCACTACTTAGCCTTTCCAGAGATGTGATCTGTCCCTTCAGCATGAATCACCACAGTGGCTGAGTCAAAGAAAAGGGGTGGTGGTGATCCCGCCCTGGGTCTCAACTCAAAGAGTGACCTCTTTCACTACAACCCCCTTCCACGTGTCTGCCTGTCCCTTTGGTGTGAAACACAGGCAGTTAGGTGGAACAGGGGACCACCTGAGACTTCCTGGTGACTCGGCCAAGAAAGCAGCTTCTCCTATTATTCCACTCCTCAGGGGTGGGGTTTGATCTGCTGGTGGGAAAAGGCTAGTGGCTTGGTTGGGTGAGCAATGCTCAGAAGGCAGTGTTTTTTGTTTACTCCCTTCCTCCAATAGTGGGGCCTACTCTGCCCAGCAGGGGCAGGGTCTTCCTTGAGTCTGTTGCCTGGGCAACACGCCACAGCATTTTTAGGCTATGGACTACCAAAATGGCGGCTTCCCACCCCACAGAGAGTAAGCACTGGAGGTGGCTGCTAGGTGGGTAGCAGGTGCTGGGTTTGGCATGCTGTCCTCTAAGAGATGCCTGCTGAGCCCACTGCTTCCCTAACACATTGACTCATGACTGTTCATCAGGAGAGATCTATACTCTGTCCCACCCTGTGACAGCCAAATCTTCGGTGGTTTCCAAGGGCAGAGGCTCCTTTTTGGTGTTCACCTCCCTTGTTCTGGTTGTGGCAGCCTCTGGAAGCGAGAATCCTGTCTCAAAGCTCCCTCCTGCAGTCCTGGGAAGTGTCCACTCAGACCCGTCCCTCCCCTGCCCAGTGTGGAACCAGCATAGTGCACTGGAGAGTTCAAAATATTTCCTGCTCCTGTCTCTACTCTACACAGCCTGTCAGCCCATGCTACAACTTTGCACTGACTTCAGGCATGTCCCTGCCTGAGTGGATATGGAGGTTGGTGGAGGAAGAGTCGTCCTCCTGTGGGTCAGTTCACACTGTCCTGGCTGGCCAACAGGTGGCTGTCCCACACTCTATTCCCTATTGTATGTCTCACACTCTCTAGACTTTGTCGTAGATTTTCTGATTCACCTGTTTTTTTTTTCCCAGCGCTGCTTGTCCCATGCTGCTTCTCTGCAGATTCACGATGCTGATCTTGTGAGAAAGCGATCCACTCACATGTAGCTGTCTTCACTCTTCACCTCCTACTCTGGGAGCAGAGAGCCAGGAGGTGACCACTAATCCACCATTTTCCAACGCCCCTCTGTCTTCTTTCTGACAGTTAGTAGAAACTCTATTGCTCACAATTTAGTGGAAAATATATAAACTTTATTTTCATGGGAATAAAGTGTCTCAAAGAAAAACAAAATTGATGTCTTGGAATATACAGCTATTATGTTAAGTCTCAATTTTTACAAAACCTTCCAGATTCATTTTTATTCTGTCCTCTAGGCATGGAATACAATTTTACTTAATGGCTGTATTCTGGCAAATTGACACAAATCTAGTGCTTAGACTGTAAGGAAGAAAGTGTGTCAACATTTTCACAGAATAGTGTCTCTGTATCACTCACCTCAGGGGTCCCATCACCTCCTTGCTTCTCAGGCTGTTGATGATGGGGTTGAGACAATCTATTGAAGTGATCATGCAGTCTTTGTCCTTGCTTCTTTTTATGTGGTGAGTAATATTTATTTATTTGTGTATGTTAAACCATCCTAGATCCCTGCAATGAAACCCACTTGATCATGGTGGATTATATTTTTGATGTTCTGTTGAATTCAGTTTGCTGGTATTTTGCTGAAGATTTTTGCATTGATGTTCATAAGGTATATTTGTCTGTAGTTTCCTTTTTTTGCTGTGTCCTTTCCTGGCCTTGGTATCAGGGTGATACTGGCCACACAGAATGACTTAAATAGTATTCCCTTCTTCTTGATGCTATGGAATAGTGTCTGTAGGATAGATTCCAGTTCTTGGTAGGTCAGGAAAAATTTGGCTGTGAATCCACCTGGTCCAGAACTTTGTAGTTGTTGTTGGGAAATTTTTTTTATTAGTGCTTCAATCTCACTAGTCATTATTGGTTTGTTCAGAGTTTCTATTTCTTTCTAATTCAGACATGGAAGGTTTTGTGTTTCCAAGAATTTATCTATTCCTGTAGGTTTTATAGTTTGTGTAGAGGTTTTCTTAGTATTCATGGAAGATATTTTGTGCTTCTGGAGTATCAGTTGTAATGTTCCCTTTTTCATTTCTGACTGAGGTTATTTGAGTCCTTTCTCTACTATTTCTGCTTAATATAGCTAGTGGTCTATTGATTTTATTTATGTTTTCAAGGGACCAAGTTTTTGTTTCATTGATCCTTTGGGGTTTTTTTTTTGTTTTTTTGTTTGTTTGTTTTCATTTCACATAGTTCTGCTGTGAGCTTTGTTATTTCTTTTCTTTTGCTGAATTTGGGTGTGGTTTGTTTTCTTTTTCTAGTTCATTGAGATGTGACAGTAGTTTGTTAATTTGTGATATTTTTGGATTTTTGATGTAGGCATTTGGAGGTATGAATTTTCCCCATAGGGCTTTTAATGTATCCCACAGATTTTGAAAGCTTCTATCCCCCTTGTCATTCAGTTCAAGAATCTTTTCATAATCATCTTAATTTCAAAATTGACTTATGGACCATTAAGCAGCACGTTGCTTAATTTCCATGACTTTGTGTAGATTTGGATGTTTCTCTTAGAATTGGTTTTTAGTTTTATTCCACTGTGATCTGAGAAGATACATGGCATGATTTCAATTTTTTTGAATTCGCTGAGATTTTTTTTGTGGCCTAAGATATGATCATCTTTTGAAAATGTCACATATGCTGATGAGAAAAAAATGTATATTCAGTAGTTATTGGGTAGAATTTTTTGCAAATGTCTGTTAGTTTCATTTGTTCTATAGTCCTCTTCAAGTTTAATGTTTATTCATTTTCTGCTTCAGTGATTTGTCCAGTTCTCTCAGTGGTGTTGAAATCCCTGACTATTAAGATGCTACTGTTTATTTCTTTTCTTAGATCCAGAAGAATTTGCTTTATGAAACTGGTAGCTATGGTGTTAGGTACGTATATATTTAGGATTGTTATGTCTTATTGAATTGCTCCCTTTACCATTATATAATGCCCATCTTTGTCTTTTCTTATCATTGTTGATTTAAAGTGCATTTTATCTGATATGAGAATGGCTTGCATTTGGTTTCCATTTGTGTGGAATATTTTTTCCATCCCATGACTTTGGGTATGTGTGAGTCCTTGTGGTTTAGGTGTGTTTCTTGGAGACAGAAAATATTTGGGTTGTGTTTTTTCATCCATTCACCCTGTCTAGGTCTTTTAAGCAGGGCATTCAGAAAACTCATGCTGAGTGGTAGTATTGATATATGGGATGTTGTTCTGTTCAACATTTTGGATGATACTTTATTGTTTTGTTTGCCCTCTTGTGCTATTTTTTATATGATCTGTGAGCTATAACATTTGGCTGTTCGAAGATGCTAAATGTCTTCTTGATAACAATTTCTTGAAAATTATCATTATCACCTCTAAAGATAAGATCCTAAAAGCTCTTTGAGATAAATTGTAGCAATAATAATGAGAAGTAATTTATGCATTAATAGGAACTAAAATAGCATCAGATTTTTCAATAATATTATATTTTCATATATATTACTAATATTTTAGAAGCTAAAACAATACTGTCAACTCATATCCCAAGAAGTGAAGTGGGATGTACTATGTTGAGAGGAAGGGAAGAGGAGAAAAAAATCATCTATATTTGTCCCCCACATAAATTACAGTCAGTATTTGGGTTGTAGGAGACAAGCATTAGAAGATAAGCGTATAATTCAAAATATTAGAAATACAGAGAAAAATGGTAAAGTAATTTGAAATATTGGCCTTGGTTGTCAGGAGGAAGTGGTTATGTGGCAAGGTTGTTGATGCCATGTTCATGCATTACTTGAATAAATATTAAGGTGATATAAAAATTATTAAACAGTTGATAATTTGCATGTACTCAACTTATTGCATATATGAATCTATAAATATATCATAAGGGACCTGTGGCAGTGTCCTGAGCTTAATGGAGCAATTAATCCTTGTTTACAGTACAGAGGCCTTGTTTTGGCCACTGACAAATTGCAGAGGAAAATGAGTAGAGCAAATTTTTTCATAAATTGGCATATGGATTCACCACGAGAAGGGCATATTAGACTAATATCACAGTATGTAATTGAAATGAATAGTTTAAAATGTTGACAAGCTTGTAAACATAACATTTGTAGCTAACAGTGAAATTAACATTGTGATGGCTCCTATCATTTGCACACTATATAGGGCTGTCTACGCCAAAGTTACCATGAAGTAGTTAATATTATCTCAGTTTAATAATGAGGAAAAATCAGCACAGAACTCATATAATGAATGGCATACCAGATGTGTTCCTTAATGCCATGTCTCATGATTGGCAGTGCAGCATGGTTTTGATTATCTGTTTCATTGTTCTTATGTGTTAATAACTTATCATATGATACAATTTAAAGAGATATTGTGTCTAGGAGGGAGAAAATATGGTGGAGTGGAGGTAACCTCCTTGATTCGAGCTCCCAGAAAGAAAGGCATAGATCTCCACCTGCTATAACGTGAGTGGATCACTCACCCCCAAGAGCAGCGGTGTGAATCCATGGAGAATCAGCTTGGGACATAAAAAGCAAGAAAAAGATAAGGTGCACATGGGATAAGATCATGAAAATCTGGACAGTGAGAGACAAACAATACAGAGTAGAGCATGACGGCTGTGCCCGCCTCACCAGCTAGTGACGTGGGATCAGTCCCACAGAAGAACGTCTTGCTTCCTCACTGGCCTCCACACCCACTCAGTCAGGATCTGCCTGAATTTGGTGCAAAATAACCATGGGATACTTAGGGCTCTGTGGAAAGGAGATATTAGTGGGAAGCATCTTGAACTCCTGAGCTCTGTGCCAGGACTGCACTGGGCCGGGGAGGGACTGGTCTGGGCTACCACTGGAGGCAGTTAGGAGACAGTTAAATTGCCTCCAGCACTCAGAGGATTCAGACTGACAGAGGTGAAAACTAATTAAGGTACTCTAACCTGGAAACTTCTGTGGGCTATTAGGCCCGCTGAGGGTGGATCAGGAAGAAAGAGAGCTCCTGCTGAACAGGTGTGAGATTGTGGGAGGGTGATGTAAATGAGACAAGGGGGCATCTTGATGACACAGCCCCTGGTTCCAGCATGTGCCAACCCCTGAACATTCACCCCCAGTGCTATTGATCTGTGGGCGGGCAGTCGCCATTTTCAGGGTCCACAGCCTTGCCACTGTGGTGCGATAGAGTGCAGGGTGGCTCCATCCCCCAGCCTACAGACTCTCACTAGGAACTCTGCCATTGTGTGACCTATGGCCAATGGTCCTGTTTTGATATGTGAACTCTGAGCGCTCCCCAAGTTGTAAGAGATTAGAGTGACTTGAAGACATTTGGGTGGGGAATACAGATCTGCACCTGCGAAATCTGCAGCAGCTGCAGCACTGGGTGAACAGTGGCACCACCACCACCACCTAGCCAGTATTTTTGGCATAGAAAGAGGTAGACACAATCTCTGGAGAGGGAAAGACAAGAAAAAGCCACTTTCTCTCTGCAACCAGTGTGAATCTCGGCTGCAGATCAAAAGTCGTCAGCCCAGTGACTTAACTCGTCAAACGGCTTTTAGTTCAAACAATATTCTGGGGCTGGAACCACCAGGAACAGCCCCCTCCCAATTGTGGTAGAAGAATCCTGAACAACACAAAAGTGGCTCCCCCTACTGACAAAGAAAGCAACACACCTAGGCTGTTACACAGCATAGGAACAGAGCACAAGGTGTGTCACCATCCAGAAGAAAACAGAAAGGAGAGAAGCAAACATTGATCCAGATGGGAAGGACTCAGTGAAAGAACTCTGGAAGTATAAAGAATAAAATGGAAAACACACACCCAAAGAGGAACACCAGCTCCCTAGCAATGGACATAAACCAAATTCAGAACACTAAAATGTCACAGGAAGAATTTCAAACATGGATTATAAGAAAGCTGAATGACATGAAAGAAAAAATGGATAACCAACACAAAGAAACCAAAAAAAGAAATCCAGGACTTGGAAGAAAAACTCACTAAAGAAATCAAAATATTAAATAAAAATCAAACTGAACTCCTGTAAATGATGAATTTATTCAGGTAGATACAAAACACAGTGGAAAGCCTCAAGAGAAGAGTAGATCAAACAGAAGAAAGAATCTCAGAGATCGAAGATAACAATTTCAAATTAAATAAGTCAGTCACAGAGATAGAGCAAAGAAATAAGAGAAAAGATCAGAGTCTACAAGAAATGTGGGATTATGTGAAGAAGCCTAACATGAGAGCTATGGGCATTCCTGACTGTGAAGAAGATGAAAAGCAAGGATTGGATAAGCTATTTGTAGACATAATTGAGGAAACTTTCTCAGACCTTGCTAAAACCCTAGATATACAGGTTCAAGAAGCTCAAAGAACCCCTGGGAGATTCATTGCGTATAGGAAGACAGCACATCACACAATCAGACTGACCAAATTATCCACTAAAGAGGCCCTTCTTCGAGCTGTAAGGAGAAAGAAACAAGTAACATACAAAGGAAAGCCCATCAGAATTACGCCAGATTTCTCAGTTGAAACCTTACAAGCAAGAAGAGGTTGGGGCCCCATTCTCATTCTTCTGAAACAGACTAATGCCCAGCCTAGAATCTTGTACCCAGCTAAGCTAAGTTTTCTATACGAAGGAGAAATTAAGACATTCTCAGATAAACAAGGACTGAGGGAATTCACCAAGACAAGACCAGCCCTCCAAGAAGTACTCAAAAGAGTTACATATGGATCAGCACAAGAAAGACTCATGAATGTAAAACGACTCAAGAGCTAAAGATCAAATTCCAGCTACGACAATGGCTCAAGAGAGAAAACATAGTAATGAAGTTATACCCAACAGGATGAACAGAAATCTGTCCCACTTATCAGTTCTCTCAATAAATGTGAATGGCTTGAATTCCCTGCTCAAGAGACATAGACTGGCACAATGGATAAAAAAACACAAACCAAATATCTGCTGTCTTCAGGAAACTCACATAACCTGCAAAGATGCATCTAGACTGAAAATAAAAGGATGGAAATCAATGTTTCAAGCAAACAGTAGCCAAAAGAAAGCTGGTGTGGCAGTCTTAATTTCCAGTAACTTAGCTTTTAAACCAACAAAAGTAATAAAAGACAAAGATGGTTACTATATACTGGTGAAAGGCACAATTCAACAACAAGACATGACTATACTTAATATATATGCACCCAACTTATGTGCACCCAGATTCATAAAGCAAACTCTACTTGATCTGAACCAAATGATAGATAACAATACTGTAATAGATGGAGACTTTAACATCCCATTCACAGTACAGGACAGATCCTCCAAACAGAAAATAAACAAAAATAATGGACTTAAATAGAATGCTAGAACAAATGGGCCTGACTGACATCTACAGGAAATTCTACCCAAAGTCCACTGAATATACATTTTTTCATCAGCTCACGGGACATTCTCTAAGATTGACCATATCCTAGGTCATAAAGCATGTCTTGAAAAATTAAAAAAAATAAATAGAAATTATACCATGCATTTTCTCAGATTACAGTGGAATAAAAGTAATAATGAACCCTAACAGAAACTCTCATTCCTACTCAAAGTCATGGAAGCTAAACAACCTTCTCCTGAAGGATTATTTTATAAAGGAAGAAATCAAGATGGAAATGAAAAGATTCTGTTAATTAAACGACAAAGGAGACACAACTTGTCAAAATCTATGGGACACAGTTAAAGCAGTCCTGAGAGGAAAATTCATATCCATAAATGCCTATATCAAAAAGACAGAAAACTTACAAATGGACAACCTAATCAATAGACTTAAAAAGCTGGGGAAAGAAGAACAGACCAACCCCAAACCCAGCAGAAGGCGAGAAATTACTAAGATCAAATCAGAATTAAATGAAAAGGACAACAAAAAACGATAAGGGAAATTAATAAAACAAAAAGTTGGTTCTTTGAAAAGATAAACAAAATAGACACACCTCTGGTTAGACTAACCAAGAGCAGAAAAGAAAATTCTCTAATAACCTCCATTAGGAACATGAAAGGAGAAATCACAACCAATGCCACAGAGATACACGATATCATCTATGAATCCTACAAGAATCTTTATGCATACAAACTGGAAAATGTGGAGGAAATGGACAAATTTTTAGAAACACACAGCCTTCTCAGTCTCAACCAGGAAGTAATAAAATTCCTGAATAGACCAATATCAAGAACTGAAATAGAAACAACAGTAAAAAACCTTCCCAAAAGGAAAAGCTCTGGTCCAGATGGGTTCACATATGAATTTTACCACACATGCAAAGAAGAACTCTCGCCCATCCTACATAAACTACTCTCCAATATCGAGAAGGATGGAATTCTCCCCAACATGTTTTACCAAGCCAACATAACATTGATACCCAAACCAGGAAAGGATGCAACAAAAAAAGAGAACTAAAGACCAATTTCTCTTATGAATATAGATGCAAAAATTCTCAATAAAATCCTAGCAAATCGTATCCAAGTGCTTATAAAAAAATAATCCAATACGACCAAGTGAGCCCAGAGATGCAGGTGTGTTTCAACATATGTAAATCTATAAATGTAATTCACCACATAAATAGAAGCAAAAACAAAAACCATATGATCCTCTCAATAGATGCAGAAAAAGCATTTGACAAAATTCAACACCCTTTTATGATAAAAACACTTAACAAAATAGGCATAGATGGGACCTACCTCAAAATGATACAAGCCATATATGACAAACCCACAGCCAACATCATACTGAATGGGGAAAAACTGAAAGCATTCCCACTTCGAACTTGAACTAGGCAAGGCTGCCCACTGTCCCCATTACTTTTCAACATAGTATTGGAAGTCCTTGCGAGAGCTATCAGGCAAGAGAGCTGAATCAAGGGAGTCCAAATAGGGAAAGAAGAGATCAAACTCTCACTCTTTGCTGATGATATGATTTTATATCTGGAAAACCCCAAGGATTCAACCAAGAGACTCCTGGAATTGATTAATGAATACAGTAAATTCTCGGGTTACAAAATCAATACACACAAATCAGAGGCATTCATATATGCCAATAACAGTCAATCAGAGAACCAAATTAAAGACTCAATATCCTTCAAAATAGCAACAAAGAAAATAAAATATCTAGGAATATATTTAACTAAAGAGGTAAAGGACCTCTATAGGAAGAACTATGAAACACAGAGATAGAAAATTGCAGAACACATAAATAGGTGGAAAACCATACCATGCTCGTGGATTGGAAGAAACAACATTGTTAAAATGTCTATACTACCCAAAGTGATCTACAGATTCAATGCAATCCCTATTAAATTACCAACATCATTTTTCACAGACATAGAAAAAATAATTATACACTTTGTATGGAATCAGAGAAGACCCCGTATAGCAAAAACAATTTTAAGCAATAAAAACAAAATGGGAGGTATTAATTTGCAAGACTTCAAACTATACTACAAGGCTGTGGTTCTTAAAACTGCCTGGTATTGGCACAAGTGCAGGGACACAGACCAGTGGAACAGAACAGAAAATCCAAGTATAAAACCATAGGTGTCTAATCTTTGACAAAGCAGACAAAAACATACTCTGGGGACAAGAATCCCTATTCAATAAATGGTGCTGGGAAAATTGCATAGCCACTTGTAGAAGACTGAAACAGGATCCACAGCTTTCACCTCTCACAAAAATAAAATCACAGTGGATACAGACTTAAACCTTAGGTGTGAAATGATTTGAATTCTAGAAGAGAATGTAGGAAAGACTCTTACAGACATTGGCCTAGTCAAATAGTTTATGAAGAAGACCCCTATGGCAATCACAGCAACAACAAAAATAAATGAATAGGACCTGATTAAATTAAAAATTTTCTGCACAGCCAAGGAAACAGTCACGAGAATAAACAGACAACCTACAGAATGGGAAAAAATTTTCGCATACTGCACATCAGATAAAGGACTACTTAGAACTCAGGAAAATCAGCAAGAAAAAATCAAACAACCCTATCAAAAAGTGGGAAAAGTATATGAATAGAAAGTTTTCAGAAGAAGATATAAGAATGGCTAACAAACATATGAAAAAATGCTCAACGTCCCTAATCATCAGGGAAATGCAAATCAAAACCACAATGAGATATAACTTAACTCCAGTGAGAATGGCCTTTATCTTAAAGTCCCAAAACAACACATGTTGGCATGTATGCGGAGAGACACGAACACTCATACACTGCTGGTGGGACTGCAAACTAGTGCAACTCCTGTGGAAAGCATTATGGAGATACCTTAAACAGATTCAAGGAGACCTACCATTCAATCCAGCAATCCCATTATTGGGCATCTACCAAAAAGAACAAAAGTCATTCTATAAAAAAGACACCTGCACCCGAATGTTTATAGCAGCTCAATTCACTATTGCAAAGATGTGGAAACAACCCAAATGCCCATCAATTCATGAATGGATTAGTAAATTTTGATATATTATACCATGGAGTATTACTCAGCTATAAGAAATAAGGATGATACAACATCTCTTTGGTTCTCCTGGAGAGAGTTGGAACCCATTCTATTAAGTGAAGTATCCCAAGAATGGAAAAACAAGCATCACATGTACTCACCACAAAATTGGTTTCCCTGATCATCATCTAAATGCACATTTGGGAATGATAACAATTGGATATCAGACTGAGGTGGGGGGTGGGAGGAGGAGATGGATGTATGCCTACATGATGAGTGCGTTGGGCACCGTCTGGGGAATGGTCATGCTTGAAGGTGCTGACTCGAGGAGGTGGGGTGTGCGGGCAGGGGATGGGTGTATACCTACATGATGAGTGCAATGCGCACTGTCTGGGGAATGGGCACACTTGGAGCTTGGACTCTGGGGGATGGGCGGTACATGGGCAACATATGTAACCTGAACTTTTGTACCCCCATAATAAGCTGAAATAAAAAAAAAAAAGAAAATCAAAACTTCTAGGAAAGAAATTTTTATTGCTATATTTTAAATGCTGATTTTATGTCTAAATCATTGATTCTAAAAAGTTCAGTTATTAGAATATAATTTAATAATCTATTCAAGACTCTTAGCATAAACTGACACAATGTGGGTTTTTTTTTAATTTTTGTGCCATATTTCATGGCCACATTCATACAGTATGTTATGATGTCAAATTCATCAAAATTTGCTAACATTTATTAATATTATTATTTTAAAACTTCCAATTCTGAAAGGCAAAGTGATGACTTTTCACCCATGTTAGCAAACCATTTCCAAAATCTAAAAATATACCTTCACGGGGATGGACACACTTGAAGCTCTGATTCAAGGGAGGGGGGACAAGGGCAATATATGTAACCTAAACTTTTCTACTCCCATAATATGCTGAAGTAAAAAAAATCAGTACAGTAATGGGAAGAAGTGAATTAAAATTAAAATGATTCATTAAAAAAAAGAAGGCAGATAGCAGCACCACCAAGAAGAATCAAAAGTGTTCCAAACAAGAAAGTAAATATGAAAATAGTTCAGATGATCAACCTTTAATTAAGAAATTGAAGAAACCCCTTACAGATGAAGAGTTAAAGGAAACAGTAAAGAAATTATTGACCAGTGCTAACTTGGAGGAAGTTACAGTGAATTTGCAAAAAGGTCTATGAAAATTACACTGCTTATGATTTAACTGAAAGAAAAGATTTCATAAAAACAACTGTTAAAGAGCTAATTTCTTGAGATAGAAGGCAAGAGAGAGATGACTTGTTTGTACAGATACGAAGATCTGATTTATACCATTATACCAGCAAAGAGAATGCATTTCCTATTCTAAATCCTTGTTAAGCAGTGTTAGTAGAATTTACTGTTGACCTTTTTATCTTGAGTATTACATAAATTTGAGTTTGCCATTTTAAATTGCATTCCTGTGCAGTTTTCAGTTTAAAATCTTTCATGACAGTAATTGTTCCTTGCTTTTGTAGTTGTATTTTGTACATTTTGGATTTCTTTATATAAGGTCATAGATTCTTGAATTGTTGTGGTTTTTAGTGTACTCAATATTAACTTGTTTAAGACATATATATATATATATATATATTTTATTTCAGCTTATTATGGGGGTACAAAAGTTCAGGTTATATATATTGCTCATGTCCCGCCCATCCCTCCGAGTCAGAGCTTCAAGCGTGTCCATTCCCCAGCCACTGCACATCGCACTCATCATGTAGTTATACCCCCATCCCCTCCCCCCACCCCCATCCCCCCGAGTCAGAACATTCAAGCGTGACCATTCCCCAGACAGTGCGCAACGCACTCATCAATCAAGTAAAACAAAAACTATTATAGCCAGCATTTATACACAGACTATTGCAGTATTTAGTATATGAACTATTTTGAATACATATCCCTTCTGCCAGTGTCTGTCAGTGTGAAAACTCAGTGGCAGTATGTTCATCATATTAAAAATACGCAAACTACAGCTATCCAGATGACCTAATTGGAACTTTTCTCCTGCATGTATAAAATGTCAAATTGTCAGCAAGACAAAAGTGACAGATGTTATTTTTGTATCTTTAAAAACCAATTTGTTGTATATAAATTTTTTTATTTCTTTTGAGCACATCACTTCTTAAACTCACGTAGATCAGAATATTTACAGTTGTAAACTGTGAAACCTCAGTGTTCAGCCAGGCAGGGTAACGGAGCGGAGCAGTGAAAGTTCAGTGACAGGAACACGGAAGGAACAGTCTTCCTGCTCTGTCTCAAAAGTGTCATCAATTTGTAGTATCAACTCTGCAAAGTGGCTGTAGGTACATTTTATATTAAGGAAAGACCAAAATCAATACATCACAGCTTCAAAAACCTTGGAAAGGGTTGGGATTAAGTACAAGTGCATTTGGCTTATAGTAAATGACCTGGTTTTTATTAACTGCTTTTGCCCATATAAAATGCTGTTATATTTACAGAAAACCTGGCCACCTTCGTAATTATGATAAAAGTACCAGGTGTAGTGCCAGAAGATAATGTACAGGCAATAGCAGATATCTCTGAAAGTATTTCTCAAAAGTGATAAGATGTTTAATTCTAACGTTTCTGGAATCAGCTGTTGGGTTTTAAATTTTGGCTAATCAGGAGTCTAGGTATCAACAACATACGGCCCACTCTTGAGAGAGAACTGATTTCGTCTTGGAGATTGACTGCCTTAATCAGTCTATTAAGTAATCTCTCTGAATTTTAAAATAACATGCTGTTTATGAAAGGATTAGATATTTATGTACCAATTAAGTGTTGCAAGATATCTTTGTGTCATAGAACAGGAATATATAAAAATGATAATTTTTTGAATGTTAAACAGGTATTTTCACAGGTTTGACTTGCTTCTTGATAAAGGCACTCAGGTATGATATATTTAATACAAATGAATGAAATAAGCAACTGAATGAGACTTAAGAATGGGCCCCTGATTTTAAACTTGTTCTTAAAAACCTTGTCAATAAAAATAATAAATCTTAAAAAAAGCTTCATATAATGCCTACATATTTATGTCAAATATTTAATGTTATTTAATATAAAATAGTTAACATGCTATAATAAAATTAACATGAATGTTCACTTCATTAAAATATAGTTATCTTCTTTCTGCTATTAATAAGATTATTTAATTGCATTCTAATAGAAATATTTTCTTCTATGTATTCATATGTATATATGAAATGAAGACAAATTTTATGATATTGTTACCTAATATTGTATAGTTGCTTCTAACATAATATGAGTAACTCAATTTTACCACAGTGTATATATGCATACATATGTGTGTTTATATATATATATATATATATATATTTACTTTACTAAACACACATGCCAAAACAAACTAGGCAAAGGGCAACACAGATTTTAAGCTTGTGGATTTTTGATAAATGTTAGCAATATAATTTTAGAACATTTTATAGAAATGCAGACATTATATAAAGGTTTCTTATATTAATATACTGGGTATATGATTATATTTTACAATGTATTCTTATAAATTCTTACAATCTTAGTGGGATGCAGTAGGAAGCCCTGGGATATCCTTTACCTCCTAAAGTGTGTTGGCTGATTATAATTGGTACCACAGAATGAATAATACATTTTTAGAGGTATGTGTTTACAAAATCAACATGTGATGATTTTATTATTAACAAAGTTTTCAGAATAGTCACATTTTTCCACATGTGTGGAAAGGTAGAATCTTTGATTAGCTTTCTGGAAAAACTAATAATAAACATCCTCTAGGTATTGCATATAGAAATAGAACACACAATTCAGGTTTTTTCCCTATTCATTTCTTTATGCAGAAGGTTACTTTTGAGCATAGTTTTCATTGCCCCCAGAACATCTTTATTCCTAAAGCTATAGATTACAGGGTTGAGTGTGGGTGTGAGGATTGTATAGAATATTGCCAGGAACTTGTCCTGGCCTGGAGTGTGGTATGATTTAGGTCTCATATACGTAAAAATAAACGGCCCATAGTACATCATGACCACAATCATGTGGAAGGAACAAGTGGAAAATGACTTTTTCCGTGCCTCTGATGATTTCATTTGGAGGACAGTAAGGAGGATCTGGACATAAGAAGCAGAGATCACGGAGAAAGGGATCAGCAGGAAAATGATGCCACTTACGTAAACTCCTCCTTCATAACCCGATGTGTCTACACAGGACAACTTCAGCATGGCAGGGACTTCACAGAAAAAGTGATCAATGGCCCTAGAGCCACAGAAGGGAAAGTGGAGCAAGTAAGCCGTGTGAACTATGGAGTTGAGGGTCCCAACAAACCAGGACCCTCCAGCCATGACAACACTGACGGAGTCGTCCATGAGGATCGCATAGCGCAGTGGGTGGCAGATGGCTACATAGCGATCACAGGACATCGCAGCCAGGAGGAGGCACTCGCCACCCAGGAGGGTGAGCGACAGAAATACCTGGAATCCACAACCTACGAATGAAATAGTTTTGCTGCCCGACAGAAAGTTAGCAAGCATTTTGGGAACAATGTTGGAAATATGTAAGATATCCATAGAGGAGAGATGGCTGAGCAGGAAGTACATTGGAGTATGGAGTCGAGAGTCACTGCGGATAAGGAGGATCATGAGTGTGTTTTCTGCTACAGCCACAACAAAAATGACAAATATAAACAAGAAGGAGATCAGACTTGTTTGGGAAGAAGAGAACAATCCCAAAAGCGTGAAATCACTGCTAGAAGTTTGATTCTTATGTCCCATCATGGATTCTCCTTTGTTACCTAAAAAGAATTCATAAATAAATGTTAATAAACAGAAAAATGAAAAACAGAAGAAGAAAAATATCAATTTCATTTACATGTATCTGCATAATAAAATGAGAGTTAGTGACGCATATTTTGTAATTGACTTTGAAAGACTCCTAGTCTCTTTTTGGAGTGGGTGTGTCTTTACAAGATGGGAATTCATTTGTTCTAATCAACAAATGATATTCAGTTTATTGAGGGGTCCTTGGCTCCATGTGGAGTCCCCAAATCTTAATGACTTCCATGTTCTCTACTCAAGTCCAGTCTGATCTCAAACATCACCTTCAATTCAAGAGTGTGCCTGTTCCTGCACATACTTCTAAAAATCTTAATGCTCCCACTTAAACCCCAACTTTCCTGGTCCTCCTTACTCTATTTTGTTTTTCTTTATTTGCATGCCACTTTTCACCTTCTAGGATGTTAAATAATAAACATATGAGTTATACTTATTGTTCATTGTCACTCTCCACCAGAATTTTAACTTCACAATGGGAGATCTTTGTTCTGTTCACTGGTATAAGTCAATGGCCTAGGAGAGTGGCTAGTACATAGCACATGCTCAGTAATGTTTGTTGAATACATGCATGAAATCAACAGAGCATGGAACTTAATTTTCTCTCTAATGCACTGTTCAATTAGATTAAACTTATAGAAAATGAAATGTATGACACCAAGGCTTTCCAAAATAATAAGCGATAAAATATTATGATAAAAAAGAATATATGTTTATAATCTGAAACATTATCTATGTCTTAAATATAAAAAATGGAATATTTATTTAGTCAATATCTGCAATGCATCCTTCAGATTATATTAGATTTTTCTTTTTTTCCCAACTTATAGAAATTGAATCATAATTTATTAGTTCCATATGTGAGAAATTGTAGGTGTTAATATTAGTGTTTATATTTGGATAGTGGTTACTTAAATGTTTACCTTATAGTTATTTGTAGATCTTCTGTGTGTATATTTCCCTCAAGGTAAATAACTAAATGAATACAACATGCCTGCACATATTAAAATATAAATGCTAAAATTTATGAATACTTCAATCAAGTTTCTGTCTTTCAATAAATGATATGATTATCAAAAACAAACAACAAACATAAAAAAATTATTTTCCATCTTATGAACAACTATTCATAAGTTTGAATAAAATGAGCTCAGAAATCATGTCTTTCGCAGGAACACTAGTAGAACTGGAGGCCATTATCTTAAGTGAAGTAACTCACAAACAGAAAGTCAAATACCGAATGTTCTCACTCATCAGTGGAAGTTAAATAATGCATACACATGGACGTAGGGAGTGAAATCATAGATACTGGAGACTCTGAAGGGAAGGAGGGTGTGATGGGTGAGGGATGAGGAATTACCTGATGCAGATAATGTACATTATTCAGGTGACGGGCACACTAAAAGCCCAGACTTCACCACCATGCAATATATCCATGTAACAAAATAGCACTTGTACCCTTCGAATTTATACCAATAAAAAAGCAAAAACAAACAGAGCTTAGAGTTTCTCTTTTATAGAATAAATGTAGTAGTCATGTCACTGATGGAATATAGATGATTTTTATTTATGTATTTATTTATTTTGAGACAGAGTCTTCCTTTTTTGCCTGGGCTAAGCTAAAGTGAGTGTCATGGTATCAGTCTAGCTCACAGCAACCTCAAACAACTAGGCTCAAGCAATCCTCCTGCCTCAGCCTCCTGAGTAGCTGGGACTACAGGTCCTCCCCTTGAATATTAACAGTGGCTTGCTATACTTTGAATAATTTTAAAATTTCAGCTTCTAAATGAGCTTTCCAGATTTTTCTGTAATTATTCTTCACTGTTTTGACCCCATATCTCCATAACATTTGATGAGAGACAAAGATTCATGTTAAAGTAGGGCTTCCTATAAGCTATTTATAAACAAATTTCCAAAATCAATGAATATTACTGACAACTCAAATTCAGTATATCTGTATACAAAGGTGTTAACATTTCCCCACTCTCTAGAATCCTATCATCCTTGGTTTTTTTTTTTTTTTGCTTTTTTAATTAATAATTTACCTATTACAGTCATCCCATGTCCATTTACTACTGGATCCTCAATTCTTAGCAAACTCCCTGGCCCACTATAGATCTAAGTTGCTTGTTACAAGAATGATTCACTTATTTTCTTGACCCCTGATGTCCAGATATTTTCAACTATGCATCAATTCTTCCGACTCTGCATTTCTTACTTCCCTTTACATGGTTATAGAGTTCATATTGCCTACTAATATCTATATTTTCTCTTCAGGTATTGGAAGGAATCCCTAATTTATTTCTTATCTCTCTCATCATGTTACTTCTAACACCTTCTGTCCACTTCCCTGAGGCACCTGAAATTTCTACAACGTTTTCAGTGACTTTTTGCCTAACTCATCAGTCAGGGATCTGAAATATACTCCATGATGCAGGAATAATTAATGAAAGGGTATTTTCTATGCCATCCAGAAACATTTGGATTCTCAATGAAATCTACACTTGAATGCAAAGACATATGTTCAAGTAATGAGCATCTTAATTCCATGTTTTAAGATGGAGAAAACATGTCACATATCATATATAGCCTCTTCCATTTATATGCAACTCTTTCTCAAGGTAAACCCCATTTTCACCCACCTATCTCCAAATATAGCTTGTTAATAATGCTAAATATTGGAGGAAAATGTAACATACACTTTACATCCATCTCTGTTCTAAAAACTTGGAGGCTAATCAGAGAATATGCCATCCACATGGTTGTAAGCCTTACATTTTTCAATAGGTGATGGATCTGTGGTTTTGAGGAAATTCTTATTATATTTTAAAAACATCTGTCTATGTGTTTGTATATGTAAAGTTTTCTCATTCGGAAGAAGCAATCAATAAATCCAGTCTGAAATTTAACCAGTATGCATTATTCTCCACATAAACTATATGAATTTAAAATACCCACTTTAATGTGAGAAAACACAGATTGTGTTTATGGAGAAGGAAACACAGAATGTCACCAGTATCAATCATGTAGATCCCTTCATACAAGAAAGTTGAATACAAAGAAAGGAATAGACCATAGTTACTTTTTCCAGACACATCACATTTCTTTCAAGTGGTAACTGTATGTGATAAGATGTTTGTGGGAGAGGCAGGGGATGTTGAGAGATTTCTTACCATATCTAAAAATGTCTTCACTTAGGAACAATAACTTAGGCTTCTCTAAATTATTTAGCCAATTAATCCTACTAATTTGTATAAATAGACAAATTGCATAATTTTTCCAGAGGAACTACTTCAGACTTAATATATGTAATCCCATTAGTGAATCCAGCTGATCCTAACTGGTTACTGTGCACATGTTCCATTGAATTCACACCTGCTGGGAAATCATTTACCAGCTACAGACACAGCCACATCCCAGTCTCCTGTTGTGCCCTTCACTCATTGACTGCACTACACTCAAATCCTGTTTTGGTCATTTAATATTTAGGAAGGTTCTTAAAATAGACTACATGACCATTAACAGACTTAGTTCACCTAAAAATTACTTTTTCATTTACTTACAAGGTCTTTCATTACACAGATAAAGCATACAGCATGTTTCTTTAAATTCTGATTTATCTACAGGTCAATTGTTCATTAATATTGATATGAATAAATATTCATATGTTAAGCAGTTATTTATGTGCTCCTACATTATTTCTTTATATTAAATTTTGGACTACAAGACAAGTGCTAGACAAAAAAATCACCAAATCATTTCTTGCTGAAAATATTTATATCAAAAATTATTTGAAATGGAACCACTAGAGAAAATTAAGTCTGATTGCATACTTATATTTTATACTATATGAGAATAGCATTTTTGTTTGAACTTTACATAAACCTGTGATGTAAATGACCTACCTGGTATAATAATTATAACTGTATTATAAAAACTTCAAATATCAGACTTACTGGGTTGGCGACCAACTGATTTAGAAAAAAAAACTGTTGTTGTTACTGGTTATTCACTCAACTACAATAGAATTTCACGTGAGAAGTAAAAGCCAAACACTAAATTGACCTAAATATAAATATATAAATGGAATAAATTTGTATTTATATATATATATAATATAAATCACCTTGCCTAGGCTTTGGTGTGTATTAGCTCCAATAATTAAGGAAATAGCAATAGAAACTATTTCCCAGTGCTTTGAAAAGTGATAAATAAGAAAACTGCATGCAAATACTTTCCTAAAAATATTTTATTTTGTGTCTTATCTACATATAAAGCACCAATCAGATATAATATTATATATGAAATGAATTTCTATTAAATCAAGATTTATGTATTTCTTAAGTATACATTTAAGATATTATATAACAGAGAGAAGGGAGGAAAAATTAGAAAGAGTGAGAGAGAGAAGCATGAGAGTTAGAAGAAAAGAGTTTCAGGATATAATAGGATATAAACTAAGACAAAGCAAAGTGCAATTTAATGCGGTGGATCAGAAGAACATTTTGTACTCACTGTCCAGTAAAACTGGTTCATTAATCTCCCTGGGGAGGAAAGAGACTCACCACACTGAAAGAGAATGTTTAGGTTGGCTTCCTCACCCATATGCACCTATGAATGTATTAAATAGCAAAGCGATGCTCTGAAATCTATAACCTGAGCTGCTTAAAATTCCATTTCATACTAACCATCTGATGTTTAATTCACCCTTTTTTGCCCTTCTAACTTTTCAACCCCACAGAATCATTTTAGAGTGACCACTTGTCTGTCCCTTGTTGCTGCCACCCCAGTTTAAGGGAATCCTATGATTAGTGTCTCACAGTGAACCAAACCATCATATCACACACTAAATTGCTCATGTACCCTAAACAGCAAATGATACCACCATGTGCAATTGTCCAAGTCAGAAATCAGAAAATTATTCTTGACTTCTCTCTATCTCTGCCCACTTTTATACACATATTAACATTTCCTACACATTCCACCTAGAAAGTACATTCCCTGACTTATTCCTTCTCATCAGCCATGTTCCATGTGTGGCCACAGTGGCTCTAACACATCCATTTTATCCTTATCTTTCAACTGAACAGAAACTGTGTGGACTCAGCACCACTGATGTACAATCACACACTATTTATCACTTCTTGAAGCCAGTAGAATGTGGCTGACTGGGTAAATTCTAGACAATTACAACACATGAATGGTGGGGACTGAGGACACATACCCTTCTTACTTCCTTCATCCTGCTTTTTTTCATATGAATATGGGATATGTGCGTCTGATATCTTCCTGGAACAGTTTCACAGGGACCAAACCAAGAGGTTCTGGAACAGAAAGCTATGAGCCACCAGGCAATTTCCTATTGATCGTGAGTCACAAAAGCTACTGCCCTCTCCAAAAATCAACACTTGCTTCTTATGAACAAGTTAAAAATGATTCTTGTGTGCTTCAGGATGTTGGTTTAGGAAAATGATTTTAGCTATAAGATCTCAAAAGCACAGGCAACAAAACACAAATAGACAAATGGGATTATATTAAACTAAAAAGATTCTGCACAGCAAAGGAAACTATCAACAGAGTGAAAAGACAACCTGCAGAATGGGAGGAAATATTTGTAAACTATCTGACAAAGTATTAATATATAGGATATGTAAGGAACTCAAACAACTAAATAGCAAAAATAAAAACAATAATCTGATTAAAAAGTGGGTAAATGACCTACATAGACATTTCTCAAAAAAAAGACATACAAATGGCCAAGTATATGAAAAAATGTTCAACATCACTAATAATCAGAGAAATTCAAGTGAAAACCCCAATGATACATCATCTCACCCTAGTTATAATGGTCATTACCAAAAATTACAAAAACAAACAAACAAAAAAAAATGCAGATCAGGACACAGGGACAAGGGAACTCTTTCTTACACAATGTTGCCGGGAACGTAAATTAATACAGCTATTATGAAAAACTGTATGGAGTTTCCTCAAAAACTTAAAACACCTATCTCTCTTAAAAATCTACCATTTTATCCAGTAAGCCCACTCATGGGTATATAGCCAAGAAGAAAATTAGTGTATCTAAGAGATATGTGCACCTCAATGTCTACTGCAACAGTACTCACAATGGCCCAGATATGGAATCAACCTAAGTGTCCATCAAGAGATGAATGGATAAAGAAAATGTACTATATATATTCAGTGGAACAGTAATCTGCCACAGAAAGGAATGAAATCCTGTCATTTGTGACAACATGGATGAGACTGGAAAACATTATCTTAAATGACAAAAGCTGGGCACAGAAAGAGTATACCACATGGTCTCACTCATATGCAGAAGCACATCTTAAAGTTATTACTTATTAAATTCACTTCAGTACCTTATACATATATAAATATACCACAATGCTGTACATTTTTGTAATCAGAATTTATAGTAGGAAAGTGTTAATGAGAAAGAAGTCACTAAATTAGGCAATTAAATTGATTTGGGAAAAGATAAGCTAGTGAGGTAGTTTGTACTAATTGTTTGCTACCCTTAACACTTCCACTAGATTTTAAATTTGGGGAGTCTTACATCTACTACAATTCTGGTGTGCTTTACTCAAAATGATTAGCCCTTCCTTTTTTTTATTTTTTATTTTGAGATTTGAGATAGGGTCTTAATCCATTGTCTTTGCTAGAGTGCAGTGTTTGCTATCATAGTTCACGGCAGCCTCAAATTTCTTGTCTCAAGTGTTACTCCTGCCTCAGTCTCCGGAGTAGCAGGGCCTACAGGCACGTGCCAAGCAGCCCGGCAATTTTTACTATTCTTTGTAGAGACAGTGTCTCACTATATTGCCCAGGCTAGTCTTGAACACCTGGCCTCCAGGGATTCCCCCGCCTCAGCCTGCCAAAGTGCTAGGATTACAGTGTGAGCCACCACTCCTGGCAGTCCCACTTTTATAGGATAGAAACAGAAAATATTATAATATTAATAACAACAATTCAATTAACTGTCTGCTTCTAATTTTTCTCCATATAAATATGCTTTATTCCTAATTCTAGATTATTGTTTCCGAAACACAATTTGGAGTTTGCAAACACTCCACTGGGTCTTATTTTCTTAATATAAAAACTCCTTAAAATTTACTTACTTTTACTACACATTTCTAGTAAAACTGAATTATTTACATTGACATAAATGCACTTACCTTGCATTGTTTTCATAACTTGTGTTCTTTCTTCACATACACAGACTTCCTCAACACTTTCAAGGGCTTCAAGTTCTCCATTCGCCAAGATTTTACATGTAAATCTCTCCTCCATGGAGACTCCCTTGTTCTCTGTAGAGAGGTTGACTCTCACCCACTCAGAACCAGACAGCTCTGTCAGGACATCATGTTTAATCTATAGTTGAGCTGTTTATGGTCACATAACTCTCTGCCACTTACCGATAAGGGGTTTGACTGCAGGCGTTGCCTAGTGCACCCTGATCAAGACCTGCACCTCCCTACGTGACCTGACCCCTGAAGTCCTTCCTAAGCCCTCATCTTCCTCCATGTTTCACCTCACCAGTTCCACGCCACACAGGACATTCTAGCCAGGACCTTTCACATTTAACATACTACGCTCCAATACCCCTTCCTCTCTCGTGGTGTCTGGCTATTGCTCATGCCCTTCAGATGTGTGCTGAATGTCACATCCTTGAGAGTGACTGAGAACCACTGGACCATGCTCCATTCAGCCATTTCCTTCAGCTGAGCTGAGAGGGGGTAAGTGGTTTGGAAGCAGCAAGGGAAAGCATGGAAGACACCTACCCAACTTGAAGTCCTGTGCATGTGGCTTTGGAGAGAGAAAACAGCCACTCTTTAATAGGGCAACATGAGAGGCCATGTCTCCAGGGGACGGCCTGAGCAGGAAGGGAAGAAAACATGCAGGAATAGCTGTGTGAAAGGAGGTGGGGCAGGCAGAGACTGAGGACAGACCAGCCATTCCTTAGGGTGCAACAGAAGAAATTGATCTTGTGGAGATGGAGAGTGGAAGGATGGTTGCCAGAGGCCAGGGTGGAGTGCAGGAAGGGGATACAAAGAGGGATGGTAAATGCATACACACATACAGTTACATAGAAGGAATAAGATCTAGTGTTTTGCAGCACAATAGGTCGACTCTAGTTAACAACAATACATTGTATATTTCAAAATAGCTAGAAGGGTGGAATTGGAATGTTCCCAACACAAACAAATGATAAATGTTTAAGGTGATCAATATTACCCTGATTTGCTCTGATTTGCTCATTACACATTGTATACTTGTATCAAAATATCACATATATCCCATAAATATTATGTATTATTATTATGTATGTATGAAAATATTTTTAAAATTTAAAAAGAAGAGGGTGGGTTTCATAGGGGAAAAATGAGATGGAGTCTGTGTCAGCACTGGCTAAATAAAGTAAGATTAAGAAAAAGCAATTGTTAAAAAAAAGAGAAAAGCTGCTTCCATGACCCTGTCCCAATCATCCCCTCTTTTCTTAGCATATTTTATTCCCACACTTCAGGTGCCAAGAGAGCATTGTAGGTTAAGTAATGTGTTTATGGTCGGCTCCTTACATTAGATAGAAGTTCTAGGGCAGATTGCTAGGTGGACCTCATTTCCTTGAGAGATCGCAGAGTGCTTCTAGAGTCAAGAATGAAAGTGTTTATTCCACAGACAGAGTCCACCTATTACAGATGCAGATATAAGTGACAGATTTGTTTTACTTAAGAGATTCTACTGAAATATATTTTTGGTATATTCATGAAACAATTAACTGGTCACAAAATGAACTAAATATGTAATTGAATATAGCAAAAGACATCAAGTTAATTTAATTGTTTTGTTCATAATTATTATGAGAGCCAAATCTTACTGAGCATTTTTAAATGTCAGGCCATATTTTAAGCATGTCAGAATTATCATTTTATTTAATCATCAAATATCCGCATGAAGTTCACAGCGATTAGTCAATATTCTTAGGTTAATCAGTTTAACCAAGGTTTCAAGTCCAGAAGTCCTGGTGTTAGAACTCACATTCATAAGTAATGCACCATTTTCCCCACAAATTTCTGTCTATTTCACCCAACACAAGAAAACCATTTGACAATCCCTTGAACTTTAGGAGGGAAAAGGATGGCTATTTCCCATGAGTGTGTATATTTGTGAAGGGGGAAGCTGTCAACTTTTACTATAACAATTAGCCCTTTCCTAAGTGTGTATAAAAAAATAACGTTTTGGGACCCTGGAGGTCTGAACTCTGAGCTTTTCTGTTCTCTTGCCCAAATTATTTTGTAAGAGGCCTGGTGAGCCATGCTTTACAAATAATAAAATCTCATTAAGTATGTTTTTATTAAACTGGCATAACATGGCTTACTTTCCAACCTGATTCTGGTATAGTTCCACATGACAGATAGAAGACCCTCTTATCTTAACTGGAGCATTCCTTCCTACTGACTCCAGACCTTTAGACAAAGCTGAAATCTTTCGACCAACTGCCAACTGAAGACTCCCTAACACCCACCTATAACCTGTAACCCCTGCTTCAAGATGTCCCACCTTTCAGGGCAGAACCTATGTATACCTTCCCTGTAGTGATTCATGGTTTTACCTGTAATTCTTTTCTCCATAAATGTATAAAACCAGTCTCAAACCTGCTTCCTCAATAACATTTCTCAGGACCTCTCAAGACTATCCTCTCCAGGCTGTAGTTGCACATATTCAGCTTAGAACAAACCTTTTAAAATTATTTTACAGAGTTTGGGTTTTTCCATTAACATCTCTGAATTTGTTATGCCAAGAGAAAAGTTCAGCCCTGGAGACTGAGTAATGTAGCATGTTTGCAACTTCTGCTTCTTGGATGATAGATTAACTCTCTTCCTTATTGTTCTTCTTCTTTAAATGCCTAGGAGAGAGAAGAGACCAGGCACCCCCTTCCAATCACTAATCTTTGTTATAGATTAATTGACTCCTTTATTGTCCTCTCAGTAACTCAGACCACATGGAATGCAAGTCATATGGTACCATGACTTTTATAACCTCCTTATAGAATGTTAAATATATCTTTACCAAAAGAAAGAAACACTTTCACACAATCAGCTCATTGTAGCTATGCATTAAGCATTACATAGAAAGATGCTGAAATTCTGTTAAACATCCCTGAATTGTGTCTATATAAATGATCCCAAATTTCTACTCTTTGGAACATTGACTTCCATTCTTTGGAATCTGTGCTTCCTGGGCAGCTGTCCTCAAACACTGTGATTGAATAAATTCTCTTTAAACTAAATTCTGACCCTTTAGCTTATTTCAGCTTGACAAGTTCAGCTTTTCTTTTTTTTTTTTTTAAATATAACAAGAATCAAATTATTTTTTATATTATTTATTTCAGCTTATAATGGGGGTACAAAAATTCAGGTTATATATATTGCCCATGTCACTCCCATCCCCCTGAGTTAGAACATTCAAGCGTGTCCATTCCCCAGACAGTGCACATAGCAATCATCATGTAGGTATACACCCATCCCCTCCCCGCAGCCCCCACCTCAGTCCGATACCCAGTTGGTGTTATTCTCAAATGTGCACTTAGGTGATGATCAGGGAAACCAATTTGTTAGTGAGTACATGTGGCGCTTATTTTTCCATTCTTGGGATACTTCACTTAATAGAATGGGTTCCAACTCTCTCCGGGAGAACAAAAGGGATTCTACATCACCATTATTTCTTATAGCTGAGTAATATTCCATGGTGTACATATACCACATTTTACTAATCCACTCATGAATTGATGGGCATTTGGGTTGTTTCCACATCTTTGCAATAGTGAACTGTGCTGCTATAAACATTTGGGTGCAGGTGTCTTTTTTATAGAATGACTTTTGTTCTTTTTGGTAGATGCCCAATAATGGGATTGCTGGATTGAATGGTAGGTCTACTTGAATCTGTTTAAAGTATCTCCATAATGCTTTCCACAGGGGTTGCACTAGTTTGAAGTCCCACCAGCAGTGTATGAGTGTTCCTGTCTCTCCACATCCACGCCAACATGTATTGTTTTGGGACTTTTTGATAAAGGCCATTCTCACTGGAGTTAAGAGATATCTCATTGTGGTTTTGATTTGCATTTCCCTGATGATTAGAGATGTTGAGCATTTTTTCATATGTTTGTTAGCCATTCTTATATCTTCTTTTGAAAAATTTCTATTCATGTCCTTTGCCCACTTTGTGATATTGTTATTTGATTTTTTCTTACTGATTTTCCTGAGTTCTAAATAGATTCTTGTTATCAGTCCTTTATCGGATGTGTAGCATGCGAAAATATTTTCCCATTCTGTAGGTTGTTTGTTTACTTTCGTGACTGTTTCTTTTGATGTGCAGAAGCTTTTTAATTTAATCAGGTCCAATTTATTTATTTTTGCTCTTCTGTGATTGTCTTAGGGGTCTTCCTCATAAATTCTTTGCCTAGGACAATGTCTGTAAGAGTCTTTACTACATTTTCTTCTAGAATTCTAATAGTTTCGCACCTTATGTTTAAGTCTGTTATGCACCCTGATTTGATTTTTGTGAGAGGTGAAAAGTGTGGGTCCTGTTTTAGTCTTCTACATGTGGCTATCCAGTTTTTCCAGCACCATTTATTGAACAAGGATTCTTTTCCCCAGTGTATGTTTTTGTCTGCTTTGTCAAATATTGGAGGGCTATATGTGGATGGTTTCGTATCTGGATTTTCTGTTCTGTTCCACTGGTCTGTGTCCCTGCACTTGTGCCAATACCATGAAGTTTTAATAACCACAGCCTTGCAGTATAGTTTGAAGTCTGGTAAATTGATACCTCCCATTTTGTTCTTATTGCATAGAATTGCTTTTGCTAAACCGGGTCTTCTCTGGTTCCACACAAAGCGTAAAATTATTTTTTCTATATCTGTGAAAAATGATGTTGGTAATTTAATAGGGATTGCATTGAGTATGTAGATCACTTTGGGCAGTATAGACATTTTAACTGATTTGTGTGTATTGATTTTGTATCCTGAGACTTTACTGAATTCATTGATCAATTCTAGGAATCTCTTGGTTGAATCCTTGGGGTTTTCCAGATATAACATCATATCATCAGCAAAGAGTGAGAGTTTGATCTCTTCTGTCCCTGTTTGGACTCCCTTGATTCTGCTCTCTTGCCTGATAGCTCTTGCAAGGACTTCCAATACTATGTTGAAAAGTAATGGGGACCGTGGGCAGCCTTGTCTGGTTCCAGTTCGAAGTGGGAATGCTTTGAATTTTTCCCCATTCAGTACGATGTTGGCTGTGGATTTGTCACATTTGGTTTGTATCATTTTTAGGTAGGACCCGTCTATGCCTATTTTGTTAAGCGCTCTTATCATAAAATGGTGTTGAATTTTGTCATATGCTTTTTCTGAATCTATTTAGAATATCATATGATCTTTATTTTTGCTTCTATTTATGTGTTAATTACATTTATAGATTTGTATATGTTAAACCATCCCTGCATCTCTGGGATAAAGCTCATATGGTCATTATGGATTTTTTTTTTTGATAAGCACTTGGATACGATTTGCTAGGATTTTATAGAGAATTTTTGTGTCTATATTCATAAGAGATAGTGGTCTGTAGTTTTCTTTTTTTGTTGCATCACTTCCCGGTTTTGGTATCAATGTTATATTGGCTTGGTAAAATGTGTTGGGGAGAATTCCATCCTTCTTGATGTTGTAGAATAGTTTATGTAGGATGGGCACCAGTTCTTCTTTGTAGGTGTGGTAAAATTTGGGTGTGAACCCATCTGGACCAGGGATTTTCTTTTTGAGAAGGTTTTTTATTGCTGTTTCAATTTCAGTTGTTGATATTGGTCTATTCAGGAATTCTATTTCTTCCTGGTTGAGCCTAAAAATTTGTCCATTTCCTCCACATTTTCCAGTTTGTGTGCATAAAGATTTTTGTAGAATTCATAGATGATATCATGTATCTCTGTCACATCAGTTGTGATTTCTCCTTTGATATTCCTGATGGAGGTTATTAGAGAATTTTCTTTTCTGCTCTTGGTTAGTCTAGCCAGAGGTGTGTCTATTTTGTTGATCTTTTCAAAGAATCAACTTTTCGTTTTATTAATCTCCTTTCTGGTTTTTTTGTTGTCCTTTTCATTTGATCTTAATAATTTCTCTCCTTCTGCTGGGTTTGGGGTCTGTCTGTTCTTATTTCTACAGCTCTTTGAGTCTATTCATTAGGTTGTCTATTTGTAAGTTTTCTGTCTTTTTGATGTAGGCATTTATGGAAATGAATTTTCCTCTGAGGACTGCTTTAGCTGTGTCCCACAGATTTTGATAAGTTGTGTCTCCTTTGTTGTTCAATTCAAAGAATCTTGATTTCCATCTTGACTTCTTCATTTATAAAATAATCATTCATGAGAAGGTTGTTTAGCTTCCATGACTTTGATAAGGAATGAGAATTTCTGCTAGGGTTAATTTCTACCCTTATTCCGTTATGATCTGAGAAGATGCATGGTATAATTTCTATTTTTTTTAAAAAATTTTTTAAGACATGCTTTATGTCCTAGGATATGGTCAATCTTAGAGAATGTCCCATGAGGTGATGAGAAGAATGTATATTCAGTGGATTTTGGGTAGAATGTCCTGTGGATGTCATTCAGGCCCACATGTTCTAGCTTTCTATTAAAGTCCATTATTTCTTTGTTTATTTTCTGTTTTGAGGATCTGTCCTATACTGTCAGTGGGGTATTAAAGTCTTCAGCTATTATAGTATTGTTATCTATCATTTGGATCAGATCAAGTAGGGTTTGCTTTATGCATCTGGGTGCACCTAAGTTGGGTACATATATATTAAGTATAGTTATATCTTCTTGTTGAATTGTGCCCTTCACCAGTATATAGAAACTATCTTTGTCTTTCATTCCTTTTGTTGATTTAAAAACTAAGTTATTGGAGATTAAAACCACCACACCAGCTTTCTTTTGGCTACCATTTGCTTGAAATATCTATTTCTACCCTTTTATTTTCAGTCTAAATGCATCTTTGCAGGTTAGATGAGTTTCCTGAAGACAGCAGATACTTGGTTTGTATTTTTTTTATTGATTGGGCCAGGGTATATCTCTTGAGTGGGGAATTCAAGCCATTCACATTGATTGAAAGAACTGATAATTGGGACAGAATTCTGTTCATCATGTTGAGTAGAATTGCATTGCTATGTTTTCTCTCTTGAGCCATTGTGGTATCTGGGATTTGATCTTTGGTTCTTGATTAGTTTTACATTCATGGGTCTTTCTTGTGCTGGTCCATGTGTAATTCTCTTTTGAGTACTTCTTGGAGGACTGGTCTTGTCTTGATGAATTTCCTCAGTCCTTGTTTAACTGAGAATGTCTTAATTTCTTCTTGGTATACAAAACTTAGCTTAGCTGGTATAAGATTCTAGGCTGGGCATTATTCTGTTTCAGAAGAGTGAGAATGGGGCCTCAGCCTCTTCTTGCTTGTAAGGTTTCAGTTGACAAATATGGCATAATTCTGATGGGTTTTCCTTTCTATGTTACTTGTTTCTTTCTCCTTACAGCTCAAAGAAGGGTCTCTTTAGTGGATATTTTGGTCAGTCTGATGACTGCGTGATGTGGAGTCTTCTTATTTGCTATGAATCTCCCAGGGGTTCTTTGTGCTTCTTGAACCTGTATATCTAGAGTTTTAGCAAGGCCTGGGAAATTTTCCTCAATTATGTCTTCAAATAGCTTATCCAACCCTTTCTTATTATCTTCTTCACCCTCAGGAATGCCGGTAACTCTCACATTAGGTTTCTTCACATAATTCCACATTTCTTGTAGACTTTGGTCTTTTCTCTTATTTCTTTGCTCTATCTCTGTGACTGACTTATTTAATTGGAAAGTGTTATCTTTCATCTCTGAGATTCTTTCTTCTGTTTGATCTGCTCTGCTCTTGAGACTTTCCACTGTGTTTTGTAGCTCCCTGAATAAATTCTTCATTTCCAGGAGTTCAGTTTGATTTTTCTTCAATATTTCAATTTCTTTAGTGAATTTTTCTTTCAAATCCTGGATTTTTTTTTTTGTGATTTCTTTGTGTTGGTTATCCATTTTTTCTTGTATATTCTTCTGCTTGTTTATAATCCATATTTGAAATTATTCCTGTGACATGTTGGTATTTTGAATCTGGTTTGTGTCAATTGGTAGAGAGCTGGTACTCCTCTTTGGGGGCAACCTTATGGTTTAACTCTTTATACTTCCCGTGTTCTGTCACTGAGCCCTTCCCATCTGGATCAATTGTTAGAGCTCTTCTTTTAGTTTTAGTCTGGATAGTGGCATGCTTTGTACTCTGTCCTTAGGCTGTGAAGCAGTCTAGATGTGTTGCTTCCTTTGTCACTAGGGGGAGCCTGTTGTTTATTGTTTAGAGTTTTTCTACCTCAGTTGAGGGCCTGCTCCTGAAGAGTCCAGCCCAGATGATAGATTTGACCTAAGACTGGTTTGACAAGTTAAGTCACTGTGCTGTGGACTTTCAGTTAGCAGTCAGGATTCACACTAGTTGCAGGCAAGAAGTGTCTTTTTTTTTTTTTTGCTCTTCCTCTCAAGGGGTGGTTTCTGCCTCTGTCTGTGAGAAAGACACGGCTAGGGCGAAGGAGCACTGCCCTCGCTCACCCAGCACCCCAGCTGCTGCAGCTCCCATGGGCAATTGTCTGCCCCACCCCAATGTCTACAAGGTCCACACTCCACACTCTTGTGACTGGGGAAGCACTCAGTGTTCACGCAAGGGCAGAGCTCCTAGCAAGGGTCCACAGACTAGTGGTGGGAGCCACCCAGGGGGTCACACAGCACCATATGGTTCTGCAGCAGCTATGCTGTGGACCCCGAAAATGGCTACTACCCACCTGCAGATCACCGGTGCTGGGGGTGAATGTTCAGGATCCGTCAGATGCCAGAGCTGGGGGCCTAGCAAGCCCAGGAGCCCACAGTAGCCCCCAGGCTAGAGAGCCATGGAGTGAAAGCTGTAATTTGGCTGTCTCCTCACTGCCTTTTGCGTTAGCACAGATCCAACTCTCCCCCTACAAGCGCCATCCCAGTGAAGAGCTCCTGGACTCCAAGGTGCTTCCCGCTAATGTCTCCTCTCCACAGAGCCCCATGTCTCCCATGGTGATTCTGCACCGACTTCAGGCATATCCCTAATTGATTGGGTGTGGAAGTCAGTGGGGAAACAAGCCGCTTTCCTGTGGGGCTGAACCCACCTCACTCGCTGGTGAGGCGGGTACAGCCGTCCTGCGCTCCACTCTCTATTGTCCGTCCTGCACTCTCCAGATTTTTGTGATCTTATTTCCCATTCACCTCAGTCTTTTCTTGCTTTCTGTGTCCCACGCTGATTCTACATGGATTCACACCATTGTTCTTGCGGGCGAGCGATCCTCTAGAGTTGTGGCAGGCCGAGATCCATGTCTTCCTCTCCGGCAGCACGAATCCAGGAGGTCACCTCCACTCTGCCATCACAGGAACCAACCGACAAGTTCAGTTTTCCAAAGTAAGGTAACTGGGTTCAGGTCTGTTTGAAGGCAGACAATGAACTTTGCTCCAATGAACTTGTCTGTATTTTTTATAATGAGAATTAACACTGCACCTACTTTAAAGGTTATGGTAATAAATAAATAAAAAAGAAAATGAAGGTGCAATGCTAAGCCAAATGCAGTCACAAAGTAAGTACTGAATAAATGAAAGGTATTTTATGATTATTATTGTTGTTATTATAGTTATTTTATAAGAAGTTAAACCTTTTTCTTTTTATTCCATTTAGGTGAGGGATAAATTAAATCCACTTAATGTGTCTTAAAGATAATATGGAAACAATATTTAACGAGATCACCTCATGATCAAATTTTGCCTGCTTATGAGAATAAATCAGGCTTAGAATATGATAAATTGGCTGAGTTCTGGTTTATACTCTGAAGCAAACATTCAGATTTGGGACAAATTCCTTAACCAGACTTTCTTCTATGATCTCTAGGTGCCACTATCTAAGTATTCCAGGGACCTGCAAATCTGCATCTGGCTCAAGCACCCTGATACTGTCTCCTGAAGGAAATAAAAATATTTCACCGCAAAATAGATTTCTTTGACATATGTTGAGGTGGCTGCTCAGAGCAGCTGCAAACAGAAGTAGCCCTGCAAAGCTGTTTTTATGGAGAGATTTGCATCTGTAGAGAAAGTCTGCACTGATGCAGTCAGGCTTTCTCTAGAGCCCTCCCTTGTCCAGATCTAAGAAACATTAATAAGAGTCTGAAACTTCTGAAAGTCTGAAAGGAACATTCACCATCTTTCTCTCTGAGGGTTGCTGCCTCTGAGGTTTCATCTACATAGCAAGACCACCTTTGCCAGCCAGTATCCTCTCCTCTACCTCCCATAACCTGTCTTAACACTACAACCTGATTTACCACCATAACATGTTTTTGCCCATGGTCTCAACCCATTTTCTTCCTATAACCTCAAAGTGGTATATGAGCCTCTGAACCCCACTGGGGTATTAGAGTAATAACCCTGATTTCCTCCTCTCACCCATGCAGGTTAATAAATCTGTATGTCATTATTCCTAGTAATCTCCCTTTTTTCATTCAACTTTTCAGAGACCATCTGGAGGGCAAAGGGGAAGTTCTCCCTTGGCCCTCATAGTTCTTGAGACTATTTTGCCCCTTATTTGATATGATACAAAAAAAAAAAACATTTTTGCCTAAAGTACTATTTGAGCAAAGAAAAAGTTCTGAATCAAGGATTCAGATTAAAGCCAAAATAGCAAAATAAATTTAAAAATTAATCTCAAAATGGATTATTTTAAACTATTATCTTATAGTTTGATTTTGTGCTTACTTTGTTTTGGGCGATCACACAATATGCACATATAGAAATAGACATATTGACATTTACTTTCTTTGTAAAATAAACAGTCTTTTTAAAAGTGCCAAACTTCTCACCTGAAAATTATTATATGTATATAATCACTTACCAGCAAGAGAAAAAAATATTTCCTAAACACCTGAACTCTCATTGTTGGCAACACTATTTTTGTCCCACTTCATATGGAATTTATATTTCAGCAAAAAGTACATACTGTGAAACAAAGGTTTCAGATTTTCACTGGCATCATTCATCCAATGGAATGGAATATTGTTTTACAATGCATAAGTAAAACAAACAAACAAAATTATAGATTCAAGCAAAATGGTGGAGGTAGAAGAGAAATACTAGATAAACACCTGGTTTAAATAAAATAGTTATAGTCATTGAATGACAATCAATATGTCAGAACACAACAATAACTAATAATCCAATGTATAATATTATTTCACAAATTTCAAATAATTTTTAAATGTCACATATTGTCTATTTGTTAACCACATAGTTGTGTTTGTTTTAGAACACAGACACGTGTTTATTTTTGAAGACTGAAATATATAGTTCTCAAATAGGCAATAAACTAATGCAAAAGTCCTCAACATCATCAGTCATCAGAAAAATACAAATTTATCAAAACAGGTTACTGCTACCCTCACTAGATTTGACAAAATTAAAGAAAAAGTTTGATAACCTTTGAGGCAACTAGAATTTTGTGCACTGCTGGTGGCAGTATAAAATTGAACAATTACTAGGAAAACAGTTTACTAAAACTTTCACTATACAACTACAAAGAGAAATAAAAACACAATATCACAAAAAGTAAGTTATTAGCAGTTGTATTCATAACAGCTTCAAACTGAACATAGCCCAGGTTAGCAAAATATTGAGTAAACAAACAGTGATATATTCAACAAAATGGAATTATATGCAGCAATAAAAAATAGCAAATTACCAATCAATTTAACACTATGGAAGAATGTTTAAAAACATATTAAACTGAGCAAACAAAACAAATACTAAAAAGAAAACCTATTGTTGATTCTATTAATGCAAAATTTTAAGAAAATGCAAACTAAAGAATGGGGATAAAGATGAGAGCAGTGGCTACATCCTAGGTGTGGGTTTCCCTGGAAAAGAGCGTGCAGGTTCTCTCTGAGGTGGTGGAAATTGTGTCTCTTGATAACGGATGTGAGTTGCCAGTGCAGCGACTTGGGGACACTGGTTGAGGGGAACACATTAGGTGTGAGCATTCTACTGTGTGTAAACTATACCTCCCTTTGAAACAAATGGCAACAGCTAATCATCAAAATTGCTTGAATAGTTAATTAATTCTTTGCAAAAACATTTATTGTGGGATGTGGCTTAGAAACATTTTACTAAGGAGTAAAGATTTGCACATTCTTTTTTTTGAGACCACTGACCTGAAGGCAGATAAAAAAAAAAATTTATCAATCAATATTTTATTTGATAATAACAGCTCACTAAATGAACCCAGAGTGTGAAGGTTCATCTGCAATTCAGAACAAAGCACACACACACACACACACACACACACACGATACAGATGTCAAAATGTATGTATACCTTCTCTCTGTGGAATCCCACACAATTACTTTGTACAGCCTTGAATGTTGGGGCAAATAAGCGTACTCCTATTCATGATTTAAGGCCACACACTGACCCACACACTGACCCGCACACTTTCTCAGTGCACCCTTGACCTGGCTGTTCCACAGACTGTAGATGAGGGAGTTCAGCGTAGGAGTGAAGACGGTATAGAAGGCTGACACCACCTTATCATGAGCAGCTGACCTGTAGGATTTGGGTCTCATGTAGATAAAAATGGCAGCTCCATAAAAGAGTCCCACCACAGCCAAATGTGAAGAGCAGGTGGCAAAGGCCTTCCTGAGGGCTTCTGTGGAGCACATGCGGAGAACAGCAGCGAGGATGAGACTGTAGGAGGTCAGGATGAGGGAGAAGGGGACCAGGAGCATCAGCACACAGCAGATGTACATGACATGCTCAAAGACAGACGTATCAGCACAAGCCAAACACACCAGCGCGGGAGCCTCACAGAAGAAATGATCGATCTCGTGTGCGCTGCAGTATGGGAAGCTCAAGGTAGTGACAGCCTGCACGAGCTCATCAGCTGTCCCCAGGGACCAAGACCCCAAAGTCATTCTCAGGCATACCTGCCGGCTCATGAGGACGGGATATCTCAATGGGTGGCAAACGGCCACATAGCAGTCGTAGGACATGGCTGCTAAGAGGAAACTCTCTCTACCACTGAGGATGAGTGAGATAAATATCTGCAACCCACAGTCAGTGGGGGAGATGGACTTCTTGCCTGTCAGAAAGCCAGCAGCCATTCTGGGCACAGTGGTGGAGACCAGCATCATGCCCATGAGGGAGAATTGGCTCAGTAGGAAGTACATGGGCGTGTGGAGCCGGTGGTCCTGGTGAATCAAGAGAAGCATGAGGGTGTTGCCCAGGAGAGAAGCGATGGCCATTGTCAGCACCACTGCCAAGCGAGCAAGGTGGAGTCTTGTGTGCTTAAAGAGTCCTAGGAGAATGAAGTCTGAGCTGGTGTTTCTCTTCTCCATAATTTCTACCAGTGTGACACTGTAAATGGAAAACAAGAAGGTAGGGGCTTTTATCATTAAAAATCTTGGCTTTTATCATTAAAAATCTTAGTTTGACTTCATGACTTCTGTACAAGCACTGGATAAGGAATCCTAGGTCCTGGGTTAAAGCCCTGCATTTCAGTCCACATGCTTTCCTTAGTCTGGCAACTTTGTCATGTTATAACTGAAGTCATGTATGCACTTTTCCCAGGAGTATATTTGTACATCAAAGTGTATCAAAAATATTTTTAAAAGCTGTCAAAGATCATAATTGTAAAGATTTACTTTTATTATTTTTATGTTACTTGTATTACTATTATTGTGATTTTGTTATACATACTGATAACAAAATTAACTGGTTCAGAGAAAAAACACTCATTTAGAAACCTGCCATTTAGGCTTGAGTCTTAGATGCCTTATATTCACCTTTTTGAAACTGAAACATACTCAAATTAGGCCTTTTTAAAAATAGGCAAGAAGTTACACTTGTTTTACTATGGGTTACCAGAAACACAGAATGGAATATACAAGTATAAATAAAACAAAACTCTTCCTTTGAACAATAATAATAATATCTCATATAATTGATAAATTTTTCTTCCACTAACTAAAAATCTTTTAATGCCTAGTTTTTAAAGTGCAGGCATTCTAATTCAACTCCTTCTGCTTTGAAACCTTCAGCATCTGCTCACTGCAATTCAAATAAAATGCAAAATTTCTTCCCAAGCTTACTGGGGCTCGTAGACATGCCCTATTTAACATTTTCCGTACAACATACAGTCACAGAGACATAGAAGGGCCAAATTAGGGAAAAAAAGCATTAGAGTATCTTTGATGTTGATAAATGCCAAGAGAAAATAGCAACATCTATAACAAGAAGTAAGGTGATGAAAAGGACAAGGAAACAATTTTTAAATGGTTTCATCTCTATGGAGTATTATTATTAATCACAGGCAAAGTATCAAAATATTTGGAAATGAAAAAACATGTTTTTTTAAAATATCTAAATTGATATTTGGACTCTTTAAGATTTTTAAAATATTTTACAAAGCGAATGTGTTTTCTTAAGCAACACAATCAAAATGACTGAGCCCACAAAAATGAGTACAACTTCATTTGGATGGGTTTGTAGGTTGAGAATTGTTATAAATTGGGCATGGAAGGATGTCCCAGTGTTTCACATTTTAAAACTCTATACTATGAACAAACCTTGTAAACTCATAGTAGAAGAGCTCAGAGCTGCAAGGAGCTAGTTCCCTCTTTTATTAGCATAAAAATGCACAAATCCATCACTTTTGTACATATACAGGATTGTAGACCTCTTTCTGGTACAGACAGTTTTCAGACTGATTTCACATCAAAGTTATAAAGACATCCAAATCTCTGAGCTTGTGTAGAGTTTGCCTAATCATTGATTACTGCAGAGACAGAGATAGTGATGATGCTTTTCAATCAGGGTCTGATTTGGTGGATGCCCTAATGATGTAAAATTTAGGTGGCGGACAGAACCAACTTGTTGCATACCCATCTCACACACGGGTGGTCTCATCCATGGACCTGCTGAAAGGCAATGTCTGTGGCTCATTAAATTGCTGTGTCTACCACACAAGCATCCAGATGTGAAGGGACACAATGACACACAATAACACCAGCATCTTTGAGATGACTTGTTTAAACACTGGATATCTGGGATATAACAAAGATTTTAGGCAAAAAACAGGCAATATAGCCAAAGACTTTACTTACTCAAGTCTTTGCCAACCCTTGTAGATCTGCACTCTCTTGCTTCTATCTAGTTAACATACACAGTCTCTTATTTTATATCCTATTTAAATTATCTTTGTCATATGGTTGCTGCAGCCATCTGACTCCTCGACCACAGGCTTGCACTGTCTCCATTATAGCTTTAAACAACCCTGGACTCATCGCATTGATGCAGCACTGGACTTGGAATAGAGAAATCCTGGTTTGAGAATCATTGCTGCTGCTGTAACTGTAATCCCAGCGTCTCTGGAGGCTGAGGTGGAAGGATCTGGGATTTGGAGAACAATCTGAGCAAAAAGACTCATCCCTAAAAAAATTTTTTTAAGAATTAGCATTGCGTGGTGGGTTGTATGGGTAGGAGGATCCTTTGAGCACAGAAGTTCAAGGCTGCAGTGAGGTATGATCGCACCACTTCATTCCAGCCTGCGTGACAGATCAAAGCCTCATATCAAAAAAACAAAAAACAAAAAACAAATCACTGCTTCTAGTCAGCTTTTTCAAAATTATGATAGGTGTATCACTGGTGGTATAGGACATGATTTTAGGTAGTATTTGGAATAACGTTTTCTATCTGAGTGGTTACATATGAATTTTAATATGTGCAAAGAAAAAAATAAACATTAAATCATGGAAAAATCACTGCTGTTATTTTATATATGTAGGATGAGGGGAAAATTACTTAATCTTGTTTTTTTGTTTTGTTTACTTATATGTTTTAAATTATAAACTTTTTAAACAGATTACTCAAGGAATTAAATAATGTTTCCATGTAAAGAGTTTTGAAATAGTTTCCCGAGTCATTTTGTATATTGACATAAAATTTGTTTTTAATTTTATTTTAATTTTTCAGTCTAGATCATATGCTGCCATTTTTTAAACATGTTCAGAAGTTTAAAAGTCATAACATAAAATGTAAATTAGATCATTTGAACTGAATGCTAGGGCAACATTAAGGTGAAATTCTGATTTGAAAAGAATAAACGTCATAATCTAAAATGCTATACTTTTAAGAATTAAATGTTCTTACTCTAGAGGTAGAGGTAGAGGAGCATGTGTGAGAGAGAAAGAAGAGAGAGATAAATGATCACACACACACACAAATGTGTGTCTAAATAAAATACCACTTTAATTTGTAACCATGGCTCTTTAAAGTGAAAATGTAACAAATAAATAAGTCTACATTCTCCTCCTATACTATAAAAAATTATAATATATGATATTATAATAAATTGGGCTTTCAGCGTGCTGTGGCAGTCAGATAACTTAGTAGAAAAATGAGCTTTACTTCATTGCTCTATTCTTCTTTCATCTACACAGAGCAATGCAGCTTGGTCATCTTTGTCATTCAAAGACATGTTTTGAATAACAGATTTTTTTGTCATTATTGATATGCAGTTGCTTTGGCTTGTTAAATGGAACATTTATACCTCAATTAAAAGACAATACAATTAGCTCTGAAAATTTTGAGAATGTGAACAGACACATAACATTTATAAATATTTCTTGTTTAGGTCAGTTTGTGGACTGAATTAAATCTAAGCTATTAAATAGAATAACTAGAGTTAAACAAAACATTTTTAAAAACTATATATATTTTTTCCCAGAAGTGGGAGAAATTTTTTCCATCCAGAAATAGATGGTAGATAGTTTTCTGTTTGTACATGTATGCATC
The DNA here is from genome assembly GCF_041146395.1 of Eulemur rufifrons. NCBI lineage: Eukaryota > Metazoa > Chordata > Mammalia > Primates > Lemuridae > Eulemur > Eulemur rufifrons. The sequence continues at coordinate 3,390,543 of NC_090986.1, forward strand.
CTTCAGAAAGGAAAAGGAGATTTTTTCATTATTTTAAAAGTAACAGTATATTTTGCCCCTATTTTTAAAAATCTATTCTAAGCCATTTTTATTTAAAAAGATCTAAGGAATTTTGTATCTGTTAATTGCAAACCTTGCCCTTTCTGATGCTGGTAGGTAATTTGACTGTAGTCTACTTTCCACATTCACACTTGGAAACACACACAGGTCATTGTTCTAGACTCTTAGAATTCCATTCAACCATCTCCTATTCCCTTCCTTCTGCCATCCTGCCCTCCATAAAACCAGTGTCTCTATGTCCACAAGCTGTTGTGATAACATGGAGAATTCCCTGAAGCAGCTACACTGTTCAGTGAAAAATTCCTCTAAGATGAACTCCATCATTTGACAGAATTAACTGCTTATTCAGGAAGAGTTTGGTCCTGATGGTTCATAGACTGCGTCTTACGTTGTCAGAACATCACTCGGACAATAGGGAGACTTTGACTTTGTATTGTTTGTGGATGCAATTTCAGAAATGTTACTTTGCCATTCAAAATACACATGTAAAATACCAAACACATGACAAACATAAATAATTTGAAGTTACTTCCTAATATAATGAAAAATAATCCTCAATGAAATTAGACTCACCTTTGTAGTAAAGAGTCGTAGGCAATGAGATATATATTTAATATATAGGACTGGATGTTCCTGATGAGTTGTCTAGAAATGTATGATTACACCAGCACTGTGAATACACCACTTTGGGCTCCTGACCTCAGGCTATATTTAGTAAAAAGTCCCATATGACCACTGAAAGTTTCCTACACTTACAAAATAGCTTCCTTGGAGCAATGATACTTTAAAAGGCAAGTCACCTTTAACAAGGGAACACAGATTTAAATGTTTCCTAAGGGTAAATGAAAGCAATGAACTAAGTTAGCACCCAGGTTTTACTAAAAGCAGAAACACTGTAAATGGGAACATGAAAAGATGTGTCATTGGTAGAGACAGAAAATGCAATGAATGAATTAGTTGAGGCAAAAACTGGAATTCTGCTCATTGATGGTCCTTGAATTGAACAAATGTGACTAAATTGCCTGAAATAAAGAAACTTAATTTTTTAAAAATTGTACTCCGACAATAATAATAGATTTTGTTCAAGGTGCATTTCAGCATGCTAGTGAACATGCTCAGCATTTCACAAGCATGTACATACATTTTATTTAATCTTTGAAGCAACCCCTTGATCTATAAACTTCTACGTTTTACAGGTTTGAGAACAATGTTACTGGTTTTAAATACCATACCTATTTGTAACTATCATGAGTTAGCAGAGTGAAAAAACTTTGATGTTTAAATCACCTTAAATTTGTGTTTTCTTAAGGAACATCTGAATCATACAGAAGCCTTGTCAACTATAATTTGATAAACATTGTTTTAAATAAATTATCTAAATGTGATTTCTATCCTGAATTAGGTGTCAATGCTTTGATACCCTATAACTAAGAAATTCCCAATTTTGCTACATTAAAGTTTCGTTTTTTTTGTTTTTTTTTTATTTTTTTTACTTTTTATTTTTTTATCATTAATAACAATTTAATTTTACAGAATTAAAGAGTCTAACAATATATCTTGTTAGATACAGCATGTCCTCATAATGTATACATTATTTCTTGTACAATGATATGAAATAATATGGGAAATATTCATGATAAAATATTAAGAGAACAATGCAAGTTAAAAACAACAGTTTCATATTTTTTTCCCCACCCCCCCTTTCCCGAGTCAGCACCTTCAAGTGTTATGTTTTTTTTTTTAATTGTTGACTGACTTTATGCAAGGTGACGGTAAGTAAAACCTAGACCTCTCATTATAGATTTTGTTGAATCATAATAATCTGGGTAGTTTCTGAGATATGATCTATTTTGCATTCATTGTGGCAGAGAGTAAATCTGTGGTCCATAAATGTTTTATTTTTTTTAATTTTGTACCCCCATAATGAGCTGTTTTGTTTTTAATCCTGTTTCTATTCCTTACCCATTTCATGATCTTGCATAACCATTACAAATGAGCTTCACATTCCTCTCATTTAAAATATTCATACTAAATTTGCTTATTTTGTAGCATTATTATAAGGATTAAATGAAATATTGTAAACGACCTGGAAGAGTATCTGGCCCATGGTAAATGCTATATCAATGTTCACTGTGATCATTTTAAGCAGAAAAAAAAATATCTCTGAAGCAGAATTAATGTTGATTCTGACCTAAGTATTATCAAAAATTATCTAAAAATAGAAAATAAGACAAAGGGAGGGTAGCCTGTACTTTCAATGTTGTGGTGAAGCATTTTGGGCAGTTCTGTTCAAAGCTTATTTATTAAATAGTTCTCTGGGTGAATTTACCTGTGTTTGATTTGCTAACTACTGAGAATTAGGGCCCAGAATCTGTGCAGTTGTATGTTAACATGTATATTTGCATCGAGTAGAGACGCAAATAGTTTCTGTCCAAGTCAAGTAAGACATCTACAAGTTTTATCCTAACTGGAAACAAAACCAAAAGCAATGGGGTATTTTTTCCCTGATATCAAATAAATGGTGTCTTATCCAACACCATTTCTCCAACTCTCAGACACCAACTGAGTGTCCTACAATTTCATTCAATCCTAACACTAACTGCCTAGAGTTGGCATCAGACTCATCAAGCTGAAATACTCAGTCCCACAAGACTGCCTTCACTTCAGGTGCCAGTCACAAATACTAGGTCCCCAGGTTACCTACACTCCTGCTATTTGGCTATAAAATCAATGGTTCCCACAACCACCCTCTGTCAGGTTAGACAATTTGCTAGAATGACTCACAGAAGTCAGGAAAATTCTATACTGACAATTACAGTTTATTGCAAAGGATACAAATGAAGACAGATGAACACATACATCTGGAAGGGTTCAGAAGGGACCCTAACACAAAAGCCCCTGTCTCTGTGGAGTTGTGCTACACTCTGGACACACAGGTGTGTACACTAACTCAGAAGCTCCCTGAACCCTGTCACCTGGGGGATTTTATGGAGGTTTTATTGGGTAGGCTTGATTGTGGCTCTTGGTGATGAACTCAATCTCCAGCTTCTCTTCCCTCCCCAGAAGTTGGGGGCTGGAGCTGAGCTGTCCAAGCTTCTGATCAAGGCTTGATCATTCTGACAAGGCCCAATCTGAAGGAGATCTAGGGCTCTGCCAGGAGTTTAAAACCTTTGTAGTTTCTTGAGTGATAACAGTGATAAGGGCCTTGTTTGTTCTAATGAGGCAACTCTTGGCTTTTATCACTGTCATCACTCAGAAAATGAAAAGGGATAAGGAGCTCTGTGCCAAGAACTGAAGACAAATACCAAACATTTTTTCATATTGTACAAAAAAAGCTTGAAGCAAAAATAAAAACTAATAAGATTTATTTCAGTATGACTTTCCCAGAGGATTATAAAAGACATTTTTGAACTCAAAACCTCTTTGAACCAGCAGTAACAGCATGTTGGTTCCTTCACGGGTGAGTTAAATACACCTTTGGCAAATGTTCATTCTATATTTGTGTGAGAGGCATGTATTCAACTTTGGGAAAATTATACTGTTTCAGAAGATACAAGTGATTTTGTCTCAAATTGGCTCAGATTAAAACTTACTTGGTTAGAGAGTACCTGGTACATAGGCTTCATAAGCAAACAACTCCTTTGCCATTTTGTCATGCAGAACCCTGGTGACAAATGTGCTAATCCATTCATGCTGCTATAACAAAATACCTGAGTTTGAGTAATTTATAAACAATAGAAATTTATTCCTCACAGTTCTGGGAGTGGGGAAGGATCAAGCAACCAGCATATGGTGTCTGGTGTGGGACTTCTTTCTGCATCCTTCAATGGTGGGGAAATGGCAAAAAAGACCAAAGGAAATGAACGCTATGTCCTCACATGGCAGAAGAGGAGAGTGAGCCCCTCCCCTCTTTTATAAGGCCTTTTATAAGAATCCTAATCCCATTTCTGAGGCCTATGGCTTCTAAAGGCCCAAACTCTTAATACATTTATGTTAGTGATTAATTTCAACTTATGAATGGGGAGGACACATTCAGACCACAGCACCAACTGACCTTCCTTTTGCCTTCGCTACCAGACAGAATACTCACAACATGAGGTGCCACATCACAGAACAAAGACACCATCTTCAAAGCACTTGGAATTGGGTGAGATGGCTCTAAGAAGGTGGTTTTATGATGAGCGTTGCCAGCCTCAAGTGGGAGCAATACATGAAGACTGTTTGGCTTCATCGTCTTCTGAACCCACCTGGAAGATCATGGTGAGGACTTGGTCATGCTGAATTGGAGAAAGGGAATAATGAGGTACTTGAAATTTGTTCTTGGCAGACTGGGAGCATCTTACATGAACTCTCCAAAACAAGGTGATCCAGGATCCAATAAACAAATGTCAAAGTAGGGAGAGGAAAAAAAAGTGAAGTAATGAAGGACCACTGCTCCATGAGATAATTCTTATGCAAGTGTGAGTGTACCGCTTCTAGGGGCCTCAGCAATGTGTAAGGAAGACTTGTTTGTTCCAAAGACTGAGTTTGGCAGGGAGAATTTAGTGGTCAATGGTTATTGTTGCTAAACATCTTACATATATATGACCTTCCCTGGCTGAAGTACTGATATACACTCTTTTATTTATCACTGCTCACATCTATAATGTCTAGGATTGGGAATCATTAATTTTAGTCTTTATGAAACTAGAAATTAATTAACTACATCATTTAAGTGCATCAAATTTCTATTGTCCTTCATCCTAACCAATAGTTGGCATTGATAAACTTTCAGTTTTTCTAATTTTTTGACTGGGAAATGGAATCATATTTTATACGTAATTTAAGTTTCCCTGATTTCTAATAAATTTAAACATCCTTTCACTCATGAAATGTCAATTCTTCTTTCTTTTTCTATGAAAATACTTATTCATACAATATATCCATTTTTTTCCTTTGGGGATTTCAGACTATTTATTTTGCAAATATCTTTATATACATTTCATCATTTATCAGTTATAAATATCACACATTACTTCTCCCAGTTTTATTTTATTTTACTCTCTGTTCCATGCCTTTTGACAATGAAAAGTTCTTAAATAGATTTAAATTTCTCAAATATTTCTTTTATGATTTGAGCTTCTAGGTTGTAAAAATTCATTATCTTCTATGTGACCGTTAACGTGTCCTTCCCTAATTTCTCCAAAAATTGCTTATGATTTGCCTTTCTATTGAATATCTCAATTCTGTGAAATCAAATTTATGTATGGTTTTGTTCTTTTGTCACTTATATATTTTTCAAATAATTTTCTAAAACTATGGTTCAATTAAATGTTTTTAAAATTCATGTAGGAGATTTGTTAGGTTTTCTTAATTCCTATAAACGGCCTTTAATTTATTTTAGGTTGTTTATTTAGAAGATTTTATAATCTTTAGGATGATAATATTGTATACCAAGCCTCATACTTTCTCCTCTTTTTATGTTTTGAGCTAGTTTGAAATTAAAATTCAAGTATGACAGGGGTGCTGAGAAAAGATATTATTTTCTTTTTTCTCCTATTAAGCAGAGCTTATCGAACCTTTCAGAATTCAATGATCTATTACATCATAATTTTTTTGATACTTTAATCTCATTTTTATTTTTATATAGGTCAGGTATATCTTTGATCTCTGGTTCTTTGAAGAGTTTTCTTTTTCTATTTATGTACAGCAGCTTTACTAAAATATATTTTGATTCAGATTTATTTTTACTTTACCTTCTCAGGACATATTTGACTTTTTTAATCTGAGAACTCATAACTTGTGTTAATTTTAGTCAGTAGTAACTCAAATATTTTCTCCTATACTTTATAGGAGGGACAGAATACTTGTGCATTTTTTTGTAAATATGTGCAAGCCATATTAATATATGTTTTACACTCACTAATTTCCAATATCTAATTATTTTATTATTAACAATATCAACACCAATTATATACTTCCCGTCTACAAATATGTGTTATGATTCTGAATGATACTGAAGTCATGGTATGATTCTGTGAGCATCTGCACAAAACTGAGTGATGAAGAGGGGATGGTTTCATTGTCATGGTCACTAAAATTGCAGAAAGAAGCTGTAATAGAAGGCCACAAAACGCTGAAATAGACAGAACCCAGGATATTTATACTAATTATATTTGAAATTAAAATTGAGTTTTTCATCAAGAAACAAAAATTTGAACTGAGGCTTTAAAGGTTAAGTGACTTAGCCAAGGTCACAAAAGGAAATAACAACAAAATTTTGTCAGTGAGTACTATAGTCTTCAGTACTGTTTTGCTCATAAGTTTTATTCTAGTAATATTATTTGTATAGTCTTCTTGAAATATTATACAGTAATATAGTTAAAAATGTATTAAAACTGTATAAATAGACATTTTAACAATGTTGATTCTTCCAATCCACGAGCATGGTATATTTTTCCATCTATTTGCAAGTTCTGCTATTTTTTTCTCAGTGTTTCATAGTTTTCCTTATAGAGGTCCTTTACCTCTTTAGTTAGGTATATACCTAGATATTATATTTTCTTTGTTGCTATTTTGAAGAGTATTGAGTCTTTAATTTGGTTTTCTGATTGACTGTTATTGGCATATATAAATGCCTCTGATTTGTGTATATTAATTTTGTAGCCTGAGACTTTGCTATATTCGTTAATCAATTCCAGGAGTCTCATGGTTGAATCCTGGGGGTTTTGCAGATATAACATCATATCATCAGCAAAAAGTGAGAGTTTGATCTCTTCCTTCCCTATTTGGACTCCCTTGATTTTGCTCTCTTGCCTGATAGCTCTCGCAAGGACTTCCAATACTATGTTGAAAAGTAATGGGGACAGTGGGCAGCCCTGTCTGGTTCCAGTTCTAAGTGGGAGTGCTTTCAATTTTTCCCATTCAGAATGATGTTGGCTGTGGGTTTGTCATATATGGCTTGTATCATTTTTAGGTAGGTTCCATCTACGCCTATTTTGTTAAGCGTTTTTATCATAAAAGGGTGTTGAATTTTGTCAAATGCTTTTTCTGCATCTAATGAGAGTATCATATGGTTTTTGTTTTTGCTTCTATTTATGTGGTGAGTTACATTTATAGATTTACGTATGTTGAACAACCCCTGTATCTCTGGGATGAAGCCCACTTGGGCGTGGTGGATTATTTTTTTGATAAGTACTTGGATTCAATTTGCTAGTATTTTATTGAAAATTTTTGCATCTATAGTTATGAGAGAAATTGGTCTGTAGTTCACTATTTTTGTTGCATCCAAGTGATCTACAGATTCAATGCAATCCCTATTAAATTACCAACATCATTCTTCACAGACGTAGAGAAAATAATTATACACTTTGTATGGAATCAGAGAAGACCCCGTATAGCAAAAGCAATTTTAAGCAACAAAAACAAAATGGGAGGTATTAATTTGCCAGACCTCAAACTATACTACAAGGCCGTGGTTCTTAAAACAGCCTGGTACTGGCACAAGTACAGGAACACAGACCAGTGGAACACAACAGAAAATCCAAATATAGAACCATCCTCATATATTCACCTAATTTTTGACAAAGCAGGAAAGAATATACTCTGGGGACAAGAATCCCTATTCAATAAATGGTGCTGGGAGAATTGGTTAGCCACTTGTAGAAGACTGAAATAAGACCCACAGCTTTCACCTCTCACAAAAATCAAATCACGGTGGATAACAGACTTAAACCTTAGGCGTGATACAATCAGAATTCTAGAAGAAAATGTAGGAAAGACTCTTACAGACATTGGCCTAGGCAAAGAATTTATGAAGAAGACCCCCAAGGCAATCACAGCAGCAACAAAAATAAATGAATGGGACATGATTAAACTAAAAAGCTTCTGCACAGCCAAAGAAACAGTCACGAGAATAAACAGACCACCTACAGAATGGGAAAAAATTTTTGCACACTACACATCAGATAAAGGACTGATAACAAGAATCTATTTAGAACTCAGGAAAATCAGCAAGAAAAAATCAAACAACCCTATCAAAAAGTGGACAAATGACACGAATAGAAACTTCTCTAAAGAAGATATAAGAATGGCTAACAAACATATGAAAAAATGCTCAACATCCCTAATCATCAGAGAAATTCAAATCAAAACCACAATGAGATATATCACTTAACCCCAGTGAGAATGGCCTTTATCAAAAAAACCCAAAACAACACATGTTGGCGTGGATGTGGAGAGACAGGAACACTCATACACTGCTGGTGGGACTGCAAACTTGTGCAACCCCTGTGGAAAGCATTATGGAGGTATCTTAAACAGATTCAAGTAGACCTGCCATTTGATCCAGCAATCCCATTATTGGGCATATACCCAAAGGAAAAAAGGTCATTCTGTAACAAAGACACATGTACCCGAATGTTTATAGCAGCACAATTCACAATAGCAAAGATGTGGAAACAACCCAAATGCCCATCAATACATGACTGGATTAGTAAGCTGTGGTATATGTATATCATGGAATATTACTCAGCTATAAGAAATAATGAAGATACGACATCTCTATGGTTCTCCTGGAGAGAGTTGGAACCCATTCTATTAAGTGAAGTATCCCAAGAATGGAAAAACAAGCATCACATGTACTCACCAGAAAATTGGTTTCCCTGATCATCACCTAAATACACATCTGGGAACGACACCAATCGGATATCAGACTGAGGTGGGGGGTGGGGGAGGGGATGGGTGTATGCCTACACAATGAGTGCATTGCGCACCGTTTGGGGAATGGTAACACTTGAAGGTGCTGACTCGGGAAGGGGGAGTGGGGAAGGGAGGGATATATACCTACATGATGGGTGCAACGCGCACTATCTGGGGAACAGACATGCCTGGAGCTCTGACTTGGGGGGAAAGGCGGTACATGGGCAATGTATGTAACCTGTAATTCTGTATCCCCCATAACAATAAGATGAAATAAAAAAAAAAAGAAAAGAAAAAAACTGTATAAATATATTAAAATACATAACAAGATATTTCCAAAAAGGAAATAAATTAAAATAATGAAGTTATTATTTATACATGTTACATACATGTTAAATACATCTCTGAGTGTCAAATTTGCACAGAGTTGAAGGTAAATGAAATAGCAAGGATACCTTGGAATTATGCTTACTTTAACAATTTATTATATAACTTCTAAGTCTTTTACAGATATTAAGACATCTAAAATATTATAATAACCATATAATGTGAGCACTGTTATTACTATTATTATTCTGCAGATGTGGAAACTGAGGCATAGAGAATTTAAACACTTATTCTAAAATCTTGCTCTTGAAAACTGGTGAGACCTGGATTCATACCTGTGCTGCCAAGGCCAGGTTTCTCCTCTGTTCTGAGGCACTCTGCCTTGCTAGCCATTAGTGGAAGCTTCTATCCATACATAGTTTTCACAGATTGAGGACATCAATAATAATTCTTAACAAAGCTTTAGTAAACGAAGGCTGAGAAAACATCAGTTCCAGTAGGTATGGGCACTATTTCTGCATTTTGCTTCGGAAATTGTGTCTCCTAGTTGAAAACACCTAACTGACACCTCCTGCTTTGAGAAACTATCAAAATAATTCATTTGGGAATAGACAGAATGAAAACAGACTGTAGTTTTGATAGACACTTCATTAGAAATGTAACTTTCATTGTAAATATAATTGGCTTAAAAATAGCATGATTTGCAAAATGGAAGCACGGCATTCTGCACCAGCCGGGGATTGCTCATAGAAGTTTTATTTCATTTTATCTTTTGAATAGGTATCAAAATATTGATTTGAGGCATTTTATCTTTTCAGGCAAGCATTTTGGTGATGAAACGTTTTCACCCTGGTGGTAATGGAATTATTTATGTTTGTGTCAGTCATTATTTTTAGATGTATCTGATTCCTGCTAGAAAGTCAGGTTTAATGCTTCAATGCCTGTGTTTTGTACAATACTAGTTACAATGTAAATAAAAGTTAAAGAGCTAAAAGAAAAATAGCATGATCTGAAAAAACTATGGCATGTAATATATGTTTATCTCAGGTGTAGAAATTGCACAGTCATGCCATATTCCACTGATGATATCAAAAGGTAAAAGATAACCATAATAAGGCAGGAGTAGATTATTGACATCTGTCATGATAAATACAGTAGTTTTGACTGCAAGCTCAAAAATAAATAAAGTGATATTGCCAGGATCTCAAAGCAAGTTTGAACTTATGAAAATTGTAGATAAATATATATATATACACACATGAATATTGTAAATAAATATATTGATTTTTCAGTTAATATAAACTTATTGCTTAACATCACTAATCATTAGATAAATGCAAATCATAACTTTCATGAGATACCACCTTACACACATGAGGATGGCTGCTATCTATAAAAAAGAAAATAACAAGTGTCAGAGAGGATGTGGGAAAGTGGCATTCTTGTGCACCGCTGGTGGAAATGTAAAGTGGTACAGCCACTCTGGAAAAAAACAGAGCAATTTCTCAAGAGTTTAAAAATAGAGTTACTTCATGATCCAGCAATTGCACTTCTGGGTATGTACCCCAAATAATTGGAAGCAGGGTCTCAAAGAGATATTTCTACACTCATCTTTAGAGCAGAATTATTCACAGTAGTAAAATCTGGAAGCAAATCATGTGACCACTGAGAGATGACTGGCTAAAAAAAACTGTGGTATGGACACAAAATGGAATACTATCTAGGCTTAAAAATGAAGTAAATTATGGCATATGCTAAAATATGCATGGACCTGGAGAACTTTATGCTGAGTGAAATAAGCAAGTCACAAAATAACAAATACTCAGCAAGCAATACTGAGCATAGACAAAATTGTACAGACGGAAAGTAGAATGGTAGTTTCCAGGGGAAGGAGTGAGAGTGAGCTTAATGGAGACAGAGTTTCAGTTTTACAAGATGAAAAGAGATACAGAGATGGATGGTGGTGATGACTGCAGAACATTATGAATGTATTTGATAATACTGAGCAGTACACTTAAATGGTAAAAATGGTAGATTTTATGTTACATGCCTTTAACACAATAAAACATTGAAAAATCCCTATTAATACAAATTAAGATAAACCTATTCAAATTGTATGAAACTATATGAAAATTTGGACTTAAAAAATAGAGACATAAAATGCTATGGGAACATTATTTTCTCTGCAAAATATTGGGGCTAATTAAACTACCAAGACACATGTGGTCCCTGAATAAACATTTGGCACTTGAGTTGTGAAGAGTTTAGATGAATGACAGGAAAGGAAAATGTATGGGCCTATGTTAATCAGAGTTATCCACCAATAGGATGAGAGGAATAGAGAAGAGGAGAGGAGAGGAGGGTGGCAAGCAGGAGATTGAGATTTGTCACCAGGAATTGGCTCACATGATCATGGAGGCTGACAATTACTGACATTTGCAGTCAGCAAATTGGAGGCCCAGGAGAGCTCACAGTGTAGCTCCAGTCTGAAAGCTGATGGGCTCAAGACCCAGGAGGAGCTCATGTTTCAGTTCAAGTCTGATGCCAGGAAAAAGTGCTGCCCCAAGTTGAAGGCAGTGAGGCAGAGAAATTCTCTCTTAGCCTGTTTGTTCCACTCAGGCCTTCAGCTGGTCGGATGGTGCCCACCCACACCAGGGAGGGCAATGTGCTTTACTCAGTGCACTGATCCAAATGATAGCCTTATCCAGAAATGCCTTCACAGACACATCCAGAATAAAGTTTGACCAAATATCTTGGCACCCCATATCCCAGTGAAGTTGATACATATAATTAACCATCTCAGGGCTTATGAACAAATCTTATCTGCACCTCTGTACAAGTCTCACCCTTCAGCTTTTCATAACCTCTTGGGAAATTCTGGTCTCTGCTCCATGTTAAGGCATTTAAAATCAAGGAATGATAATCTTTGGCAAAATGTTTTGTCTATTATTTACTAAAGGTTTTAGGATAAAAATGACTAAATTTAGGCCAGAATTTTTAGAAACATTATGGATTTGAATAATACTGTGGAAGAATCTGTTAAGTCCATTAAATAATTACCCAATTTGGTTTAACTAAAAATTAATTCAGAGCACCAAGCCTGCATAGTTGTATAATCACCATATTCAAATATATTTTAAAACTTTAGATGCAATGAAATTTCAGTGTAAATTCACATTAAAAAATCAGTAGAATAGAAATACAGAGCATCAACTCGTTCATAATAATTATCAAAGCACAGTGGCTAGAGTAATAGGAGCTTTTATTCTTTATTCTTTACCATGGCATTGTAATGACTTCCTTGTTTAGTCCATGAAATATCTGCTGATATCCCTTCTCTTTAAGCATCTTCTTGCCCATTGTCCACTGTGACACTGAGCTCTAACCTCTGTGTCTTTATTCCTTGTCCAGTATTCTCCAATCCTCACCTGAGATGTACATTGCTGAAGGTGTATTTCCTGGGATTTCCAACAAATTTCCAAGGCTAATCATACTATTTTTGAGTAGGAAGTCTTGACCTCCACATGTAATTATTACAGTGGACGTTGTTCAGGATTTTAATGCATGTTTATGTCAGTCCTTCTGCTGACTACTTTGCTTGTGTTACTTGAGTGAAATGTCACAATAGCTTTCAAAGTTGTAGGTACTCTGGTTCTTATCTTACAGAGCACAAAGCCCAAACTCAGATAATTTTTAGTTACTCAACAAGGGGAAATATCATAAAAAAAACAAAAACAGAAACAAAACAAAACAAACAAAAACAGACAAAACAAAAAAAAAGAGGTAAAAACAGAAACAAAAACAGGGTCAATTAATAGAAATTAACAAATTTTGTAAATATTAATTCTACTATATGAATAATCACTTTAAATACCCACAGTCTACATATACTGATTAAGAGACAGCACTGTCCGAGACTTATTATCAAAAAATAAGACCCAACTATATGTTGTGTACAAGAAACCCAGCATAAATATAAAGACATATATAGAGTAAAAGTGAAGGGAGGGAGAAAAATAATCATGCAAACACTAACCAAAATAAATCTTTATCAGTAGTTTCAGACCAAGCCAACTTCAGAGCAAGGGAAATTATCAGGGATAAGAAGGGGATAATGATAAAGGGGTCCATTCTCAGAGAACACACAGCAGTCCTAAATGTGTATGCGCCTATCAACAGAGTGTCAAAACACATGAGGTAAAAACTTACAGAACTGCAAAAGAGAAATAGATACATCTACTAATAAAGTTGGAGTATTCAGCACCCAATATCAGTAATTGATAGATCCAGCAGGTAGAAAATCAGTAAGGACATAACTGAATTGAACAGCATCATCAACCAACTGGATCTAATTCACATCTCTAAACTACTTCATCCAACAAGAGCAGAATAGGCAGAATTCACATTCTTTTTAAGTTCATACAAAACATTCACCAATATAGACCCTATTTTGGGCCATAAAACAAACTTTAGCAAATATAAAAGATCAGAAATCATACAAAGTATGCTCTCAAACTACAATGGAATTAAGCAAGAAACAAATAACAGAAAGATACCTGTAAAACCCCAAATACTAGAGAATAAACAACACACTATTAAATAACACATGGGCCAAAGAAGTCTCATAAAATAAAAACCCACCACCAGTATCTTTCATGTGGTGGTAGAGGAGAGAAAAATACTTATTTATCATAAAATATAAATGCCATAGACCCTGGTCCTGTGGTCAAACACAAACACTAAGTGAATAATACAACTGCCTTCTTTCACCATATATTTCAAGTTTCCCTTTACCATCTGAGAAAATTTTGGATAGATAAGTTTCTTTACCTAGTAGAGCATAATGGTATAAAGTTTGTGAGCCCAAACTGTGTTTCTGCTATAACTGAATCGTGTTTTTTTCTTTATTGAAGTGATGTGGTGTTTTCTTTCTTTTCATTTACTAGGGCCATTGGACCAGGAAAAATGGAATCATCTGGATTGCAAGCATAGTGCTGCTTATTACAAGGTGAAAGCAATTGACTTTACACATGGCGATTTAGAATAATTACAACAAATATAGTGACCCTGTGTTCAACCTTCTGCTTCAGCAGCATGGGAAACTCTAAATGACAGGGGAGAGTTTCAGACACCAATCAATTAGATCCAGGTTGTGATTTGTGTGAATTGAATATATATTTCTCCCTTGAACATTAGGATTGATCAACTCATTAACCAAAGGTCTTAGGTACAGAAAGCAAAACATATTTTTTACATGGGTTATTTTGTGTAATAATGAGAGCATCCACTTCTAGTTCTCTTTGTTAATAGAACCTGTCATGAAGAAGACACTACGACATATTGGGCATAGATTAATGTCATATACTGCAGCCTGTAGAAAAACACTTTTTGTAGTGGTTTTCTCAGCTATATCATAAATAAACCTAAACCATGCTTTTCTACTGTTGTATCAATATAGATATTTCTGGGTGATGGTGAATATGATATAACCAGTGGCTTCCAAGAAAATAAATTCTTTGCCCACCTTCTATTCCATTAAAAAAAACTATCTGCTGATCAGAGACCATGTACTATAGAATCCCATGGGTAAGTGATGTATGCCCATGAATAGCAGAATGGTGGAGGTTCTTGGAGGGTGTTATTGTGCAGAAAAGCAAACACACATTATCAAATGAGAAGGCTAAAACATGTGTCCATCTGTTGGAGAACAAATTGCTGCTGCCCCCTATAGCATAGAAGAGTCCAAAATAAATGACCCTACCACAGTGGCTGTCAAAATTCTCTCCATGAATGATACAGCATCAGAGGCTGACTTTTGGAACTCTACTGGGAGGTTGGACATTAACAACATCAGCCTTGGTGAGGCCAAGTTCATGTTACTGAGCACAGGCATTGGCTCTATCCAAACCAACATAGTCACATTGTAAAGAGGCCCATGAAGTAAAATCCAACGTGGCTGGAGAGGGAGGTTTGTATATTCTGGGAAGAGCAAACACATCCACCAGATTACTGGGGCCCTTTATGAAGTGATGACACCCTGAAGTGAGAACTTAGAGCATATTGATATATTCACGTTCTAAAATGTGCCCACTCAAAAAAAAAATCACCATGGCTAATTTTACTTTTCTAAATCTCTGACTAGCCATTTAGTTATTGTGCATAATAATGATCTTGTACTTATCTGTACCTTTCCTCATTTAGTCCCTTCTTTATGGTCTTCCAGAGATGCAAAATCATCCATGATATTCTCTTAATAGTGTGTGCCGCACCAGAGTTCCCTGTAATCACAAGCCTTTTCAGAAGGGTCTCTTTGCCTTGCTTAAATCAAAATGTTGTTGTCCATGAAGAAACTGTGAAGAATCTCTCCATTCTAAGCCTCCAGGCTTCATGGAGATCCCATCACAGAGTAATTCATTTCATCCTGGATTTTTCTCATTGGCTACAGCTCTTGAAACCCCTCATCCATAATACTCACCACCACTCCACCTTAACAATGAGAAACTTTGATCTCTACAGACAGAAAGAGATGCTCAATCTCTGATCAAGCCTCCAATTTTTATATTAGCTTGAAGAGCATGATTAAATCCTTTTCAGCCATACTTTTCTTTAAAAGCATTTATGGTATCTGCTGATGAGGATGATCTAGCACAGTGGGAAATGGAAACAGAAGGTGGGGAGAGGCGGTGAGCCCCATGGAAAAGTAGAGAGTGTGTTTAAGCAGGAGCAGGGTCATTTCATGTACTGTCACAGGAAACAAGGCTGAATATATGGGTCCAGAGTGAGGGAGGCTGATGCATTTAGTGGCAGAATTTAAATTCTGATTAACTGTGTTTTCTGAACAAATTTATTTTCTTTTCCTAGTTGAGTCTAAGAAATGTGGAAGTGGGTTGGAGTTTGGTGAAGAGAGGAAGAAGTGTGTATCACTAGTTTCTAGACAGAAAACCTACAGAGACCCGTAATACATTGTGACATGATAAAGGAGCTAATCTGAGATTTGTGTTCATAAATATGAAGTGGTATGTCACCATGACTTGCACTTTCCTCCAGCCTTGTTTCATGGCTCCCTGTGGATCTTACAGCCATGGTAACAGGCTGGGAATGGGTTTGACTGGATTGGAGTTTTGCCAAGTAAATGAAAACTGTACCACACTGCAGGAGGGGGAAACATATAAGTTATCAAAAAATACTAACAACATTAATAAAAAATCTCTTTGTGATTGTAACTTATCCACTCCCCAAATTGAAAGCATTGAAACTCATTAGTCTGTTTTGCATTTCATCATACTTGCATCTAATATTTATTGAGTGCATTCTGTCATCTTTTCCTAGGTTAAAACACCATAGGACAAAAGCAAGCATCCAAAATGAATTTGAATATACACTTTTCTGGTTTACCCATCTGTGGATTGCATGGAATAAGGAGAGTTTATAAAGTCTGTTGACATCTTTCTCTGCAACAGATGCTATGTAAACATTTGGCATATATCATCTCCTTTAATTCACAGAAGGTCCCTTGGATTTTCTCAGTTAGATTTTGCTACAAACTAAAATCTTTTTTTTTTTTTTTTTTTTTTTTTTGAGACAGAGTCTCACTCTGTTGCCCAGGCTAGAGTGAGTGCCGTGGTGTCAGCCTAGCTCACAGCAACCTCAAACTCCTGAGCTCAAGCGATCCTCCTGTCTCAGCCTCCCGAGTAGCTGGGACTACAGGCATGCGCCACCATGCCCGGCTAATTTTTTCTATATATATTTTTAGCTGTCCATATAATTTCTTTCTATTTTTAGTAGAGGTGGGGTCTCGCTCTTGCTCAGGCTGGTCTCGAACTCCTGAGCTCAAACGATCCGCCCACCTCGGCCTCCCAGAGTGCTAGGATTACAGGCGTGAGCCACCGCGCCCGGCCAACAAACTAAAATCTTAAGTAATTTTCCCTACTCAGCTTAGTCATCAGTGGTGGATCTGGCAGGCTAAACTCTTCTCTCTGAGTCTCAATGCTCATTTTATTACACTATTTCTAAGCATCAACTTTTCACTGCAGAAGCATTTACTGAATTAATATTTTCATGTCTCAGTTACTTAATCCCCAACAAATAGAAGACAGTGTTTTGTCAGAGCATAATTTACTTTAGTCACAATCACCAATAATTTCCTCCTGAAACTCACTAGAGAGTACACAGGAAACTGTCCCTGGTACTAGTTCTACTATAATTTAGCTGAGCACCCATAAATGGTTCTTGAATCCCTTATTTCTTTAATTTACAAAATGAGGGAATTTCTATAAGCATGATATGACATCTTTTATAGTCCTCAAATCATGATCTGGAAAAATAAATTAAAACCCTCATTAGCATAATTCTGGGTAGCAGCCGAATGCAGCAGAGTTGATTGAGATGGTCAATTTGCTGTAAGTATAGACCTGAGTAGATCCTCAAATCAGCAAAGTCAAGTGAAATGACTGAGATTTTGCCCCCATGGACTTGGCCATTAGAGATCAATTAGAGGAGGAAGAGGAGTTCCTAAGGCTTGATGATGTAAATGTCTGCATATAACAACTCATCCTCTGTCTTCCAAAATAGAACCTGAGGAAATTAAATGTGACATACCTTATTCTTTTCTATTACTGGAACAAGGTAATAGGAAAGGAAAATGTTTTAACTAAGCTACACAGATGGAGAAAAAGAAATATTGCACAAGAGAGAGTGAAGCTGTTTTCTGATTTCAACATAAAGAGAATGGACAGCTGTAGGAGCAGTGAGGATGAATGTTACTGGGTGTTTCTCAGGAATTTCCTTCTCGTGGATTTTGACAGATAAGAGATTCTCATGTTAAAGAATTTTGGTTTGCTGCAGAGCCTATTGCTAAATGACAGAACCTTACTGCATAGCCTGACAGACTATTAGAGCACAATTTTATGCTTGAACATTTCACATAGTCAATGGACTGTTAGCAGGGAATGATGTCATTATAAAGCTACTTCCTCTCCCCCAATAGAAACTGAAGAACTTCGGACAAGGTGAGTCATACTAATGTTATTGAGTGGAGTTGATTTGTGTAAACTTTTAGCCAGGGAGACATTTTGGATATGTTGCATTCCTACTATAAGGGAACCTTCTGATATACAGAGAATAGGCAGTTCCATAACAAAATGGAAAAGCCATGGGTGAACTTAAATTTAAAAGGAAGTAATATGCACTTGTTAGAATTACACAATGTGCAGCTCTCCAGTGGTGTGACTGTAATTAACACATTTAACTTCTCTGGGCCTGAGGCCTCTCAATGCTTAAAAGATGGGATAAACAAAGGACATTGACATTTACTGAGGGCCTACTATGTGCTAAACCACAAAGCCTTCTTAATTCCATCTTCACAGCTGTCCTACAAAAGTGTTGGGATTGATTTAGCTGAGGCTCTGACAAACAATTTGCTTATTAGTCTTGGGCTGTCTATATGGTTTTTTAAATTATACATTACTTGTAAATTTTCCAAAACAAATTCAGGACCCTGAACTTGCTATACTTATATTTATTAGGTCCTGTAATCTGAGTTGTTGGGGTTTTATTTCTTTCAACTCTATAAACTCTAAACTCTATAAACTCTATAAATTTCAGCAATGTACTTTATGGATGATAAAGAAAAGAAACATTTTATCTGAGGAACACAAGCCCCCTTAAATTATCAGGCCCAGAGAGGCACTGGAATGTGAGAGTTGTCACCTCCCACTCCCTCTTGAGCTAACGAATGAGCTCTGGAAGCTACTTACTTGCTGCGTAGGCTCATCTGTGGACTGAAGCCAAGTGGCCATAAGTTAACCAAACAACGCCATATGCTGCACACTACAACTCATGCCCTGTAGCTCGCCAATGTATAGTCAATCACTAATCAATGTTATTTCTGTAAACCCAAGAGAATTCTTAACAAAGAATGTTTGTAATCACCCCCTCTCCTGATTTCTCCTTTAAAAAAATCCTAAGCCTCTCCTTTGTCTCTGACACACTTCACAAGGTAACTTGGGGGCATTTCCAAGTTGCAGTCCTCATCCTTTCCCCAAATAAACTCTGTATATTAATTTTGCCTCAGGTTCTTTCTTTAGGTCAACACGGATGGTCAGGAGCAACACTAATCTTAGGCCTGCCTACAGCCACCAGAACAATATTCTCTGACTTACAACTCACCAAGAGAGTGGTCCTTCAGGTAATTCTGGTGCAATAAATAAGGTCCCTTACCCAATAAAGACAGCCAGTGGACATCAATGGAAATGGGCATTAAGCACCGACTTCAATGTCTGATGCCTTAAAAGCATCAAGTCCCAAATATACTGCAAGTAACTGTTCTCTTCCATTGCCTGACAATATGTCAGTTTTCAATTTAGGAAACAAAATAGTTGTAACTACTATAAAATAATCTTTATGATATTCTGACCTCTAATGTATTCAGGACAGAATCAAAATGCAAACCTGTGTCTCCCTTCAAAATGAGTAGCCCATGGAATACAACAACTTAGAGCCACCTCTGTTTGTTCAGTGCCTGCTGTTGGAAACACTTCCCGGGCGACCTGCTGGTACCTTTCTTCTCCTGATTGAAACCTGGATTAAACAAAGGAATGAAGGAAGTATCCTAACAGCCTCTTCTAATTTCCAGGGCACGTAGGCTAAAGACTGATGTTTGAAATAATCTGGCCACATTTTATCAGTATGAACAATCATACTAATTTAATTGTAAGGCAAATATCTGGTTCTTCATCAGGTAGGTATTCTGAGAGGCTACCATGCAATAGTCACTGTGCAGGGCAGTAGAGATAGAATATTTCAGCAGGTGCCACCTTATCCCCGAAAGGGTGACCAACTGTCCTTACATACACAGGCCTCAGAGGGTCCCCAGGATCCATGCCTTTCTTTTTTAAAACCAGAACAATCCCCAGTTGCTTTGATTACCTCCTAAGTCAACTCTCTCATTTACTCCTTCTCCTTTCAACTCTCTACTCACCTATGTGAGTTCTAGAAACATAACTAAGTTCATGCTACAGTTCCTGGCTAATCTCATCCAGAACAAAATCCAAGTCCTTATTTTCTACACAAATGTTCGTATGTCTTGTGCTTCAGACATGCTCTTCTCATTGCTAAAGTCCTGATAAACTACATAGATTTTCACTCCAGCGGTTTATGCTTGCTGTTCACTCTGAATAGCATATTTTTTTTTTACCAGACCTGCTCAAGTATTGCCTCTATACAGTGGCTTTTTCCAGGACTCTTATCCAACTGTCTCCCTGTTCCTTTATTTTTGTTTATAGTCCTACTCACTACACAGCATCAGGTTGTATGTTTGAGTTTGTTGGTCTATTGTCTGCATCACCCACTAAATTTTAAATACAGGCTGTAGGATCTGTGTGTTTTAATCACCAAAGCATATCAGTACTGAGCAGCTCTGACCTTAAACAAAAACTTAGTGAATACTTTTTGAGAGAATGAATGTATCAGGATGATGGTGATTGTATGCTTTATTTTTATCTGTTAGGTTATCAGTTTTTATTTCTCACATGTTATAAGAAGCAGAGGATGCCGATGATTCCATTTAGCATATGTGTCCCACCATACCATGTACCTGTCACATTCTAGAATCTGCATTTTCCATTGTCACTGTTTATCAGTTAGACAGCTATAAAAGTGCATTCTTGTTTTTCTGTGGTGAGTTGTCTTTCACAATTCTATTCATGCTTACCAAGGTTATAATTTAATTAGTAAATGTGAATAATTGCAACAAACTATTAATTGCAGCATTTTACTGGTGAAAAATCAATAACCTAAGAGGACTACCCACATCAATATCCTAGACAGAACATGATATCAGTGTTTCCCTCAGACAGAAGAACACAGAAAACAGGAAATCTCATAGCAAGACTAGGTAAAGGAAGAAGTCAAACATACCCTGGAAAGAAAAGAAATGCCACAGTCACAATTGATGCATGTTTGGAATACAGAGTGAAGGAAAAAGCAAATTTCCCGAATTGAGTTGACATAAAGAGAACAATAAAAGAGGTTATAAAGAGTTGAATTACAAATAAAAATTCCCAAGGAATGGCCCAGGCATAAAAAGCTAGAAAATTTTCCAGAAAAGGGAATTTCTTCATTTTTCCTCTTTTGATTTCTTTATTCTAAATTATTAACATTTAATTTAAATTTTGTTGTTTTATTTGACTAAATCTGAAGACATATGTAAGCTATAAGTCAAGACCGTCCTATTCCTCAGATCTGCTTTTCTAGTTTAACAGCTGTGCAGCTGCCAGACTCTGCTGCAATTTGCAGTATGAGCACTAAACTACAGGGGGAGCAAACATCCTCTCCAATATCCACATGCTTCCACCTAGTCCAAAATATGGAATTCGGTCTGACCTTTTGTGGAAGAGCAAGAATTTCCCAACTTGAGTTGAAGAGGGTATTGGACACACAGTAGGGGATTTATCAAAAAAAAATTTTAATTTGGGATATTGAAATAACTAGAAATTTGACATTGCCACACAAGTTCAAAATCTGGTCCAATCACTAACTGCATTTGATAAAGTTATTTTTCACATCTATAAGTACTACTTTTAATATTTGAAAGACGAAAGTGTCAATGACTAAATTTAAAGAATTTGTGTTGTGGAAGGGTTATAATAGAGGAAGTAATGTGAATAACAGTTTACATAATTTATGATATCTCAAAGATGGCTGTATATATAGAGAGGATAGACACATATACCAACCATTATAGAGAGAAAGGAGATACACACACACACGCACACAGAGACAAACAGATAATGTAATCTCCATTCCCTTTATATATTTCTCTCATGACACTAGCTATAACTTACAGCTTTGAAAAATAGAATGAAAAAATGCATATGATATAATCTGTGACCTTTTACTTACATGAATAAAATCGTGTGTAAAAATTTAAGCATTTGATTTTGAGTTCTATAGGGCTTCAGAAAGTGGAGACACCATATGGAAGGGAGACTATTCAAATATTATTATGTTTTTAGGGTGGAACTTACAGGTCATACAATATTTTACAGTTCAAAGACAGTGACACCGGATCGTGGGCACATTGTTAGGAAAGGCACAGAAATGCCTTTAAAGAACATGAGAGGCTGAATCTCAAGCAGAGGATGAAGGTTAAGGTTGATCTGGCTGGAGCCAGCTGGGGAGGGAAGATCAGAAATTAAAGCTGTAGAACAAGGCTAGGTGGCTACGGAATTAGAAGACCGGAATTCCTACCTTCCTCAGTTCCTGTGCCTTGTTGATAACTCATGAGTGATGTGTCTAACCAGGACATATCTAGGAAGGAATGCTTTAGTTATCTTATGTATCTTTGCTGCCTATGGTGATAGACTTTATATTGAGAGACCACACTTATACCTATGACTTTCTGACATGGTTATCAGACACAATCAGAGAAAGAACATTCAATTTAAATATTGAAATTGACTCAATAAAAGCTGCAGTGTTGCAGAAAAACAGTTCATTCTATAATAAACCAGTTCCTTTTTATTCTTCTGTTCTGCTTCATTTCATTTTGTGTGGGTGTTTATTTTTCTTTCAAGGCAGTTCAAGCAGTAAGTTTTCATGGAGAAATGGAATCACACGTCAAATGATTTCATTTTGTTGGGGTTGTTTCCCCAAAATCAAACTGGCCTTCTTCTCTTGTTCCTTATCATCCTCCTATTCTTCCTCGCCTCAGTGGGTAACATGGCCATGATTCACCTCATACGTGTGGATCCCCGTCTCCACACACCGATGTACTTTCTACTCAGCCAGCTCTCCCTCATGGACCTAATGTACATCTCCACCACCGTCCCCAAGATGGCTTTCAATTTCCTCTCTGGCCAGAAAAGAATCTCCTTCCTGGGATGTGGTGTGCAATGCTTCTTCTTCCTGACCATGGGTGGTTCTGAAGCCTTACTCTTGGCCTTCATGGCCTATGACCGTTATGTGGCTATCTGCCACCCTCTCCATTATCCCATCCGCATGAGTAACAGGATGTGTGTGAAGATGATCATAGGATCTTGGACAGTGGCGTCCATCAACTCCTTGGCACACACAGTCTACATCCTCCATATTCCTTATTGCAGATCTAGGGCCATCGATCATTTCTTCTGTGATGTCCCAGCCATGTTGTCTCTTGCCTGTATGGACACCTGGGTCCATGAGTACATGGTTTTTCTGAGCACAATCCTCTTTCTCCTTCTTCCTTTCCTTGGTATCACCGCTTCCTATGGCCGGGTCCTATTTGCTGTCTACCACATGCGCTCAAAAGAGGGAAGAAAAAAGGCCTTCACCACCTGTTCAACACATTTGACTGTAGTGATCTTTTATTATGCACCTTTTGTCTACACCTATCTTCGGCCCAAGAATCTCCGCTCACCAGCTGATGATAAGATCCTGGCAGTCTTCTACACCATCCTCACCCCCATGCTCAATCCCATTATCTACAGCCTGAGGAACAAGGAAGTCCTGGGGGCCATGACAAGAGTGTTTGGGATAGTCTCCTCTCTGAAAGAATGATCATGACTCTCTCTACTTTCCTTTCTATACTTCCCTTTTACATATTGATTAGAACAGTGTTGCCCAACAGAAATATATTAATAATTTAAAATTTTGCAGTAGATACATTTAAAAGTAAAATACACTTAAATTATATTTTTATTTAATCCAAAACAGCATTATCAATATTAACATTAACAACTTTGATATTAATTATAGAGTGTATTATTTTAAGATATTATATGCAATATATTACGTTTGTGTGTATATTACTATTACTATAATAATACTTATATGACATAATTTCTTCATGTAATTAATATAAAATTATTAGTGAAATCTTTTACTTTGCTTTCATTCTAAGCATTCAAACTCTTGTGTATATTTTATACTGAGAACACACTGCAATTTGGACCATACCCATTTCAAGTGCCCAATAGCCATATGGGGCCTCTGTCTACAGTGTTGGGCAGCACAGCCTTAGAGCATCTACTAAAATGTTTTCAGAAGTTACATATATGTCTATGTGTGTGTGTTTGTGTATGCTGTATAAAAATCTATTTGTGCTGTATACAATAGTGATGGTGGGATGAGAATTAGGAAGCAAAATGAGACTGCTGAAGTGGTGTTTGTAAGTTTGTTTATGTGTTCTGCTTATTTTTAGCCTGTGTGTCTTGACTAATTGACATCTAGAGTCTATTTTATCCTTTCACAAAACTATTCACAGACAGCTTATTTGACTTGGAATTTTTCTTATTTCAATAAAAATATCGAGATTAAAGAACTTGAACAATGATTTGAGAATAATCCACATTCATTTCTACATTCAAGTTAATAAAACTATATATTTAAATGACCTTAACAGTGTTATTTGTACTTAAATAAGTTATTTCCTTAAAGGCAGAGAGATAAATGACTGGGTAACTACAACACACAACATATAACATGGAAACAGGGACTTCAGTTTTCAGCTACGGCATGTAAAATACAAATATGACCTTGGGCAGTTTGAAGTGATATGTTAATATATCTAATGTTGTGTTTCACAAGATTTTATTACCATTATTTTATTAATACACTTAAATTATTTCAAGTCTATCCATAAATGGGCTTATGTAGGGGTTCTGATAGTTACAGGAAAAAAAATTAAGCCTCAGAGAAGTTCAACCCGTCCATTTATTGCTGAAGTTCACGCTCCTAATATCTTTCTCTGGCCTCTTAATACCTTTTTAAGTGTTTTTATGATTTGAATCCATTTTAAACTTAAAATATGTCCTATGCATCACCATCCAAGTTATTTCACAAAATATAATTTTGATCTCATCATTTCACAAACTGTCATTTTCTATTGAATTCGCAAAATTTCATAAACTTAAGTTTATATTCAAATGCTTTTTGAATGTACATTATATCCGTTTATCTGTTTCTATCACCCAATCTACACACTTAGTGCCACAGTATCTCTAGACCTCTAGTCTGTCCCTACAGTCTTCTATTTACCTCAGAAACTCAGACCAGTTTCCACCCCTGGAAAATTCTGTTCCACTTGTCTTATGACTGCCTGAGTTGTTCCCTTTCATTAAGATATAACTCAAAATTCAGACTGAACCAGCCATGGTGGGGCACACCTGTAGTTCCAGCAATTTGAGAACCTGAGTTGGGAAGATTGCCTGAGCCCAGGAGTTTGAGTTCAGCCTGGGCAACATAGCAAAACACCACATCTTAAAAAAATATTCATATCCCATCTTGATCTATAGCTATCTCCTTCCCCCACAACTCCACTGCTATAGTGCTTATAACAATATTTTTAATTAACACTTATTTATGTCTAAGTTTCCTTTTAAGTTGAAGTTAATATTATAAAATATTATAACAATTGTAACAATTAGGATGATAATGCTAGGTAATATTTACTAACTGTAAATGTTTTCTTTGCACATGTAAGTTATCCTTCTCTACAACACTATGGTTTTGATATTTGTTCCATTTTGAGTGAGTGCTTTGAGGCTTGGTGAGAAAAAACATCAAACTAATTAAAAGCTAGAAAGAAAAAACTGCCTTAGGTCAGAGAGCTGGGAAGGGAAACAATTTGGAAGGCAGTTTTCTTTGCATCAGGGCTGAGGCTCTGAGTCTCCATGTTACCTGCCTCTGCATGAACTAGAGCATCATGATTTGATCTGGGAGCCCCTACAGAAGAATTGAGTGCTGTGGCATGGACTGCTGGGGGCATTTGTTTGTAGTATGTTCTTTGTGCTTTTGTGATGCAAGTTCAGGGAAATTGTGAACATGCTACATGACAGATACAGGGAAAAATAGAATCAGATAATTTCTCTACACAAAGTTAAGTGTTCACTGCTTAGAATTTCCTTTTACTTATTCAAATGAATGATGAACTGAGACCCAGATTCCTCCATCTATGATACATTTCATTCATTATTTACTACAAGTATCAGGTTTTCTTCTTGAATTTAAAAAATATGTATATTATTCTGCTCTGAATATGACCTTAGGATTAATGTTTGTTTGTTTGTTTGAATTTTTAAACATTCTACATTGTTTTGATCTTGAAAAATCACCAATTATATGATTCTTCATGTAGTAAAAAGTATAATATTAACATATTCTATCATATATTGGAGAAATCAAACAAATTGATTAGTCTTTACAAAACAGCAACAATGCTGATGGGATAACACCAAGCTAAAAAAATAGCCTCTAGAATTTCCGCAGGCAAATGCAATTGGCAAGTTGCTGGAGTTCATTCTCCTCTATTTACTCCTTATCATTAATAATTCTAGCCATGCACGGAATCCTTCCTGTGTGATATGGTTCTTGTTACTACGGGTGAAGCAATAAACAAATAGCTACAGTCTTTTACCTTGTGGAGCCCAGATGCTGATGTGAGGTACAGTACGCAGTCATGTTTGGCAGTGATGACGTCAGGGAGAAAAGTAGTACATAATTTATCTCACAGAGCAGTCAGAGAGGCCACTCAGTCACGATGACAGGGTTGGCCATGTTAACCTCAAGGATTAATCCCCCAAACCCTCTGAAGACTGAGGAAGAAGAGCAGCAGGAGGCAGTGAGCAGAGATGGGTAGAACACATAGATCAGGGCTGTGCCACGGCCAGGGCAGAGCAAGGAATCTGGACTTCATTCTAAATGCAGCAGAAGCCTTGCAGAGACATATTTTCTAAAATACAACCATCTGCATCCACTTGCCAAGTCAAATGGAGTGAACTCTAAGTAAATATCTGTAAGTGTGACAAAATGGAAACCTGTAACACAGCCACTACTTCCAAAGAATACCATGCTGAGCCATTAAAATCAGCTGTGTATTTTCTTTTAAATTTTGGTTTCAATTCTTGTAGAAATATTGAACTCTAAGTGGCTCCAAGGGACCACAGTTATTTTCATCTGTGATTGTTCTCTGGACATATTGTTCCATAGCATAGTAGGATAAGTACAGTTAACAAAAATGTACAATTACCCATGGAACAACAAGGGTTTAAACTATGTGGGCCCACTTATTCACAGCTTCTGCAGGGTGACTGCAGGTCTCGAGTACGTGTGGATTTTATTATATGCGGGGTCCTGGAACCAATCCCCCTCATACTCAGGGATGACTGTATTGTAGATTTCAAAATAGCTAAAAGAGAGGGTTTTGAATGTTCTCATTACAAAGCAATGATAACTGTTTAAGGTGATAAATATGCTAATCACCCCAATACACAATGTATATATATATATATCAAAATTGTACCCCATAAATGTGTACAAATAATTTTTAAATAAATAAATAAAAGAGGCTCTTTCAGTCATGAGGGCAGACACTACATCTTTCTGTTATTGATCTTTCTCAATCTCCCTTACAATTCCATGAACAGATCAGTGACACAATTACACAGTGAAACAGGAGCGGGGTCTTGTCAGAACAACTATTTGTGAAGTGGCCAGTGACATTATGGTTTCAAATATCTTCCAACTAAAAGATTCTAGTCCAGGACAGAATTACGCTGTCATGGGCCACCCAACATTGAGGGATAGATTATTGTTGAAAAGTTATATTCTGCTAGTTCTTACATAGCAAAAGCCATCACAAGATTTTTAAAATGTATTTTTAATTGACAAATAAAAACTGTATATATTTATGTGATACTATATGATGTTTTTATATACATTTATAATGTAGAATTATTAAATCAGCCTAATTAACAAACCCATCACCTCACATACTTATTATTTTTTGTGGTGAGAAAATTTAAAATCCACTTTTATCAATTTTGAAATATATAATGCATTATCATTTATTATATTCACCATTCTGCGCATAGATCATTAAAGCTTGTTCCTCTTGTCTGACTAAAACTTTGTACACTTTGACTAACATCTCCCCTTTTCCCATCTACTCCTGCCCCTGAGCCTCCTGTAACCATTATTCTACTCTCTACTTCTATGAGTTCATTTTTTTAGATTCCACATATAAGAGAGATCATGTTTGTCTTTCTGTGCCAGGCTTATTTTACTTAGCATAATGTCCCTTAGGCTAATCCACATTATTGCAAGCAATAAGATCTCCCCCTTTTTTGAAGGCTGAGTACTATTCCATTGTGTATATATACCACCTTTTCTTTACCAATTCATCCGAGGATGGACACCTAGGTTGCCTCCGTATCTTAGCAATTGTAAATAATGCTGAAATGAACATAAGAATGCAGATGTCTCTTTGGCATATTTATTTCAATCCCTTTTGATGTATATTTAGAAGTAGGATTACTGGATCATATGGTAATTTTATTTTTGGTTTGCTAAGGAACCTCCATATTGTTTTCTATAATGGCCATATTAACTTACATTCCCATTAAGAGTACATAAGGGTTCCCTTTTCTCCATATCCTCACCAACACTTGCTATAGTTTTTCTTTTTGATAGTAGCCATTCTAACAGTTGTGAGGCAGTATCTCATTTTGGCCTCAATTTGCGTTTTCCTGATCAGTAACAAAAAGCAGTTTCTCATATATCTGTTGACCATTTGTATGTCTTCTTTTGTGAAGTGTCTATTTAAGTTCTTTGCTTATTTTGTGATTGGGGTATTTGTTTTCTCACAATTGAGTTGTTTGAGTTCCTTACATATTTTGGATTCTAGACCCTTATCAGATGTATAGCTTACAAATATTGTCTGCTAATTTGTGGGTTGTCTCTTCACTCTTTAAATGGTTTCCTTTGCTGTACAGAAGCTTTTCAGTTGCATGTACTCCCATTTGTTTATTTTTTGCTTTTGTTGTCTGTACTTTTGAGGTCACATCAAAGAAATTGCTGCCCGGACCAATGTTGTGGAATAGTTCCCCTTTGTTTTCTTCTAGTAGTTTTACAGTTTCAGGTTTTATATTTAAGTTTTTTTTAATGAAAATAATATTTATTATATCAAGTAATATATACATACAAAAATGCAAACAGTTTAGTCATTCTCTTTCAGATGCTTTTGTCAACTTACAGTAAATGCAAAGCCGAAATCTATTTACAGTCCTAGTATGAAAATTTTCATGGATCCTTCTTGGGTTTGGTAGGTTGCTCTTTCTTCTGTACTTCTAGCTTGTGCATTTTTAAAATTGACTTCAAACCACTAGTAGTCATGCAAATGCTTAAGTAAAAAAGAAGTTACATTAAGCAGAATCTACACTGCATGGCAAACAGGGACCAGCTAACTAAGGAAAGCATGCCCTGAGTGTGTATGAAAAACAAAAATCCAAGAGCTGTATTACCTTATGAAAAGGAACAAAGAACAACATTGGGTAACAGATATATATGCAAAAGAGAAGATTAAAGGGACACCGGGGTGTCTTGGAGGCAAACTACAGTTTGCCATAAGATAATGTAAGATAAAACTTCGCATGCATCTTTTAAATCAATGCAAAAAAAAAAAAAAAAAAAAAAGTAGTGCCCAACTACTTAAAATGCAAATCCTAATTAACCGCAAAATCTTTTCTCAATCTCTGAAACTGAAACAGTAGGTTCAGAGTCAAGTGAGCCATGGGAGGAAATACCAAACGGCTACTATTGTGAAAGCAAGAGTTTCATCTGAACAGAGGAGATGAACTGTAATTTCTCATCTTGTAAAAAGGTGGAAAACCTTCAAAACCAACAAGGCAGCTAGGATCTGGCATTCGGTCCCATTTCAGCCAAGCACTCCCGAACCAGTGCTCCAGTGTGAATGATGCAGCATTTGGGCCTCTCCATTGCACTCTTGTTCCCCGCGTAGGTGGGTCAGATCTCCTTCCCCAACTCTTCGATGATGGCCAGTAGCTCCGCGTACTTGCCTTGGGGCACCTGGCTGTTCCCAGTTTCCTCAGTGTAGCCCTGGGGAGATGGCTCACAGTCACTCAGCAGCTGGCGGTACTGTGAGGCAGTCACCCTTCTGGTGCAAGGCGAGTGGACATTGCCAGCAGCAGTGAGGGCGGCAGGGGGCTAAGACATTCCCTGGGGAGAGGGGGGACAGGCTCATTGGGTACAGCTGAGCCAGGCCCAGTGGCCTATATTTAAGTCTTTAATCTATTTTGAGTTGATTCTTGTGTATGGTGTGACATAGGGTCAATTTTATTCTTTTGCATGAAGAATATTCAATTTTCCCAACACTGTTTATTGAAGAGACTGCCCTTTCTCCATTATGCTCTTGGCACCTTTGTCAAAAATCAGTTGACCTACAAGTAGAAGTACCATTTGACCCAGCAATCCCATTACTAGGCATCTACCCAAAGGAACAAAAGACATTGTATTAAAAAGACATCTGCACTCAAATGTTTATAGCAGCACAATTCACAATTGCAAAGATATGGAAACAACCCCTGTGCCCGTTAATAAATGAGTGGATTAATAAAATGTAGTATACGTATATCATGGAGTTCTACTCAGCCACAAAAAAACCAGTGGTGATCTAGCACCTCTTGTGTTATCCAGGATAGAGTTGGAGCCCATTCTACTAAGTGAAATATCCCAAGAATGGAAAAACAAGCACCATATGTACTCACCATCAAATTGGTATTAACTGACTTAACCACCAACACTTAAGTGCACATATAGTACTAACAGTCATCGGGTGTCTGGCAGATGGGGGCGGGGAGGAGGGTATGGGTATATACACACTTACTGAGTGTGGTGCGCACCATCTGGGGGATGGACACACTTGAAGCTCTGACTTGGGGGGCAACGGCAATATATGTAACCTAAACATTTGTAACCCTGTAATATGCTAAAATAAAATAAAAATTAAAAAAGTAAAATAAAAATTAAACAGCAAGTAACAAGTCATTAGCAAAAAAACATAAAGTGAGAAATGAGAATTAAAATGTAGAATATAACCACATTTATTTAAGAATGTATTCCAATATCAAATAGCAAATTTCAGCAGCTAAAACCGCAATTACTTTTGCACCAACCTAATATTCCCAGTAGGAAAAAAAGACATTTTATATCCCCACCACATAGTATTTTTTATTTTTGTATGTTAATTTGAAAATTCACAAATCTTTGAATTCTGACTTTTACTATAAATTTCCATATTGTCCTCTTATTTGTTCAGCTAGGAAATGACTTTCTCTTGCTTACAATAATAAATTCTTGGTAACTCAGATCTTTATTGCTCCTTGACTTCATGCTGCTCCTGGATACATTAGGTATTATTATGAGTTATAAAGTCGGACTTTAAAAATGTACAGCACATGATACATCTAATATAAACATTAGTATTTCCAGACAATTTTGAACTTCTCCCAGCAATATTTTCATATGTATTATTATTATACATTTCAGAATAAGTGTAATTTCTGTATGTCTCCATTTCTACACCATCAGAAGGAGAATAATAATAGTCCTTATATGGTTATGATAAGGTCTTAGATGTCTTAATATCTGTAAAACCCTTAGAAGTTATATGGTAATTGTTTAAAGTAAACATAATTCCAAGAGATCCTCATTATTTGATTAATCTCCAATTTTGTACAAAGTCAGCTTGGAGAAATGCTCAGAGATACATTTAACATGTATGTAACTGATACCTGTACTGCAGAACT
Source organism: Eulemur rufifrons (assembly GCF_041146395.1). Taxonomy (NCBI): domain Eukaryota; kingdom Metazoa; phylum Chordata; class Mammalia; order Primates; family Lemuridae; genus Eulemur; species Eulemur rufifrons. The sequence goes on from NC_090986.1 coordinate 3,422,189, forward strand.
GATACCTATACTGCAGAAATTATTCCATGACATGAGGCAAGGAATCATCCCCAACTCATTCTACAAAGCCAATATCACCTTGATTCCAAAGCCAGGAAACGATACAGCATCTACAAAAATAAGACTACAGGCCATTACCCCTTATTAATAAATATGCAAAAATTGTCAACAAAATCCTAGCAAACCAAGTTTAGCTGCTCATCAAAAAAAATAATCCACCATAGCCAAGTGGGTTTCATCCCAGAGATGCAAGGATGGCTTAACATGTGCAAATCTATAAATGTAATTCACCATATAAATGGGAGCAAAAACAAAGACCATATGATCCTCTCAATAGATGTAGAAAAAGCATTTGACAAAATTCAGCATGCTTCTATGATAAGAACACTTAACCATATAGGCATAGGTGGGAAATACCTGAAAATTTTAAAAGCCATATACAACAAACCCACAACCAACATCACACTTAATAGGGAAAATATTCAACATACTGCTAGAAGTTTAGTCATTTATATTCTTTCTTTTTAGAAATATCCTGTTACCTATTTAAGTGTATTTTGATACATGTATACTATATACTACATTTTCAACTATATTAGTCTAAAATATTTCAAGAAAGATGTACAAATAACATTATTAGAATAAAACTTATTCTAAAGTATATTATAGTATAAAACAGTACATTAATCTAGAGTAGTCATGTATATAATTTTGTTATTTTATTTCATTTTTTGGTTGTTTTTCATGTACTAGATATTTTTTTTTATTTCAGGATATTATGAGGGTACAAATATTTTGGTTACATTTTATATCTTTATCTCACCCAAGGGAAGATTAGAGGCATGCCATTCCCCTCTACAATACTCACCATGTCCATTAGTTGTGTGTTTACCCCCCAACCCCCTAATCTCTGGAAAATATGACTACCATGTGGGCACCACATTATGGATCACTTACTGCCAATTCAATTGCGAGTACATGTGGAGCCTATTCTTCTGATCATGTGATACCTCACTTTGGATAATGGGCTCAAACTCTATCCAGGAAAATGTAAGAGGTGCTAAATCACTGTTATTTATTATAATTGAGTAATATTCCATTGTATACATATACCAAATTTTAACATTTCACTCATGAATTGACGGGTGCTTGGGTTGTTTCCATACCCTTGCAATAATGCACAATTGCTTCCCTAAACATTTGGGTGCAGATGTCTTTATTATAGAATATTTTTTGCTCTTTTGGGTAGATGCCTAACAGTGCTATTGCTAGATTGAATGGTATTTCTATTTTTAGTTCTTTGAGGTATCTCCAAATTCCTTTCCACAGAGCTTGCACTAATTTGCAGTCCCAGCAGCAGTGTAAGAGTGTTCCCATCTCTACACATCCTCGCCAGCGTTTGTTGTTTTGGGATTTTTTGATAGAGGCCAATCTCACTGGGGTTAGGTGATATCTCATTGTGGTTTTTATTTGCATTTCTCTAATGATTAGGGATGTTGAGCTTTTTTTTATATGCTTGCTGGTTATCATTCTGTCTTCTTTTGAAAAGTTTCTGTCCATTTCCTTTGCCCATTTATTGATGGGGTTGTTTGATTTTTTTCTTGTTGATTTTTTTAAGTTCTAGATAGATTCTTGTTCTTAGCCCTTTCTCGGATGTGTAGAGAGCAAATATTTTCTCCCATTTTGTAGGCTGTCTATTTGCTCTAATAATAGTTTCCTTGGTGGTGCAAAAGGCTTTTAATTTGATTACGTCCCATTTATTTATTCTTCTTGTTACTGCTGTGATTGCTTTGGGGGCCTTCTTCATAAATTCTTTGCCAAGGCAAATGTCTGAAAGGGGAATTCCCAACATCTTCTTCCAGAATTCTTAATGTTTCATGCCTTAGGTTTAAGTCTGTTATCCATCTTGAATTGATTTTTGTGAGAGTTTCAGTCTTCTGCATGTAGCTATCTAGTTTTCCCAGCACCATTTATTTAAAAGAGATTCTTTTCCCAAGTGTATAATTTGTCTGCTTTGTCAAAGATTAGATTACCATATGCGGATGGTTTCATTTCCAGATTCTCAGTCCTGTTCCAAAGGTCTATGTCTCTATTCTTTTGTCAGTACCATGCTGTTTTGTTACTAAGACTGGTAGACTGATACCTCTCAGTTTCTTCTTCTTCTTCTTTTTTTTTTTTCAACAAACAATACAAGTATCTTTTTTATTGATGTAAATTTTGAATGCAAATTATGCTCAAAATCTGTATCATTAAAAGTTGGAAAACACTCAAAAGTTAAAATTTGTCATACTATTACTTACAATTTATGACAACAAATTAATGGATTTTACATTGATGTTGAATTAATACGTTGAGAATTCAACATGCTGTTGTGTAGTGAAGAAATAAGCACATGTAAGTAAAACAAGAGTCATTTGGACTTTTCTGGCATGTCTTCTAGTGTGATCAATATATAAGCTAGTAATTGGAAAGAAAATCTCATGTTATTCGAAACAAAAATCAACTGCAATCCAGATAGAGTCTTTGAAAAATAACAGATAGTCTAGTGCTGATCCAGATCATGAGACCAGTGGATTTTTGTATATTTAGCTTGGAAAAATTTTAAACAATTTTAAAAATCAGCACATTTCTGGATGATTGCCAGAAAATGTTTTTAAATTTTACACACACACACACACACACACACACACAGAGTAATTCTATGATGTTATTAATAGCTTTGTTCATTTTTTCAGCTTATCTTGGGGGTACAAAAGTTCAAGTTATATATCTTGCCCATGTCCAGCCCATCCCCATCCAGCCCATCCAGCTTCAAGGGTTCCATTCCCCAAACACTGTGCATTGCACTCATCATGTAGCTATACCACCATCCCTCCTCCCACCCCCCATCCCCCCAAGTCAGAACATTCAAGCATGTCTATTCCCCAGGCAGTGCACAATGCACTCATCATGTAGGTATACACACATCCCCTCCCCCCACCCCCACCTCAGTCCGAAACCCAATTGGTGTTATTCCCAAATGTGCACTTAGGTGATGATCAGGGAAACCAATTTGCTGGTGAGTACATGTGGCGCTTATTTTGCCATTCTTGAGATACTTCACTTAATAGAATGGGTTCCAACTCTCTCCAGGAGAACAAAAGGGATTCTATATCACTGTTATTTCTTATAGCTGAGTAATATTCCATGGTATACATATACCACATTTTACTAATCCACTCATGAATTGATGGGCATTTGGGTTGTTTCCACATCTTTGCAATTGTGAATTGTGCTGCTATAAACATTTGGGTACAGGTGTCCTTTTTATAGAATGACTTTTGTTCTTTTGGGTAGATGCCCAATAATGGGATTGCTGGATCCAATGGTAGGTCTACTTGAATCTGTTTAAGGTATCTCCATAATGCTTTCCATAGGGGTTGCACTAGTTTGCAGTCCCACCAGCAGTGTATGAGTGTTCCTGTCTTTCCGCATCCACACCAACATGTATTGTTTTGGGACTTTTTGATAAAGGGCATTCTCACTGGAGTTAAGTGATATCTCATTGTGGTTTTGATTTGCATTTCCCTGATGATTAGAGATATTGAGCATTTTTTCATACTTCTTTTTACTTAAGATTGCTTTGGTTATATGAAGTCTTCTCTGGTTCCATACAAATCATAGAATCATTTTTTCTAGATCTGTAAATAATTATGCTGGTACATTGATAGATATTGCATTAATTCTGTAGATAACTTTAGGTAGTATGGACATTTTTAATGATATTGATTCTCCCAATCTATGAGTAAGGTAGATTTTTCCATCTGTTTACAGCTACAATTTCTTTTCTAGTGTCTCATTGTTCTACCTGTATATGTCTCTCACATCTTTCCTTATATATATTCCTAGAGATTTAATTTTCTTTGCAGCTATTGTAAACGGTATTGCATTTGTGATATGAATTTTGGCTTGACTGTTTTTGGCATATGTGAATGCCTCTGTTTTTGTGTGTATTGATTTGGTATCCTAAGACTTTACTGAATTTGCTTATGAATTCTAGAAGTCTCTTGGTTGAATCCTTGGGGTTTCCTAGATATAATATCATACATTTAGCAAAGAGCAAGAGTTTTATCTCATCTGCCCCCATTTGGACTCCCTTAATTCTGCTCTCTTGCCTGATTGCTCTCACAAGGACTTCCAACACTACGTTGAATAGAAGTGGAGATAGTGGGCAACCTTGTGTAGTTCCAGTTCTAAGTGGGAATGCTTTCCGTTTTTCCTCATTAAGTATGATACTGGCCATGGGTGTATCATAAATGGACTTGATAATTTTCAGGTATGACCTATCTATGCCTATTTTGTTAAGAGTTTTTATCATAAATTTGTGTGTGCTGGACTTTGTCAAATGCTTTTTCTGCATCTATTGATAGAATCATATGGTCTTTGTTCTTGCTTTTATTTATGAGGCAAATTACATTTATAGATTTGTGTACGTTGAACCAGCCTTGCATCCCTGTAATAAAGCCCACCTGGTCATGGTAAATTATTTTTTGATATGCTACTGAATTCGATTTGCTAATTTTTTTTGAGAATTTTTACATCTTTATCTATGAGGAATATGGGTCTGTAGTTTTCTTTTTTTATTGTGTCCTTTCCTGACTTTGGTCAAGGTGATATTGGCTTTGTAGAATGAGTTAGGGAGGATGCCATCTTTCTCAATGTTGTGGAAGAGTTTCTGTAGTATAGGTATGAGGTATTCTTTGTATGTTTGGTAAAACTCTGAAGTGTAGCCATCTGGTCTGGGACTTTTCCTTTTTGGGAGGTTTTTAATTACTGCTCCAATTTCTGAGCTTGATAATTATCTATTCAGAAATTCTATTACCTCCTGGGTGAACTTAGAGAGGTGGTGTGTTTCCAGGAATTTGTCCATTTTCTCCTCATTATGTAGTTTTTGGGCATATATATTTTTATAATAAAAATTATTTTATGTTTATATGTTATTTTATATAACAAAAATTATGTTTTGCATTTCTGTAGTGTCTATTGTTACCTCTCCTTTTTCATTTCTAATTGAGTTTATTAGAGTCCTTTCTCTTCAAATTGTTGTCAATCTAGCAAGAGGGCTGTTAATTTTGCTTATCTGTTTGAAAAACCAGCTTTTGGTTTTGTTGATCTTCCATATAGTTCTCTTATTCTCAGTTTCATTTAGTTCTCCTTTGATCTTATTTCTTTTCTTCTACTAGGTTTGCAATTGATTTTCTCTTTCGTTTCCAATTCATTGAGACTGTTTATTAGATTGTCGATTTTTGAGCTTTCTGTTTTGGGGATATGGGTGTTTAATGCTATTAGTTTTCCTTTCAGGTATGCTTTTACTGTAACCCACAGATTTTGACACCTAGTGTCTCTGATACCATTTAGTTTGAAAAAATCTTGATTTCCCTCTGAATTTCCTGATTGACCCAATAGCTTTTCAACAATAGATTGTTTAATATCCATGACTTTGTTAGGTGTTGAGTATTTCTGTTGGAATTCAACTCTAATTTTATACTGTTATTATCAGAGAAGATATATGGTATAATATCTATTTTTTTGTATTTGATGAGGTCTTATTTGTGGCCCATTATGTGATCAATTTTCAGAAAGTTCCATGGGCTGATGAGAAGAATGTATATTCAGCTTTATTTGGGTGGAATGTTCTGTAGAGGTCTGTCAGACCCTTTGCTCTATCTAGAGCTCTGTTTAAGTCCATTATTTCTTTGCTTATTTTCTTTTTTTTTGTTTTTGTTTTTGTTTTTGTTGAGACAGAGTCTCACTTTGTTGCCCAGGCTAGAGTGAGTGCCGTGGCATCAGCCTAGCTCACAGCAACCTCAAACTCCTGGGCTCAAGCGATCCTCCTGCCTCAGCCTCCCGAGTAGCTGGGACTACAGGCATGCGCCACCATGCCCGGCTAATTTTTTCTATATAGATTTTTAGTTGTCCATATAATGTCTTTCTATTTTTAGTAGAGACGGGGTCTCGCTCAGGCTGGTCTCGAACTCCTGACCTTGAGCGATCCACCCGCCTCGGCCTCCCAGAGTGCTAGGATTACAGGCGTGAGCCACCGCGCCCGGCCTTTGCTTATTTTCTGTTTGGAAGATCTTTCCAGCTCATTCAGTGGGGTGTTGAGGTCCCTAGCTACTATGGAATTATTGTTTATCATGCTATTTAGATCAGACAAGGTTTTCTTTATGTAACTGGAAGCTTCTGAGTTGGGTACATAAATATTAAAAATTGTTAATTCTTCTTGTTGGATCTTCCTTTTCATCATTATAAAGTGGCCATCTTTGTCCTTTTTTACTTTTACTATTTTAAAGCTCATGTTATCTGAAAATAATATAGCTACTCCTGGTTTCTTTTGACTTCCATTTGCCTGGATGATTGTTTTCCATCCCTTGCCCTTGAGCCCGAAGGCATCTTTATGGGTTTGATGTGTTTTGTGTAGGCAGCAGATACTAGGCTTCTGGATTTTTTTCCACTCTGCCAGTCTATGTCTCTTCAGAGGACAGTTTAATACATTCACATTTATTGAGAGGATTGAAATTTGAGGTAGATTTCCATTCATATTTTTGGGTGAAATCCTGTTGTTTTGTTTTACTCCTTGAGCCATCATGAAGTCCAAGTTCTAGCCTTTCACTCTTAGTGATTTTACTTTGAAGAGTGACTATTGCACTGTTTGGTGTGTAATGCAGGTCTGAGTATTTCCTGTAGGGCTGGTATAGTCTTTGCAAATTCCACCAGTGATTGCTTATTTGGTAAGGACTTTATTTCTCCCTCATAAGTGTAACTTAATTTTGCCAGATGAAGAATTCTAGGTTGGCCATTATTCTGTTTTAGAAGATTAAGGATAGGCACCCAAACGCTTCTGGCTTGTAAAGTTTCAGTTGAGAAATCTGCAATTAGTCTGATAGGTTTTCCTTTGTAGTTTATTTGTTGCTTTCACTACACTGCTTGGAGAATTGCTTATGTTTACTTTGGTCAGCCTAATAACTACGTTCTGTGGTGATTGCCTTTTCACATTGAGTCTCCCAGGAGTTCTGTGTGCTTGTATCTGGATATCAAGATTTCTTTCCAGACCAGGCATATTTTCCTCCAGTATTCCATGAAATAATTTTTCCAGCCCTTGTGTATTTTCTTCTTCTCCCTGTGGGATGCCCATAATTCTTATATTTGGCTTCTTTACATAGTCCCACATTTCTTGTATGTTTTGGCCTTGTCTCTTGTTTCTGTGTTCTTTTTCTTCATCCGATTTGTTAAGCACATACACGTTATCTTCAGGCTCTGTGATTCTTTCCTCCGCATGATCCATTCTATTCTTGAGGGTTTCCACTGTGTTTTGAAGTTTCTTGAAAGCCTCCTTCATTGCCAAGTTTTCTATTTGGTTTTTCCATAATATTTCAATTTCTTTAGATAATTTTTTGTTCATTTCCTAAATTGTTCTTGTGGTTTCTTTGTGTTGGGATTCTATTTTCTCTTCAATTCCATTGAGTTTTCCTACAATACATATTCAGAATTCTTCCTCTGTCAGTTTAATCATATCATGTAAGTTGATAGCTATTGATAGAAGTCAAATATTTTCTTTTGGAAGTGACTTTTCCCTCTGATCTTTCATGTTTCCTGTGCTCTTTCACTGATTCTTTCTCATCAGACTACTTTGTCAAGGACTGTCAGTGCTAGGACTGGTTTGTGGACTTTATTCTGAGTCCCTGATGGAATGTTACTTGACAATGCTGGGGAGGTGCACTCTGATCCTGTATTGTCTTAGAGGGGTTTTAGCCTGTTGGGTATCTCTGCCCTATTCTTTTCACCTCCTGCTTAAGAAGATTAGTGAGTTTGGACCCCTTGCTTACACTTTGAGCAATTAGATCACTCTTGTGTGTGTGACTCTGCTGCCATCCACTAGTTTGAGAGGGAAAACACTATGTTGGGTTGTGAGGTTACCCTATCTTTTGTTGCTTGTAGTTTGCATGGAGAAATCTGTTATCAACATATTCCAATACCTTTGTATGGAGCTCTAAACCCCCAAATGAGATATTATAGGTGCCTCAGTCTTTGGGAAATGTCACACCACTTCCAAGTGTTACTTGAGGCCTGTTACCACTTTAGGTGGGGTGAGAAGAGCAACAAGTACCTGGAAGCCTAAGAGTGTATACTTCAGAGCTTGCCTGATCTGCAGCTAGGGGAGAACTGCTGATATGTTATTCAGGACACTTTCACCAAACTTTCAAAGCAGCTCATGATGGGAGGTGTCAATTGGTGCAACTGCTAAGGACTCTGGTCAAGGTTTTCCTTCCCAGACCAAAAGCCTTAAGGTGGCAAGAGCCTGGGCACCAACGGCAAGCCCATCTGTTATGATCTTATCAGATGATCAAAACCAACCCACTGTACCAAGTCAATAATCTGTCCCCTTTTGTTCAGTTCCAAGGTCCCACAGATTCAAGCCAGTCACACAGGGAAAGTGACTTTTCTCCTTTCTCCCTGCCTCAAGGGCTGAGTCTGTCCTCTTGGGCTGGGGGAGGGGTGTTGGCTGAGACTGTCACAAGTACTAGCTGGGAAAACGTCTTCTCTAATTTCTCCCCTCCTCCAAGGGTGGGCTCTGCCCTGCCAGAGGGGAAGGTAAGCCACTGGACTAGGGGATGGGCACTTCCTGGTGCCACCAGGCATCTCAGCCCAAGAAGTGGCTACTCTTGTTACTCCGCCCCTCCAAGTGTGAAGTTTGTCTAGTTTGTATGAAGTACACACTGCAGGGCTGCTGGAGAAGCCCTGCCCAGGGCTACTGAGGGTCTCAATCCAGAGACTGGCCTGCCTCGCTACTCTGGCCTTCCAGAGCTGGAATCTGTCCCTTTGGCACAAAATACCAGTGGCCTTGTCACAGCCAAGTGCGTCCACCACCAAGGCAGGTCTCAGCCCGGACAGTGGCTTCCCTCATAGCTCCGCCCTTCCAGGGGTGAGGGCTATCCCTTTGGCAGGAGGCATTGGAACCAAGTCACAGCAAAGGGGTGGCCAAGGGGTCTCAGCTTGAAAAGTGGCCTCCTTTGCTACTCCACCCTTCTAGAAGTGGGGTCTGTCCCTTTGGCATGAAATGCAGGCAGCTGGGTTGGATGGCGGGCTACCGAGACCACCTGGCAACTCAGCCAAAAAAGCAGCTTCTCTCCTTAAGCCTTCAAAGGCGGGGTTTGACCTGTCGGTGGGAAAAGGCCAGTGGCTGGGTTGGGAGAGTGGTGCTCAGAAAGCGGCTTTTCTCACTACTGCCCTCTCCTCCAGGGGCAGGACCTGCTCTGCTGGGCAGGGGCAGGGTTGTTGCCTGAGTCCATTGCCTGGGCAACACTCCACAGTGTTTTTAGGCTATGAACACCCAAAATGGTGGCTTCCCATCCATAGAGAAGCAGCACTGGAGGCGACTGCTTGGTGGGTATCATGTGCTGGGTTTGGCATGTTGTCTTTACTGCTGAGGCATGCTGAGCCTACTGCTTCCCTAACACATTGACTCATGACTGTTCAGTAGGAGGGAACTGTACTCTGTCCCACCCTGTGCCAGCTCAATCTTTGGTGGTTTCCAAGGGCAAAGTCTCCTTTTTGGTGTTCACCTCCCTTGTTCTGGTCCTGGCGGCCTCCAGAAGTGTGAAGCCTTTCTCCAAGCTCCCCCCTGCAGAACCAGGAAGTGTCCACTCAGACCAGTCCCTCTCCTGCCCAAAGAAGAGCCAGCACAGTGCACTGGAGAGTTCAAAATATTTCCCGCTCTTGTGTCTACTCCACTCAGCCTGTCAGCCCATACTACAACTTCACACTGACTTCAGGCACTTCCCTGCCTGCGTGGATGTGGATCTCAGTGGAGGAAGAATCATCCTCCTGTGGGCCAGATCACACTTCCCTGGTCGGCCAGTGGGTGCACCTGTCCCATGCTCTATTCCCTATTCTATATCTCACACTCTTCAGACTTTGTGGTCAATTCTCCGATTTACCTTTTTTTTCCTTTTCCCCAGCACTGCTTATCCCGCACTGTTTCTCTGCAGATTCATGACGCTGATCCTGTGGGAGAGCGAGCCACTCCCATGTAGTTGTCCGTGTTCTTCTCCTACTCTGGGAGCAGAGCCAGGAGGTCTCCCCTAATCTGCCATTTTCCGACCCCCTGGTCACTTAACTTTTAAAACGTCAGTTCTAATGTTCTTATCTTGATGGAAAACTCTTTATTTCAAATATGGTGCATATTAATATCTTGGGTTCTACATATTTAAATGTTCTATGTACTGCTTTGCAAATATTTGCAAATGAGTAGTCTAAAATCACCCAAAATAGATAGATTGCATGAATAAATATTTTTCCAGAGAAAGAAAAAGGAACTGCCATTGAATGACTAAACAAAGTTTAACTTCATTATAAATCAAAGAAATGCCAATGATGTAAACATATGATTCCCTTTCCCAGTCAATAAATTAGAAAAATCTGAAAATTAATCAATACAAAGCTTTGCTTAGGATGAAGGATAATAGCAACTTTCATAGACTTAAAATATCCAATTAATTAATATATAGTTACATAAATACTAAAATTCATGATTCCCAATCCTAGATATAATAGACGTGAGCAGTGATGCTCAAAATACTTTCTATCAGTATTTTGGCCAGGGAAGTTCTTATGTGTGTTAGCAACAAAGCTTAGCAACAGTATAATTGACCACTAAATTTTCCCTCCCAACTTCAGTCACTGTGACAACCACGTATTCCTTACACATTTCTGTGGCCTCTACAAGGGGTAATCTCACACCTGCATAATAATTATTTCATGGATCAGTGGTCCCTTAATTACCCCATTTTTTTCCATTGCATTTTGAATTTTGTTTGTTGGGTCCTGGACCGTCTTGTTTTGGGAAGTTCTTGTAAGTTACCAGTAGTCTGCCAAGAACAGTAATTTTCAAGTACATCACTATTCCTTTGGCCATGTGAGACCAAGTCCTCATTGTGATCTGACAAATGGGTTCAGAAAAAACGAAGTCAAAGAGACTTCTTGTGTTGCTCTCTATTGAGGGTGACAACCCCCATCATGAAACCACCTTCTTAGACCCGTCTAACCCAATTCCCAGTGTTTTTCAGATAGTGGCTTTGTTCAGTGATGTGGCATCTCATATTTTGAATATTATCTCTTGTAGCTAAGACAAAAGGAAAGTCAATTGGTGCTATAGTCTGAATGTGTCCTCCAAAATTCATACAGTAAAACAATCACTAATGTAAAAGATTTATGAGTTGGGGCCTTTAGAAAGTGATTAATTCATGAGTACAGAGCCCTCGTAACTAGGATTAGAGTTCTTACAAAAGAGCTTGAGGGAATAGATTTACTCTCTTCTACTTTTCTGACATTTGAGGACACAACACTCATTTTCTTTTTCCTTTTTTGCCCCTTCTGCTATTTGAGGATATAGCTAGAAGGCCCTAACCAGACACTAAATGGTGGTGGTGTCTTCATTTTGGATTCCTCACCCCCAGAACAGTGAAAAATAAATTTCTGATGTTTACAAATTACCCAGTGTAGAGTATGTTGTTATAGTAGCACAAATAGACTAGGACATGTGTCACGAGGGTTCTGAATAAGATAACACGGCAAATTGAGTTGTTTGCTTATAAGGCCTATGTACTAGTTACTCTCTTACCAAATAAGTTTTATGTGTGAGGCAGTTGTAGACATGATCATGTATGTCTTCTGTAAAAGTATAACTTTCCCAAAGATAAACACATGACTCTCACACAAATACAGAATACATACCTGTCAAAGGTATATTTAATTCATCCATGAGGAAACCAACATGGTTTTAGTGTTGTTTCAAAGAGCATTTGGGGCCAGGTGTGGTGGCTCACACCTGTAATCCTAGCACTCTGGGAGACCAAGGCGGACAGATCGTTTGAGCTCAGGAGTTGGAGGCCATCCTGAGCAAGAGCGAGACCCCATCTCTACTAAAAAATTGGAAAGAAATTATATGGACAGCTAAAAATATATATAGAAAAATTAGCTGGGCATGGTGGTGCATGCCTGTAATTCCAGCTACTCGGGAGGCTGAGGCAAGAGGATTGCTTGAGCCCAGGAGTTTGAGGTGCTGTGAGCTAGGCTGATGCCACGGCACTCTAGCCTGGGCAACAGAGTGACACTCTGTATCAAAAAAAAAAAAAAAAAAAGAGCATTTGGGTTGAGCAGGGATTTCTTATAGTCCTATAGTCCTCTGGGAAAGTTATAATGAAATAAAGACTATTATTTTTTATTTTTTATTTCAGACTTTTTTATATAATATTAAAAAAATGTTTGGTATTTGCTCCCAGTTCTTGACACAGAGCTCATAAAACACTTATAATTTCCTGAGAGGAAAGGTGATAAGACCATCTTTTTTCTAAACGAGACAACTCTTGGCAGAGCCATAGATCTTTTCAAAATGGAGGCTTGTCAGAATGACCTAACCTTAATAAGAAGCTTGGAACATTCAGCTCCATTCCCCAACTTATGGGGAGGGAAGAGAACCTGGAGATTGAGATATTAATAATCACCAACAGCCACAATGGGCCTACCTAATAAAACCTCCATAAAAACCCCTATGTGAGAGGGTACAGGGAGTTTGTAATTTAGCATACACGTCTATGTGTCCAGAAAGTAGCACACCTCAACTCCACAGACACAGGGGCTATTTTGCTTGGGACACTTCTGAATTCTACCAGATGTATGTCTTTATCTGACTGTTCGTTTGTATCCTTTATAAGAAATTTTAACTGTAAGTATAGCATTTTTCTGACATTTGTGAGTCATTCTAGCAAATTATCAAACCTGAAGAAGGGTGGTCGTGGGAATCTTTGATGTTATAGCAAAGTCAGGCAGCAGTGTGGGTAACCTGGGAACCTAATATCTGTGACTGGCATCTGAAGTGAAGGCAGTCTTGTGGGACTGTGTCCTTCAGCCTGTGGAGTCTGATGTGAGCTCTGGGTAGTTAATGTCAGGATTGAATTGAATTGTAGGCCACTCAATTGGTGTTGAGAGAAGGAGGAATGGTGCTAGAAAAGACACTATGTCTTTGATATCAAGAAAAAGGGTCTCATTGCTTTTGGTTTTGTTTCTGGTTAGAATAAAACTGGTTGATGTCTTACTTGGCTTGGGCAGAAACTATTTGCATCTCCACTTGACACAAATATACATGTTAACATACAACTTTACAGATTCTGGGCCTTATAGAGAATAGCAAATGAAATACAAGCACACATTTACTCAGAGAAGTAAGTAATCTTTGAACCCACCTGTTAAACAATGCTTACGTATAACACTGAAAGGATAGGCTATCTTCCTTTTACCTTATTTTCTATTTTAAATAATTTTTCATAATATTTAGCTCAGAATCTACATTAGTTGTGCTTTATAGATATCTTTTTTTCACTTAAAACAATCACAACAATGATAACAATGAACATCAATAGAGCATTTAGTGTAGGCCAGATAGAAATATAATTTGATTTAATCATTCTAGTAATACTACAAAGTAAGCAATTTTAGTATGCATATTTTATATGAGAGGAACATGAAGCTCATCTGTAGTGGTTAAGATCATGAAATGGGTAAGGAATAGAAACAGGTTTAACAACAAGACAAACTTGAACGAAGCAAAATTGTGAATCAGTTAGTTTATAGGCTATCAAAGCATTGAAAGCCAGTTCAGTATAGAACTCACATTTAGATGGTTTATTTAAGGCAGTATTTTTCAAAGTATAGACAAAGCTTCTGTGTGAATCAGATGTTCCTTAAAGTTTAAGAACCACAAATTTAAGGTGATTTAAACATCAAAGTTCTTTGACTCTCCTACCTAATGACAGTTACATATAGGTACTTAATGCCATTAACATAATTTGCAACCTGTAAAATGTAGAAGTTTATAGATTGAAGGGCTGTTTTGAAGATTAAATAAAATGCATGTATATGCATGTAAAATGCAGAGCATATTCACTAGCATGTGGAAGTACTCCAAAAAGTCTATTACTGTTATCCCACAATTAAAAAAAAATCAACAATTTCTTTATTTCAGGCAGTTGAGTCATATTGGTTCAGTTCAAATATTATTCATGAGTAGGTATGGTCTACCATCTTGTGTACAAAGTAATAATGGATTTTTTTTCTAGGTAATAAATTGTGAACTATTGAGAATGTTGTTCCACAGCCACTAGAAAGAACATGCCAAATCAATTTTTAAGAGATTGTTTAGCTTTATTTTAATAAAAACTGCTTTAGGCATATCATTCACAGTCTTTGATAACTATCTCATTAAAATTTGGACATTTATTTGCTATTAAAATGTCACTTTATCTTATTTGAAATTTCCAAGAAACTGGTAATTTCTCTTTTATATCATTTTTGGTTTCCTTATAAGACTAAAATGAAACCTTTTATGTTCAACTCATCACTTGGCCTAATTATTTAATTAATATGGACTATCTTTAATATGGACTCTGGAGCCATTTAATAACTTCTTCCTTTAAATATCTATAATTTGCCTTAACTACTTTTACAGTCTATTAAGCCATGCAACAAGTAAAGCCCTGAATATACAATGGAAATTACATGCCTCCTGGAGACCACAATCTACAGGAAAGACAGAAAAGATGAACCATACTCTTAAGAAAACTGTTTCTAGATTAATGCAGGAAACCAGGTTGCCATGGGATAAAGTGCTACTACTTGCCTTCCTTTGGATAAGAGTGGTCCCTAGAAACAGGCTCAAATTAAACCCCTATGAAATAGTGTACAGGAGATCCTTCCTAGCCCTCTGAAGTAAGTATGGGGATATAGTGATAAAGAAGAAGGAGTGAATCAGGCAGTACGTCAAACAGCTAAATCAAGTATTAACTACCATACATGAGTTAGCTTCTTCTGGGTCTCTGCCACAATTAGAGACACCCCTTCATCCTTTTCATCCAGGAGACTGAGTACTGCTCAAGGCTTGGAAAGAACAACAACTGCAAGAGAGGTGGAAGGGACCACATGAAGTACTCCTGACAACCCACATTTCCTTGAAGATATCCAGAGTAAAGCCATGGGCACATCAGACAAGCATGAAGAGGTGTCCTGAGGAAAAAAGAGGATGGCTTCACACCGCACAGACAAGTCAGCCTCTGAAAGACTTAAAATACTTTTTTCAAGAAAAAGCAAATGAGAACACTACTCTTGTTTCTAATCTTTCTCTGCTTATGTGTCTTTGGTATAGGGTGTAAAGATCATTCACTTGTCTGTATCACCCAGACTTTGGCATCATCTACAAAATTAACCCATGGTTGGATCTGCCTTCTGTGAGCCCAATCAACTTGGGACCATGGTATTCCCTTTGAGAGACTTTAGTGAGGTTAGCAATGGTTATTGGGTTACTACCACACCTCTGAAAATTCTGTTCTTAATGTACAGAGTCAGGATAACACATTACCAGAATGAAAGATGCTCAGATATCCTGTGCTTAATTCTCCTGCGTCATCTGGGAGGCCTCATAGAAGTTTGTCTTAAAGGAAATCTCACAGGAATGTATGCCCCAATATACTACTATATGTCCTTACCTCCCAGACACAGAAGGTTGGCAATGTGTAGAGAAAACACATCACTTTATTATTTGAATCCACAGAAAGACCTTGCATTATCCCTGGGAGCTAAATCTTAGATAGAATGCATAGAGTATTTGGTGGGAGAATTTTTCAGGACCAATCACTGCCATGCCCCTGAAGGGGTAGTTTATTGCTCTCCCCAGGGCTATATTTTAGTCTGCAAGTAAAACAGAATTCCATGGACAACTGAGCTCCTAATAAATTACACTACCCCTACATAGTGTCTATTAGGTAGACAGTAGTCTATCCTGACTGCCCCCTTTTCTATACATTCTGTGAAAGAATCAGCTCATTGGGCCAACTCCTTAAAGCTATTTACCTAAACTCCCTGGGAGTTTTCTGGGATTTACCAGCAGAAATTCTCAACGGGGATGAGTTTTTCTTTGCCTATACTTCATTACCTTTTGGGGGTGGGTGGAGCAACCATCATGTGCTTTACAATCTATACAAAACTCTGACTATTATCGCTAATGAAATTGCTAAGGCCTTTACTAATTTATAATACTTGTTAGACTAGCTTGCTAAGGTAGTCCTGGATAATGGCATGACCTTAGATTACATCCTAACAGAACAGGGAGGAGTCTGTGACATAGCCAACATATCTGCTGCACCTAGATAAATAGCTCCCCTCAAGTGAAAACCAGTGTAGAGAAAATCAGACAGCAGGCTACTTGGCCAAAACAGATTCTTGATCATCATCACACATCCCTTCTAGATGGATTAGGGACAGAACTAGGTGGCTGGACCTCTGACTTATTTTCTTGGATACCAAATGGGATCAAATCTCTTTTATCAGGGCTACTTCATTTGGGTTTGTCTGTTCTTATGCATAATCATTGCTTACATAGCATTTTACTTAGCCCTTTGGTGTATTGTCTTCTTTTGCAAATTGTGAACTGGGGTGCTAGAAAAGCAAACGGAATTATGGCAAAAGCAGGTTTTAATCTTCCATTTGAAATGATGCCCCAATTCAGGAAGCTTAACTTGCAGGTCTGTTTGTGCTTGTTTGTTCATTCTCTTCTCCTCACTGCAGGGGGTGTCCCAGTGGTCACAAGACAATGATGAAGAAGCCACAAGATTTGATCAGATGAGGAACAATGAAGCCACCCAGGGGCCCATGGGAATAGTGTGTGGCACAGGTCATGAAAACCCTGAGTTAACTGAAGGACTGTGTACCTATAAAAGAGTCTATACTCCTCTCAACAGGAGGATGGTGGTTCATTAAGATGAGAGTCTGCCATCCTCCTCATTTACTGACAACTTAATAAATCTTCCTTTCCTTTTTTCTCAAACCACTTGTTCTCATTTTTTTTTGTTGTTGTTGTTGTTCAGCTTTGGGAACAGGTACCAAGCTTTCAGTGACATTACAACATACCTATATATATTTTATATGCTTGATGTTTCCCATGATGAAGAAGGTCAATATAAATACTAGTTCTGTCACTAATTATTTAGGCAGGTCCCTTCACCTTTTTTGTCTCAATATAATTATTTGTAATTAGAATTAAAATTAATCTCCTCAGTTTAACTCTTTAGAATAAAATTATTTTATTGATATAAAATACAGTCTAGCACAGATTGACCACTGACTATTGGTTAATATTATATTTTTTCTTAACATTTTCAAAGGTATTGTTTTAAAATTTTCAATTGATGATTTATTAATTTATTTTCCTCCAGATTAATGGTAATAAAACTTTTGATGGAAGGCTTAGTATTTTTCAGAGTTTCTGCTTTTATGTCATATTTGTTATATATTTTCATTTTATTTCTATTGTTCATTCATTTTCATGTCTATTGTCATGTAATGTACCACATTGTTTTTCGTCTTAAAACATGTAATTGTATGTGCGAAGGGAAAATCTTCCCCTTTGCCCTCTGAAGAGTCACTGAAAATCACTGACAAGAGGCAGATTAATCAAAGATTCATACAAATTTATATTATCAAAGCTTTACAAGACTCATGAGTCTCTAGAATGAAGACCCAAAAGTACATGGGAAACTGTTCATTTTTATGCTTAGGTTTAACAAAGCATGGAGAGCCATGTAAAATCTGGTTGAACAAAAAGGGTATGGTCTAATGCTAATAGACTTAATGGGGAAACTCAGGAAGGCCTGTCTGTCTAAATTCTTGGGCTCCTTGTGCAGCATTTCTTCTTTCTGGATATAGGGCAAGACCCTTTCTGCTACAGGGGTCTTATGACCTACAATCAAACAAGGTAGGTCAGATAATTTCTTTTAGACAGTTTCAACACAGAAATGAGGAAGGGAGTCAGAATAATATTTTTAGGTTTTATGGAAGTCTTTGGGGAAAGGAGATTCTGGTTTCTATGACCCATCTTGGAAAAGAGGAATTCTAGTTTCTATGGTTAGCCTCAGGGAAGAATGAGACTAAGAGATGAGAGAGCAGGGAAAGGTCAGGAAAAAACTTTTGCTTCTGAAACTGCTGCTGAGGCCTTCATTTTGGGGAATTGTATTTTAAGTCTCAACATAATCTACAAAATTGTTGACTGAAAAAATAGTACTGTAAGTATTTATGGTAACACAGTTGTATGATGGTGGCATGAATTTTTTTTTGTTTTGTTTTGTTTTGTTTGTTTGTTTGTTTTTTTACCTTTCCAGTTTTGGAAAGTATGTCCACAAAGAACGTTGGTGTGTTATAATCCAAGAGTGTACTCCTATTTATTCAATATCTCAATAACTATGTTTTGTTGTCTAAAAATTCACAAATCATTATGTATTTTAACCTTTACATAATATGACATTTAATGCCATTTAATATTAATTATATAAAATATTGGTTTGTTAATAGCAACACTATATACCTGACTTTCTTGATATATATAAAAGTTCTTCAAGAACAACTAATTTTTTAACTTTTTAATCTCAATTTCTGATAGGAATTTATATCTTAAGTAGCTTAAATTTGTATTTCTTTTTAAAGTTTATTAATTTTGGACTCTATTGCCTTTTATAAGCTATTTAAAACTTTGAAATTAGATCAAAACTAATACAATTAATTTGCTTTTACCCTTAAATTCACTGTTGTTGTTTCCACATGTTCTTGTAATTTGTTTTTGATATTCAGTTGTTTTTTTCTTTGGAAAGACTATATTTTAACATCTTTTGTTTAACTTTTTTTTGAATGCTGTTGTAAACATCTTCTATTTTTTGTTAACATCTAATTTATTGACATTGTGTTTTCAAAAAACATAATTAGAGTAAACTTTAACATTTTGTAAAAGGTAATCTGGTTTTTAGGTGCTATTATATCAATCCTTTAACTTCCATCTTTTCATATAAACTATTCTGTGGATTTATATCCTTTATAATTTTCAAATTAGTAGGAATACCTGTTGAAAGGGGAAGCCTGCAAAAATAACAGGCAAATACTTAATTCTGCAATTTCCCCAGTAACAGAGATCAGTCCTATCAGTTCTCTCACTAACAGGCACTCTGCAGGAGTCTGTTTTGCACAACTTCTGAAAAGAGCTGAATGAACCAAAGACAGATGTAAATCTCTCTCTTTCAAAATTGTTTTTTGAGACTCTGCTTTTACAGAGTTCCAGAGTAAACAGCAGGAGAATGAGCTCCACCCCTCAACCAGATCTTGACGACAGAGTCACATCTCCTTTGATAATCCCTTCTCCAAGGAAAGGCAAGAGAGCCAACTCTTGGACTTTGACATTCTTGCAGTTTTTGTTATCTACCTGCTAACACTTTTGTTATCAACTGACAGCCAGCACAATTTTTTTTCTCTTCATCCCCCCCTTAAAATCAGCAAGCCTCTTGGCCTCACAGCTGGCACCCCTCCTCTTTCTTTGGGATGCCACATGATCTCCCTGCTCACTTTCCCCCTCCCCCTCTTTCCCCTCTATCTTTAACTCTCTCATTCTCTCTATCCTTCTGAGAAGATAAACTTTATACTTTTATATATCTTAATTTCTTCATGAGAAATCTTTCTTCACCCGTGCTGTGAGCACCTACTAGGGCTTTTCACCCTAACACCTGTCATTAGTATTTGCAATTTATGAAACAGACACATTTTCTAAGTGTCAACTGTGCCAGGGTTATAAATGAATTAAATTGACATCATTCCTTCCCAGCTCATACTTCGATGAATGAGATAAATTTAAAAAAAATGAAAACTCAGTATATGTTCTTTTAAATAATGGGACTTTGCTAAATATGTGGCTTTCTCTCCTGAGCCTATGCATGTCTTATCACTAGGAAAGTTTATTTGTCAGATATTCAAGATTATATTACCTTCCTTTGCAACCTTTCATAAAGGTGCCATAAAACTTCCTTCCTTTTTATGTCAGTCCAGAGCAACTTCTTTAAAAAAAAAAATTACTTCTTGTTGTAATAGATATGGTCTAATAAAAGATTATTTTTGATATGTTTATCTACTTAGGTAGAAAAGACAGTTGGACATTAAGTATTAAGACATAACCTGTCTAGATATATTTGAGCTTTCAAAAAGAGTCTCCAGAAGCCAGTCAGTTCAATTACTTCAAATTGGCATAGTGATATTACATTGTTGTGTCCCTTGTGCTCTTGACTTTAAAAAAATCTATCAGGACTTTGAATTAAAAGAAATATACTAATTTTACCTTAAAAAAATGAAAACTCTAGAATAAATTACATTAAATGATAGATTATTTGGTTCTTCATTTACACAGGATAACCATAGGAAGTTGTGAGAATCTGATATGAGACCAGACCTAAGTTGACCAAAGACACAGTGAAGTTTCTCTGGAAATCACATCAGTGATGTGAGATCAGAAGTGGAGGATCTGTTGAGCAACAGATTCAAGAATGGGATTAAAAGGACAAATGCTGAGAACTGTGTTATTTGTTTGTGAAGAATAATAGCTTTTGTATTCACTTTTGTAAACCTGCAAACCATAATTATTAATACACCTGTGTCTTTATTTAGGTTTAACATAACTACTAACAAATCTTCAAAACAGCACCTTCATTTAGCCAGTCCGCAATGTATGATATTTCAAAACAACAACTTGTATATGATAAATATATACAATTTCTTATTTGTTAATTTAAAAAATAACAAAGAACCACAAAAACACAGCAACTTCCACCATGCCAGGTCTACTATATTTCCTTATGAAGGTAACAAAAATATTCAACCCTCAAATATACTTCTTTGACATATTTCAAGACAGCTACTCAGAGGGGCTAGAAATATAAGAATAGCTGAAAATCTAACTTTTCTGAAGAAGATTTACATCTGTAGAGGAAAGAAAATAAACAAGAGATACCAACAGGCTTTCTCTGCCCCTCCCCCCCTTGAGATCTAGGAAACATTAATGGACAGCCAGACACATTTAAAAGCCTGTCAGAAATATTTACCAGGGACTGCCATCTATTCTTTTTCAGAGCCACTACCTTTGAGGTTTCATTCACATAAGATCACCTTTGCTAGCCAGGCTTTCCTCTTCTCTCCCTCCCATAACTTGTGAAGGAGCACAGGGAACCTGAGCCCAAAATATGGCTCCTGGCATAATGAGTATTTAGAATGAAAAGCCTTTAAAGTTCAACAGACACTGAAAGAGAACTTTTCGCTTTTTACCTAAAGACCCAAGGAATCCACTAAGGAGAATTATTGGTTTTTCTTCTCTTACCTGTTATTATCTATTGCAGAAAAGAAGACCATGAATTCTGAATAGACCCTTTCATGAGATATCTGCCCATCGGGCTCGTTCAGTTTCTTAAGGGATTCATTTACAAGTTATTCTCTATTCCCCAATCCATTCATTCTTCTCAGTAATCATTTATTGCCCCTCAACAGAATTACCTACATTCCCCATTCTTCCCCCTCTGAAATAAGGCTATATGGGTATCTGGGTCCCATTATGATATGTGATCATACTGTGGTTTTTCCTTGTACACACTAATAAATTTATATGCCTTTTCTCTTATTAGTCTGCTGTTTGTCAGTTGATTTTTCAGCAAACCTTCATAGAAAAGGGGAAGGTTTTTCCTTGGCCCCTATGTTGTCTTGCTGTTGTTTTCTGAAAGACCACCATGATGCCTACATAGTAGAAAGGAGAGTTGTGTTGGCAATATCAGTTCGCACACCTGGAAGAGACAATCTCAGATGTGAACTGAAGGTGCTCTGCTTTCAAAGAGGGAAAGGGCAGGTTGCCTTTTATGCCTCACAGAGTCTGTATTATATAATAGAGTCATACATATTCAGCAGGTTTGGGAAAAACTATACATATTTTTGAGGGGAGTGTTTGATGTGTGAACATATATATGTAATATACTTCCCATATTCCCTTTGTGGCAGGGTTTTAGCATTAAAATGAGGTGGAATTTGGATCTTTTCATCAAAAAGTGAACCATGGGACACAAAGAGAGTTTGTGCAGTCTCTAAAGGCTGGCTAGCAGAGGATTGAGTTCTGCAGTTGTATATTAGGAAAGAATGTTTGTAAGGCTTCTCCTTTGTCCAGTGAGAGTTGTAGTGGTCTGTGTCATAAATCAGAGTTAAGAAGAGTCTGACATTTTACCATACAATACCTGTTGTTGGGGAGCTCAGCAAGAGTGTAAGAGTGTAGTTTTTCTTACAGCTGTAGGAATTTAGAAAGTTGGTGTGCCAGCCAAGCTATGAGCCCTTTGCCCACAGGTATTTCTTTTGTTTTTTTAACCTTAGGGTTTATTTCAGTTGATAAGGTGGCATTTATCTTGGTCTCTCATATCATACCATCATAACCTCTGTTGCTACTCTCAGAACCTCAATTTGTGTAACCTCAAGATGATATGAAAGCATCATCCCATCTTTTCTCTCTTTGAGTTTTTATATTTTGTATGACTTCCATGCACACATGCACAGTAATAAAGTTTGTATACTTTTTTCCTGTAAATCTGTCTATGATCAGTTTGTTTTATAAACTCAAATTATCAAAATTTCAGAGATAAATTTAAATTTCCCTATACTCATATTAGAAGTATGTTTTATAATCTGTTCTCCAAATCATTCATTCTCCATAGTATTTATTTATTGCCCCTCAACAGAATTACCTACATTTTCTACCTCCATTTTTTCTCTAATATAAGGGCATGTAAGTACCTGGGCACCACTGGGATACCAGGTGACCGACCACTCTGTGATTTTCTCCTATGCATGCTCACAAACTTGTATTGATCTGCCTTTGACCAGATTAGATTTTTAAAACATATAACATTTTTACTTGTTTGTCTCTATTTCAGTTTCTGCTTAAGAGCTGGCCCCAGGCCCATATTTTTTGAGGATTTCAACATTCATGATAACTTAAAGTTTATAAACCTATTATTCAAATGATGTCATTATTTTTCAATTGCACATATAGGCTATCATTTTGTTGTGTCTATGAACTAAAATAAAATCTTAAGCTCCCAACCCTGATGGGCTGACTGAATGGACCCTGTTTGGCCCAAGTAATACCCTAAAACTGAGTTACTGGCCATGAGAAGGGAGGTCAGACATGCCTCATCATGCCCCCCTCTGTTCTTAGAGGTATACTTTGTAACCCATTAACAGGCCTAAGGCTCTACAAACAAACCTGCAAATCCTCAATTTGCACAACAAATATATGGCTGGTAGCTTGTCTGTGATAACAGACCTCTTTCTCTTAACTTAAAACATTCCAAGCATTTAGGCAAAGCTACTTGTTTAATTATAAGTCAAAAAGTCTTTAAACCAACCTATAACCTGTAAGTCCCCCACCCCCTGCTTTTGACATGTCCCAACTTTTGGGGCCAAACCCATGTGTGCCTTCCATGTATTGATTTATGACTTTACCAATAATTCCTGTCTCCCTGAAATGTATAAAACAGTTTCCCAACCACAGCGAGTCCACTTGCTCAAGACCTCTTGCTCATGGTTCTGGGTCATGGTCCTCAAATTGGGCTCAGAATAAACCTCTTTAAATTATTTTACAGAGTTTGGCATCTTTTCCATTGACATGTCATATAAGCCCATATAAATTTATGTGCTTATGTTTTATTAAACAATTTTTCCAGCTCTGATCATTACCTCAAGGTACCTGAAAATTTTTTTCTTGGATTTCCTCAATTTTCATTGGCAGGTATATTGATATCCTATGGTTTTCCTAGCTGAATAATTAATCTATGTTAAGAAATCAGAGAGTGAACCAGCAAATACATCCTGGCACCATGTGGAGCCTCAGGATATCTGTTGTGGCAGGCTGGGACCCCTGTACAACTGGCTGTTTTTTGTTTTTCTTCATTCTGGTGCAGGAACAGCACATTGTCACACCAGAAACAAACCCAACATAGCCCCATTTACTCAACATATTTATGTAGACACTTCATACACTAGGCAGGTTCATAGGCACTAGAAATATGGCAATTAATCAAAGAGGGAAAACATCATTGCTCTAAACATAGTTGTTTGTTGTATAGAAGCATAAAGGTAAATACAAATTGAAAATAAAGGTTTTGATTGTCCCTGTTGAAAATAAGGGAAGAGACTTTCTGCAGTCTCCCTTTTCTATCTCTGAATTACTTTCTCTCTCCTTTCCAAATGCTCATACATTTTTAAAATAGCTAAATAAGACTCTGGCAGGTCTCACAACTCAGGCACTTTCCCCGAAGACATGATAGCTAAAAACCCACATCTCTCAGGTTACAAGGAGAAGAGGGGTACAGCTTCTCCTGTCACCTGACTATAAATTTAAAAACTATCTAAAGTATTAAATGTATTATATTCACTCAGCTATACAAAAGAGTGAGATTACGTTATGTCTTTGCAAGCCCTTTATTGGGTTGCCTGTGATGCACACTACATTTTCCTTTAATCCCTATTCAGTAATAAAATTACTTCTTTCTCTTCTACATCTGTAAAGAGGTTTTCTGGGTTTGGAGGAGATAACTTTTTTGAGTATATTTCTCCAGCAAAATACAAAACAAAATCAAATTGCATAAGTAAATTTTAAGGAATATTAGGAAGTGGTAAATATTATTAAAACTTTTTTAAAGTCGAAGGAAAGAAAATTTGCAGGTTCTGAAATTTTAAAAAGAGTTTTCCGAAAAATCGTGCCTGAAGATTTGAGTTTAATATTGATCCCAGGGCATGAGATGGAGTGCTGCTATGACACCTAGTCTAGAATCCAAAGCATAAGATGAGTAAGTGAAAATGGTAATATGTATGTGTGTGTGTGTGTGTGTGCATGCACACATGAGAGAGAGAGAGAGAGAGAATATTCAACAATACATGTTAAAGAACATAAACTGACAAAAATCAGATTAATAATAGAAATGGCATACAAATTTATTAACATGCATGGGGAGAACCCCAATCCTCCAATGGGAAGGCAAAGCTTATATATCATTTTGAGGTTACAGAAAGAAGAGGGGCTCAGAGCATAGCCCAAACAGGTTATGGTGGTAAATCAAGTTGTGGTGGCAAGACAGGTTATGAGAGGTAAAGAAGAGGATGCCTGGATAGCTAAGGTGGTTTTGCTATGTAGCTGAAACCTCACAGGTGGCAGCCAACAGAGAGAAAGTGTTTCTTCCAGGAAGGCTCTCAGTGAACTCTTGGCTGCATCAATACAGATATTCTCTGCAGATACAGATGTTCTCAACAAAGACTGCTTTTCAGCTATTCTTATATTTCCAGCCCTTCTGCATATTGATCTTGACATATGCCAAAAATATATTCTGGGATGTTATATTTTGGTTTCTTCAGGAGTTTAACTAAAATTTGTTGAAGCAGAGAACCTTAATGAGGCATGATAGGGAGGCCTTTCTAGCTGTACTTTGAAAAAAGAGGAGAGAAAAGATAATGTAGGTCAAATATGGGAGACAAAACAGGAATAAAAGACTTAACTTTATTACAAAGGCTTTGTCCTTTATTTTGAATGAGAAAATAATATGAAGGTTAAGCAAAAAAAAAAATGTGATCTTGTTCCTTATTTAATATGCTCAGAAGGAGGGCTGTGCTTTCTTAAAAGTGTAAGCAAGAAAATAAGTCAAGAAGTAGCAAAAAACTATTGAATATTGTAAATACTGATACAATTATCATGTTAGCGTATATAGCTCTTTGAGATCCTGATTTCAACTTTTTTGAATAAGTATGAAGAATTAGGATTGCTGGATCAAATTCTATTTTTATTTTTTTGAGAAACATCCATCTTATTTTGCTTAATGTTTTACCAAGTTACATTTTCACCAACAATATACATGAGTGTCCTTTTTCCACAATCTTTCCAATGTTTGGACTCAGAAACTGATACTCCAAAATAGAGTAGCTTGATATACTGAACAGAAGAAGCCTCAAGGTCTCTTTGACCTTCCGTACTAATTATATCTCACAAATCACAGGATGAAATTAAAGTTCTTTTATCTGCCTAAGATCCATACCTACCAAATGGAACAATTGTCTTTTTTTCCTTCCCTTTAAGAACAAGAATGTAACCACACTGGGATAGACACTTTTATAAGATAATGTCTGTCTTTCAGGCTTACTCAAATTCCAAAGAAAAATATTTACAAGTTAATCTCTATTCCTGATCCATTCACTCTCCCTAGTAATCTTTCATTGCCCCTTAACAGAAATGCTCTTCTCACTCCTCCCTTAACATCCAAAACAGGTGTTTTGCCATGATGCTAATATAAGATTCTGAAACCCATTACTCTGTGGTTGTCCATGTGTACATATTAATAATTTTTTATGCTTTTACTCCAATTAATCTGCCCTTTTTGGTTGATTTTCTAGTGACTCTTCAGAGGACAAAGAGGAGGTTTTCCCTTGGTAAACCAACAATTATTATCTTTTGTCTTTTTTATTCTTTTATTTTTACCTGACACATAATAATTATGCATATTTATGAGATACAGAATGACATTTTGATACATTTATGCAATGTATAATAATAAAATCAGAGTAATTAGCATATCCATCATTTCCAAAGAGTACAAAAGCAAGAATAAGCCCAATTCAAAATGAGTAAAAGGAAAAAAATACTAAAGATCAGAGCAGAACTAAACAAAATAGAGACAAAAACACAATTAAAAATAAATGAAACAAAAATTTGTTTAAAACGTTAAAAATCAACAAATTATTAGGTATCCTAATTAAGAGAGTCAGAAAAGATATCCAAATACAAAAAATTAGAAATGAAAAAATGAGATATTATAGCTTATAAGGCATAAATATGAAGGATTGAAGGACATGAAAATATTTCACTCTTAAATATATTTCCTTGACATAGTTCAAGATGGTTATTCAGAAGCACTGAAAATGTAAAAATAGCCAAAAATCTCTTTTATTCTATGAGAGAGATATAATATGTAAAGAAAATCTGCTTGATGTAATCAGGCTTTCTATGAGATCATTTCTTTTAGTGATCTAGGAAAGATTAACTGAGAGGCTGTCAGCTGGATGCCCACGTATAAATGGACCTTCTTGGAGAGAGCATTGTGACACATTGGAGAAGTGATTGGGGGATAATCAAAGTGAAGGAGAAGGTGACTGGATGACATGGCAAGATCAGAATGTACCTAGGAGAGGTATCAACACATAAGGAAGGACAGGAGGAGAGAACCCTGGTATTCCACACTCTTTCCACAGACACTGTACCCTTAACTATGAGAGAGCCACCACCAACACTGCAGACCTTCAAATTGATCAGTTTGCTGCTAGGAGTCTGTTTAGTGACACTGCATCAGAAAGGAGGCACAGCAGGGACCCAGTGACCTCTGTTCCCCAGTTGCTGTAGCTGATGTCATTCTGAGCTCTTAGGTCTAGAGCACCTGGTCTACATAGGGAATTATTGAAGAAAACTTCCCTGGTAGCGAACAGAGATTCATATATCTAGATACAACATGGTCATCAAACACTGAGAAGATTCATAGTAAGTAGGGCATCTCCAAGACACATAGTCATCAATATGGCCAAAGTCAAAATAAAGGAGAAAATTCTACAAGCCATAAAATAAAGCAACAACTAACCTACAAAGGAAAACCCATCAGGCTAACAGCAGACTTCTCGGCAGAGACCTTACAAGCCAGAAGGGCTTGGGGCTTGATTTTTAGTCTTGTTAAATAGAACAGTGGCCAGCCAAGAATTGTGTATCCTGCAAAACTAATTTTCCTAAATGATGAGAAATAAAAAGTTTTCCAGACAAGCAAATACTAAGGGAATTTGTCAATTCTAGGCCTGACTTATAGGAAATACTCCAAAGTTCATTATACATGGAGCAGCACAATAGATATGCACCAGTGTAAAAACACCTGAAAGTTAGAACAGCTCTTATAAAACAATAGCATAAGAGGGAAAACAAAATAATAAGGTTTCATCCAAAAGATGAACAGAACACCACATATCAATACTAATACTTTTGTGGTGGTAGAATGAAAGAATCAAAAGTTTCCAAAAACAACCAGACATTCAACCATGAACCAGATGCTGATTGGGTACCAGAACTGAATGTGAACAGTCTTAATGCCCCACTTAAATGACACAGACAGGCTGAAGAGTTTTTTTAAAAAAAAATAAGTCAGATATGTGCTGTCTCCAAGAAACACATCTTGCTCACAAGTACATTAATAGACTCAAGGTAAAGGAATGGAAAATAGTATTCCATGCAAATAGAACTCAAAAGCGAGTATAGCCACTCTCATAACAGATAAAATTGACTTTAAGAATTTAGTGGTAAAAAAAGACAGAGATGATTGTTATAGAACAATAAGGATGCAATTCAACAAAAAGCCATTACAATCCTAAATACATATCCATGTAAACACAGGAACTTTCAGATTCATAAAACAAATTTTATCAAATATAAGCAAAGAAATAAATAGTAGCATTATAATTGCTGAAGACTTCAACAGACCACTGACAGAACTAGACAAATTATTGAAGAAGAAAATCAAAAGAGAAACAATGGACTTAAATGGAACTCTAGAATAAATGGATGTAAGACATTTACAGAACATTGTACCCCAAAACTACTGAATATGTATTCTTCTCATCAGCACATGGGACATTTTCCAAGACTGATCATATCTTAGGCCAAAATACAAGTCTCAGTAAATTCAGAAAAATCAAAATTATACCATGTATCTTCTCAGACTACAGTGGAATAAAATCAGAAGTCAAATTCAAGAGAAGCACTCAAATATTCACAAAGCCATAGAAATTAAACAACCAGCTGCTGAATGACCATAGGGTCAATGATGAAATTAAGGTGGAAATCAAAATATTCTTGAACTGAACAACAAAGGAGACATAAGCTTTCAATATCTATGGGATACAGCAAAAGCAGTCCTAGTGGAAAATTAACAGTCTTAAATACTTACATCAGAAAGACAGAAAGATCACAAAATAACAAGCTAAAGTCACACAAAGGAGGTAGATACAGAAGAACAAACCAGAGACAAAACCATCAGAAGAAATGAAAGAACATAAACTGAGAGAACTAAAGGAAATGGAAACAAACAAACAAACAAAATCCTCACAAAAAGGATCAACAAAACAAAAAGGTGGTCCTTTGAAATGACAAAAAAAAATAGAGGAATAGTAAGATTAACAACAAATAACAGAGAAAGTACTCAAATAAGCTAAATCAGAAATGAAAAAGAGACATACGACTGATACCGCAGAAATACAAAATATCATCCATAAATACTAATTTGTACCCACACCAACTAGAAAATGTAGAGGAGATGAGTAAATTATTGGTAACATACAACACCCCAAGTCTGAATCACTAAGAAATAGAAACCCTGAAAAGACCTATAATAATAGTGAGATTGAAGCAGTAATAATAATAAAAAAAAAATTTCCCAACAAAAATAAGCACCAGACCAGATAGATTCACAGTCAAATTCTACAAGACCTACAAAGAAAGCCAGGAAAGGACATAACAAAAAAACAAAAACAAAACAAAACCAAAAACAAAACAAAACCAAAAACCTACAGAGCAATATCCTTTATGAACATAGATACAAAATCCCTCAACGAAATACCAGCAAACTGAAATCAACAGCACATCAAAAAGATAATTCACCATGGTCAAGTTGGTTTCATTCCAGGGATGCAAGGGTGGTTCAATATATGCAAATCAACCAACTTGGCTTAGAAGGAATTTACCTCAAAATTATAAAAGCCATATATGACAAACTCACAGCCAACATCATAATGAATAGGGAAACATTGAAAGCATTCTCCCTAAGAACTAGAACAAGACAAGGGTTCCCACTGTCACCACTTCTATTCAACACAGTGCTGGAAGTCCTAGCCAGAGGATTCAGATAAGAGAAAAAAAATAAAACAAAACATATCCAAATTGGGAAAGAGGAGGTCAAACTATCCCTGTTTGGTGATGACATAATCTTATACCTAGAAAACCTTCAAGACTCTACCAAAAGACTCCTAGAATTGATAAATAAATTCAGCAAAATCTTAGGTTACAAAATCAATGTACACAAATCACTAGCATGTCTACATTCTAATAATACTCAATTTGAGAGTCAAATCAAGGACTCAATAGCAGTTACAGTAGATCCATAGAAAGTAAAATACCTAGGAATATTCTTAACCCAGGAGGTGAAAGATCATTATAAGGAAAACTATTAATACAAAACACTGGTGAAAGAAATTATAGATGACACAGAGAAATGGTAAAATATTCCATGCTTGTGGATTAGTAGAATTAAAATTGTTAAAATGTCATACTGTCCAAAGTGATTTACACATTCAACACAATCCCCATCAAAATTCCAACATCATATTTCACAGAATTTCATTTGTAACCAAAAAAAGAGCATAAATACCCAAAGAAATCTTAAGCAAAAGGAACAAATATGAGGGCATCACATTAGCTGACTTCAAATTATATTACAAGGCTACAGTAACCAAAACAGCACAGTACTGGTATAAAAGTAGAGATATACCCCAATGGAACAGAATAGAAACCCCCAAAATAAAACCACTTACCTACAAACAGCTTATCTTTGACCAATCCAACAAAAGGATACACTGCAGAAAGGAAGCCCCATTAAATCTATGGTGCTCAGAAAACTAGATAGCCATACGCAGAAGAATGAAAGAGGATGCCTATCTCTCATCATACACAAAGATTAATTCAAGATGGATAAAAGACTTAAATGTAAGGCAAGAAATTATAAAAAATCCTAGAAGAAAAAAGTAGTAAAAACCTTTCCAGACATCGGCCTAGGCCAATAATTTATGGCTATGACATCAAAAACAAATACCACAATAAAAAATACATAAATAGGACTTGATTAGATTAAAATGTTTATGGACAGCAAAGGAAATAATCAATAGCATAAATAGACAACCTACCAACTGGGAGAAAGTATCTGCCAACTATGTATCCAATACAAAGCCAATATACGAATCTACAGAGAACTCAAACAAATCAGTAAGAAAAAACAAACAACCCCAATAAAAAGTAGGCAAAAGACATGAACAGAATTTTTTCAAAAGAAGATAAGCAAGTTGCCAACAAATATATGAAAACATGTTCAAAATCACTAATGATCAGGAAAATGAAAATTAAAACCAAAATAAGATATCACCTCATTCCTGTCAAGAATGGCCATTGATAAAAAGTAAGGAAAAAAAAAAAAAAAAACCAATAGACACTGGCATGGGTGCAAGCACAGAGGAACACTTAAACACTGTTGGAGGGACTGAAAATTAGTACAACCTCTGTGGAATACCATATGGAGAGTCCTCAAAGAAATAAAGATAGACTTAACATCCATTCCAGTAATCCCACTACTGGGTATCTTGTCAAAGGAAAAGAGGTCATCTTATCAAAAACTTGGATGTAACTGAAGACCATCTTCTTAAGGTGAGTATCTCAGGAATTAAAAAACAAACACTACATGTACTCACTAATAATTAGGAGCTAAACAATGGGCACACATGGGCACAAAGAGATGTAAAGGAAACTGGAAACCAAGAAGAGGGTGAGGGATATGAAGGATAAAACTATTGGGTAAAATGAACACTATTATTGTAACAGACACATTTAAAGCCCAGATTTAAGTATTATACAGAGTATCCCTGTAACAAAAACATTTGTACCCACTTAATATTTTTTAAATACATTTTTTAAAAATAAAAAAATAAAAAGAGATTGTGCTAATGTGCTAAATACTAACATATCTATCAAAATCTCAAACAAACATACTTAATCATGGACTATCATTATTAAAGGCTTCAGATGCTCATTAATATTATTCTTCAATAGTTTATTTATATATATTTTAACCAAATGAGTTTTAAAAGGAAGTATAAAATTGGAAAGAAAGAGACATTTCCATCAATTGTATGTAATATTTTAGCTGCAATAAAGAATGAAAAAGTAAAAAATGGAATTCTTGGATTTGAGATCTACATACAATTGATAGATTTCTACACATCAGCATATAACAAGTAGAAAAAAAAATATTCCATACTCTAGAGAAATAAAATATAAAATATCCAGGAACATTTCTATTTAAAGATATGGATAACTTAGGAAAACTATACAATGGTTTTGAGGGCTATAATACATATTAAGGAACATTTGAATAGAATGAGAATTATATGGGAACCTGAAGATATTACAAATGCCAATTCTTCCCAAGTTAAAAGATGCATATCTTGCTTTGATAAGGGATGATGGCGCAGAAGGAATAGTAAAGATATGAGATAGAAAAGGAATAATACCAGCACTGGAATGCTCTGCCGGCCACTCACCAAACTTTGGGAAATTTACTTAACACTTAGTTTTATAATGTAAGAAAATATGAGATTATCACCAGAAGGATAATAAGAGTATCTGACACATATAGTGTTTGTGTCATGTGAGTTTACAAAGTTGTTTACCATAGTGCCAACTACACAGGAATTACTCTGTGTTTTTTCTCTATCATGTGAGAGGGAGAAGAAAGATTTAGGGGGTTCACACTAAGATGCAAGAAAGGAGGCATAATTATCCTCCCTGCAGGAAGTATTTTTGAGAAAAGGAGCTAATTCTGTATCCTGTCCTAAGAGAGGAGATGAAGGTAATACAAACGTTTATAATTAAAAACAAGGGAATGAATTCCCAAAGGCTAAACATTCATTTGTCAATAACAACAAAGATTTCAACTGTGTGTTAGGTGCTCCTTTTTAATGATGGAAATATAAAACCACATATATATCTCCTTTCCAGTAACCCACAATCTCACTGGACACATATGCTATTCAGACCAGTACAAAGAGGTAAGATAAATAAGCAGGAGAGACTGTATATAAGCTAACACCAAAATTTCTGCTGAACATACTTCATTTTGTAAGTAATTTTTGTGCTAAGAATTTTATAAACATTCTTTCATTTTATCTGTACAATATTAATTTGAAGAATGTGGTACAACTTTACTTTTAGGGTTAACAGACTTGAGGCAGAAGGAGTTGTTACCTGTCCCAGCTCATTGAAAATAGTGGGAAATAGTGAATAAAATGTATTATATTTTAGTTTTTTTTTTTTATGTCCTTGATGGAGAATGGGATTGAGTGGGAGAAAAGTGGCAGATGAGAATAGGACATAACTGAATGATTTGAAAGGCATATTTGGGCCACATTCTCTTCTCTTTTAATTATCAGAGCTTACAGAGATTGAGCCTCTCTAATCTGAAAATCCAAAATGTCCCCAAATCCAAAACTTCTCGAGCATTGACATGAAATAGTAACACCTTTGCTCTTTGATGGTTCAATGCACACACACTTTGTTTCATGCACAAAATTATTAAAAATGTTGTATAAAATTACCTTCAGCCTACGTGTGTAAGGATTATATAAAACATAAATGAGTTTTGTGTTTAGACTTCGGTCCCATTCCCATGATATCTCATTATATATATGCAATTATACTAAAGTCTGAAAAATTTGAAATATGAAACAATTCTGATCCCAAGTACATTGGATAAGGAATACACAACCTATAGTACAAAATGCTTTACATTTGCCATGTGATATTTTAAGACATTTACATGCAGTTTTAAAATGTTTTGTTATAATGCAAATCAAAACCACAATGAGATATCGCTTATCTCCAGTGAGAATCACCTTTATCAAAAAGTCCCAAAACAATAAATGTTGGCATGGATGCAGAGAGATAGGAACACTCATACACTACTGGTGGAACTGCAAACTAATACAACCTCTGTGGAAATTAATATGGAGATACTTCAAAGAGCTACAAGTAGAGCTACCATTTGATCCAGCAATCCCATTACTGGGCATTTACCCAAAGGACAAAAAGACATCCTATAAAAAAGACATCTGCATTTGAATGTTTATAGCAGCACAATTCATAATTGCAAAGATGTGGAAACAACCCAAGTGACCATCAATACATGAGTGAATTAATAAAATGTGCTATATGTATACCATGGAGTTCTACTCAGCCACAGAAAACAATGGTGATATAGCACCTCTTGTATTATCCTGGATAGAACTGGAGCCCATTCTAGTAAATGAAGTATCACAAGAATGGGAAAACAAACACCACATGTACTCACCATCAAATTGGTATTAACTGATCAGCTCTTAAGTGCACATATAGTAATAACACTCATCGGGTGTCAGGCAGATTATAGAGGGGAGGAAGGTATGGGTACATACACACCTAATGGTGTGGGGTGTGCACTATCTGGGGGATGAACACACTTAAAGCTCTGACTTGTGTGGGGCAAAGGCAATATATATAACCTAAACATTTGTAACCCCGTAATATGCTGAAATAAAAAAAAATTAAGAACAAATAAATAAATAAATAAAATGTTCTATTAAAGTTCAAATAATCAAAAAAGTTTATTAACAAGCTTGTTGGCTATACAGAGTTTATATAAAATGCTATAAAATATTACCAGTGCTTTTGAAAAGCAGTATGACTGTCTCTGATCATATAACCCTTGTGGCCTATTTTGTAGGTAATCATTACTCATTCCAGTATCGCTACATTTAAAAGATTTGTCATGTGTATGTTTAAACTTCATATAATAGAATTTACAGAGATGCTCCCCTGTGGTCTTCTTTGTTCATTCAACATTCTATTTCTGAGACTTCACAATGCTACTACTTATAGCTATGGTTATAAATCCTATTGTCACTACACATTCAGATTGTATTTTGCTCATAGAAATGGTTGATACGCTCATTTTTGCTAGTGTGAGAAATTTTTTGTTTCCTGATTAGTCCTGGTACAAAAGTATAAAATTAGTTTAGCAACCACAGTTGATTAATATATACAGTCTGACATTGTTTCATATTATGCTTCACTTTTTTGGGGGGGGTGGGGGTCTTCCCTTTTCATGCAAGAAAAAGCCGATGGTATGCAACGCACTGCATGACTTAGGCATTGAAATGGCTTATCTGTCTTCATTCTTAATAGCTCTGACACTTGGGGCAAATTTCTAATCTACAAGATAAAGAGATTAGGCTCATCAAGTCTAAGATTCATTGCAGTTCTAAATTCTATGCTTCAAATTTTTAAGCTGAAAAAAATTTTAACATTTGAGTACCAGTCATACTAGGAATTTTTCACTAGATATTTATTATGTGTCAGACACCTAAGTCCTTTATTAACTCAATAATCCTCATAATTCCATGATGAACAAAATGAAGAAGTAAGTTGCCCAAGGTTGTCCACCTGGTTGGAAGTGGAGAGGCTGAAATTTTAACTCGGTTTTTAACCTGGAATTTGGAACCTGTGCCTGTAACAGTTATACTACACTGCTCCTTGACATCTTGTGAGCCAGACACCACGCGTGACACTGGGGAAATCTCTGTGAGCAAGTCATAATGAT
Source organism: Eulemur rufifrons (assembly GCF_041146395.1). NCBI lineage: Eukaryota > Metazoa > Chordata > Mammalia > Primates > Lemuridae > Eulemur > Eulemur rufifrons. The sequence continues at coordinate 3,457,642 of NC_090986.1, forward strand.
GATGAGGGAAGGATGGGTGGCCACTGAATATCTTTTTTTTCATCATCTCACTCAGTAACTTCTTCATTTCTGACCATGGTTTTTATGATTTCTGGGTTACCATTGCTGTGGCCATGTCCACAGTATCACAGTGTCATGAAATCTGATGACTCCTCTTGAGAATTGGTAAGATTAAGATGCACAAAAAATTAAATGTATGTACCATACCATCTCCCTTACAAAGTGATGGTGTTTATTTCAAAAGAAACAGTGTACATTAGAGAAAATAAATAAAAATAAAAGCAGAAAATTACAACTAAGGAAAAATATAATGGCAGGCAAGGTCTAATGCAGATTACAAAAGGGTGTACCTCATCATGTGAATAGTTTGGAGACGTTAATATGTATCCTGAAAAAATAAAAAACAAGATGTCAAAATTTCAATCCATTCCAGAAAACTGCTTTTTGTCTTACTCCTCCCTAGGGGGCTGTGACTCAAAATGTTCTCCTTTGTCTGGCAGGAAATAGTCCTGAATAACCTGGAGTTACAAAAAATATTCCACCACAGATCCATTTTTGTAAGAATATATACAAATACCTCTTGGAAGCTGTTTTATCTGAAATACATTTAGTATTGTCTACATCCTGGATAACTTACACTGAGCTTCACAATCAGGTGTACTATTCCTGATGTCAACAAAGTAAGCACACTCTGTCACATATACCTTACTAACCTAGAAGAAACATCTATTTTTCTCATGAGACACAACATTTGTTTTTTTTTTTTTTTTTTTTTTGCAGAATTGTATTAATTAAATAGTCACATAGACCTTAACATAGAAGATACAGGGCAATGCAGTGTTCAGTATTTCATCTATATCACTAATAAGTTGCTACAAATTTTTGATATACCCATATCTTGCCACATGCTCAGTGACAGGGCAAACTCTAAGAAGAGAATTTCAGTATGTGGGTGTGAAAGGGATTGTGAAGCAGTGAAGGGAGGAAAGAAGATGTGACACAGATAACTGTGCATTCACATAAGTTCATCCTCAACTAATCATAGTGATGTAACTGAGAACATGCAGAGAGACATGTGGGTTTTACATTTGTTAGCCAATCCTGTTTCAATATTGCTTCATTCAGTTGAGTTCAAAAGTTATATGGTAGAAATATCTAGCTGATCCAGTAGAATTATTCAACCTTTTATGTCAATTTAGTGACGAGGGGGCAGAATGATTCTCAAATGTGAAGAACACTTTGTCAACTTAAAAGAAGCACAGGTATGGGCTAACTTGATGAGATAGCTTCTTTCTTGGAGTCGTGGTGAGGACAGACTAAAAAAATCATGGTGGAAATCTGAGGTAATACAATCTTGTTTGGAAAAATTGGAGTATTACAAAATTTGATAAGAAAAAAGTAACTGGGAAGCCTATGATATGATGTTCAAAATAAGTGTCTCCACAAAGTAATTTGAGATGAATTATTTTATAGAAGTCAAATTAGTTGTATAAATACTAGAAATTATCGAGGCAATAAAATGTCTTTTCCCTGACTGACCTTAAAGCCTACTTTCTCTTACAACTAACATAAGGGTACTCTGTGATAGGAAATCACCTCCACCCCTAACCCCCAGGAGATCCCAGAGGTACTCACTTCTGATGCTCGAGAATTGACTGGACCTGGATCTGAATTATCAATAACCAGATCTAGCCACCTTTTTGATAACCATTTGTCTGATTTATGTATCTCCCTACCATGAATGGAGGGAATTTAGGCCTGTTCCTCCCTTCATTGCTGATTTACTAAAATGACTTTTCTTTTAGAAATTGTTACTCTCATCTCATGAGATTCACATAATGAGATTCTTTCTCTACATTCCCAGCTCTTCAGGGGCACTTTTTGGTAGATTAGTACTCCCAGGTTGCAATCATTCTTAAATTAAAATTTAAAAATACTTTTGAAGTATCCCAAGAATGGAAAAATAAGCACCACATGTACTCACCAGCAAATTGGTTTCCCTGATCATCACCTAAGTGCACATTTGGGAATAACACCAATTGGGTATCGGACAGTGGTGGGGGGTGGGGGGAGGGGATGGGTGTATACCTACGTGATGAGTGCGATGCGCACTGTCTGGGGAATGGACACGCTTGAAGCTCAGACTCGGGGGGATGGGGAGGACATGGGCAATATACATAACCTGAACTTTTGTACCCCCATAATGAGCTGAAATAAAAAAATAAAAATAAATAAAATAAATAAAATAAAAATAAAATACTTTTGAGTTTTTCCCTTTCTTACCCACAATATGATTCACAATTTATGTAAATAATTAAAACTTTACTATCTCCCCATTTAAAAAATTGTATTCAGACTCATGAGGCTGATTCAAGATTTTACCTCCTCTGCAGATTTATTCCAACTCTCTTGCCACTTCGAGGTTGCTCGGCATTTTTTGTGGTTTTAGTGTCTTCATAAAAATGTGATGCATGAACAAATGAGTAAAAGTACATCCCTGTCTAATTATTCTATTCACCAGGCTTGTCTTTCTATTTGTGACCTCATTTCTTATTGCCTGGAATCACCTCCCCTCATGTATTGACTTTCTTCATACATTTGTTGCCTCATACAATAACACATAAATGCCACAACAAACAAGGAATACAACTTTAAATTAGGAAACTCTATCTATTCCTAAAATCTATGTACATTTCTAATTTTTCCATGCATGTTCTATTTATTGCATTTCATTTTGTGGGATTCATATGTAGAAACTCTTTCTCGCTTCCTCGAAGCTTTGCCAAATGCCACCACATGAGTGAGGTTTTCCCTGGCTACTCTATTCAAAGTTGAGCACTCCGATGCAATTCTGACACTCTTGTTTGACTCACTTTTCTCCATGGCATTTATCCTCTTATGACATAAATTGCCTTATATGTCTGTCACCCTTTGATCCCACTCACTATGACCTGTATGGACAGGGGCTTTCTTTTCTTTTCTTTTTTTGGGTTACCAACAGTCACCGGCATCCCTTGGTTTGTAGGTGCATCACTCCACTCCCTCCCTCCATTATCACAGGGCATTCTCGAGGTGTCTCTGTCTTCATATGGTCATCTTTGTTATAAGGACATCAGTCATATTAGAAGCCCAATATGAAATCATCTTAACTAATATTTCTTTTTATATATTTAAGGCAGAATTTTTCTTTTTAATTTTTTATTACTTAAAAGTATTACAGGGGTACCAATGCTTTGATTATATAAATTGCCCTAGTACCACCTGACAAGCATGCCCATCCCCCAGACAGTATGCACCACATCCATTAGGTGTGGATTTACCCATTCCCTCCTCCCCTTTCCCACCTGCCCGAGACCCTATGAATGTTGTTTCCCATATGTGCACGTTAATGTTGATCAATTAGTACCAATTTAATGCTGAGTATATGTGGTGCTTGTTTTTCCATTCTTGTGATACTTCACTTAGAATGATGGGCTCCAGCTCCATCCAGGATAATACAATAGGTACCTCATCATTTTCTATGACTGAGTAGTGCTCCATGGTATACATATACCACATTCTGTTAATCCACTCGTGTATTGATGGGCACTTGGGTTGTTTCCACATCTTTGCAATTGTGAATTGTGCTGCTATAAACATTCTAATACAGATGTCTTTTTTATGGAAAGTCTTGTTTTCCTTTGGGTAGATGACCAGTAATGGGATGGCTGGATCAAATGGTAGTTCTACTGTTAGTTCTTTGAGGTTTCTCCACAGTACTTTCCATAGAGGTTGTACCAGCTTGCAGTCCCACCATTAGGGTATGAGTGCTCCTATCTCTCTGCATCCATGCCAACATTTGTTGTTTTGAGACTTTTTGATAAAAGGCTATTCTCACTAGAGGTAGGTGATATCCCATTGTGATTTTGGTTTGCATTTCCCTGATGATTAGAGATGTTGAGCATTTTTTCATATGTTTGTTAGCCATTAGTCTATCTTATTTTGAAAAGTGTCTGTTCATGTCTTTTGCCCACTTTTTCATGAGGATGTTTCCTTTTTCTTACTGGTTTTCCTGAGTTCTATAGGATTCCAATTATCAGCCCTTTATCAGATGTGTAACATGCAAATATTTTCTCCCATTCTGTAAGTTGTCTATTTGCTCTAATGATAGTTTCCTTGGCTGTGCAGAAGCTTTTTAATTTGATCAAGTCCCATTTAATTATTTTTGTTGATGCCGTGATTGCCTTTGGGGTCTTATTCATAAATTCTTTCCCTAGGCCAATGTCTATAAGAGTTTTTCCAACATTTTCTTCTGGAATTGTTAGGGGTTTTTATGGCTGCATTTCCACACAAGTTCAAATGTCAAATATCTTTTCTATAGCCCATAACTTTGGGCTATAGAAAAAATGGCCCAGGTTTTAGATTTGCATAATTGAAAAACCTTTTCTCTGTTTCCCTTTGTACTATGTAGGATATTTACTATAAATTGTAAACCAAATACTCTAAACTGTCCAGTAATAAACATACAGTTTTGTTTTCTGTTTTGTTTCTTATTCTTGATTTCTATTATTGGGCTGGCCACATGCTGATTGGAGCTGAATTTCTTTATCAATTTATCTGTAAAAGAATTCTGATATTTCAGGCATTATCTATGTGTTTTTTGAAACATATTCTTTTTATAAAAACTCATCAATCATACAATATTATTGTTATTCTAATTTCTTATTGAGAAAAAGTATTCATAGAAACAAAACTTAGGACAAGCTCCACAATTTCAAAAATGAAGTAGTGTCAACAGCACATTATTTCTTTCTAATACTCTACTTCTTAATCATTTTCTTTCCTAATCCTGCTCCTGCTATTTGATCATTGACCTATAGAATTTACCATGATCACATGCTTTATAAGTTACTGGGTAAATGTTTACCAAATTAATGAACCGGTTTCACTTTTAGTGGTACTAGCTACATAAAAAAGCTTGCTCATGATGGTGTGGGGGAACCAAACCTTCAACTCTGACTTCATCCTGCTGGGAATCTTCGATCACAGCCCCACCCACACCTTCCTCTTCACCCTTGTCTTGATCATCTTTGCAGTGGCCCTGATGGGGAACTCGGCCATGGTTCTCCTCATCTACCTGGACCCCCACCTCCACACCCCCATGTACTTCCTCCTCAGCCAACTATCCCTCATGGACCTCACCCTCATCTGCACCACCGTACCCAAGATGGCCTTCAACTACTTGTCTGGCAGCAAGTCCATTTCTGTGGCTGGCTGTGCCACACAAATTTTCTTTTATACATCACTGCTTGGCTCTGAATGCTTCCTGCTGGCTGTCATGGCTTATGACCGCTATATTGCCATTTGTCACCCTCTAAGATATACCAGTCTCATAAGCTCCAAAATCTGTGGACTTCTGGCTGCCTCCTCCTGGCTCCTGGGCTCTACAGATGGTATCATTGATGCCGTAGCCACATTTTCCTTCTCCTATTGTGGGTCTCGGGAAATAGCCCACTTCTTCTGTGACTTCCCTTCCCTACTAATCCTTTCATGCAATGACACATCAACATTTGAAGAGGTTCTTTTCATCTGCTGTATAGTAATGATTGTTTTCCCTGTAGCGATCATAATTGCTTCCTATGCCCGTGTTATTCTGGCTGTCATTCACATGCGGTCTGGGGAGGGTGGGCGCAAAGCTTTTGCCACCTGTTCCTCCCACCTCACGGTGGTGGGAATGTACTATGGAACAGCCTTGTTCATGTACATACGGCCCACTTCTGATCGTTCACCCACCCAGGACAAGATGGTGTCTGTTTTCTATGCCATCCTCACTCCCATGCTGAACCCCCTCATCTATAGCCTCCGCAACAAGGAAGTGGCCAGAGCATTCATGAAGGTGTTAGGGAAGGGTAAGTCTGGAGAGTGAGCTGCCTAATTATCTTCATGCTTTTCTGTCTGCTAAATTCTTCCTTCTAATGCCCCTCTTTTTTCCATTTAGTCCTGAAGATAGCACTCATTGTATATGTATATTTGTAATAACATATATATGGGCATCCATATAATTTATTCCAAAGAAATTATTTCAAATATTTATTGTTTATATTGAATTTCATTGTGACTACAATATAAGGCATTTCAATACGGACATTAGAATTTTTTTTATTATCAGGGATTTTATGTTACACAGCCAGGTAGCAAACAAAGCTTCTTTTCCCAAAGTATAAACTCACAACATTATTAGACCTCCTCAAACACACTCTTGAGTAAGAGTAGATGCACTGAGCTTGTATATATTTAGTGAGTATTTTATGGTGACATTTTCTATTTTCCCAGGCTCTTGGAAGATAGTGCTATAACTTCATCCCAGATGACATTTTAAAATTGCAGCTTTATTTGTTTCCGTTACAAAAATTTAAATTTCATTACAGAATTCCAGGTCCGAACTCTCTTTCTTGTTGTCAAAACCCATCTAAGCTCTATTTACTGATCCAGAGAGGACATTGATTCATTATTCAGACTCCCAGTGGATGGAGAATTTGTAAGTGTCCATAAATTAGATACTGATGCTTATAAGTTTTATTAATCTTTATAGGACTTATATTGAAATTCAGAATATAGGGAAATTTTTCTGCATTTTTTTCCGAGAGAAATGTCTTCTTATATAAGAATAAGTTTTTTATAACTCAGTTGCTGTCACTTTCCCTATAACAAAAATCACTTAATTTCAATTGCACAAATTTTATGTGAATTATTGATTCACAATAAGATCAAATCTTTCTAAAATTGCTTTAGCATTTCTGCTTATTGAATAGGATCAGAGTTTAGGGAAGAACATAAAATCCTACAATATACTTCTAGTCTTTTTTTAAATCATGTAATGAGAATTACATCCAGTATGTAGCTCAGTGGCTGAAAAGATATTTTGATGGTAATAAAGTCATAAATTAGGAAAATATTATTTGTACTCTATTACATGCCTAAAATAGATGTTATTTAACTTGAAATGAATAGTAAACCTGCACATGAATGAACAAATATGCTAATAGATATTAAATATTTTTATTATTAGGTCTGTATGTATATGGACGTCAGCATATATATCACAACTGTTTATGTAATATATTGGGTTGAAGTAAGTAAAGATTGAAAAATATTCAATGATCCTAGTTATTTTTCTAACAATTAAGCAGGAAAGAACTGTGTGATTATAGTTATTTAAAATCACTTGGCCAAGTTAGGAAATTAAATTTTGTAACATTTGCCTCTAATCATAATGTATTTAAGATTAATTTAAAATAGATTTATGTGTATCCATGTATCTATGATTATACTGAAATATAAATAGTTCAATTCAGACAAACAATGGAGTTTTTAAAATCCAAATAGCGATGATTGCTTTCTTCTCTTGCATTAATATTAAAGAGGTGTGTTCCCAAAGTTATTAATTTTTAAACTTATACATAATATTAAGTTTTCAAATTAACAGCAATTACAGATAAGGAAAGTGCACCTAGACACTATTTAAATTTATACTGGCCATGACAAACAGAAACCAGGCTCCTGTCTTTGTTCCCAATCTGACCAGTTCACAGCATGCAGGACAATACTATTCTACAGGGTGGTCTTTTACAACTTCCCCCATGAACTCACCTCTCCTTTGAACTCAATATTACTAATAATTTAAGATCTTCTTGTATCATTTTGTTTTGTTTATGTCAAAAATGGATTATAAATCTGTTGTGGTCATGGATTATATGGTATTTTTTTGGTGTTTTTAAAACCACTGAGAACAATAAAAATTGTTCAATAAATTATTATTTGTGAAAATAATTACCACGACTCTGACTACTGTGAAGAGTAACCTCTCCTTGCTGTTTATTCTTTCTTCCTTAATATGCCTGTTTCTTTGATGTTCAATAAAAATAGCACAGATTGTTACTGACCCATCGAATCTGTTTTTAAATGTAGAGGCTGTATCTCTTTGTGTTCAGGAAACTTTCTCTTGGTATCATTGAGAAATAGTACTCAGTCCATTTTCCCTTACATTTCCAGCCTCTGATGTTAATGTCATCCTACCCACCAAACTCCAACTTCCGTCAGTCCTGCTGATTATACATGCAATTTAATAGGTGAAAGTTCAAGATTATTTACAAATAGTAGGGCTTATCTCCTAGTCATAATGATGCCTAACAATTTTTTCTTTCAGTTTTTGATTTTGTCTACATATATAAGTGACCATTTAATATAGCTATTTATATTCACATCGATTTGGCCAACAAAATAATTAAGCAAAATATACAATAGGGTAAAACTTCAACATTGGTCTATTTTAAGAAACTTAAGTATGACACTAAGTTAATAACTCAATTCACACATATTACTTTGTATCAACTCTGTATCATTTTTATGTTTTAGTAGTTGTTTTTCAGGCTCCTACTTACAACCTTCCACTGCACACACATGCACACACAGAGTATCCATTATTTTGGGGTACTTGGATAACACTTTCATTCTAAAATCTTACTGATATTATTGGCCACACCGTGGTTCATCAGAGATAGCATTAGAAAGTTTCTATAGCAGTTTAGGTCCAACCAGGAGGCAGGAACTACACAGGAATTTACAAAAGGAGATATTTAACACAGAGAATGTTTAACTATAATAAAATGTAACTATAATATATAAGGAAACTCTCTGTACTACTAGAAATTTCTTGACATGAGAGAGAGTGCTCAAGGAAAGACAAAGTTGGAAGGGGTGCACAGTGCACTAGAGAAAGATACATTCATCAGTGAGGTTTGCTGCCTTAGCCAGGACAGAGCTTGTATAGTGATGCTGGGAAAACAACAAGCAACTTTTCAGAGTGCAGGCCAGGGAACAGGTAAGCAGCACCTAGTGACCTGGGCATACGGTCAAGTCCAGGTTCCAGTGTTGGCAGAGGGCATTCAGAGAGCAGGAACTAACTAGGATGGCAGCAGTGAACTTGCAGAAAGAAACATGTGACCTTCAGGCCACAGGTAGCCTCCTGCATGTTACACAGGGCTCTGTTTCTATGTTAACAGCTGCATAAATGGTATGTCCAGGCTGAGGTAGATGGTGTTCTAGGTAACTGCCAGGGGCAAGATCTACTATAAATTCTCACACCCAAAGCTCTCTCCCTCCTGATCTTCTCCAGAGATTGCAGGAAGTGTCTTCTTCCAGCAGTGTCCCTCTAGGACCAGGTACTGAGAAAGCTTAATATCATGTTCACTTTAAAAGACAAATGCTCAAAGAAATTTCATTGTTTATCGTAGAGCTTATATTAAAGGATCCATCTGGAGCTTAAGGGCAATAAATTGATAATTGACAGTCTACTGCTTTGAACACTCACCTTCTATGTGCATTTTTCTACACGTTTGAACTCTAAATAACAGTGGAATAATTATATATCTCTGTATAGCAAAATGCATTTATATTTCTTGCAAGTAAAGAAGTTCTCACTCTTTCCCAGAATAAAATGACACAGAGTCCCACAATCATTCTATGTATTGTGGACTATGTTAACTATTCATCAAATTTAGTCATGGTCTCACTGCACATACACTGTTACCTAAAGACTAAGCTGTAAAATTAATTTTCAATAATGCTTTTATAATTTTTTAAGTGGGAAGACAGAGAATGGGAAGTGAGAAGGAGAGAACAATTTGTATATACGTATAAACACTTGAATTTAACAAGCATAGAGAAAATACAAAAAGCTACCAGTCCTCATTTATATAACTGGTCTTGAGTTCATAGTTAATATCAATGGCTTCTTCCTTCAGTTTCGATTCCATATTTTTTCCTTCTGTCAGCACCTCAGCCACACTCCATTCTTTACCAGGTAAAGTGATCTAAACCTTCACCTCAAAGGTTCTGAGTCTTCAGTCATTCTGCTTTTTTTGGTATCCATGGTTTTACATATACTATATTATTAGACATGAAGATACTAAGAAGTACCCCAGAGAATCCCCTGGCTTTCTTCTACTTTAGTAGCAACCAGATTTTCTCCTTGGTAATCAGAATTAATCAGTCCACTCTGTAGACTGACCCCTCTTTTTGTTTACTGGTTCAGAGGCATGAAGACCAGCAAATGGTTGGATTATCAGTTTCATCTTCCAGTTCAGAGCAACAACAGCTGTATTCCCTAGTGGAAGCATTCCCCTCTTATGGAATGAAATCTTCAAACCAACAGTGGTCAAAGTTTCTAGGACAAGAGGCACATATTCTGCAAGTGGATTGTTAGGTGTAATGATCATAGGAGCCACACCACTTCCCCTGCAGGATTCCCAGACTTGTGCCTTCTGGCTATGGGGGAAACAGGATTCTACAAGCATAAAATACATCCTGTAAGACAGAACACTACCTTCTCAGAGGGTTCATTCACAATTGGTGATGCAGTTGAATTCTTAACAAGCCATTCCACCTTTCAATTAGGTCAGCTTCTTCTAGGTGATAAGACACATGGTAAAACAAGTTGGTACCATTACCATCAGCCGATTGCTGCATTTCCTTCACTGTGAAACGATTTCCTTGATCTATTTCAATTCTCCATAGAATGCTATAATAACGAGCCCACAAAGATGGTGCTAGCAGAAGCATTAAGATAAAGAAAGGCAAATCCATATCCAGAATATGTATCCATTCCAGTGAGGGTAAATATTTGTCTACTTCCTTGATGGAATAGGCCCAATGGTAGCAGTCCGGTCCTCAAGGTAATAATGTTGAATAAGGAACTCAATGTTGGTCTCTGCCTTTTGCAGATTAAGCATTCAGTAATAGCACTATCCAGGTAAATTTGATAGAAGAGAAAGTTCAGCATGTTAAGCTCAGACATAGCCTTCATCAATGCCACTATGGCCACTTTCTTCAATGGATTATTGACCAAGACTAGGGTGTGCAGGGAAAGAAGCTGACTGACATTTATGCAGCACATAATTTCATTCAGCGGGGTATAAGGGTCTCCTCTGTGACTGATGCCCTTTCATTCATATGGAACACAGGCATCTCACAGACCATGCCTATTATGAGAAGCTCAGCCACATAATTCTTTATCAAAGTTCTTTGTCGCCAATAATCTTATCTTCTTCCTTCCCAGTTTTTGACTGTCAGCAAAAACATTAATTAGCCACTGAAGTGGGAGAGCAGTTTTGCTGCACCCTGATCTTGTGGCAGAGACTTTCCTTTCTTTGATCTCCACTCAAAAGAGACAGCCTTACAGGTGACAGGTCCAAGTAAAACACTGAAATGTGGTCTATGTTGCTAAAACAATCAAAAAAGCCAAAATTCAAGCACATTGCCTCTTCTTTTGTGGAGATCCTGGTAGCTGAATCAACTTGTTTTCCACTTTGGAGGCAATATCTCAGTATGTTTTAGACCACTATAAACTTCAGTGAGATAGTTCTTCCAATTTTGTGGGTTATTTTAATATGCCTCATTAAAACATTAAAGTCCTTGCTACCTTCTGCTAAACAGAAACAATCAGCATAAGCTCATCAATATAGTGGACCGGTGTGATGATTTGTAGCCATATCAAGAAAATCAATATTTCAGCAGACGATATTGTGGCAAAAAGCAGTAAAATTTGTGTAGCCCTGAGGCAACACTGTGAACATATATTTTTGGCCCTGACAACATAAAACTGCCTTTGGTGGTAGTTACAAATCATTACAGAGAAAATACAAAACAAGTTAATGGCTATACATCAAGTAGTAGAAGTTGTTAAAATTAATAATTGCCTGACACAAAGATAGAATATCTGAGATAGTAGCTGTAATTGGATTCACCTTTTGATTAAGCTGATGATAGTTCACAGTCATACTCTAATATGCATCTGAATTTTGTGCAGTCTAAATTGATTAAATTGGGATGCCATAGTTATTACTACCTTGCCTTTTTCATGTCTCTAATAGTGGCATTAATCTGTGCAGATCCCCCAGGGATACAATATTGCTTCTGGTTTACTATCTTGGCAGAGAGGTGAAGTTCCAGGGGCTTCAATTTCATCCTTCCCACTATAATAGGCCTCACCACATGGGTCAACTTGTCAACTTCAGGATTCTACCAGTATGATTTATACCAAATATGTTTATCCCAATTATACATTCAGGAACTGTGGAAATAGGAACACAGTGGTTCTGTATATGAACAGGTCTCACTGTAAGTCAGACTTAAGTTGTAACTCCATATATCAAGGGACCACTGTGAGTCTCTATTTTGACTGGTCAACCACAATGGCATTTTGGGCCACCAGAAATTAGCATATTTCAGAGCCAGTGTTTAGTAATCCTTCCAAGGTGTGGAGATTTCCTTTCCCCTAATACATAGTCACTCTAGTAAATGACCTCTGGCCATACTGGGCAATGCTTGAGGTAAGACCATAATGCACCCATCTCAACTAATTTATCCCCATCTAGTGTTATATTTTACCCTTTTTAGTCTACCATATTAAGAATCAGTTTACAGATGTGCTCTTTAGGTGTCTGTGAGTATATATTAGCACAGTCTTGAAATTATTTGGAGGTATAAGTTATTTCTTCTTAGATCATAGTGTAAACCCACTCCACTGGAATGCTGAGAATTTGACTTTAGTTATGTGCCTCATAACAACAGATGATTGTGTTAGGTCCTAAGGAGAATGAAAATTTGCTTTTAATACATCCTCCCAAAGGATATCACATATTTTCCAGCTAAGGAAGGGCATACTATTCCTACTGGTAAATGTTTGTCTTATTTCATTTGCACTGCTGTGTAACAAAAATACCATAAACTGGGTAGCTTATAAACAACAGAAATTTAATTCTTCCAGTTCTGGAGCCTGGAAATCCAAGATCAAAGCACTGGCAGATTCACTGTATTTTGAGAATGTGTTTTCTGATTCAGAGACAGAGGCTTCTTGCTCTATTTTCATGTGATAAAGGGGACTAGCTAGCTCTCTGGGGTCTCTTATGTGTGTACACTAATCCCAATTATGAGGGCTCTGCCCCCATGATCTAATAACCTCCCCAAAAATGCACCTCCTATTACCATCATATTAGGGATTAGGATTTCAGCATATAAATTTTGGGAGGACACAGACATTCAGACCATAGCAGATAGCTCAGAATGACTTGGGAGTTCAGGATTGTTAGTTACACCTGTAGATAACAAGATGTCCCTAATCCAAGTTTTAGGATTCCATTCTTTCCCAATTAACTTTCACATTAAAAACTTGCCAAGACTGAATTCAACTGTTGTAATTTAGCAATTTACACAATTAAATTTTTGTTTCATTCTTAACAACATCATAAAGAGATACTTTGGGGGCTGACATGAAAGCTGTCTGATTCTCCAACCATGAAGTGGGAGTTAATGGACCTCAGCTTATCATTTTCCCCCTCACACAGACTCAGGAATATCCAACCCATACCACAGTCCTTATTGTCATTTACATCTATAGGGTCAGGCCCAGCAGCCACTTGAGCTTCCAGTGAATGTGCTCCATTGGTCTTTTATTACAATGAACCAGAGATGATAGCTTGACTGTGATGCCACTTCATGCCATGAATTACTAGTCTCCCATCTCCCATTGAAAAGGTGCTCACCATTGTGCTCAATCCCAAAGACATGACCAAAATAATCCCCAAATTCCATCTTTCTGGAAAATAATATGCAATTTTCAGGAGTGCAGGTAATCAGCAATTCATGGCCTATACGTATAACTGGATACACTCACAGGACAAAGTCCATATAGGCATATTTAGGAGGGTGAAGTTTGCTCAAGGAACACTGGCTAGTCTGACCCTTTGAGCAGTAGGCAGGTGTAGGCAGTCCACACCAGAGCTTGCCAAGAGAGTCTGGGGAACCTACAGCCTTAAGGCCACATATGGCTTTTTAGGTCCTAAAGTGCAGTCTTTTGACTGAATCCAAATTTTACAGAACAAATCCTTTTATTAAAAGGGGTGGAGCAGAGAAAGATGAAGCTTTTCTTGCCAACTTTGATGTTTAAAAAAAAAAAAATTTGAAATCAGAAGGCCACAGGCTCTCCACCCCTGGCTGCATACAGAATATATATGGGCTTCCCAAGAGAGGTAGCTTCACACAGGAAGCTGCATGAAGAAGTTGTGGGGCCTTGCAGAGGGAGTCTGGATGGGTGGCTGTGTCTAACCATGCAGGGTTTAGCTTTCATTGTTGAGAGGAAACTGGAAGATAGCATTCTAGGCCTGAAGCCAGGAAAGCATCTGAAGAATATTCTCACATTCACATGACCAAAGTCCCGAGCTACACTGGAAAGTGCAGAAAGATTCGTCCCCCTAAATTCCCCTCTAGCACCTTCTACTAAGATAACTTAACATCATGTTCACTTTAAATATTTTTTTCGTTTTTTGAGTACAACATAGAGAAAGAAGGAGTCCTCCCCAACACGTTATGAAGCCAACATCACCCTGATACCAAAACCAAAAAAGGACTCAAAAAAAAAAAAAGAAGAAGAAAAGAAAAGAAAAGAAAACTACAGACCAATATCCCTTATGAATGTAGATGCAAAAATCCTCAATAAAATCCTAGCAAACCGAATTCAGGTGCTTATCAAAAGATGATCCATCACAACCAAGTGGGCTTTATCCGAGAGATGCAAGGATGGTTCAACAGAGGCAAATCTATAAACATAATTCACCACAGAAATAGAAGCAAAAACAAAGACTGTATGATCCTCTCAATAGATGCAGAAAAAGAATTCAACAAAATTCAACACCCTTAGGGGGAAAAAGTGGCAGATTAGTGGTGACCTCCTGGCTCTCTGCTCCCAGAGTAGGAGGTGAAGAACGTGGACAGCTACACATAAGTGGGTCACTCTCCCACAAGAATAGCATCGTGAATCTGCAGAGAAGCAGTGTGGGACAAGCAGAGCTGGAGAAAAAAAAAAGGTGCGTTGGAGAATCCTCCGCAAACTCTGGAGAGTGAGAGAGATACAATAGGGAATAGAGCATGGGATGGCCATGCCTGCTGGCTGGCCAGGATAGTGTGATATGACCCACAGGAGGATGACTGTTCCACTGACCTCCACATCCACTCAGGAGGGAAGCACCTGAAGTTAGTGTGAAGTTGTGGCACAGGATGACAGGTTATGTGAAGAATAGACAATAGCGGTAAACATTTTGAACTCCCCAGTACTCTGTGCTAGGTCCATACTGGGCAGGGGAGGGACTAGTCTTAGACTGGACACTTCCTGGATCCACAGGAGGGAGTTTGGACACAGGTACCTCACCTCTGGTGGTCAGCGGGACCAGAACAAAGGAGGTGAACACCCTGGAAACTGCTGAAGATTTGGCTGAGTCAGAATGGGATAGAGAGTGCAGGGCCCTCTACTGGACTTATGTGAGACAGTGGGACAGGGAAGCAGAGGGAAAGGGGCGGCAGCTTGGTGAAATAGCCTGCCAAACCCAGCATCTGATGCCCCCCCAAGCAGTCACCTCCATTGCTGGCTCTCTGTGGGTGGGCAGCCGCCTTTTGTGGGTCCACAGCCTAGAAATGCTGTGGTGTGCTGCAGTTCTGGGTACCACCACTTCGCCAGCCCAGCAGGGCAGGCTCTTCCCTTGGAGGTGGGGAGAAGAGAGAAAAGTCTCATCTCCGAGTGACTGGCATGAATCTGTGGGACCTTGGAACTAAGCAATAGGAGGCAGCCTGTTGATTTTGTCCAGGGGGATGGCTTTGATCATATGATAACAACATAACACTACAGCTTGTCATTGCCACCTGCTTTGAAGTTTGTGGACTGGCAAGGAAAATCCTGTCCAGAGTCCTCAGAAATTGCAATAATTGACACCCCCTACCAGGAGCTGCCTCACAAGTGTGGCAAAAGAGTCCTGAGTAACATATTGGCAGCTCTTCCCTAGCAGCAGATCAAACAACCACAGAAGTATGTGCTCTCAGGCTTGCAGGCACCAGTTTCCCTTACCCCACCTAAAGAGGCAACAGGGCTCAAGTAACCCCGCAGAGTGACAAAACATTTCCCAAAGATTGGGGCATTTGTACCCCATTTGGGGGATTAGAGCACAACACAAAGGCATTGGAATACCTTGAAAATTAGCTGCTCCATGCAAATCACATGCAACAACAGAGAGGGTAACCCCATTGCTCATCACGGTGGCTTCCATCTTAAAATATTGGAGGGCAGCGGAGTCTCACACACACACACACACACACACACACACACACACGAGTGATTCACCACCTGGGAGCTTAAGCAAGGGGTCTAAACTCTCTAATCCCCTTTGGCAAGAGGTGAAGACAACAGGTCAGAGGTAATCCAACAGGCTAAAACATCTCTAAGGCAATACAGGACCAGCACACCATCTCCCCAGCATGGTCAAGGAACATCTATTTGGGGACTTGGATATAAGGCCATAAATCAGCCCCAGCATGCTCAGCTCTCAACAAAGTAGTATGGTGAGAAAGAATCAGTGACAGAATGCAGGAAACATGAAAGATCAGACAGAAAAGTCACCCACAAAAGAAAATATTCAATCTTGATCAATAGATATCAACTTACACGATAGGATAAAAGTGAGAGAGGGCGCTTTATGTATTTTGGGAACAAGTCCTTTATCAGCTACTTGTTCCCAAAATACATAAAGCGCCCTCAAAATTCCATAATAAAGAAACAAACAACTGAATTTAAAAAATAGGCAAAAGATTTGAATAGTTATTTACCATAGAAAATATAGGGATGGCAAATAAGGTCATGAAAAGATCCTTAACAACCTTTGTCATTAGGGAAACGCAAATTAAAACCACAATGCGATACCACTACCTATCAATTAGGATAGGTAAAAACAAAAACAAAAAAAATACTGACCATACCAACTGTTAGTGTGGGGGCAGAGGACCCAGAATTCTCGTGCACTGCTGGTGGAAATGTAAAATGGTACCCACTTTGGAAAACAGTTCAGCAGTTTCTTAAATATATACCTGGGATATGATCTAGTCATTCCCCTCCTAGGTATTTACCCAAGAGAAATGGAACATATGTCTACACAGAGATTTTTATATGGGTGTTCATGGCAGTTTTACTTATGATATCCAAAAACTGAATACAACCCAAATGGCCATCACCAAGTGAATGGATGAACAAACCATGGAATATACATACAGTGGAACACTACTCAGCAATGAAAATGAATGAACTCTCAATGCTACAACACGGATGCGCCCCTAAATAATGCTACCAAGTGAAAGAAGCCAGACAAGCTAGAATACGTACTGTATGATTCTGTTTATGTAAAATCTTAGAAAATTTGAATTAAGCAGACCAGTGGGTGCCTGAGGTCAGAGGTCAGGAGTGGCAAAGGGAGTGGGGGAAGGGAGGGATTACAAAAGGATATAAGGAAACGTTTGGGTATGTTTGTTGTCTTGATTGTAGTGATGGTTTCACAGGTGTACAAATACATCAAAACTTAAACTGTGTGTTAAATATGTGTAGCTTATTGTATATCAATTATACCTCAATAAAGCAGTTGGGAAAAATTGATACCTGAAAAAAAAAGTGAGAGAGGAATTCTGAATATGGATTGTAAGAAAATTCAATGGAATTAAAGAGAAAATAGAAACCAAATATATATAAGCCAGAAGAACAATATAAGAAATGAATAAAAAATTCTCTAAAGAAATTTAAATACTACCAAAAAACCAAACAGAAATTCTGGAAATGAAAGATGCATTTAGGGAACTATAAAACATAGTGGAAACCCTCAAGAATAGAAAGGATCATGCAGAGGAAAGAATCTCAGAGCTTAAAGATAATGACTATGTGCTAAACAAATTGGATGAAGAAAAAGAGCACAGAAACAACATACAAGAACAAAACATACAAGAAATGTGAGATTATGTAAAGAAACAAATATAAGAATCATAGGCATTGCAGAGAGGGAAGAAGAAAATACACAAGGGCTGGAAAACTTATTTCATGGAATACTGGAGGAAAATATGCCTGGCCTGGCCAGAAATCTAGATATCCAGATACAACAAGCACACAGAAATCCTGGGAGACTCAATGTGAAAAGGCAATGATCACATCACATAGTTATTAGGCTGACTAAAGTAAATATGAAAGAAGCAATCCTTCGAGCAGTAAGATGAAAACAGCAGATAACCTACAAAAGAAAACCCATCATATTAACTGCAGACTTCTCAACAGAATCTTTACAAGCCAGAAGGGACTGGGCGTGTATCCTCAATCTTCTAAAATAGAATAATGGCCAAACTAGAATTCTCTACCCATCAAAACTAAGCTTCATCTATGAGGAAGAAATAAAGACCTTCCCAGACAAGCAATCACTGATGGAATGTGTGAAGACCAGACAGGAAGTCTCAGACCTGCATTATACACTGAACAGCACAATAGACACTCACCAAAGTAAAATCACTCAAGAGTTAAAGTCTAGAACCTGGATTCTACAATGGCTCAAGGAGTAAAACAAAACAATAAGAACTTACCCAACAATATTAACAGAAATCTACACCAAATATCAATCCTCTCAATAAATGTGAATGGCTTGAATTGTCCTCTGAAGAGACAAAGACTGGCAGAGTGGATAAAAATTCACAAGCAAGTATCTGCTGTCTACAGGAAACACATTTAACCTACAAAGATGCTTTAATACTCAAGTTCAAGGGCTGTAAAACAACCCTCCAGGCAAATGGAAGCCAAAAGAAAGTGGGGGTGGCTATACTTGTTTCATAAGCTTTAAACATAAGTTTTAAAATAGCAAAAGTAAGAAAGGACAAAGATGGTCACTGTATAATGGTGAAAGGTAAAATCCAACAAGAAGATTTAAAATTTTTTAATATTTATATACCCAACTCAGGACCACCCAGATACACAAAGCAAACCCTATTTTATCTAAATAGCATGATAAACAATAACACCATAGTAACTGGGGATTTCAACACCCCACTGACTCAACTGGAAAGATCTTCCAAACAGAATATAAGTAAAGAAATAATGGACTTAAACAGAGCTCTAGAACAAGGGTCTAACAGACATCTACAGAATATTCCACTCAAATAAAGATGAATATATATTCTCATCAGCCCATGTAACTTTCTCCAAAATTGATAACATATTAGGCCACAAATCAGATCTTGAAAATTTAATAAAATATAAATTGTACCATGTATCTTCTCAGATCACAGTGGTATAAAATTAGAGTTCAATTCCAACAGAAATACTCATCACTTCACAAAGCAATGGAAATTTAACAATCTATTGTTGAATGACTATTGGATCAAGGAGGAGAAACACAGAGGGAAATCAAATGATACTTCAAACTAAATGATAATAGGGACACAAGTTATCAAAATCTATGGGATTCAGCAACAGCATTCCTGAGAGGAAAACTAATAGCATTAAAAAACAGAAAACTCAAAAATCGACAACCTAATAAATGTCTCATGGAACTGGAAAAGGAAGAGTAAATCAATTCCAAACCTAGCAAAAGAAAAGAAATGAATAAGATCAGAGAAGAACTAAATGAAATTTAAAGTAAGAGAACTATACAGAAGATTAATAAAACCCAAAGTTTGTTTTTCAAAAGATAAACAAAATTGACATCCCTCTTACTAAATTGACAAGAACTAGAAGGGAAAGGATTTTAATAAACTCAATTAGAAATGAAAGGAGAGGTCACAACAGGCACGATGGAAATACAAAATATTATCTTTGTACACTATATTATAAAAATTTATGTGCCCCAAAACTACATAATGTGCAGGAAAAGGACAAATTCCTGGAAACATAAACCTCCCTAAGTTCAACCTGGAGGAAATAGAATCCCTAAACAGGCCAATCTCAAGCTCGGAAATTGGAGCAGCATTTAAAAACCTCCCAAAATGGAAAAGTCCTGGACCAGATGGCTACACTTCAGAGTTTTACCAAACAAAGAAAGAAGAACTCACATCAATACTACAGAAATTATTCCACAACATTGACAAAGATGATATCCTCCCTAACTCATTCTACAAAGCCAATATCACCTTGGTACCAAAGCCAGGAAAGCACGTAACAAAAAAAGAAAACTACAGATTAATATCACTCATGGATATAGATGCAAAAATCCTCAAAAAATTTTAGCAAACCAAATCCAAGATCATATCAAAAAAAATAATTCACATGACCAGGTGGGCTTTATCCCAGAGATGCAAGGCTGTTTCAACATATGCAAATCTATAAATGCAATTTGCCACATAAATAAAAGCAAGAACAAAGACCATATGATTCTCTCAATAGATGCAGAAAAAGCATTTGGCAAAATGCAGTACACATTTATGATAAATTCTCTTAACAAAATAGGCATATATGAGACACATCTTAAAATTATTAAGGCCATATATGATAAACCCACAGAGAATATCATACTAAATAGGGAAAAATTGAAAACATTCCCACTAAGAACTGGAACCAGACAATGTTGCCCAATATCTCCACTACTATTCAACATAGTGCTGGAAGTCCTTGCTAGAGCAATTAGACAAAAGAGGGGAATTAAGAGTGCCCAAATTGGGGCAGAAGAGATCAAACTCTCACTCTTTGCCAATGATATGATATTGTATCTAGACAACCCCAAGGATTCAACCAAAAGACTCTTGGAATTGATAAATGAATTCAGTAAAGTCTCAGGATACAAAATTAATGCACACAAATCAGGGGCATTCATATACACAAATAAGAGTCAAGCAGAAAATCAAATAAAAACCACAGCACCTTTTACAATAGCCACAAAGAAAATTAAATATCTAGGCATATATTTAACAAAAGAGGCGAGAGACAAATACAGGGAGAACTACAAAACACTAAGAAAAGAAATATTAGATTTATATAGATGTAAAACCATCTCATGGGTCAGCAGAATCAACATTGTTAAAACGTCCGTAATACCCAAAGTGACTTACAGAATTAATGGAATCCCTATCAAAGTGCCATCATCATTCTTTACAGATATAGAAAAAATAATTTTATGCTTTGTATGGAACCAGAGAAGATGTTGTATAGCCAAAGCAATCTTAAACAAAAAGAACAAACTTGGAGGTATCAGTCTAACAGACTTCAAGCTTTACTTCAAGGATATAGTAACTAAAACAGCATGGTACTGGGAGAGGAACAGAGACGTAGACCTTTGGAACAGGACTGAGAACCCAGAAATGAAACCATCCTCATATTGTCATCAAATCTTCGACAAAGCAGACAAAAATATACACTGGAGAGAAGAATCACTTTTGACTAAATGGTGCTGGGAAAACTGGATAACTACATGAAGAAGATTGAAACTTGATCCCCACCTCTCATCTCTTACAAAAATCAACTCACGATGGATGACAGGCTTAAACCTAAGGCATCAAACCTTAAGAATTCTAGAAGAAAATGTAGGGAAGTCTCTTTCAGACACTAGTCTAGGAAAAGAATTTATGACAAAGACCCCCAAAGTAATCACAGAAGCAACAAAAATAAATGGTACCTGGTCAAATTAAAAAGCTCCTCCACAGTCAAGGAAACTATCATTATGGTGAATATACAGTCTACAGAATTGCAGAAAATAATTGATTTCTATATAACTGATAATGGGCTGATATTCAGAATTTATGTAGAACTCAAAAAAAAAAAATGAACAAGAAAAAAATCAAAGAATACCATCACTAAATGGGCAAAGGACAAGAACAGAAACTTTTCCAAAGAAGACAGAAATAATGGTCAGAAAACATATAAAAAATGTTCAACATCTCTCATCATCAGGGAAATGCAAATCAAGGCCACAATGAGATATCACCTAACCCCAGTGATAATGGCCTTTATCAAAAAATACCAAAACAAGAAGTGCTGGGGAGGATGTGGAGAGATAGGAACACTTTTACACTGCTAGGGGGACTGCAAATTAGTACAACTTCTGTGGAAAAGAATTTGGAGATATCTCAAAGAGCTGAAAATAGAAATTCTATAAATTCTATAAAAAGACATCTACACTTGAATGTTTATGTCAGCACAATTAACTATTGCAAGGATGTGGAAATAACCCAAGTGCCCGTCAATCTCTGAGGGGATTAATAAATATGGTACACGTATACAATGAAATACTACTGAAATACAAAGATAATGGTGATCTAGCACCACTTATATTTTCCTGGATAGAGCTTGAGCCCATTCTTCGAAGTTAGGTATCACAAGAATGGAGAATAAGGACCACATGTACTCGTCATCAAATTGGCACTAACTGATCAACACAAAGGTGTTCACATGGTATTAATATTCATTGAGGGTTGCAGGTGAGGGTTGGTAAACTAACAACTAAGGGATGCAGTGAACATTGTGTGGGGGAAGGGCACACCTCTAACCCTGGTTCAGGTGAGGCAAAGTCATAACATGTAACCAAAATGTTTTTACCCATATAATATCCTGAAATTAAGAAAAAATATATATCAACACCCTTTCATAAGAACGCTTAACAGAATAGGCATAGACGTGACTTACCTAAAAATGATACAAGCCATATATGATAAACCCACAGCCAATATCATATTGAATGGGGAAAAATTGAAAGCATTCCCACTTAGAACTGGAATCAGACAAGGTTGCCCTCTGTCACCACTTCTATTCAAAACAGTGCTCAAAGTCCTAGCCAGAGCAATCAGACAAGAGAAGGTAAACAAGATTATCCAAATAGGGGAAGAAGAGCTCAAACTGTTTCTCAAACTGTCTCTCTTTGCTGATGATATGATCTTATATCTAGAAAACCCCAAAGATTCTTCGATGAGACTATTGGAATTGATAAACAAATTCAGCAAAGTCTAAGGTTACAAAATCAGTGTATACAAATCAGTAGCATTTCTTTACGTCAACAACAGTCAAACTGAGAAGCAAATCAAAGACTCAATACCCTTCACAATAGCAACAAAGAAAATAAAATACCTATGAATATATTTAACTAAGGAGGTAATAGATCTCTACAGGGAGAACTATGAAACACTGAGGAAGGAAATAGCAGAGGGCATAAACAGGTACAAAACCATACCATGCTCATAGGTTGGCAATATCAATATTGTTAAAATGTCCTTGTTACCCAAAGTGATACACAGATTCAATGCAATCCCTATTAAAACACCAACATCATTTTTCACAGATATAGAAAAAATAATTCTACACTTCATATGGAAACAGAGAAGATCCCATATAGCAAAAGCAATCTTAAGCCACAAGAACAAGTTGGGAGGCATCAATTTACCAGACTTAAAGGTATACTACAATGCTATAGTAACTAAAACAGCATGGTGCTGGCACAAGAACAGAGACATAGACCAATGGAATGGAACTGAGAACCCAGATATAAAACCATCCTCAAAAATCCATCTAATATTTGATAAAGCAGACAAAAACATAAACTGGGAAAAAGAATACTTATTCAATATGTGGTGACAGGAAAACTGGATAGCCCCGTGTACAAGACTGAAACAGGATATGTACCTTTCACCTCTCACAAAAATCAACCCATTTTTAGATAAAAAACTTTAACCTAAGACGTGAAAATATAAGAATTCTAGAAGAAAATGTTGGAAAAACTCTTATAGACATTGGCCTAGGCAAAGAATTTATGAAGAAGATCCCAAAGGCAATCACAGCAACAACAAAATAAATAAATAAATGGCACCTGATCCAATTAAAAAGCTTCTGCACAGCCAAGGAAACTCTCACAAGAGCAAACAGACAACCTACATATTTAAGAAAATATTGACATATTACACAACCAATAAAGTGCTGATAGCTAAAATCTATTTAGGACTCAGGAAAATCAGTAAGAAAAAAATCAAACAACCCTGTCAAAAAGTGGGCAAAAGACATGAACAGAAACTTTTCAAAAGAAGATAGACTAATGGCTAACAAACATATGAAAAAATGCTCAACATCTCTAATCATCAGGGAAATGCAAATCAAAATCACAGTGAGATATAATTTATCTCCTGTGAGAATGGCCTTTATCAAAAAGTCCCAAAACAATACATGTTGGTGTGGATGTGGAGAGACAGGAACACTCATACATTGCTGGTGGGACTGCAAACTAGTGTTACCCCTGTGGAAAGCAATATGGAGATATCTTAAACAGATTCAAGTAGACTTACCATTCGATCCAGCAATCCCATTATTGGGCATCTACCCAAAAGAACAAAAGTCATTCTATGAAAAAGACACCTGCACCCGAATGTTTATAGCAGCACAATTCACAATTGCAAAGATGTGGAAACAACCCAAATGCCCATCAATACATGAGGGGATTAGTAAAATGTGGTATATGTATACCATGGAGTATTATTCAGCTATAAGAAATAAAGGTGATATAGAATCTCTTTTGTTCTCCTGGAAAGAGTTGGAACCCATTCTATTAAGTGAAGTTTCTCAAGAATGGAAAAATAAACAGCACATGTACTCACCAGCAAATTGGCCTCCCTGATCATCACCTAAGTGCACATTTGGGAATAACAACAATTGGGTGTCAGACAGATGTGGGGGGTGGGGGAGGAGATGGGTGTATACCTACACAATGAGCACGATGCACACTGTCTGGGGAATGGACACACTTGAAGCTCTGACTCGGGGGAGTGAGGGGGCCATGAGCAATATATATAACCAGAACTTTTGTACCCCCATAATAAGCTGAAATAAAAAAAAGAAATAATTGGGATATAGAATCTCTTATGTTCTCCTGGATAGAGTTGGAACCCATTCTACTAAGTTAAGTATCCCAAGAATGGAAAAATAAGCACCACACATACTCACCATCAAATTGGTTTCACTGATCATCACCTAAGAGCACATTTAGGAATAACACTAATCTGGTGTCAGGCAGATGTAGGGGGGGAGGGGATGAGTGTATACCTACATAATGAGTGTGATGCGCACTGTCTGGGGAATGGACATGCTTGAAGCTCTGACTCAGGGAGGGGGGACACAAGGGCAATATACATAACCTAAACTTTTGTACCCCCATAATATGCTAAAATAAATAAAATTATAAATATTGAGATGATGAATACCCAAAATACCACGACTTGATCATTACACAGTCTATGCATGTAACAAAATATCACATGTATCCATAAATATGTGCAAATATTTGTGTCAATAAAAATAAATAAATAAAAATAAAAGGGTCTTTTGCCTGGCATTAAGCACTGTATGTGTTTCTTATGGAAGCATCTGAATGAGTGGCTATGGAGAATCATGGTGGGAACCTGAGCTTCTGAGCCCTTTGGATCAGTATCCTCAGTGAATCTGCTATGCCTTAGCACTGTGATACTTGCCTATTATTGAAAGTAAAAAATATCAGTAATATACTATGGCGATTAGTGATGAAAAAGACATCAGAAATAAAATGACCAATGGCTCTCACTCTTTTTATATAAAACTATAACACACATGAATAAAATCATTGGCAAAAAGATTACCTGAGTGGCTATTATTTATACTTCTTGCATATTAAATTTTTAAGAAGCAAAGAGAGACTAGAAATAACAGCATCTCAACAACTTTCTAAGTTTCAGAAGTTGTCACATAATCCCTCCTAACTACTACTGGGTTTGTTGGACCTACTACAATGTCCTTACACATATATATATTTTAATTTATATTCAGTAGAAAATGTTTAAGAAAGATTTTGGAGTCTTCTATTACTGAATAGATCATTAACAAAGTTGGTAAACAGGAGTTGAAGTGCACTTCTAATTACCCGTGTAGCCTAGGTAAATTCTACAGAAGTTTAATTCATATTTCCCCTTACAACAATGGGGATTGGGGTGTTAACAAAGTTAGTGAGTCACTAATCACTGGCAACTGTGTGTCCCTGCTCCAAGCATGCAAGAGAAGGGCCTTAATTGGAAGAGTAGTGCTCAGCAGCTCATTAAATCAGGCTTCTGGGATTGTGGCAGACAACTTTTAATGAGTTTCACAAAGTTGAGCATCCACAGAGCCTTGTTAAATAGACTTTCAATCAGCAAATGTTAAAACTTTATTTTGTCCCCTTGGGACTTGCAGTTAATTGGTGTCTTATTCTATTAGAGAAATTGAGGGAAATTCTCAGAGATCAATAAGGAGCCTTTATTAGCATACTCAAAGGAGACCAAGTTGCATGGTTGTCAGGGTGACACTTGGCAGAGAAATGAATCTTATTACAGTTACCTTTCTATCTCTATTAATTTGAATATTCTATGTATATCATACAATATCTAGCTTATTTCCCTTAACATAATAACTCTTAGGTTCATCCATGTTGCAGCATGAATCAGAATTTCATTCCTTTTTAAGACTACATAATGTTCCATTGCATGTAAACACACTTTATTTCTCCCTTCATCCATTAAAGAACATTTGGGTTGTTTCCATCTTTTAGCTATACTAAATAAAGATGTTATAAGCATGACTAAACAACTATGTCTAATTCTATCCTTTTAATTCTTTTGTGCATATGCCCAGAAGTGAAATTGCTGGGTTGTATGGTAATTCTGTTTAGCTGTTTAAATAAAATACCATATTGATTTCCACAGTGACTGCATGACCAATGTGCAAGGGTTCCAATTTCTGCACATCCTAACACTTGTTTTCTGTTTTTGTTTATTTGCTTGCTTGTTTTAATATCTATCCTAGTATGTGTGAAGTGATATGTCATTGAGGTTTTGGTTTACATTTCCCTGATGATTAGTAATGTAGAACACCTTTTTACATGCTTATTGATCACATGCTTATCTTCTTTGAGAATATCTATTCAAGCTCTTTGCCTATTTTTTAGCCAGGTTATTTTCTTGGTATTGAGTTGTAGGGTTTTAAAATATATTACAGATATTAATCCCTTAGTATATATGTAATTTTCAATTTTTTTTCCCATTATGAGAGAGCTGATTTGATACTTTTGTGGCAGTCTCTTTTGATGTACAAAATGTTTCAGTTTTGATGAAGTAATATTTTAATTTTTTTTCTTTTAATGCCTGTACTTCTGGTTTTCATATACAAGAAATCATTGTCAAATCCAATGTCATCAAGACTTTTCCCCTTTGTTATCTTCTAAGAGTTTTATAGTTTTAGCTGTTAAGGTCTTTGATCCATTTTGAGTTCATTTTTTATAGTTAAACAGACTGTTGTGACTACATAGAAACAACTGACCCACTCTTGCATGTTGATTTTGTATCCTTTGACTGAATTTATTTATTGTTTCTGACACTTTGCTGGAGTCCTCAGGGTTCTCTATATACAAGATCATATGATGTATACACAACTTCTTCCATTCAGCATTGGATATTTTTTGTTGTTGCTGTTGCCACCTAATTGCTCTAAGTAGGACTAGTACTATGTTGAATAGAAGTGGTGAGAGTGGATATCCTTGTCTTGCTCCTGATTTTAGAGTTTCCTACTTCCATATTTCAGTTTTTCACCATTGCATATTATGTTAACCGAGGGCTTGTTATATATGATATTTATTGATTGTGTTTAGGTACGTTTCTTCTCCAGTTAATTAGCTGAGAATTTTTATTATAAGAGAGTGTAGAGGTTCCAGCAGTCCCCAAGCTATCCAGGGCTTTGCCGGGGTTAGGGGCCAGCCAGGGTAGATCGGGGTAGGGAGAGCAAGGAGGGGTGCTCTTGCTTCTCTCTGCTTTCCCTGCACTTTGCACTTTAGGGCACTGTCTAGCCAGTCCACCCCGCTTCCCTCTTCCTCATTTCTCACCCACTTCAAACTTTCAGTCCCTCAACGGCCCTAGACAGTTATTAGCTCGAGCCTAGCCTAGCCACCCTGAGGGCTCCTCCCTAAGACGTCGATTTCTTGCGCAAGATTGAGAAATCCCGGCCTACCTCAAGCTGAGCAACACGCGGGGCAAGACGGCCTCATGCGGCCCCCTCAGGAGTTGTGGCGGCGGCAGCATAGCCCTGCTCAACAAGAGACCAGGTCCCAGGACCGCTCCTTCAGCGAGAATAGAGTGAAGCCAGCACCTTCTGCACCTGCAGTGGCAGCAGAAAGGGCAGCGGCTCCCAGATCAACTCCACGCGACAGGAGACCAAGCTGCGCCGCCCTCGGAGGACAGCGTCACGTGCAGATACGCCCTGTAGTGCCAGTTAGAGCTGGGCTCCCATCGCCTACACAGACTAATGCCGCACCCAAAATACAAGGCGGGGCCGGGCGCAGCTCCCGCACTTCTGCCCCTCGCGCCGCTGCTGCCACTGCACCTGCAAGACGGGGCCTAAGCCCTGCTCCGTTGGCGGCGTGCGGAGGAGCCTCTGCGGGCCTGTGCACCTTCCGCCCAGGCCACGCGCTGCCGCTGGGCCTCCCACTGCCCAAGCTGCACCACAACATCAGCTTCTCTAGCCTCCCTTCGTGCCTCCACCAGCCCGTGGGGGTCCTCAAGGAGCCATCGCTGCCCCACAGGCCTAGGGGCGCTGGCCCTCGCTGCCCTCCTGCACCCCGGCCTCTGCGCCGCCAGCGCCCCACCTGCGGCGTCTCCTGACGGCTGCTCCACGGCGCTGGGGAGGGGCACCGAGGACTTGGGGGCGCCTGGCCCCCATGTGCCACCTGCTCTTCTGCTTCGGGCGCCTACAACGCTTTCCCCGGCTGAGCAGCCTCATTACACTGCTCGGCAGACCCACAATTACAGCGCGCTGATGCCGCTGGTGCCGCCCTTCAGCTTCCAACTGCCGGCCGCCTGTTCCTCTTGCCCATTTTCCACGTGGTACCCAGCTCCCTGGACTCGCTGCCCCTGACCGCGACAGCTGTCTGAGCGCTCCCTGAGCTCGAACAGACTCAGTGCCTTGAGTCCCCAGCCTCCACCCCAGCTGCCAGCTGCGCATCCTCAGCCGCGTCTCAGACTCCACGACTGAAGCAAGAGGGCGCCAGTGAGGAGGAAGGAAAGAAAGGCCGTTCTGAGGGCGTTGGAGGCCGCCCCTGGTCTTCTCGCTGCTGCTGGGGGCACCAGGGTGGAGGGTAACATAGGCCCCAGGCCAATTGCAGACCCGAGTGAGCATTTGGACTGCAACTCTGTGCTGGGAGGCGATCCCACCTCTCCTTTTTTTTTTTTTTTTTTTTTTTTTGGTTTCCTCTTCTTTCTTTCTTTTTTTAATTATTATTTCCATTATTATCATTACGAAGTTTCATTCTTGTGCAAAAAAAGAAAGCCAAGAAACTTTTTGTATGGATGAACAAAATATTCACAACAGGGCAGTTATGAAAATGGATAGACCAAAAACCAAACACTTAAAACTGTTTTATGTCTGCTATGAGTTTGGGACTTCAGGAAAAATAAACCCTGCGCCAGCAGCTACCAAGCAGCATTCCATCTTTTCACTTGAAAAGCAGTAGTTACAGTCCAGATGTGGAAACTCTTTGCTTGAAAGAAGTTCCTAATTGTCTTTGTGTAAGACTAGTACAAACAAATCAGCCAGCTGCCACCTTGCTAAACCTATAAGATTTTAGAATCCAATATTCTAACAAGAATGTGCCTTGATAGTTGCCCTCAGTCCACTAGGGTCAGATTTTTGTTTGTTTGTTTTTGTTTTGACAAAGTTGTATATGTCTGGGCGAAAAAACAAACTCTTGTGTTCCAAAGTTGCATACTGGTTACAGGTTTCATTGTCACCACTTCATGCATGTTTAGTGTGGAAGCATTTTGTCTACTCTCTCTGGAAGCCTTGGGCAGAGCTTGGTTTGTAATTCTTGGGGAATAACTGGTGAATGTTTAACTGTTTTGAGTTGATTTGCATCACTTCACCACAATTCAATATAAAGAAAAAAAAACTATTACGCTTATATTCAATGTGAAGAACATACATTGAAAATTTTGTTCCCACTCTATTATGATAAAAAGCAATAGGTATATATTCTTTTATTATGTTAAATTATTAATTTCCATTATCTGTCAGCAAATGTGGAGTGTGTGTTCTTTTCACAGTAAAATATGCCTGTGTAACTTGATTATTTTATTGTAAATGAGTAAAAAATTCTTAAGAGATTCTATGTAATTCTATGTAATATTTATTTCATTGATTTCTTTCCTTGTTTATGTAAATTTTGAAAGATTGCATGATTTATTTATGGAAATCTGTTTTGATGCTTGGGAAGTAGTTTGGGGAACATCTTATGAGTTTTCTTAGAATGTATATTGGTGCTAGCCCATCTAACTTTAAGGAAAACAATGACCACATACTTTGTAATCAGCCTTACAAGTGACATACTTTTCTAGTTACAACTTTATAAACTAGCAAAAAATATTTGTTTATTCCACCAGTTCTGCTGGTACATACTCTCGAGTATAAAGAAGTGTAGCACTAATGAGAAAGTATCTCACAGTGATACTGGAAGGGCCCAAAATTGTCTTAACCTTTTCTTCACCAAATCAATATTTTGTTTATTAGTGCTTGAGAGAATTTGAATGTAAAATGGGTTCAACTGCACAGCAGGAAACAATTTTTACCACTTTTTAAATATAGATATAATGTGAAGAGACCACCTCTTAGTGCTGAAATGGTATATAGTGCACGAAAACGCCTTGTTTAATTACAGAAATTTCCCAAACTCATCTTTTTATTTTCCATGCAGAAAGGCAGGAATGCTTCCCAAGCTTTCTTGGAAAGCAGATGAATGAGAAGTAGCCATAGTTTGTTGGTACACAGGTAGAGTTGGAACACTATGGATGCACTCTCTGGACTTCTTTGACAGAGTAGGGTTTTGAATATAATAACATAAGTCAACTTGAGTTGTGCATTTTGGGGAAGCAGTTCACTACAAATTTTGACTGTAAACATTGTACTACAAATGTTTTATAGTTATCCCTCAACTTTTTGGGGAAAATAGTTAAAAAAATAAACTCTTGAATTTTGTCAAATGATTTCTCTGTATCTATTAGGATTGTCATATAAATTTTTATCATTTTGTTTATGTGGTTTATCACATTTATTGATTTGCATATGTGTAGTCATCTTTGCATCCCAGGGATAGATCCCACTTTATCATGGTGTATGATCCTTTTGATGTGCTGTTGAATTTGGTTTCTTAGTATTTTATTGAAGATTTTTGTATCTATGTTCAATCTGGATATTTGTCTCCAATTTTGTTTTGTTTCATGGTTTTGTGTGTGTGTGTGTGTGTGTGTGTGGTAGTTAGTGTCTTTTACTTTGGTATAAAGGTAATGCTGACCTCATAAAATGAGTTTGGAAATGGTCCCTCATATTCAATTTTTAGAAGTTTGATATTTGGCATTGATTCTCCTTTAAATATTTGGCATAGTTCACCAAGAAAGGCATTTGGTCCTGCGTTTTCATTGTTGGAAGATTTTTATTACTGATTTCATTCTCCTCAAATCATTCTTGATCTGTTCAGATTTTTCTATGTCTTGATCACTCAGTCTTGCACCAGTATAAATTCCTATCACCAGTGCATGAGGATTCAACTTTCCCCACATCTTCACCAACACTAGTTATTCTGACTTTTTGGTTATGCCCATTTTAGTGGATGGGAGTGGGAACTCATTGTAGTTTGATATGCATTTGATATGATTAATAATCAGGCTCTTTTAATGTGCTTATTGGCCATTTGTATATTTTCTTTGGATAAATATCTAATCAGACTATTTGTCCATCTGTTGTTAAAACCACAAGGGGGTTTCAGCCTAGGTCTAGTTGCTCATCTCACAAAGACCTAATTATTGAGGCAGCAAGGATTTCCAAGGAAGAAAGGAATTTTTAACATGAAAGATATCTTTAAGGGAGAATGGGAGAAGCTGCCTCAAATTCATCTCCCTAGCTAACAGAGATCATGGGCCTTTAAAGAAGGAGCCACATGCCTTGGGGCAGATTGTGGTATAACTATAAAAGGGCTATATGCATTGGGGGCAGATTGTGGGAAAAGCTGAATCTTGGTGTCAGGAAGTCTGCCCAGGATGCTTCAGAATCTCATCTCCTTTGTCTTGTAGAAAATCTACCACTTCTGGGAAACCACTCAAAAGGTCAAGTAATTAGTTAAGAAAGACAATTATAAAGAAATATAGTGGTCATTTAAATTTGTTCATAGAGCCAGTTGTACATCATTACATTGGCTTTTCATTATTGAGTCGTAAGATTGGTTTATACATTCTTGGTATAAGGCATTTATCAAATTTATGATTTTCATGTCTTTTGTGCAATTCTTTGTGGTATCTTTTGAAGCTTAGATGTCTTTGATTTTAATGAAGTCCAATTTATCTTGCATTTCTTTTTAATTTTTTAATTGACAGAAACCATATGTATTTATGGTGTGCACATCATGTTTTGACATATATATACATTGTGGAATGGCTACATCAAGGTAATTAACATATGTACTACTTCACTTATTATTTTTATGCAGTGAGAACACTTAAAATCTACTCTAGCAATTGTTAAGCATATAATGAATGGTTATTGCCTTTAGTCCCCATGTTATACAACATATCTCTTGAACTTATTTCTCCTGTCTCTCCTGTCTAACTGAAACTTTATGTACCTTCACTAACTTCTCTCCAATTCTCCCCCACCCCGCAGGTACCCATCATTCTAATTTCTGCTTCTGTGTGTTTGATGTTTTTATATTTAACATATAATTAAGATTATATGGTATTTGTCTTTCTGTGACTGGCTTATTTCACTTAACGTAATGTCCTCCATCCATGTTTTTGTTAATGACATGAATTCCTTTTTTTAAAAAAGTTTGAATAGTATTGCATTATCTATTTTCTTAGTCTGTTTGGGCTACCATAGCAAAAATACCACAGACTAGGTAATTTACAAATAATAGAAATTTAGTGCCCACAGTTCTGGAGGCTGAGAGGGCCAACAACAAAACACCAGCAAATTCCAGGTCTGATGAGAGCACATTCTTCAGATGGTAGAATGCATAAGCAAGCTCCCTTAAGTCCCTTTAAAAAGGCACTAATCCCATTCAGGAGGATGCAGGCCTCATGAACTAGTCAACAGCCAAAATTCCCACCTCTAAATACCAACACATTGAGGGTTAGGATTCAGTACATGAATTTTGGAGGGACATACTCATCGAATACATGACATGTCTATATATCACATTTACTTTATTCATCTGTTGATGGACATTTATATTATTTTCATACATGGGATATTATAGATAATCCTACAATGGATATTAGAGTGCAGGTGTCATTTCATGATCCTTATTTTGTTTTCTTTGGCTATATACCCAGAAGTGAGATTGATGAATAATATGATAGGTTTTTTTTTGAGAAACTTCCATACCATTTTTCATAATGGTTATAATTATATTCTCACCAATGGTGTACAAGATCTCCCTTTTCTCCATATCATCACTAACTTTTCTTTTCATCTTTTTGATAATAGCCATTATAATTCTAACAGATGTGAAATGCTCTGTCACTGTGGTTTAAATTTGCATTCCCTGAAGAGGGAAGTTGAGTATTTTTCATATATTTGTCCATTTGTTGTATGTCTTATTTTGAGAAATTCAGTTTATTTGTTATAGGACTATTTATACTATTTCCTTATTCTTCAGCCACTTTTGGTAGTTTGTGATTTTCTGTGAATTTATATATTTTATCTAATTTATTGTTAAACTATTTTCATTTGAAGATGGCAGATGAGAAAAACCACCAGCCAGAGTGTCTCTGGAAGAAAGAAAGATTTTAGAAGAAAGTACAAAAAATTAACCAGGCAGACAAACACAGGTCAGACGCAGGTCGGAAGGAAGAGTGCCTGAAAATACAGGAGACTCCAGGAAAAGAAGTTGCAGAGGAGAACTGGAAGGAGAAAGGCCCCAGAGAGGTTTGGAGGCCAGTGACGAGGGAGCAGTTAAATTTCCCTGCTCTTGTATCTCGGACTGCTGGTGGGCTCCTGAGTGGTTGGAGAGACCTGCCAACACCAGCCCAGAGACAGCCACTGCCAGTGAGTGGTGAGCCTCTTGCAGACAGGACACCAGGCTCCCAACTCCCTCTGGGCACCTCCCGCCCACAGACCAGAGCTGATCAGCAGGCTCCCTATTGCTTCATTTTCCCCTCCCCCTTCTCTACCCGTGGCTGCCCAGAAAGGCAATTTAGCCTCCACCAGGAGGCATCTACAAGGAATGAGATCTTTCCTTTGGGGACCGTACACCAGACTGAGGGGTACTCAGACTGTGAATTCCCTAACCACCAGCCCTCCCAGGTGCCGCTTGCCTGGACTCCAGGAGAGCAAGACAAATTCTGAGGTGGAGAGACATTGATCCAGCTTGTGCACACTTGGGTGACTTGAGACCAGCACTCCTCTCCCTGACAGGGTCAGGATTGATCTCCAGGGCCCAGAGACAGGGTTGTGATTGCATTGCCCTGGGGCACAGAAGGGATATTTGTGAATGAGCCTACTGAGGTGTGTGTGCCTTCAGGGGCAGATCAGCATGCTTGAGGGGCAACCTTCCTCCCATGGGAGGGCCGTACACCCAGCTCAGGCTGAGATCCTGGGCAGGGAACCTCTAGGCGAGCATCACAGCCAGGGTAGATCCACTGGCTGGAGGCCTTGCCTGCACACAGAGACCTGGGAGAAACTGCAGAATAGAGGAGGCTGGAAAAAAGTGAAGCCTGCTCCAGACTTCCGGTCTCAGACAGCCCCACCCCTACATGCAGACTTTTCAGCTGAGTGGGGCCATTTCAGCCCCTGCCTAGCTGCTTGGCCCAGAAGCAGAGAACAAAACTTTGACTTCTACTAACAGCATTTGTGTTACTTGAGGGCAGGCTCACCCAACCCAGCTCCACGCAGACTCACTTACCGACCTGCCTCTACTGAGGTGGAGAATAAGGACACATCTGGAAGTCCCAAGGCACCACCCGCTACCTGAGGCACTAGAGTGCCTCTCCAGATGAACAAGAGCTGGTTATAGGACCCAAAAACAACACTACAGCCTGCTCCTCCGAACAAGTGCCACCTACTGACAGGGAGGTCATTCTGCACACCCTTTAAGTGCATCTACTGACTCATTGTACAGGATATGGTGAAATCTCACCCCAAAACACCACCTACTGGCTCGCAGACTAAATAGAGGGTGGTATTATTGAAACAAAAACCTGAAGATAAGAAGAAACAGCTGATCCAGATGGGAAGGAACCAGCAAAAGATCTCTGGAAGTATGAAGATTCAAACAGAAAGCACAACACCAAAGGGGATCACCAGCTCTCTAGCAATGAACATCAACCAAATTCAGAACACTAAAATGACAGAAGAATAATTTCATACATGGATTGTAAGAAAACTCAATAATATGCAAGAAAAAAATGGATAACCAACACAAATCCCACACACAAAAAAATCCAGGACTTGGAAGAAAAATTCACTAAAGAACTGGAATTATTAAAGAAAACTCAAACAGAACTTCTGGAAATGAAGAATTTATTCAAAGAATTACAAAACGCAGTGGAAAGCCTCAAGAACAGGGTAGATCAAACAGAAGAAAGACTCAGGGACTGAAGATAACAACTTATAATTAAATAAGTCAGCCAAGAGATAGAGCAGAGAAATAACAGAAAAGTGCAAAGCCTACAAGAAGTGTGGGATTAAATGAAGAATCCTAACATGAGAATCATAGGCATCCCTGAGGGTGAAAAAGAAAATACACAAGGGTTGGATAAGCTATTTGAGGATATAATAGAGGAAAATTTCCCAGGCCTTGCTAAAAATCTAAATATCCAGGTACAAGAACCTTGAAGGACTCCTGGAGATTCAATACAAACAGGAAGACACCACAAGATAGTCATCAGACTGACCAAAATAACCACCAAAGAGGCCCTCCCACATGCTGTAAGGTGAAAGAAGCAGGTAACCTCAAAGGAAAACCCATCAGAATAACAGCAGACTTCTGAACTGAAACCTTAGACGCAAGAAGAGACTGGGGCCCCATTCTCATTCTTCTCAAAAAGAATAATGCCCAGCCTAGAATCTTGTACCCTGCAAAACTAGGTTTTGTATATGAAGGAGAAATAAAGACCCTCTAAGACAAGCAAAGACTGAAGGAATTCATCAAGACAAGACCTGCATTCCAGGAAGTACTCAAAAC
Organism: Eulemur rufifrons; assembly: GCF_041146395.1. NCBI lineage: Eukaryota > Metazoa > Chordata > Mammalia > Primates > Lemuridae > Eulemur > Eulemur rufifrons. The sequence continues at coordinate 3,493,707 of NC_090986.1, forward strand.
AGTATTACACATGGATCAGCACAATAAACACTCATGAATGTAAAATCGTCCACAAGCTAAACGTCAAAAGCCAGATACCACAATGGCTCAAGAGAGAAAAGAAAGCAACAAAGTTCAACTCAATAGAATAAACAAAAATCTACACCACTTATCAATTCTCTCAATAAACGTGAATGGCTTGAACTGCCCACTAAAGAGACATAGGCTGGGAAGATGGATAAATAAACAAAAGCCAAGTATCTCCTCTCATCAGGAAACACATCTGTCCCCTAAGGATACATTCAGACTCAAGAGGAAGGGATGGAAACCAATATTCAAGAAAACAAAAGCCAAAAGAAAGCTGGCATGGTGGTTCTGATTTGATATAACTTAGTCTTCAGATAAAAAAAGTGATGAAAGACAAAAAGGGTCACTATATAATGGTGAAGGGTACAATTGAACAAGAAGACATAACAATTCTAAATATTTATGCACCTAACTCAGGTGCACCCAGATTCATAAAGCAAATCCTACTTGATCTAAACAAAATGATAAACAACAACACCATAATAGCCAGAGATTTCAACACTCCTCTGAAAAAACAGGAGAGATCCTCCAAACAGAAAATTAAAAAAAAAAAAATGGACTTAAACAGAACTCTAGAACAAATGGGCCTGACTGACATTTACAGAAAATTCTATCCAAAAACCACTAAATATAGGTTTTTCTCATCAGCCCTTGGGACATTCTCTAAGACTGACCATATCCTAGGTCACAAAGCATGTCTCAAAAAATTTAAAAAAATAGAAATGATAATATGTATCTTCTCAGACCACAGTGGAATAAAATTAGAAATCAACTCCAACAGAAACTCTCATCTGTACACAAAGTAATGGAAACTAAACAACATTCAGCTGAAATATTATTTGATTAATGAGGAAATCAAGATGGAAATCAAAAAGTTCTTTGAACTAAGTGATAAAGGAGACAAAATTTATCAAAATCTGTGGGACAGAGCTAAAGCAGTCCTGAGAGGAAAATTTATATCAATAAATGCCTTCATCAAAAACACAGAAAGATCACAAATAAGCAATCTAATGAATTGTCTCAAAGAACCAGGAAAGGATGAACAAAGCGACCCTAAACCAAGCAGAAGAAATGAAATAACAAAGATCAAAAAGAACTAAAAGAAATTGATGCCAAAAAACTATACAAAAGATTAATAAAACAAAAAGTTGGTTCTTTGAAACAATAAACAAAATTTGCATGCCTCTGGCGTTAATGTGAAGCAGAAAAGAAAGAACTCTAATAAGCTCCATCGGGAAGGAAAAAGGAGAAATTACAACTGATGTCATCGAAATACAAAATATCATCTACAAATACTATAAAAACCTCTAGACACATAAACTGAAAAATGTGGAGGAACTGGACAAATCCACAGAAACACACAGCCTTCCTAGGCTCAATCAGGAAGAAATACAATTCACTCTCGAATTTTACCAGACTTACAAAGAAAAACTAGTGCCTATCCTTCAGAAATTATTCAACAATATCAAAAAAGAACCAATGCCCCCCAACACATTTTATGAAGCCAACATCACCCTGATACCAAAACCTGGAAAGGAAGAAACAAAAAAGAAACCTATAGACCAATATCCTTTATAAACATAGATACAAAAATTCTCAAAAAAATACTAGCAAACTGAATTCAGGAGCCTATCCAAAAAAACAATCCATCATGTCCAAGTGGGCTTCATCCCAGAAATGCAGGGATGGTTCACCATACGCAATTCTGTAACTGTAATTCACCACATAAATAGAAGCAAAAACAAAGACCATGTGATCCTCTCAATAGACACAGAAAAAGCATTCGACAAAATTCAGCACCCTTTTGTGATAGGAATGCTTAACAAAATATGCATAGATGGGACTTACCTAAAAATGACACAAGCCATATATAGCCAACAGCCAACATGATACTGAATGGGGAAAAATTGAAAGCATTCCCACTTAGAACTGGGACCAGACAAGGGTGGCCTCTATAACTGCTTCTATTAAACATAGTGCTTGAAGTCCTACCCACAGCAATCAGACAAGAGAAAGAAATCAAGAGCATCCAAATGGGGGCAGAAGTGGTCAAACTATATCTCTTTGCTGATGATATCATCTTATATCTAGAAAACCCCAAAGATTCTGCTGCAAGACTACTGGAATTGATAAATTCAGCAAAGTGTCAGGTTACAAAATCAGTTTATACATCAGTAGCATTCCTATACACCAACAACAGTCAAACTGAGAACCAAATCAAGGACTCAATGCCCTTCACAATAGCAACAAAGAAATTAAAATACCTAGGAATGTATTTAACTAGGGAGGTAAAAGACCTCTAAAGGGAGAACTATGAAACACTGAGGAAGGAAATAGCAGAGGAAGTAAACAGGTGGAAAACAATATCATGCTCATGGGTCAGCAGAATCAACATTGTTAAAATGTGTATACTATGCGATGCGTGATGGGATTAAGACCACTGGGATTTAGGGATGCTATATCTGAGGCTGTGAGAGGAAAGGAAGTGAAGGAATTGCCTGACCAGAAGCCTGAAATAAAGGCAGATGTTAACTGCCTAGCTGGGGGACATATATCAGCAACCTGGGAGCACAGCAAAACATGCTCCAACCTCAGAGCCTAAGGGGTCACATGTCTGAAAAGCCGCAGAGCAGCCTGACATGAAAACTTCTCATGACTGTAGAGGTAGATTGCCACATGTCAGCCCGGGAGAAGGGTCTCAAGGCTTCCACTGTTAGAACACTGGGCAGAGTTCCGTCTCTCCCTTTCTCTCAACAATGCCTCAGTTAATGTAAAACCAGTCTCCCAATGGAAAACCTGTAGTTTCCTTGTTCCTTGATCAAAGGGGTCACAGCTACTGAAGTTGGAAGATTGATACCCATGTACATAGCTTGAGCTTGGGATAAAATTAATGAGTTTACTTTTATCAAAAGTGTTGTACCTACTGAAGAATTATGTGGTTTTCCCTTCTAGAAAAGAGAAGAAAATTAGGACACCTTGTGATTTTGGGGGGGATCCCTGAGACCTTTGATCATTGTAACCCATGATTTTTTCACATGAGATCATCGTATTTAGCAGCATGGCAAAGAGAATAAAAAGCAAGTGCTGGGTTTAAGTCATTGCCACGTTGGTACCAGAGTGCTGGTGGTCCTCTGATTTCCCCACTCTTTTAAATACTATTTCTTTGTCTGTGTTTCTGTTTCTTTCATCTCTTGCAACACATTCTGCCAGGGGACCCTATCTTTATCAAGGACATCGCGAACCCCCGATAAACATGATCTACAGATACAATGCAATCCCTATTGACATACCGACATCATTTTTCACAGATCTAGAAAAAATAATTCCACACTTTATAAGAGAAGGCCCCATATAGCAAAAGAACTGTTAAGCAAAAAGAACAAATTGGGAGGCATCAATTTACCAGACTTCAAGCTATAATACAAGGCTATAGTAACTAAAAGAGCATGGTACTGGCACAAGAACAGAGACATAGACCAGTGGAATGGAACTGAGAACCCAGATATAAAGCTATCTCATATAGCCATCTAATCTATGAAAAGGAAACAAAAACATACACTGAGGAAAAGAATCCTTATTCAATAAATGATGCTGGGAAAACTAGATAGCCACATGTAGAAGGCTGAAACAGGATCTACACCTTTCACCTCAATCAACTCACATGGATAACAGACTTAAACCTAAGGCTTGAAACTATAAGAAGTCTAGAAGAAAATCTTGTTGCAAAAACTCCTATAGACATTGGCCTAGGCAAAAAAAAATATGAAGAAGACCCCAAAGGCAATCACAACAACAATAAAAATAAATGAGAACTGATAAAATTAAAAACCTTCTGCACAGTCAAGGAAACTATGTTGAGAGCAAACAGAAAACCTACTAAATGGGAGAAAATATTCACATGTTACAAATCCGATAAAGGGCTGATAACTAGAATTTATATAGAACTCAGGAAAATCAGCAAGAAAAAAAATCAAACAACCCTATCAAATGTGGGCAAAGGACATGAACATAAACTTTTCAAAAGAAGATAGACTAATGACTAACAAACATATGAAAAAAATGCTCAACATCTCTTGTCAGAGAAATGCAAATCAAAACCACAATGAGATATCACTTATCTCCTGTGAGAATGGCCTTTATCAAAAAGTCTCAAAATAATAAATTTTGATGTGGATGTGGAGAGATAGGAACACTCATAAACTGCTGGTAGGACTACAAGCTAGTACAACCTCTGTGGAAAGCAATATGAAGATAACTCAAAAAGCTAAAAGTAGAAATACCATTTGACCCAGCTATCCCATTACTAAGCACCTACCCCAAAAAACAAAAGACATTCTGTGAAAAAGACATCTGCACTCGAATGTTTATAGCAGCACGATTCACAATTGCAAAGATGTGGAAACAACCCAAATGCCCATCAATACATGAGTGGATTAATAAAATGTGGTATATGTGTATCATAGAGTTCTACTAAGCCACAAAAAACAATGGTAATATAGCACCTCCTGTATTATCCTGGGTAGAGCTGGAATCCATTGTACTAAGTGAAATATCCCATGAATGGAAAAACAAGCACCACATGTACTCACCATCAAATTGGTGTTAACTGATCAAAACTTAAGTGCATATATAGTAATAACATTCATCGCATGTTGGACAGGTGGGAGGTGGTCAGAGGGGATGGGTATATACACAGGTAATGGGTGCAGTGCACACCTTCTGTGGGATGGACACGCTTGAAGCTCTGACTAGGGTGGGTCAAGGGCAATATATGTAACCTAATCATTTGTACCCCCTTAATATGCTCAAATAAAAAATAAATCATTTTCATTTAATTGCTGTAATTTATTGTCATTTAATTGTTTATAGTATTACTTTTCAATATAATCATATTTATGTCTGTAAATTCAATAGTAATATCTCCTTTTTCATTTCTTGTACTAGTAATTTGAATCCTTGAGTCTTCTCTCTCTCTCACCTCCCAAGAATATATCAATCTAGTTAAAAGCTAGTGAATGTTGTTGATCTTTAAAAAAAAATAACTTTGGTTTTATTCATTTTCTCTATTGGTTTTCTACTATCAATTTCATTACTTTCCACTCTAATTGTCATTATTTCCTTCCTTTTGCTTGTGTTAGTTAGATTGTGATCTTCCTTTTCAGTGTTTTAAGGGGGCAATTTAGGTTATTGACACCAAATATTTCTAATTTTTAAATATAGACATTTCCAGCTATAATTGTCTCTCTAACCATTGCTTCAGCTACATATTTTAGGTCTGTTTTGATTTTATATTGACAAACTCAAATTGTATACATTTGTAGGGCACAAATTGATGTTATTATACAGGTATAGAGGGTGCAATGATGGAATAAAACTAAGTAGCATATATCTTACCTCAAATACTTATCAATTTTTGTGATGATAACAATTGAAATTATTCTCTTAGCAATTTTGAAATACCTAATACACTATTATTAATTATAGTGACCAAACTGTGCAATATCTTATTCCTCCTGTTTAACTGAAACTTTGTAGCCTTTGACAAACTTTTACCCATTCTCCTCACCCTGTTGCCATGGGGAACCACCATTCTATTCTCTGCTTCTATGATTTTGATTGTTTTAAGATTGCACATATAAGTGAGAACATGCAGTATTTGTCTTTCTGTGCCTGGTTATTTCCCTTAGAATAACGTCCTGCAAAATAATCCATGCTGTCACAAATGACAGAATTTTTTTTCTCTTTTCAAATGCTGAATAGTATTCCATTATTTATACATACCACATTTTCTTTATCCACTCATCTATTAATGAATACTTATGTTGATTCTGTATTTTGGCTATAGTGAATAATGCTGTAATGAACATGGGAAGGCAAATATCAACAAAGAGGGATAGTTTGACCTCCTCTTTCCCAACTTAGATGAATCTCATTTCTCTCTCTTGCTTGGTTGCTCTGGCCAGGACTTCCATTATTATATTGAATAGAAGTGGTGACAGTGGGCATCCTTGTCTTGTTCTAGTTCTTAGGGGAAATGCTTTCAACTTTACCCTATTCAGGATGATACCGGTCATGGGTTTGCCATATATGGCTTTTCTTATTTTGAAGTACATTACTTCTAGGCCTAGTTTGTTAAGGGTTTTTATCATGAAGGAAAGATGGATTTTATTCAATGCTTTTTCTGCATCTATTGAGATGATTATAGGAGTTCTGTTCTTTATTCTGTTTAGGTGGTGAATTGCATTTATTGACTTCTGTATATTGATACATCTCTGCTTTCCTGAGATGGAATTCACTTGATCATGGTAAATTATAGTTTTGACTTGCTGTTGGATTTAATTTGTTAATATTTTGGTGAGTATTTTTCTATCTATGTTCATGTGGGATATTGGTCTGTGGCTTTCTTTTTTTGTTGTGCCCTTTCCTGGCTTTGGTATCAGGGTGTGACAGTGCCATTGTAGAATGAGTTAGGGAGGATTCCCTCCTACTTGATGTTATGGAACAGTTTCAGTAGGATACATACCAGTTCTTTGTATGTCTGGCAGAATTCTCCTGTGAATCCATCTGGTCCTGGGTTCTTTTTCTTGGGAGATGTTTTATTACTTGCCACATGTTATTGGTCAGAATTTCTATTTCTTCATGCTTCAAGCTTGGGAGATGGTGGGTTTCTCAATACCTACCCATTTCCTCTAGATTTCCTAGTTTGTTCACCTAGAGGTATTCTTAGTAGTCTCAGATATTCTTTTGTATACCTGTGGTACCATTTATAATGTTTCCTTTTTCATTTCTGATTACGCTTATTTGAATCCTTTATCTTCTTTTCTTCATTAGTGTAGCCAGTGATCTGCCCATTTGTTTATGTTTTCAGAGAACCACCTTTTTATTTCATTGATCCTTTGCATTTTCTTTTCTTTTGTTTTGTTTCCTTTTGTTTTGTTTTCAATTTCATTTAGTTCTGCTCCAATGTTTCTTATTTCCCGTTAATAGTGTGCAAGGGTTCCCTTTTCTTCACAACCTTATTGACACCTGCTATCATTTCTCTTTTGGCTAATACCATTCTTACAAGTGGAAAGTATTATCTCATTGTATTTTTAATATGAATGTCCTTACTAATTAGTAATGTTGATCTTTGTGTGTGTGTGTGCACCTGTTGGCGATTTGTATGTTTTCTTTTGAGAAATAACTATTCAGATTTTATTTATTTATTTTTTATTATTATTTCAGCATATTGTGGGGGTAAAAAACCCACATTTAAATTGAGTTATTTGTTTTCTTGCTATCGAGTTGCTAAAGTTTGTTATATATTTTGGATATAAACATCTTAAAAATATGGCTTTCAAATATTTTTTCCAATCATAAAACTGTCTCTTTTCTCTTTTAATTGCTTTCCTTGCTATACAGAAATTTTGTAGTTTAGTGTAAACTCATTTGTCTATTTTTTGATTTTGCATTTGTTTGGGGGATTTCACTTTTGTTCCTTTGGTTTTTGTGTCTATTTTTTATGACAATACCATGATCTTTTAAACACTGTATGTTTGTAGTAATGTTTGATATCAGAGTGTGTAATGCCTCCAGCTTTGTTCTTTTTACTCGAGATGGTCTTGGATCTATGGCATGTTTTGTGGTTCCATAGAAATTATATGATTGTTTTTTCTATTTGTATGAAAACTGACATTGAAATTTTGATAGGAGTGCATTGACTCTATATATTCATTTGAGTAGTATGTATATTATTAAAATATTATTTTTTCCAATTCATCAGTACAGAATATATTTCCATTTATTTGAGTCTTCTTCAATTTTATCAATACTTTATAACTTTTAGTATACAAATCCTTCATATCCTTGGTTAAATTTATTCCTAAGTATTTTTTGCAGCAATTATAAATGGGACTGTTTTCTAGTTTTCTTTTTTAGATACTTTGTTGATAGTGTTTAGAAATGATGCTTATTTCTGTATGATGATTTTATATCTTGCAACTTAATTGTATTTATCAGTTCTAAGAGATTTTTGGTGGAATCTTTAGAGTTTTCTTTTTTTTTTTTTATTTCAGCTTATTATGCGGGTACAAAAGTTCAGGTTATATATATTGCCCATGTCCTGCCCATCTCCTCGATCAGAACTTCAAGAGTGTCCATTCCCCAGACAGTGCACATTGCACTCATCATGTAGTTATAACCCCATCCCTTCCCCCTACCCTCCACCTCGGTCCGATACCCAATTGGTGTTATTCCCAAATGTGCACTTAGGTGATGATCAGGAAAACCAATTTGTTGGTGAGTACATGTGGTGCTTGTTTTTCCATTCTTGGGATACTTCACTTAATAGAATGGGTTCCAACTCTCTCCAGGAGAACAAGAAGGATTCTATATCACCGTTATTTCTTATAGCTGAGTAATATTCCATGGTATACATATACCACAATTTACTAATCCACTCATGAATTGATGGGCATTTGGGTTGTTTCCACATCTTTGCAATTGTGAATTGTGCTGCTATAAACATTCCGGTACAGGTGTCATTTTTATAGAATGACTTTTGTTCCTTTGAGTAGATCCCCAATAATGGGATTGCTGGATCGAATGGTAGGTCTACTTGAATCTGTTTAAGGTATCTCCATATTGCTTGCCACAGGGGTTTCACTAGTTTGCAGTCCCACCAGCAGTGTATGAGTGTTCCTGTCTCTCCGCATCCATACCAACATGTGTTGTTTTGGGACTTTCTGTTAAAGGCCATTCTCACTGTAGTTAAGTGATATCACATTGTGGTTTTTATTTGCATTTCCCTGATAATTAGGGATGTTGAGCATTTTTTCATGTGGTTGTTAACCATTCTTATTTCTTCTTTTGAAAAATTTCTATTCGTGTTGTATGCCCACTTTTTGACAGGGTTGTTTGATTTTTTCTTATTGATTTTCCTGAGTTCTAAATAGATTCTAGTTATCAGTCCTTTATCGGAAGTGTAGCATGCAAAATTTTTTTCCCATTGTGTAGGATGTTTGTATACTCTCGAGACAGTTTCTTTGGCTGTGCAGAAGCTTTTTAACCTAATCAAGTCCCATTAATTTATTTTTGTTGTTGCTGTGATTGCCTTAGGTGTCTTCTTCATAAATTCTTTGCCTAGGCCCATGACTGTAAGAGTCTTTTCTACATTCTCTTCTAGAATTCTGATCCTTTCACAACTAAGGTTTAAGTCTATTATCCACCATGATTTGATTTTTGTGAGAGGTGAAAGCTGTGGGTCCTGTTTCAGTCTTCTACATGTGGCTATCAAATTTTCCCAGCACCATTTATTGAATAAGGAGTCTTGTCCCCAGAGTATGTTTTTGTCTGCTTTGTCAAAGATTAATAATAAAAACCTTCCCAAAAAGAAAAACCCTGGACCAGATGGGTTCACACCCGAATTTTACCACTCCTACAAAGAAGAACTGGTGCCCATCCTACATAAACTATTCTCCAATATCAAGAAGGATGGAATTCTCCCCAACACGTTTTACCAAGCCAACATAACATTGATACCCAAACCAGGAAAGGATGAACAAAAAAAAAAAAAAGAAAACTACAGACAAATATCTCTTATGAATATAGATGGAAAAATTCTCAATAAAATCTTAGCAAATCGAATCCAAGTGCTTATCAAAAAAATAATCCGTCATGACCAAGTTGGCTTCATCCCAGAGATGCGGGATGGTTTAACATACGTAAATCTATAAATGTAATTCACCACATAAATAGAAGCAAAAATAAAGACCATATGATCCTCTCAATAGATGCAGAAAAAGCATTTGGCAAAATTCAACACCCTTTTATGATAAGAACGCTTAACAAAATAGGCATAGATGAGACCTACCTAAAAATGATATGAGCCATATATGACAAACCCACCGCCAACATCATTCTGAATGGAGAAAAATTGAAAGCATTCCCACTTAGAAACGGAACCAGACAAGACTGCCCACTGTCCCCATTACTTTTCAACATAGTATGGGAGGTCCTTGCAAGAGGTATCAGGCAACAGAGTAGAATCAAGGGAGTCCAAATAGAGAAAGAAGAGATCAAACTCTCACTCTTTGCTGATGATATGATGTTATATCTAGAAAACCCCAAGGATTCAACCAAGAGACTCCTGGAATTGATTAATGAATTCAGTAAAGAAAGTCTCAGGATACAAAATCAATACACACAAATCAGAGTCATTCATATATGCCAAAAATAGTCAAATGGAGAACCAAATTAAGAACTTAGTACCCTTCAAAATAGCAACAAAGAAAATAAAGTACCTAGGAATATATTTAACTAAAGAGGTAAAGGACCTCTATAGGGAGAACTATGAAACACTGAGGAAGGAAATTGCAGAGCATGTAAATAGATGGAAAACCATACCATGCTCGTGGATCGGAAGAATCAACATTGTTAAAATGTCTATACTACCCAAAGTGATCTCCAGATTCAATGCAATCCCTATTAAATTACCAACATCATTTTTCACAGATATAGAAAAAATAATTATACACTTTGTATGGAATCATAGAAGACCCCGTGTAGCAAAAGCAATCTTAAGCAAGAAAGACAAAATGGGAGGTATTAATTTGCCAGACATCAAACTATGCTACAAGGCTGTGGTTCTTAAAACTGCTTGGTATTGGCACAAGTGCAGGGACACAGACCAGTGGAACAGAACAGAAAATTCAAATATAAAACCATGCTCATATAGCCATCTAATCTTAGAGTTTTCTATATGTAACATTCTTCCATATTCCAATAGCAACAATTTTACCTATTACTTTCCAATTTGGATGTTTCTTATTTCTTTCTCTTGCCTAATTACTTTTGCTGAGATTTCCATGACTATCTTGAATAGAAGTGGTAAGAGTGGGCATTCTCATCTTATTCCTTATCTTAGAGAGAAAGCTTTCAACACTTCATCATAGAGAAAGCTGTTAGCTGTAAGCTTGTCATGTATGGTCTTTACTATGTTGAGGCATAATCTTTCTCTACCAAATTTATTGAGCATACTTATGAGGAAAGCATGTTAAATTTTGTCAGATACTATTTCTGCATCTTTTCAGATGACCATGTGATATTTGTCCTTCATTCTGTTATATGGTGAATCACATTTATTGATTTGTGTATGTTGTACCATCATTACAACCCAGGGATAAGGCCCACTTAATTATGATAAATAATCATTTAAGGTACTGTTGAATTTGGTTTGATAGTATTTTGTTGAGAATTTTTATATTCATGTTCATTAGCAATATTGACCTGCAATTTACTTTTTTTTATAATGTATTAATACTTGTATTACTTTGGTGTTGGAGTAATACTAGACTCATAAAATGAATTTGTAAGTATTCCTTCCTCTTCATTTTTTTGGAATGTGTTGATAAGGATAGAGAGTGGCTATTTTTTAAGTGTTTGGTAGAATTCATTCATGAAGCTATCAGATGAGGTGCTTTTCTTTGATGGCAGACAGTTTATTACTGTCCCAATCACCTCACTTCTTATTTGTTCAGATTTTCTACTTCTTTCTGTCTCAGAATTGGTCAGGTTGTATGTGTCTAAACAGTTCATTCATTTCTTCAAAGTTTTCCAATTTGTTGGCGTACAATTGGTCATAGTAATCAGTCATGATTTTTTTTTTTTGTATTTCTGTGGAATCAGTTTTAATGTCTTCTCTTTCAGTTCTAATTTTATTTATTTAAATTTACTCTTTTTTCTTAGTCTAGCTCAGTGTTTGTCAACTTTGTTTACCTTTTCAAAAAACTAACTTAGTTTCATTGATTTTTTTTCTATCATTTTAGTCTTTATTTTAATTACTTCTGCTCTGGATTTTATTACTTCCATATGCTACCATTAGGCTTGTGTTATAATTGCTTCTCTAGTTCTTAGAGGTGTAACATTAGGATGCTTATTTTTAATATTTATTCTTTTTTATTTCAAATGTTAAGGCAGTACAAAAGTTTTATGTTACCTGGATCATTTTTGTACTGCTTGAGTCCTGAAAATATGTGTGCCTATCACCCAAATAGTGTTCATAGTACCCACTGGGTTATTTTATTACCCTGACCTTATTACCTTTGCCCTGGTTGCTCTCCACAGGGTTTACTTCTCTCCATGCATGTGTGTTCTCATCAGTTAGTTCCAATTTAATAAACAAAAGTAGACCTACCATTCAATCCAGAAATTTTACTACTGGATATATACCCAGAGTCGTGTTATCAAAAGACACCAGCACTCAGATGTTTATTTGTAGCACAATTTACAACTGCAAAAATGTGGAATCAACCCAAGTGCCCATCAGTTCATGATTGGATTAATAAAATGTGGTATATGTACACCAGGGAGTATACTCAGCCATAAAAATAATGAAGTAATAACTTTTGCAACAATCTGGTTAGAAACAGAGACTGTTCTCCTAAGTGAAGTATCAAAAGAATGGAAAAACAAACAACATATGTACTCACTATTAAACTTATTTTTGAATATAAACTATAAATTTCTCTCTTAGAAATGATTTTGCTGTTCCCAGTAAGTTTCAGAAAGTTTTGCTTCCATTTTCATTGGCCTTAAAATATATTTTTCTCTTTTAATTTATTTTTTGTATCATTTGATATACAGGAGCAAATTGTTTAATTTCTACAGATTTGTGAATTTATAGTTTTCCAATAGTTATTCATTTCTAGTATCATACCATTATAATCAGAAAAGATACGTGATATGATTTCTATCTTCTTTAATTTTTTTGAGACTCATTTATTCCCTAGTATATGATCTTTCCTGGAAAATGTTTTGTGTGCACTTGAGAGGAAGGTATATTCTGTTCCTATGGAGAGGATTGTTTTCCATACATCTGTTAGGTTTATTTGGTCTGAAGTGTAGCTCAATTATAATTAATTTTCTGTTTGGATGATTGTCCACTGTTGACAATGTCATGTTGAAGTCTCTACTGTTATTATACTGCAATTTATCTCTCACTTTATTTATTTTCATGTTTGTTCTGTATATTTAGGTACTCCTATGTTGGGTGGATATATATTGACAATTTTTATATACCCTTCATTAACTGACCATTTTATCATTAGATAGAGGCCTTCATTATCTCTTCACATAATTTTAACTTTAATTCTATATAAATTTCTTAATTTTATTTCAGAATATTATGGGAGTACAAAGGTTTTGGTTACATAAATTGCTTTTGTATAGTTTCAGTCAAATTTATGTGTGCCCATTGCCCAGATAGTGTGCACTGTACTCAATATGTGAGAATTTACCTATCTCCTCCCCACCTCCCACTGCCTTGATTTCCAATGAATGTTATTTCCATATGTGCAGATAACTGTTGATCAATTAGTTCCAATTTAATGGTGAGTATATGTGTTAGTTGTACCATTCTTGTCATACTTCACTTACAAGAATGGTTTCCTGTTTCATCCAGGTTAATACAAGATGAATTAGTTCCTCATTTTTTATGGCTGAGTAGTATTCCATGGTGTACATAAACCACATTTTATTAATCCATTCATAAGTAGATGGGCACCTGAGTTGTTTCCATATCTTTGCAATTGTGAATTGTACTGCTATAAACATTAAAGTGCATCTGTCTTTTTTATAGAAGGTCTTTTCTTCCCCCCTTTGGGTAAATACCCAGGAGTGGGATTTCTGAATCAAATGGTAGTTCAATTTTAGTTCTTTGAGGTATCTCCATACTACCTTACAGAGTTTGTACTAGTGTGCAGTCCCTCCATCCGTGTGTAAGTGTTCCTATCTCTCCACATCCATGTCAACATTTGTTGTTTGGGGACTTTATGTTAAAAGCTGTTCTCACCGGAGTTAAGTGTTACCTCATTGTGGATTTGATTTGCATTTCCTTGATGATTAGAGATGTGGAGCATTTTTTATGATTGTTGGCCATAAGTCTATATTCTCTTGAAAGTTTCTATTTATGCCTTTTGCCCACTTTTTAATGGGGCTATTTGATTTTTTCTTGCTGATTTTTCTGAGTTTTTTATATATTTTAGTTAACCTTTATCAGACATATATCATACAAATATTTTCTCCCATTCTATAGGTTGTTTATTCGCTCTATTGACTTTTTCCTTGTCTGTGGAGAAGCTTTTTTAATTTAATCAGTTCTCATTTATTTATTTCTGTTGTTGCTTTGATTGCTTTTGAAGTCTTCTTCATAGATCACATGGCAATATGTGGGTGGTTTTATATCTGGGTTCTCTGTTCTGTTCCATTGGTCTATGACTTTGTTCTTTTGCCAGCAGCATGCTGTTTTGGTTACTATATCCTTGTGGTAGTTTGAAGTCTGGTAAATTGATGAATCTCAATTTTCACTTTTTGCATAAGGCTGCTTTGGCTATATGGGGTCTTCTCTGGTTCCATAGAAAGTGTAGAATTATTTTTTCTAGATCTGAGAAAAACAATATTGGTATTCTAATAAGGATTTTATTGGATCTGCAGATCACTCTGGGTAGTACAGAAATTTTAACAATGTTGATTCTGCTGATCCATGAGGATAATAAGTTTTTCCATCTATTTGCGTCCTCTGATATTTCCTTCCTCAGTGTTTCGTACTTCTCCCTGTAGAGGTCTTTCATCTCCTTAGTTATGTATATTTGTATGCATTTTATTTTTTGTTGTTGATATTGTGAAAGATATTGAGTCTTTGATTTGGTTCTCAACTTGACTGTTTTTAGGATATATGAATGCTACTTATTTGTGTACATTGATTTTGTAACAGGAGACTTTGCTAAATTTATTTATCAATTCCAGGAGTCTGTCAACAGAATCTTTGGGGTTTTCCAGATGTAAAATCATATCATCAGCAAAGAACAATAGTTTGACCTCTTCTTCCCTCATTTGGATGCTCTTGATTTTCTTCTTTTCTCTGATTGCTCTGGCTGGAACTTCCAGTACCATGTTGAATAGAAGTGGTGATAGTGGGCAACCTTGTCTGGTTCCAGTTCTAAGGGGGAATGATATCAATTTTTCCCTGTTCCATATAATGTTGACTGTGGTTTTGTCATATGTGGCTTTTATAATTTTGAGATAAATCTCTTCTATGCCTATTTTGTTATTTTGTTAAAAGTTCTAATCATAAAAGGGTGTTGAATTTTGTCAAATTCTTTTTCTGCATCTATTGAGAGGATAATATGGTCTTCGTTTTTACTTCTATTTATGTGATAAATTACATTTATAGATTTGCGTGCGTTGATCCATTCCTGCATCTCTGGGATGAAGCCCACTTGGACATGATGGATTGTTGTTTTGATGAGCAGCTGAATGTGATTTGCTAGGATTTTCTTGAGGTTTTTGGTTTTTTGTTCTTTTTTTTCATCTATGATCATGAGAGATATTAGTATGTAACTTTCTTTTTTCTTGTTTCCTTTCCTGGCTTTAATATCATCATTATACTGGCTTCATGGAATGAATTATAGAAGATTCCCTCCTTTTCAGTGTTATAGAATAGTTTCAGTGGCATATGTGCCAGTTCTTCTTTATAGGTCTGGTAGAATTTAGCTATGAATGTGATCCTGGTCTCTTATTTCATGGGAGATGTTTCATTACTGTATCAGTCTTGTTACTCATTATTATTCTCTTCAGGATTTCTATATCTTCCTGATTCAAATGTGGGAGGTTGTATCAAAGAGCTATGACCTATAAGAAGGGAATTACTAGGTAGTGGAACAAAGAAGTGTGCAAACCCCAGGTTTTCCTTTTTATTTGTGGGCAGTATTCTATTGTATATAAATATATTGGTTAATTACTTCTCATGTGAATGGGCTGTTTACAGTTTTGTCTATTGTGAATGAATCTGCTATGAAAATTATTTTGTAAGTATTTTTGTATGTATATATCTTTATTTTTTTCATGGATACTTAGCAGTAAAATTGCTTATTTGATAATGTAATGATTTGTTAAAATTTGTTGAACAGTACACTTAAATTGGTATATTTTCTTGTATATAGTGGTACCTCAAAAGAAAATACTGCAAGTGGAAAATAAATATTAAATTCTAGCTACTGATATGCATGATAAAGTATTTAGGAGGATGTATACTTATTTTTGTGATTCTGTATGAAAAATATCCACAAATTAAATGGCTAATCATTTGGAAAGAGATTAACCAGGTGAATGGATAACTGATAAATCAAGGATATCAAACTCTTACTGGTAGAATGTAAGTGGTGGTGTGTGTGGCTGTTACTAGTTAATTTTTTAACCCTCCTTTATGTTTAAATTTTTCACAATTAGATTATGGGAAAATTATCTACTGTATTAAAATATTAGGAAAAAAATTAAGCCCATATTTCTAGCTCAAACATGTTGTGCTGTAGAAATGAAAGAAAAAAGCAACTTCCCCAGGTAAATTGGTTGTGTAATCTAATCTAATTGAATAACTCTACAGTGTCTGTCTGGTTTTAGTTCAGGGTAACACTGGTCTCATAAAGTAAGTTGGAAAGTATTACCTCATTTTAATTTTCTGGAAAAAATATGTAGATATAGTATAATTTTCACTAAATATTTGGTTAAAATTTCCAGTGAAATCATCTTGTCTTTGAGCTTTCTGTGGGAGAATGGATTTAATTATAAATTCAATTTTTAACAATTATAGAGTAATTCAGATTATCTATTTTATATTAGGTGTATAGCAGTAGTTTACATTTTTTAAAAGAATTGGCTATTTATATCTAAATCTCCTAATTCACATGTATGAAGTTGTTTATAGTATTCTCTTAAAACTATTTTGATGTCTACAGAATGTGTAATGATACATCTGTTTTATTTCTGATGTTGGTAATTTGTTTTTCTGTCAGAATTCCTAAAAGTTTCTCAATTATATTTATCTTTTTAAAAATCATTGCAGTCTGAATTTGTTTTCCTGAAATTTATACATTGAAATCTAACCTCCAATGTGATAGTATTAAAAGGTGAGCCTCTAAGAGGTAGTAAGTTCATTAGAATTCTGCCCTTGAGAATAGGATTAATGACTTAGTAAAAGAGGCTTCAGAGGTCTACATTAACCTAAAAAAATGAGATTTACACTTGTGAAAAAAAGCTTTATTTTCCACAAGTGGTAGCAACACATTGGGTGGCCATTTTAACAGGTTGGGAAGTAGAACCCTAGCCAGAAGCAGGCACATGTACTTCAAAGAAGTGACAAAAGGGAATAGGATTTTATATTAAGCATGGTAGTTAAGTAAGTATCAAGCTACTGCAGTCTAGGGTTTAGTTACAGTCTTATAGCAATTAGTGATATAAACATAAGCATTTTGTTAAGAGCATTTTGTCCCACAAACTGGCCCTTAAATCTCACATACTTCCTTCTTCCATGATAGTCACTGGACTTAGAGGGAGGAAGGTCTGTCTGTGTAGTATTAGGGCATTGGCAATGGAAACAAACAAGGCCCAGTGAGATTTTACATCAGGAGGATTTGTAATCTTCATTGAATCATCTCTAGTCTTCATGATATTATGACTCTGGTATTCTTGGAAGTAAAATGAGAGATAAATGACCTTAATAATTTAACAATTAAAGAAGAAAAATTGGGTATCAAAATGGAGAAAGAAACCTACTCTGTTAGAGAGTCAAATAAAGAAATGCCATGAATAAAAATTATAACCCTTTTTTTGTGTGTGTTCAAGAGATAAGTAGGAATTAGTCCAAACTTTGGACAAATAGTAAAAACTTGAAAACAAAATGACAAAGCTGGAATTTAAAGATAGGCCTTTGTTAATGAGACATATTTATTCTTTTCTCTCATTCCTTCTTTTTATTAAAGAAAAATTATAATAGACCCAACTTATATGTCAAATAAATTTTAGCTTTATTATATTTGATTTGATTATTTGCATGAAGTACAGTAAGAATAGTCATTAGCCATAGGCTTTCTTTTTTAAAATTGGCTTTGCTGGAAACACCCCACCCCATTATTTTAAAGAAAATTCCAATTATTTAAAGGTCTCTTGAGCCAAGCCAAGAATTTAACTACCTATAGATACCGGTAAGATTTGGGAAATTCCTTGTTTTTAAAGTCCCAAAGTAACTTGAGATTTCAGGACCTATTAAAAAGTTATATACTTTACTTACCACAGATTAGGAAATATTATAGATGAGGTATCAGGTAGGCATGGTCATTATGTTTTTCCAGAGGATTTTTATTGCCATTATAAAGTCAACCTGATTCCTCAAAGAAGTCTGGATATATTTGAAAATATTCCATTCCAGTGAATGCCTTGGTAAAATAATCAGTATCTCCATTGTATCCTGTTATAACAGAAAAATGGATTCTTATTGAACTTATGCAAAGAACAATATTGTCATAAAATAAACATATTTATTAATAGTTTCCCAATTCTAGAGATATCAAGTAGAGAGTAAAATAATAGCTTCAAATTATTTATAAAATATACTTTATGAATTTGTTGTAAGGTATAAATACCTCAAAAGAGGGATTTCTTTTTATCTTACAGAAAACAAAACACATAAGAATTAGCAATGTTTAAAGAAATGGGTAAAAAAATGAGTTTAGTCCCATTTAATTAATTCTTTTATTGCTTCAGATTGGGTTAGCAATCCTCAGGAATGCTTTAGTTTTAAAATATTAGAGGAGAAAACATGGCAGAGTTGAGGTAAACTCCTAGATTCCTGCTCCCAGAGAGGAAGGCATAGATCTTGACCTGCTACAATGGGAGCAGATCGCTCAACCACAAGAACAGTGTTGTGAATCCACGGAGAATCAGTGTGGGACACAAAAAGCAAGAAAAGATAAAGTGAATGGGAGATAATATTGTGAAAATCTGGAGAGTGCGAGACAAAAAATAGAGAATAGAGCGTGGAATGGCTGCGCCCGCCTCACCAGCAAGTTACATGGGATCAGTCCCACAGGAAAACGTCTTGCTTCCCCACTGGCCTCCACACCCACTCAGACAGGGATGTGCCTGAAGTCTGTGCAAAATCACCATGGGAGACGTGGGGCTGTGTGGAAAGGAGACATTAGCAGGAAGCATCTTGAACTCCTGAGCTCTGTGCCAGGACTGCACTGGGTGGGGAAAGGACTGGTCTGGTGTATGGCTGGAGGCAGTTAGGAGACAGGTAAATTGCCTCTACCACTCAGTGGGTCCAGACTGACGGAGGTGAAAACTAATTAGGGGACTCTAATCTGAAAACCATTGAGGACTATTAGGCCTGCTCAGGGTGGATCAGAGAGAGAAAGAGCTCCTGCTGAACAGGTGTGAGATTGTGGGAGGGCAACATAAAAGAGACAAGGGGCATCTTGATGACATAGCCCCCAGATCCAGCACCTGCCAACCCCTGAACATTGACCCCCAGTGCTGGTGATCTGCAGGAGGTAGTCGCCATTTTGGGGGTTCACAGCCTTGCCGCTGTGGTGCCATAGGGTGCTGGGTGGCTCCCTCCCCCCAGCCCACAGACTCTCACTAGGAGCTCCGACCTTGTGCAACTTATGGCCAATGGTCCCGTTTTGATGTGTGAACTCTGAGTGCTTCCCCAGTCATGAGAGATTAGAGCATGGACCTTGCAGACATTGGGGCTGGGCAGACCATCGCCTGTGGGATCTGCAGCAGTTGGGGCACTGGGCGAACAGTGGCACCTCCCACTCCCCTTAGCCAGCATCTTTTGTGTGGAAAGAGGTAGACACTGCTTCTGGAGAGGGAGAGACAAGAAAAAGACACTTTCTGTCTGAAACCAGTGTGAATCTTGGTTGCAGATCAAAAGTCCTCAGCCCAGTGACTTAACTCATCAAATCGATTTTAGGTCAAATCAATACTCTGGGGCTGGACCCACCAAGAGCAGCCCCCCAATAGTGGTAGAAGAATTCTGAACAACATGTAAGTGGCTCCCCTTAGTGACAAAGGAAGCAACACACCTAAGCTGTTATGCAGCCTAGGAACAGAGCACAAAGCATGTTAATATCCAGACGAAAGCTGAAAGGAGAGAAGCAACGATTGATCCAGATGGGAAGAACTCAGCAAAAGAACTCTGGAACTATAAAGAATGACACGGAAATCACACCCCCAAAGAGGAACACCAGCTCTCTAGCAATGGACATTAACCAAATTCAAAACACTAAAATGTCACAAGAAGAATTACAAACATGGACTGTAAGGAAACTGAATGATATGCAAGAAAAAAATGGATAACCAACACAAAGAAACCACACCAAAAAATCCAGGACTTGGAAGAAAAATTCACTAAAGGAATTGAAATATTAAAGTAAAATCAAACCAAACCCCTGGAAATGAAGAATTTATTCAGGGAGCTACCAAACACAGTGGAAAGCCTCAAAAGCAGGATGTATCAAACAGAAGAAAGAATCACAGAGATCAAAGACAACACCTTCCAATTAAATAAGTCAGTCACAGAGATAGAGCAAAGAAATAAGAGAAAAGACCAGAGTATGCAAGATATGTGGGATTATGTGAAGAAGCTTAACGTGAGAGTTATGGGCATTCCTGAGGGTGAAGAAGATAATAAGCAAGGGTTGGATAAGCTACTTGAAGATATAATTGAGGGAAATTTCCCAGGCCTTGCTAAAACTCTAGATATACAGGTTCCAGAAGCTCAAAGGACCCCTGGGAGATTCATAGCAAATAGGAAGACACCACGTCACGCAGTCATCAAACTAACCAAAATATCCACCAAAGAGGCCCTTCTTTGAGCTGTAAGGAGAAAGAAACAAATAACATACAAAGGAAAGCCCATTGGAATGATACCAGATTTCTCAACTGAAACCTTACAAGCAAGAAGAGACTGAGGCCCCATTCACACTCTTCTGAAACAGAATAATGCCCAGCCTACAATCTTGTGCCCAGCTAAGTTTTGTATACGAAGAAGAAATTAAGAAATTCTCAGATAAACAAAGACTGAGGGAATTCACCAAGACAAGACAAGTCCTCCAAGAAGTACTCAAAACAGTGTTACACACGGACCAGCACAAGAAAGACCCATGAATGTAAAACTATTACTCAAGAGCTAAAGATCAAAGGCCAGATACCACAATGGCTCAAGAGACAAAACATAGCGATGAAGTTCTACCCAAAAGGATGAACAAAAATCTGCCCCACTTATCAGTTCTGTCAATAAGTGTGAATAGATTGAATACCCCACTCAAGAGACATAGGCTGGACCAGTGGATAAAAAAAATATAAGCCAAGTATCTGCTGTCTTCAGGAAACTCATCTAACTTGCAACGATGCATTTAGACTGAAAATAAAAGGGTAAAAATCAATATTTCAAGCAAACAGAAGCCAAAAGAAAGCTGGCATGGCAATTTTAATCTCAGATAACTTAGTTTTTAAATCAAAAAAAGCAATAAAAGACAAAGATGGTCACTATATACTGGTGAAAGGTGCAGTTCAACAAGAAGACATAACTATACTTAATATATATGCATCCAACCAAGGTGCACCCAGATTCATAAAGCAAACCCTACTTGATCTGAACCAAATGATAGATAGCAAAACTGTAATAGCCGGACACTTTAACACCCCACTGACAGTACAGGACAGATCCTCCAAACAGAAAATAAACAAAGAAATAATGGACTTAAATAGAATGCTAGAACAAATGGGCCTGACGGACATTTACAGGAAATTCTATCCAAAATCCACTGAATATACATTCTTCTCATCAGCTCATGGGACATTCTCTAAGACTGAACATATCCTAGGACATAAAGCATGTCATAAAATATTTTAAAAAATAGAAATTATACCATGCATCTTCTCAGATCACAGCGGAATAAAAGTAAAAATTAACCCTAACAGAAATTCTCATTCCTACTCTAAGTCATGGAAGATAAATAACCTTCTCCTGAACAATTATTTTATAAATGAAGACATCAAGATAGAAATCAAAAGATTCTTTGAAATAAATGACAAAGGAGACACAAGTTATCAAAATCTGTGGGACACAGCTAAAACAGTCCTGAGAGGAAAATTTATTTCCATAAATGCCTATATCAAAAAGACAGAAAACTCACAAATAGACAACCTAATGAATAAACTCAAAGAGCTGGAGAAAGAGTAACATCGACCCCAAGCCCAGCCGAAGGAGAGAAATTAATAAGATCAAATCAGAACTAAATGAAATGGACAGCAGAGAAACCATATGGGAGATTAATAAAACAAAAAGTTGGTTTTTTGAAAAGATAAACAAAACTGACACACCTCTGGCTAGACTAACCAAGAGCAGAAAAGAAAAATCTCTAATAACCTCCATCAGGAACATGAAAGGAGGAATCACAACCAATGCCACAGAGATACAAGATATCATCTATGAATTCTACAAAAGCCTTTATGCACACAAACTGGAAAATGTGGAGGAAATGGACAATTTTTTAGAAACACACAGCCTCTCTAGGCTCAACCAGAAAGCAATAGAATTCCTGAATAGACCAATATCAAGAACTGAAATTGAAACAGAAATAAAAAACCTGTCCAAAAAGAAAAGCCCTGGACTGGATGGCTTCACACCTGAATTTTACCACACCTACAAAGAAGAACAGGTGCCCATCCTACAAAAATTATTCCTCAACATTGAGAAGTACGGAATTCTCCCTAACACAGTTTATCAAGCCAACATAACCCTGAAACCAAAACTAGGAAAGGATGCAACAAAAAAAGAAAACTACAGACCTGCCAGTTTTTCTTTTCCTTAAGATTCCTTTGGCTATACAAGGTCTTCTCTGGTTACATACAAAACATAGAATTATTTTTTCTAGATCTGTAAGGAATGATGATGGTACGTTGATAGGGATTGCATTAATTCTGTAGATCACTTTAGGTAATATGGAAATTTTAATGATATTGATTCTACGAATCCATGAGCAGGTAGATTTTTCCATCTGTTTACATCTTCTATAATTTCTTTTCTTAGTGTCTCATAGTTGTCCCTGTATATGTCTCTCACATCTTCCATTAAATATATTCCTAGATATTTAATTTTCTTTGAGGCAATTGTAAAAGGTATTGCATTTTTTATTTGAAATTCGGCTTGACTGTTACTGGCATATATGAATGCCTCTGATTTGTGTGTACTGATTTTGTATCCTGAGACTTTAGTGAATTCATTTATCAATTCTAGGAGTTTCTTGGTTGAGTCTTCGGGGTTTTCTAGATATGATACCATAGAAAAGAGTGAGAGTTTGATGTCATCTGCCCCCATCTGGATGCCCTTAATACTCCTCTCTTGTCTAAGTGCTCTAGCAAGGACTTGCAAAACTATGTTGAATAGAAGAGGAGATAGTGGACAACCTTGTCTGTTCCAGTTCTAAGTGAGAATGGTTTCAATTTTCCCCATTTAATATGATATTGACCATGGGTTTGTCATAAATGGATTTGATAATTTTAAGGTATGACCTGTCTATGCCTATTTTCTTCAGAGTTTTTATCATAAAGGTGTGCTGGACTTTGTCTGCATCTATTGATAGAGTAATATGGTCTTTGTTCTTACTTTTATTTATGAGGTGAATTGCATTACTAGATTTGCATATGTTGAACCAGTCTTGCATCCCTGGAATAAAGCTCACTTGGTCATGGTGAATTATTTTTTTGATGTGTTGCTGAAATCGATTTGCTAAAATTTTCTTGAGGATTTTTGCATCTATATTCATAAGGGATATTTGTCTGTGGTTTTCTTTTTCTGGTTGTGTCCTTTCCTGGCTTTGGTATCAAGGTCATATTGGCTTTGTAGAATGAGTTAGGAAGGACCATCTTTCTCAATGTTGTGGAATAATTTCTGTAGTATAGATATGAGTTCTTGTATGTTTCGTAAAACTATGAAGTAGCCTTCTGGTCCAGGACTTTTCCATTTTGAGAGTTTTTTAATTGCTGCTCCAATTTCCAAGCTTGAGATTGGTCTATTCAGAAATTCTATTGTCTCCTGTCTGAACTTAGGGAGGTTGTATATTTCCAGGAATTTGTCCATTTCCTCCTCGTTATGTAGTTTTGGGTCATATAGGTTTTTATAGTAATCAAAAATAATGGTTTGTATTTCTGTGGTATATGTTGTGAACTCTCCTTTTTCATTTCTAATTTAGCTTATTAGTGTCCTTTCCCTTTGATTCTTGTCAGTCTGGTAAGAGAGCTGTCAATTTTGTTTATCTTTTTGAAAAAAACATCTTTTGGTTTTGTTGATGTTCCATATAATTCTCTTCTTTTCAATTTCATTTAGTTCTGTTTTGATCTTAGTTATTTCTTTTCTTCTACTATGTTTGGAATTGGTTTGCTCTTCCATTTCCAATTCCTTGAGACTGATTATTACTCTTTGTGATACAAATGAATGTTGCTCTCTCTTACATTGCTCTATAATTGAGGTAGGGATAATGGGACCTTTCAAATAGATCTTGTAAATTAGTGATAGAAGAAAGTTAGCACAAAACCAGTGCCTAAATGCAAAGATTGACATAAAACCTAGAGAATCTAATGTATTCATAGATTTGTAAACACAATAAGCAAAAAATCGGCATATTAATGAATCATGAAATTGATACTTTTTAAAAGTCAAATTTACCATTAAAACCATATAGATCATTGCACACCAATGTTATGTATGTTTTTTTTTTTTATTTTAAAACAAAACTTTACTCATATTATATTCCAGCCAAATGTTTTTTTTTTCATTAATAACAATTTAATTTTACAGAATCAAAGAGTCTAACAGTATATCTTGTTAGATACAGTATGTCCTCATAATGTATACATTATTTCTTGTACAATGATATGAAATAATATGGGAAATATTCATGATAAATTATTAAGTGAACAATGCAAGTTAAAAACAACAGTTTCATATTTTTTTCCCCACCCCCCCTTTCCCGAGTCAGCACCTTCAAGTGTTACCACTCCCCAAACGGTGCACAATGCACTCATTGTGTAGGCATACCCCCATTCCCTCCCCCACCCCCCACCTCAGTCTGATGTCCAATTGGTGTCGTTCCCAGATTTGTATTTAGGTGATGATCAGGGAAACCAATTTTCTGGTGAGTACATGTGATGCTTGTTTTTCCATTCTTGGGATACTTCACTTAATAGAATGGGTTCCAACTCTCTCCAGGAGAACCATAGAGATGTCGTATCTTCATCATTCCTTATAGCTGAGTAATATTCCATGGTATACATATACCACAGTTTACTAATCCAATCATGTATTGATGGGCATTTGGGTTGTTTCCACATCTTTGCTATTGTGAATTGTGCTGCTATAAACATTCGGGTACATGTGTCTTTGTTACAGAATGACCTTTTTTCCTTTGGGTATATGCCCAGTAATGGGATTGCTGGGTCAAATGGCAGGTCTACTTGAATCTGTTTAAGATACCTCCATAATGCTTTCCACAGGGGTTGCACTAGTTTGCAGACCCACCAGCAGTGTATTAGTGTTCCTGTCTCTCCACATCCACGCCAACATGTGTTGTTTTGGGTTTTTTTGATAAAGGCCATTCTCACTGGGGTTAAGTGATATCTCATTGTGGTTTTGATTTGCATTTCCCTGATGATTAGAGATGTTGAACACTTTTTCATATGTTTGTTAGCCATTTTTGTATCTTCTTTTGAAAAATTTCTATTGATGTCTTTTGCCAACTTTTTGATAGGGTTGCTTGATTTTTTCTTGCTGATTTTCCTGAGTTCTAAATAGATTCTTGTTATCAGTCCTTTATCTGATGTGTAGTATGCAAAAATTTTTTCCCATTCTGTAGGTGGTCTGTTTATTCTCGTGACTGTTTCTTTGGCTGTGCAGAAGCTTTTTAATTTAATCATGTCCCATTCATTTATTTTTGTTGCTGCTGTGATTGCCTTAGGGGTCTTCCTCATAAATTCTTTGCCTAGGCCAATGTCTGTAAGAGTCTTTCCTACATTTTCTTCTAGAATTCTGATTGTATCATGCCTAAGGTTTAAGTCTGTTATCCACTGTGATTTGATTTTTGTGAGAGGTGAAAGCTGTGGGTCCTGTTTCAGTCTTCTACAAGTGGCTAACCAATTCTCCCAGCACCATTTATTGAATAGGGATTCTTGTCCCCAGAGTATATTCTTTCCCGCTTTGTCAAAAATTAGGTGACTATATGAGGATGGTTCTATATTTGGATTTTCTGTTGTGTTTCACTGGTCTGTGTCCCTGCACTTGTGCCAATACCAGGCTGTTTTAAGAACCACGGCCTTGTAGTATTGTTTGAGGTCTGGCAAATTAATACCTCCCATTTTGTTTTTGTTGCTTAAAATTGCTTTTGCTATACGGGGTCTTCTTTGATTCCATACAAAGTGTATAATTATTTTCTCTATGTCTGTAAAGAATGATGTTGGTAATTTAATAGGGATTGCATTGAATCTGTAGATCACTTTGGGTAGTATAGACATTTTAACAATGTTGATTCTTCCGATCCATGAGCATGGTATATTTTTCCATCTCTTTGCAAGTTCTGCTATTTCTTTTCTCAGTGTTTCATAGTTTTCCTAATAGAGGTCCTTTACCTCTTTAGTTAGATATATACCTAGATATTTTATTTTCTTTTTTTCTATTTTGAAGGGTATTGAGTCTTTAATTTGGTTTCCGATTGACTGTTATTGGCATATATAAATGCCTCTGATTTGTGTATATTAATTTTGTAGGCTGAGACTTTGCTATATTCGTTAATCAATTCCAGGAGTCTCATGGTTGAATCCTGGGGGTTTTGCAGATATAACATCATATCATCAGCAAAAAGTGAGAGTTTGATCTCTTCCTTCCCTATTTGGACTCCCTTGATTCTGCTCTCTTGCCTGATAGCTCTCACAAGGACTTCCAATACTATGTTGAAAAGTAATGGAGACAATGGGCAGCCCTGTCTGGTTCCAGTTCTAAGTGGGAGTGCTTTCAGTTTTTCCCCATTCAGTATGATGTTGGCTGTGGGTTTGTCATATATGGCTTGTATCATTTTTAGGTAGGTTCCATCAATGCCTATTTTGTTAAGCATTTTTATCATAAAAGGGTGTTGAATTTTGTCAAATGCTTTTTCTGCATCTAATGAGAGTATCATATGGTTTTTGTTTTTGCTTCTATTTATGTGGTGAATTACATTTATAGATTTACGTATGTTGAACCACCCCTGCATCTCGTGGATGAAGCCCACTTGGTCGTGGTGGATTACTTTTTTGATAAGTACTTGGATTCAATTTGCTAGTATTTTATTCAAAATTTTTGCATCTATATTCATGAGGGAAATTGGTCTGTAGTTCTCTATTTTTGTTGTGTCCTTTCCAGGTTTTGGTATCAATGTTATATTGGCTTGGTAGAACGTGTTGGGGAGAATTCCATCCTTCTCAATATTGGAGAATAGTTTATGTAGGATGGGCACCAGTTCTTCTTTGTATGTATGGTAAAATTCAGGTGTGAACCCATCTGGACCAGGGCTTTTCTTTTTGGGAAGGTTTTTTATTGCTGTTTCGATTTCAGTTCTTGATATTGGTCTGTTCAGGTACTCTGTTTCTTCCTTGTTGAGCCTGGGAAGACTATGTGTTTCTAAAAATTTGTCCATTTCCTCCACGTTCTCCAGTTTGTGTGCATAAAGATTTTTGTAGAATTCATAGATGATATCTTGTATCTCTGTAGCATTGGTTGTGATTTCTCCTTTCATGTTCCTAATGGAGGTTATTAGAGATTTTACTTTTGTGCTCTTGGTTAGTCTAGCCAGGGGTGTGTCTATTTTGTTTATCTTTTCAAAGAACCAACTTTTTGTTTTATTAATTTCCCTTATAGTTTCTTTGTTGTCCTTTTCATTTAGTTCTGATTTGATCTTGGTAATTTCTCGCCTTCTGCTGGGTTTGGGATCGTTCTGTTCTTCTTTCTCCAGCTCTTTGAGTCTATTCGTTAGGTTGTCTATTTGCATGTTTTCTGTCTTTTTGATATAGGCATTTATGGATATGAATTTTCCTCTCAGGACTGCTTTAGCTGCATCCCATAGATTTTGATAAGTTGTATCTCCATTGTCATTTAATTCAAAGAAATTTTTGATTTCCATCTTGATTTCTTCTTTTATAGAATAATTATTCAGGAGAAGGTTATTTAGCTTCCATGACTTTGAGTAAGAGTGAGGGTTTCTGTTTGTGATCATTGTTACTTTTATTCCACTGTGATCTGAGAAGATGCATGGTATAATTTCTATTTTTTTGAATTTTTGAAGACATGATTTATGTCCTAGGACATGGTCAATCTTAGAGAATGTCCCGTGAGCTGATGAGAAGAATGTATATTCTGTGGACTTTGGGTAGAATGTCCTGTAGATGTCAGCCATGCCCATTTGTTCTAGCATTCTATTTAGGTCCATTATGTCTTTGTTTATTTTCTGTTTAGAGGATCTGTCCTGTACTGTCAGTGGGGTGTTAAAGTCTCCAGCTATTACAGTATTGTTCTCTATCATTTGGTTGAGATCTAGTAGGGTTTGCTTTATGAATCTAGGTGCACCTAGGTTGGGTGCATATATATTGAGTATAGTCATGGCTTCTTGATGAATTGTGCCTTTAATCAGTATGTAGTAGCCATCTTTGTCTTTTATTATTTTTGTTGGTTTGAAAGCTAAGTTATTGGAAATTAAGATTGCCACACCAGCTTTCTTTTGGTTACCATTTGCTTGAAATATCGATTTCCATCCTTTTATTTTCAGTCTAAATGCATCTTTGCAGGTTAGGTGAGTTTCTTGAAGACAGCAGATACTTGGATTGTATTTTTTTATCCATTGGGCCAGTCTATGTCTCTTGAGCGGGGAGTTCAAGCCATTCACATTTATTGAGAAAACTGATAAGTGAGACAGTTTTTTCTTCAGCTTGTTGGGTAGAACTTCATTGTGATGTTTTCTCTCCTGGGCCGTTGTGGTATCTGGAATTTGATCTTTAGCTCTTGAGTAGTTTTACATTCGTGGATCTTTCTTGTGCTGATCCGTGTGTAATTCTCTTTTGAGTACTTCTTGGAGGGCTGGTCTTGTCTTGGTGAATTCCCTCAACCTTTGTTTATCTGAGAATGTCTTGATTTCTCCTTCGTATAGAAAACTTAGCTTAGCTGGGTACAAGATTCTAGGCTCGGCATTATTCTGTTTCAGAAGCGTGAAAATGGGGCCCCAACCTCTTCTTGCTTGTAAGGTTTCAGCTGAGAAATCTGGCGTAATTCTGATGGGTTTTCCTTTGTAAGTTACTTGTTTCTTTCTCCTTACAGCTCAGAGAAGTGACTCTTTAGTGGATATTTTGGTCAGCCTGATGACTACGTGGCGTGGTGTTTTCCTATTTGCTATGTATCTCCCAGGGGTCCTTTGAGCTTCTTGGATCTGTATGTCTAGAGTATTGGCAAGACCTGGAAAATTTTCCTCGATTATGTCTTCAAATAGCTTGTCCAACCCTTGCTTATTATGTTCTTCACCCTCAGGAATGCCAATAACTCTCAAGTTAGGTTTCTTCACATAATCCCACATTTTTTGAACACTCAGATCATTTCTCTTACTTTTTCGATCTATCTCTGTGACTGACTTATTTAGTTGGAAGGAGTTATCTTCAATTTCTGAGATTCTTTCCTCTGTTTGATCTACCCTGCTCTTGAGACTTTCCACAGTGTTTTGTAGCTCTCTGAGTGAATTCTTCACTTCTAGGAGTTCAGTTTGGTTTTTCTTCAATATTTCAATTTCTTTAGTGAATTTTTCCTCCAAATCCTGTATTTTTTTTGTGTTTTCCTTGTGTTGTTTATCCATTGATTCTTGTATATTATTCAGCTTGTTTATAATCCATAATTGGAATTCTTCCTGTGACATGTTGGTGTTTTGAGTCTGGTTTGTGTCAAATGGTTGGGAGCTGGTATTTCTCTTTGGGGATGAGCTTTCCATTTGTTTCTTTGTGCTCTCCGTGTTTTTTCGCTGGGCCCTTCCCATCTAGATTTACCGTTGGATTTTTACTTATAGATTTAGTCTGGTTAACAGGACTCTTTGTGCTCTATTCTTAGGCTGTGAAACAGTCTAGGTATGTTGCTTCTTTTGGCAAGAGGGGGAGACTGTTGTGTATTGTTTAGAGATTTTTCTGTTTCCGTTGGGGGACTGCTTCCGATGGGTCCAATCCTAGAGGATTGGAGTGACCCAAGACCGCTTTGGCGAGTTAGGACACTGTGTTGTGGTCTTTCAGAAGGCAGGCAGGGTCCACACTAATAGTAGACTGAAATTCTCTTTGTTTGTTTGTTTGTTTGTTTCCCTTTGGTTCTTCCTCTATAGGGGAGGTTTCTGACTCTATCTGCAGGCAAGATACTAGCTATGGGGAGAGGACGGTGACCTCGCTTGCTCAGCGCCCCAGTTGCTGTAGCTCCCACGGGCAAAAGTCTGTCTTGGCCCAATGTCCCCAGGGATCAGGTTCCACACTCACGCTTCTGGAGAAGTATTCAGTGTTTACACTTGGGCGGGGACCCTATATAAGGTCCGTGGACCAGGGGAGAGGGCCGTCCAGGGATCCTCTTGGTACCCTATTGCTCCTCAGTGACTTGGCTGTGGGCCCTAGAATGGCGATTGCGTGCCCGCAGATCGCCGGCCCTGGGGGTGACTGCTCAGGATCTGGTATGTACCAGAGCCAGGGACCTGGCCCGTTCCGAAGCTCACCGTGGGTCCCCAGTTAGAAGGTGAAAAGAGAGGAGAAAGAAAAAAGAAAAAAAAAAGAAAAAAGAAAAGGAAAGAAAGAAAAGAAAGAGGAGAAAACGAAAGAGAAAAGACAAAAAGAAGAAAAAGAGAGAAAGAAAAGAAAAAAAAAAGAAGAAAAAAAGAAAAAAAAAAAAGAAAAGAAAAGAAACGCAAAAAGCCAAACCAAAGAACACCAAAAACGCCAACAAAAATGAACAAAAACAAACTACATAGCACCTCACCACACCGCAAGGCAGAAAGATACACAAATCTGAAGTATATAATTCAGCGACTCAATGTTTTTTTGTTTGTTTGTTTGTTTTACGCCTTAGCACAGCTCCGCCCCTTCACTTCCGCTCGGCTGGGTCCGGAGCACCCGTTAAATGTTTTTGTTTTTACGCCTTAGCGCAGCTCCGCCCCTTCACGCCCGCCCGGCTGGGTCCCGGGAGGTTTCGCAGTGGATTTCAAGATGGCGTCTGCGCCCCGCACAGCTCCGAGGGTGGTGGGGATCCAACCTCCGCGCTCAAAAAGGCGCAGCAGCCAGAGGCCCAGAGGGCAAAGGTGCCCGCCGAGGCTGTCCGGCTCGTGAGCCGCCAGAAAAAAAAAGAAAAAGAAAAGAAAAGGAAAAAAAAAACAAAAAACAAAAACAAAACCCAAAAAAACAACAACAAACACAAACAAACAAAACCCAGAAGAAATTTACCAAGAATAAAATATACAGTTCGGAGAGCCTATTCTTCTTGTTTTTTTTTTTTTTTTTTTTTTCAATGCCTTAGCGCAGCTCTGCCCCTTCACCCCGAGCGCGGCCCCGGCATATCCCGCACTCCTGGCGTTGGTTCAGAGACCAGCGGAGGGCGCCGGGCAGAGAGAGCCGCTCGGCACTTAATGGCTCCCGAGCGGTTTCGCCCTCGCTTTCAAGATGGCGCCTGCCGAGCTCCGGGGCTGGAGGAGACCTGCTCCCCGGCAGCCAGAGACCGCCACTGCCCGGGGGCTGGTGAGCAAGGACGCCCACGGGGGGGTCACCAGCTGGAGAACCGCCGAAAAAGGAAGCACGGGCAGAAAGAGCCGCTGGGCACTTTTTGGCTCCCGAGCCGTTTTGGCCTCGCTTTCAAGATGGCGCCTGCCGAGCTCCGGGGCTGGAAGGGACCAGCTCCCCGGCAGGCAGAGACTGCCACTGCCCAGGGGCTGGCCAGCAAGGACACGCACCGGGGGTGACCGGCTGGAGAACCACCGAAAAAGGCAGCACGGGGTACGACGCTATTTGCTGTCCGGGAGTCTTTTGTGTTTTTCCGCCCTGGGGCAGATCCGTCCCTCCTCGCCAAGCGCTGTCTCAGCTGGGATCCCCCAGGTTCTAAGGTAATTTCGCAAAAAAGCCTCCTGTCTGCAATGCGCCACGTATCCCTCAGTGATTCTGCGCTGGCCTGGGTCAGGGCTCTATTCAATTGGGAGCGGAGGGCAAGCCGATTTCCCGAGAGGCTGCACCCACCCCGGCTGGGGGCAGGTGTATCCGACCCGCGCTCCGCTGGCTAGTGTCTGTCCCGCGTTCCCAATTTTCGTTCACCTCAGACCTCACTCGCTCTGTTTGTCCCACGCTGATTCTCCGTGGATTCACACCGCTGTTCCTGTGTGGGAGAGGTCCTCTAGCGTTGTGCCAGGTCCGGATGGATGCCTTCCTTCCCGGGAGCGCAGATTCAGGCCGTCACCACCACTCCGCCATCTTTGATCTCCCGTTATGTATGTTTTAATACCCAATTACACTTTATCTTTCATCTAAATTTATTATTTAGTAACTTAATGCTTCCATTATAACATTTTTTAAATGGTGTGCATACTTTTCATATGACTATCCTAATTTACATGTAATTTTTAAATGTTAATTCACCTCAAATCTTATTTGGCAAAATAAAGGGTTAAGAAAAGCCTATCAACTCATGAGTGGATTATTAAAATTTGGTATATGTATACAATGGAATATTACTCAATTATAAGAAATGACAGTGATCTAGCACCACTTATATTTTCCTGGATTGAGCTTGAGCCCATTATCCACAGTGAGATATCACAAGATCAGAGGAATAGCCTCCACATGTGCTCACAGTCAAATTGGCACTAACTGATCAACACTATGGTGCTCATAAAGCAAATTTGCTCATAAAGCAAATGTGCAAAGCTGCTGTTGGTTATATCTGCTGACATTATGGTGATAAATAAAGCAAATTTCACTAGAGCTAAGCATAGAAATAAATAGTACCATCATAATTACTGGGGACCTCAACATCTCACTGTTATAGCTGAGCTGAGCAGTGGAGGTTGATTTAAAGGCAGAAATAGACTAAAAGAAGCAGAAACAGAGAAACACAGACTTGTCATTTGAAAGTTACTTTCCTAGACTCTTACAGACATTGGCCTAGGCAAAGAATTTATGAAGAAGACCCCTAAGGCAATCACAGCAGCAACAAAAATAAATGAATGGGACCTTATTAAATTAAAAAGCTTCTGCACAGCCAAAGAAACAGTCACGAGAATAAACAGACCACCTACAGAATGGGAAAAAATTTTTGCATACTACACATCAGATAAAGGACTGATAACTAGAATCTATTTAGAACTCAGGAAAATCAGCAAGAAAAAAATCAAACAACCCTATCAAAAAGTGGGCAAATGACATGAATAGAAATTTCTCAAAAGAAGATATAAGAATGGCTAAAAAACATATGAAAAAATACTCAACATCCCTAATCATCAGAGAAATGTGAATCAAAACCACAATGAGATATCACTTAACCCCAGTGAGAATGCCCTTTATCAAAAAATCCCAAAACAACATATGTTGGCGTGGATGTGGAGAGACAGGAACACTCATACACTGCTGGTGGGACTGCAAAATAGTGCAACCCCTGTGGAAAGCATTATGGAGGTATCTTAAACAGATTCAAGTAAACCTGCCATTCGATCCAGCAATCCCATTATTGGGCATATACCCAAAGGAAAAAAGGTCATTCTGTTACAAAGACACATATACCCGAATGTTTATAGCAGCTCAATTCACAATAGCAAAGATGTGGAAACAACCCAAATGCCCATCAATACATGATTGGATTAGTAAACTGTGGTATATGTATACCATGGAATATTACTCAGCTATAAGAAATAATGAAGATACAACATCTCTATGGTTGTCCTGGAGAGAGTTGGAACCCATTCTATTAAGTGAAGTATCCCAAGAATGGAAAAACAAGCATCACATGTACTCACCAGAAATTTGTTTTCCCTGATCATCACCTAAATACACATCTGGGAACGACACCAATCGGATATCAGACTGAGGTGGGGGGTGGTGGAGGGGATGGGTGTATGCCTACCCAATGAGTGCATTGTGCACCGTTTGGGGAATGGTAACGCTTGAAGGTGCTGACTCAGGAAGGGGGGGTGGGGAAGGGAGGGATATATACCTACATGATGGGTGCAATGCGTACTACCTGGGGAACAGACACGCCTGGAGCTCTGACTTGGGGGGAAAGGCGGTACATGGGCAACGTATGTAACCTGCAATTCTGTATCCCCCATAACAATAAGATGAAATAAAAAAAAAAAAAGAAAGTTACTTTCCTTATAAGATGAAAACAGAGGTTACTTCTTCTTCAAGCTCCCTGAGGTAAACTGGGCCCGTTCTGATTTTTTTTTTTTTTGTTGAGACAGAGTCTCACTTTGTTGCCCAGGCTAGAGTGAGTGCCGTGGCGTCAGCTTAGCTCACAGCAACCTCAGACTCCTCGGCTTAAGCGATCCTACTGCCTCAGCCTCCCGAGTAGCTGGGACTACAGGCATGCACCACTATGCCCGGCTAATTTTTTTCTATATAGATTTTTAGTTGTCCATATAATGTCGTTCTATTTTTAGTAGAGATGGGGTCTCGCTCAGGCTGGTCTCGAACTCCTGACCTTGAGCAATCCACCCGCCTCGGCCTCCCAGAGTGCTAGGATTACAGGCGTGAGCCACCGCGCCCGGCCCCGTTCTGATTGTTTGCTGTTAATTTTTGTTCTTGTTGCTGCTGTTTTTAACTGATATGTTTCAAAGTTAATTTATAAGTAACTTCATTCTGATTTAGTCTGGTCTGTTGGGGCCTAGTGTATGAGCCTAGTCAAAACAATGGCCTCCCATAAATTATGTTTAATAGTATATACACATATACATATACACACACACACAAAAAAAATTCAAGAACATGCAAACTAATTTATGATGATTGAAACTAAAAAGATATTTTAATTTTTTTTATACTGGTGAAAGATATTCTGGAATGAGTCAAAAGAGAATGTTCTGGGATGATGAATATATTTTATATTTATAAAAAGTGTTACTTAAATGAATACATAGGTCTTGGGACTTTTTTAAAAGGAAAAACTATGGAGATTATAAAAATATTGTATAATTATATGGAAATTGGTATTCAAATCGTAATTATTGTCTCAGTTAATTTTCTGCTTTGTAGTAAAATAAATGATTGATTTCTTTTTATTTTTTTAATTCTTATTTCAGCCTATTGTGGGGGTACAAAAGTTTAGGTTATGTATATTTCAATTGCCCCCCCACCCCGCGAGTCAGAGCTTCAAACGTGTCCATCCCCTACACAGTGCGCAACGTACTCATTATGTATGTATACACCCATCCCCTCCCCACCCGCATCTGCCTGAAACCCGATCAATGTTATTCCAAAATGTGCTCTTAGGTGATGATCAGTGAAACCACTTTGATGGTGAGTACATGTAGTGTTTATTTTTCCATTCTTAGGATACTTCATTTAGTAGAATGGGTTCCAACTCTATCCAGGAGAACATAAGAGATTCTATATCCCCATTATTTCTTATAGCTGAGTAGGACTCCATGGTATACATATACCACATTTTATTAATCCACTCATGGATTGATGGGCACTTGGTTTGTTTCCATATCTTCGCAATTGTGAATTGTGCTGCTATAAACATTCGGGTGCAGATATTTTTGTTATGGCATGTCTTGTTCTTTTGGGTAGATGCCCAATAATGGGATTGCTGGATCAAATGGTATGTCTACTTGTATCTATTTAAGGTATCTCCATATTTCTTTCCACAGAGGTTGCACTAGTTTGCAGTCCCACCAGCAGTGTATGAGTGTTCCTATCTCTCCGCATCCATGCTAACATTTACTGTTTTGGGACTTTTTGATAAAGGCCATTCTCACTCATTGTGAGAATCACTCAAGTGATATCTCATTGTAGTTTTTATTTCCATTTCCCTAATGATTACAGACGTTGAGTATTTTTTTCATATGTTTCCTGGGCATTCACCTGCCTTCTTCTGAAAAATTTCTATTCATGTCCTTTGCCCACTTTTTAATAGGGTTATTTGATTTGTTTTTATTTTCCTGAGTTCTAAATAGATTCTAGTTATCAGTCCTTTATCGGATGTGTAGTCTGAGAAAATTTTTGCCCATTCTGTAGGTTGTCTGTTTGCTCTCATCACAGTTTCTTTGGCTGTGAAGAAACTTTTTTTATTTAATCAGGTTCCATTTATTTATTTTTGTTGTTGCTTTGATGGCCTTTGGGGTCTTCTTCATAAATTCTTTGCCTAGGCCAATGTATATAACAGTTTTTCCCACATTTTCTTCGAATACTTTCGCATCTTACATTTAAGTCTGTTATCCACCGTGATTTAATTTTTGTGAGAGGTGAAAGGTGTGGGTCCTGTTTCAGTCTTCTACATGTGGCTATCCAGTTTTCCCAGCACTATTTACTGAGTAAGGATTCTTTTCCCTATTGTATGTTTTTGTCTGCTTTGTCAAAGATTAGATGGCTATATGAGGATGTTTTTATATATGGATTCTTGATTCTGTTCCACTGGTCTGTGCTCCTGTTCTTGTGCCAATACTATGCTGTTTTAATAACCACAGCCTTGTAGTATACTTTGAAGTCTGGTAAATTAATACCTACAATTTTGTTCTTATTGTTTAAAATTGCTTTTGCTAAACGGGGTCTTCTCTGGTTCCATACAAAGCGAAAAATTATTCTAATCATTTCACACCTAAGGTTTAAGTCTGTTATCCACCATGATTTGATTTTTGTGAGAGGTGAAAGCTGTGGGTCTTGTTTCAGTCGTCTACATGTGGCTAACCAATTTTCCTAGCACCGTTTATTGAATAGGGCTTCTTGTCCACAGAGTATGTTTTTGTCTGCTTTGTCAAAGATTAGGTGTCTATATAAGGATGGTATTATATTTGGATTTTCTGTTCTGTTCCACTGGTCTGTGTCCCTGCACTTGTGCCAATACCAGGAAGTTTTAAGAACCACAGCCTTGCAGTATAGTTTGAATTCTGGCGAATTGATACCTCCCATTTTGTTTTTATTGCTTAAAATTGCTTTTGCTATACGGGGTCTTCTCTGATTCCATACAAAGTATATAATTATTTTCTCTGTATCTATGAAAAATGATGTTGGTAATTTAATAGGGATTGCATTGAATCTGTAGATCACTTTGGGTAGTATAGACATTTTAACAATGTTGATTCTTCCGATCCACGAGCATGGTATGGTTTTCCCCCTATTTACAAGTTCTGCTATTTCCTTCCTCAGTGTTTCATAGTTTTCCCCATAGAGGTCCTTTACCTCTTTAGTTAAATATATTCCTAGATATTTTATTTTCTTTTTGCTATTTTGAAGGGTATGGAGTCTTTAATTTGGTTCTCTGATTGACTGTTATTGGCATATATGAATCCCTCTAATTTGTGTATATTGATTTTGTAACCTGAGACTTGGCTGTATTCATTAATCAATTCCAGGAGTCTGTTGGTTGAATCCTTGGGGTTTTCCAGATATAACATCATATCATCAGCAAAGAGTAAGAGTTTGATCTCTTCTTTTCCTATTTGGACTCCCTTGATTCTGCTCTCTTGCCTGATAGCTCTCGTAAGGACTTTCTATACTATGTTGAAAAGTAATGGGGACAGTGGGCAGCCTTGTCCAGTTCCAGTTCTAAGTGGGAATGCTTTCAATTTTTCCCCATTCAGTATGATGTTGGCTGTGAGTTTGTCATATATGGCTCGTATCATTTTGAGGTAGGTTCCATCTATGCCTATTTTGTTAAGCGGTCTTATCATAAAAGGGTGTTGAATTTTGTCAAATGCTTTTTCTTCATCTATTGAGAGGATCATATGGTTTTTATTTTTGCTTCTATTTATGTGGTGAATTACATTTATGGATTTATGTATGTTGAACAACCCCTGCATCTCTGGGATGAAGGCCACTTGGTCGTGATGGATTATTTTTTTGATAAGCACTTGGATTCGATTTGCTAGGATTTTATTGAGAATTTTTGCATCTATATTCATAAGACAAATTGGTCTGTAGTTCTCTTTTTTTGTTGCATCCTTTTCTGGTTTTGGTATCAATGTTATGTTGGCTTGGTAAAACGTGTTGGGGAGAATTCCATCCTTCTTGATATTGGAGAATAGTTTATGTAGGATGGGCACCAGTTCTTCTTTGTATGTGTGGTAAAATTCAGATCTGAACCCATCTGGACCAAGGCTTTTCTTTTTTGGAAGGTTTTTTTTTTATTGCTGTTTTGATTTCAGTTCTTGATATTGGTCTATTCAGGAATTCTATTTCTTCTTGGTTGAGCCTGGGAAGGCTATGTGTTTCTAAAAATTTGTCCATTTTCTCCACATTTTCCAGTTTGTATGCATAAAGATTCTTGTAGAATTCATAGATGATGTGTATCTCTGTGGCATCGGTTGTGATTTCTCCTTTCATGTTCCTAATGGAGGTTTTTAGAGATTTTTCTTTTTTGCTCTTGGTTAGTCTAGCCAGAGGTGTGCCTATTTTGTTTATCTTTTCAAAGAACCAACTTTTTGTTTTATTAATTTCCCTTATGGGTTTTTTGGTGTCCTTTTCATTTAATTCTGATTTGATCTTAGTAATTTCTCACCTTCTGCTGGGTTTGGGGTCAGTCTGTTCTTGTTTCTCCAGCTCTTTGACTCTATTCATTAGGTTGTCTATTTGTAAGTTTTCTGTTTTTTTGAAAATGTAGGAAAGACTCTTACAGACATTGGCCTAGGCAAAGAACTTATGAAGAAGACCCCTAAGGCAACCACAGCAACAACAAAAATAAATGAATGGGACCTTATTAAATTAAAAAGCTTCTGCACAGCCAAAGAAACAGTCACGAGAATAAACAGACCACCTACAGAATGGGAAAAATTTTCGTGTACTACACATCAGATAAAGGACTGATAATAAGAATCTATTTAGAACTCAGGAATCAAGAAAAAATTGAACAACCCTATCAAGAAATGGGCAAATGACATGAATAGAAATTTTTCAAAAGAAGATATAAGAATGGCTAACAAACATATGAAAAAATGCTCAACATCCCTAATCATCAGAGAAATGCAAAACAAAACCACAATGAGATATCACTTAACCCCAGTGAGAATGGCCTTTATCAAAAAGTCCCAAAACAGCACATGTTGGTGTGGATGCGGAGAGACAGGAATACTCATGCACTACTGGTGGGACTGCAAACTAATTCAACCCCTGTGGAAAGCAATACGGAGATACCTTAAACAGATTCAAATAGACCTACCATTTGATCTAGCAATCCCATTACTGGGCATCTACCCAAATGAACAAAAGTCATTCTATGACAAAGACACCTGTACCCAAATGTTTATAGCAGCACAATTCACAATCACAAAGATGTGGAAACAATCCAAATTCCCATCAATTCATGATTGGATTAGTAAATTATGGTATATGTATACCGTGGAGTATTACTCAGCTATAAGAAATAACAGTGATACGACATCTCTTTGGTTCTCCTAGAGAGATTTGGAACCCATTATATTAAGTGAAGTATCCCAAGAATGGAAAAACAAGCATCACATGTACTCACCAGCAAATTGGTTTCCCTGATCATCACCTAAATTCACATCTGGCAATGATACCAATCGGATATCAGACTGAGGTGGGGGTGGGGGGAGGGGATGGGTGTATGCCTACATGATGAGTGTGTTGCACACCATCTGGGGAATTGTCCGTCATGCTTGAAGGTGCTGACTCGGGGGGGGGGGTCCAAGGAGGGGATGGGTATATACCTACATGATGAATGCAATGTGCACTGTCTGGGGAATGGACACACCTGGAGCTCTGTCTTGGGGGGATAGGCGGTACATGGGTAACGTATGTAATCTGAACTTTTGTACCCCCCATAATAAGCTAAAATTAAAAAAAAAGCATAAAATTATTTTTTCTATATCTGTGAAAAATGATGTTGGTAATTTAATAGGGATTGCATTGAATCTGTAGATCACTTTGGGTAGTATAGACATTTTAACTATGTTCATTTTTCCGATTCACGAACATGATATGGTTTTCCACCTGTTTACGTGCTCTGTGATTTCCTTCCTTAGTGTTTCATAGCTCTCCCTGTAGAGGTCTTTTACCTCCTTAGTTAAATGTATTCCTAGGTACTTTATTTTCTTTGTTGCTATCGTGAAGGTTATTCAGACAGGAACAGTCATACACTGCTGGTGGGACTGCAAACTAGTGCAACCCCTGTGGAAAACATTATGGAGATACCTTAAACAGATTCCAGTAGACCTACCATTGGATCCAGCAATCCCATTATTGGGCATCAACTCAAAAGAACAAATGTCATTCTATTCAACATATTTTTAAGGAGAAATATAATTAGTATAAATGTAATCTGATGGAAATTAGTTATCATTGGCTTAATCTTAAATATGCTTGGAAGTACAAATGTGTATCGCAACCTACAGTTTTGAAATCAATCCTGTACAGTCAGCCAACTTTAGTGCCTGTGGAAATAACTGGCTGGCATGGAGCTTGGTGGTGCCATGATTCAGGAAATTTTGGCTGAATTGTCTGCCATGTTTATCCCGAAAAGCAAAATAATCCAGAACTCCCAGTCATGTGGCTTAACAACAAATGTTCTTCATCACCTGGGTTCTCTTTAACATTATAAAATAAATAATACTTGAGAAACCAAATTATTGAGTTATATCAGTTGTCAACTCTCAAAATAGGATCTATGGCCTTGACATTTCTAAAAAGTTGATGCTTAATTCTTATTTATTGAATACTAATTAATGAATGGAAAAGAAAAACTACAGTTTACCTAGCCAGGAGGAAGAAGGTACTTTTTCTTTCAGCATAATTCATATTGTAACACACAAAGTATTCATGATATTAAAAATTCATAATCCTGGCTTCCACTCAATTAATAGATATTTCTAGTTAGGAATACATTTCTCTCATAGCTTTGTGCTTTACTTAAAGCTATCAAATTATAGCTTCTGTGGATACTGTCAACAATCTTTTCAAGCATAACTCAGCAAATTTAACTTTTCAAGAAGCAGAAAGTAATGTTATGAATTCAGAAGACATTATGACTATATAACCTTGTGTGTAGGTGCTGTGAATTCTATGTGAAAATGTAAAAGGAGGTCATTCAGTAAA
Source organism: Eulemur rufifrons (assembly GCF_041146395.1). Classification (NCBI taxonomy): domain Eukaryota; kingdom Metazoa; phylum Chordata; class Mammalia; order Primates; family Lemuridae; genus Eulemur; species Eulemur rufifrons. The sequence goes on from NC_090986.1 coordinate 3,534,924, forward strand.
ATTGTTTCAGTCTCACCACTTTTTACTTAGAATCATCTCAAAAAGTAGATCATAGAGAAACAGTTGTAATTTCTTTTGTAGACTGATTTATATTAAAAATAATCACTTAAAACACTGTCATAAATTATTACAGTTCTTCTCACAGACTCTTTGAACATTAGTGACTTTCGTCTAGAAAATTACCTGTTAATATATCTGAAAATTCTACCTAAATGGATTAGTTGAAACAACATAACCTTTGTTCTCACTCATATGTGGGGGCTAAATATTAAGAACAATTGATCTCATGGAGATGTAGGTAGAATGATGGTTACCAGGGGCTGAGAAGGGTAGCGAGGAGGGGGGATAAAGTGGGGATGGTTAATGGGTACAAAAATATAGTTACTTAGAATGAGTATTTCATAGCACAACAAAGTTACTATAATCTACAGTAAGTTGGTATACTCTAAAATAACTAAAATAGTGGAATTAGAATATTGCTAACCAAAAAATGATAAATGCCTGAATTGATGGATACCCCAGTTACCCTGATTTGATTAATTCACATTGTATGCCTGTATCACAACATCACACATATGTTACAAAGATATAAAACTATTATGTATCCATAATAAATAAAAATAAAATTTTTCAAAAAGAACATAGAGAATGAAAATGCAAGCCACACACTGAAAGATGTTTGTAGTAGACATATTGGGCAAAGTATTGGTGTCTAATGCATAAAGAATTCCTAAGAAATAAAAAAGAAAAGAGAGACAGCTCTCCCTCCCCACCAACATGTTAGAATAGTGATTTCCATTGTGGAGGTATTGATTAGGAGGAGGCACAAGGGAGACATGTGTGGTACCAGAAATATTCTAAGTCTTGATCTCAGTTGTAGTTACACAGGTATATACATTTGTACAAATCATCAAGCTGTAAGATTGAAATTTGTATTAACCATGTTAAATTAATCTGTATCACCATAAGTAGATTACACCTTGAAGATGAATGATCTCAAGTCTGAACTGAAACACTGTTTTCCTTAATGACTTAAAGTTACACGTAGAAGAGAGTATAGTATATGATGCATATGAAGAGCCAGAAGGGTTTGGAGACAGTGGGTGATATCCCCAGATTAGGTCAATGCCTAGTCTTGATTCCAGGTGCTAGAGCTCTGTATATGCAGGTAACTCCCCATTCCAAATATTGCTCCTTCTATTCATGCTTTTGTATATTCTGTTGCTATCAGGTACTCCTGCTGTAATATTAGAGATCCAGGGAAAACGTATGTGCTAATACAATGTGATATTCTATGCAAACTTTAATTAAGTAAATAAGATTAGAAACTCCTGTAAACAAACAAAACAATAAAGAAATGAACACATATAATTGGTAAAATGCTTTTGAAATTTTTATTTTTGATTTTATATTTAATTTTACTGAGAAAAGTTTAATTTAATTTAAATTAATTAATTTATAAATGAGAAAATGAAGGCATGAGATATTCATTCTTGTTCCAGATACCACAAAGTGGGTAAATATTAAAATAAAAATGTTCTCAGTGAAATTTTACTCAGTGAAATTAAATTTTCTCATTTACATTTAATTAATTAAATATAATTAAATTATATTTAATTTCAGATAGCTGCTCTATTATATAATTTCTCTAAAATGTATTCCTACTTTTATAAATATTTGATCAATTTTTATTATAGTTTTAATGATTGAAGATAATGTTCATTCTGTGTTTGATTTTTTTTTCCTATTTGCTTGAGTTTCCTCCTGTAGATTAGAATAATTAATTGGTTTGTTGAAATATTTTATGGGTTCAATGTGTCATTTTTAGCCCTATGTCTCCTTATTAATAAAATCTACTTTTCTGGTGGTGAATAAATCTGGATGAGTAATAAAAATTCCATGACTGAATTTATTTCTGTTAATTTCTTCCATTCTAAGGGAAAATTTCTGGATGGCATAAACAGAAGAATTTAAGCAATTCTTTTTTTTTTTTTTCAACTCTAACATTGGGTGAGGATGTACACTGACAAGAGTAGCAAACTCTTAGTCGTGGACAGGTGGCTGCTTTCTCCTGACATCCTTGATTCCTCTAAGAGACTAGAGTTTGCTAAATAACCTTCTCTCTGGACATCTCTCCAGGATCTACATGCATTGGTTAAGGTACTATCTGAAATATATTGCTACATAATGGCACTTGGAGCTCTAGATGAAGCAGGAAGTTCCATTCATTGTTCTAAAATCTACCTCTCCTGAAACTAAGTTGGACCTGAATGGTGTTTTTAACTCTCAGACACCTATACTGAAGATATATTGACCCTGGAAGCTCTTAGTTGTTTCCCACTGTATGTTTAAAATCAAATTATTTCTCTAGTGTGTTCTGCCTACAGTAAATCTAGACTCTATCATAAAATTCTCTAAGCCAATTATCCAGTCAGTGATTACAATTTGGCTTTGACAACCACAGCTTTCTACCATGTCTATATAGCTTATGCCTTCATCTAACAGTATAAATGGTCCTTTTTCTTCATTTTTCTCAAAGACTCATGAGCAGTTGAAAAGTATTACATATTTTTATAAATATATATTTAATTATTTACACAATTTTAGAAGTAAGGTGCCCACATATCTTAAAAGATTGTTGAGTCTCTCCCAGCTTTAACAACTCATTCTTACCAACTATTCTGTTAAGAATCAGCATAATTTTGCATCATAGAGTTAAAATCCATGGACCTAGGTCCACAATAAGTCCACGTAACCTTAAACCATCATGGACATAGTCTGTTACAAGAAATAAAGAGAATTAATTTTAATGTACTTTAAAACATTTCCATTGCAATTACAACTGGTGGCTGAGGAAAAAAAATATATATATTACTTAAATGAAAACTTACATAAATTAAAAACGGTCTTCTTTAAACATAAAATAAATACCTACTGGAAAAAATACCAAAAATGAGTTAGTGGAAAAAAGCACTTAGACTTGAGTTCTGTATTTCCACTTTTGTCATAGGTCTATATTTTAAAATACAGCTAAAGAGTAATGTTTTTGTTTGTCCTTGGTGGAGTTTCTCTATTTGGTTCTTAAAAATTCATAGAGCATACACATAGGAAATAGCATTCAATAGATGAGTGGTCAGAAATAAAATATTCCAGGTTACGGTACAGGCTCTGGAGTTATATTTTAATATTTACCTACTGTGTGATATTTGGAACAATAATTAATGTTGGATGCCTTCATTTTCTCATTTAGAAAATGGGAAATGACGTCAATAGGACTTACATGGTTGTTATAGGAGACATAGCAATCTACAGAAATCACTTAACACAGACCACAGCAAATGCTCAGCGAATGGTATCTCTCAACACAATTTGGTCACTAAATTCTTAAAAACTTTTTATGATACAGAAAAATTAACTTAATTTTCTCCTCATGCAATACTAAAGGAGAATTACAATATATTTTAAATGTTGATAAATTTAGGAACATATACTCGTTTACTACTAGGTCACCTTCACCAGTGGGGCTATGTTTGCTGGTGCTTTAGGTTAATGCATTTCCCCCACCACCTTTCCAAGGCACCTTTGACCTCACTGTTCCTCAAACTGTAGATGAGGGGGTTCAGCATAGGGGTGAAGACGGTATAGAAGGCTGACACCACCTTGTCATGAGCAGCTGACCTGTAGGATTTGGGTCTCATGTAGATAAAAATGGCAGCTCCATAAAAGAGTCCCACCACAGCCAAATGTGAAGAGCAGGTGGTGAAGGCCTTCCTGAGGGCTTCTGTGGAGCGCATGCGGAGAACAGCAGCGAGGATGAGACTGTAGGAGGTCAGGATGAGGGAGAAGGGGACCAGGAGCATCAGCACACAGCAGATGTACATGACATACTCAAAGACAGACGTATCAGCACAAGCCAAACGCACCAGCGCGGGAGCCTCACAGAAGAAATGATCGATCTCATGTGCGCTGCAGTATGGGAAGCTCAGGGTAGTGACAGCCTGCACGAGCCCATCAGCTGCCCCCAGGGACCAAGACCCCAAAGTCATTCTCAGGCATACCTGCTGGCTCATGAGGACGGGATATCGCAGTGGGTGGCAAATGGCCACATAGCGGTCGTAGGACATGGCTGCTAAGAGGAAACTCTCTCCACCACCAAGGGTGAGTGAGATAAATATCTGCAACCCACAGCCAGTGGGGGAGATGGACTTCTTGCCTGTCAGAAAGCCAGCAGCCATTCTGGGCACAATGGTGGAGACCAGCATCATGTCCATGAGGGAGAGTTGGCTCAGTAGGAAGTACATGGGCGTGTGGAGCCGGTGGTCCTGGTGAATCAGGAGAAGCATGAGGGTGTTGCCCAGTAGAGAAGCGATGGCCATTGTCAGCACCACTGCAAAGAGAGCAAGGTGGAGTCTTGTGTACTTAAAGAGTCCTAGGAGAATGAAGTCTGAGCTGGTGTTTCTCTTCTCCATAATTTCTACCACTGTGACACTGTAAATAGAAAAACCAAGAAGGTAGGGGCTTTTATCACTAAAAAATCTTAGTTTGACTTCATGACTTCTGGACATATACTAGATATAGAATGCAAGGTCCTGGTTTAAATCCCTGCGTTTCAGTTCACATGGCTTTTATTGGCCTGACATTCAAATTTTCTGTAGCTCAACTTTGTCATGTTTTAACTGAAGTCATGTTTGTACTTCACAGAGGGGTATATTTGTAGACCATAATGAATCAAAAATATGTAAAAAACTGTCAAGGATTAAATAATGTTAAATATTTACTTTTATTATTTTGATGTTACTTGTATTAATATTATTGTGATTTTGTTACACATACTGAAAACAAAATAAAACAGTTGAGGGGGAAAAATTGATTTAGAAACCTGCCAGTGAGGTTTGTTTGACTCACATATGATTTATAGTTAACTTTTTGAAACTGACACATACTCAGATTAGGCCTTTTTAACAATAAATAAGGAGTTACAATTTTTTTTACTGTGGGTAACAAGAACCACAGAATTTAATATATGAGTATAAATAAAACAAAATTCATCCTTTGAACAATAATAATATCTCATGTACTTGATGAAAATTTTCTTTTATTCTTCTCACTAGATAAATTTTTTGGCTGATATTTAAAGTGTAGGCATTCTAGTTCATCACCTCCTGTTTTTAAACCTTTAGAATCTTCCCACTACAATTCAAATAAAATGTAAAATTTTTTCCTAATTTTACTAGATCTTGTAGACATGTCCTACGCAACATTTTTCATGCAGTATTACAGCCATGGAGACCTAGAGGGGCCAGATGAATTTGAAAAAAAAAAAGCATTAGAGTATCTTTGATGTTGATAAATGCCAAGAGAGAATAGCAATAACTATAATAAGAAGTAAGGTTATAAACAGGACAAGGAAACAATTTTTAAATGGTTTCTTCTCTATGGAGTTTTATTATTAATCACAGGCAAAACATCAATTATATTTCAAAATTAAAAAAACATATTTTTTAAAATACCTAAATGGTATTTGATCTGTCTCTTTAAGTTTTTAAAATATTTTACAAAATGAATTTGTTTTCTTAAGCAATGTAATCAAAATGACTGAGCCCACATAAATGAGGACAACTTCATTTTGAAGGGTTTGTAGGCTGAGAGTTGTTATGAATTGAGCATAAGAATGACGTTTTAGTGTTTAATATTTTAAAACTTTATACTAAATACAAACCTTGTAAAATCATATAGGGCAGGAGAGCACAGAGCTGCAAGAAGCTAATTCCCTCTTTCATTAGCAGAAAAATACACAAATGCATCACTTTTGTACTTATCAGGACTGTAGACCTCTTTCTGGTACAGACAGTTGCAGACTGTTTTCATGTCAAAGCTATAAACACATTAAGATCTCTGAGCTTCTTGTGTAGAATTTGCCTGCTTATTGCAGAGACAGAGATAGTGAAGATCCTTCTCAATCAGGATCTGATTTGGTGGATGCCCTAATGGTGTAAATTTAGGTGGCAGACAGAACCCACTTGTTGCACAGCCATCTCACACACAGGTGGTCTCATTCAGGGACCTGCTGAAAGGAAATGCCTGTGGCTCACTAAATTGCTGTGTCTACCACACAAGCATCCAAATATGAAGGGACACAATGACACATAATAACAGCAGCATCTTTGAGATGACTTGTTTAAATATTGGATATCTGGGAAATAAACAAAGATTTTAGGCAAGAAAAAATGATTCTACACTTTGTATGGGACCAGAGAAGACCTTGTACAGCCAAAGCAATCTTAAGCAAAAAGAACAAACTGGGAGGCATCGGTCTACCAGACTTCAAGCTTTACTATAAGGCTATAGTAACCAAAACAGCATGGTACTTGCACAAGAACAGAGACATAGACCTTTGGAACAGGTCTGAGAACCCAAATATGAAACTATCCACATATTGTCATCTAATCTTCAACAAAGCAGACAAAAATATACATTTGGGAAAAGAATCTCTATTCAATAAATGGTGCTGGGAAAACTGGATAACCCCATGCTGAAGATTGAAACTGGATCCCCACCTCTCACCTCTCACAAAAATCAACTCAAAATGCATAACAGACTGAAACCTAAGGTGTGAAACCTTAGGAATTCTGGAAGAAAATGTTGGGAAAACTCTTATAGACATTGGCCTAGGCAAAGAATTTATGAAGAAAACCCCCAAAGACAATCACAGCAACAACAAAAATAAATAGATGGGACTTGATGAAATTAAAAAGCTTCTGCACAGTGAATGAAAATATCATTAGAGCAAATAGACAACCTACAGAATGGGAGAAAATATTTGCTTTCTACACATCCAATGAAGGGCTGATAACAAGAACCTATACAGAACTTAAGAAAATCAACAAGGAAAAAAATCAAACAATCTCATCAATAAATGTGCAAAGGTCATGAACAGAAACTTTTCAAAAGAAGACAGAATAATGGCCAGCAAACATATTAAAAAATGTTCAACACCTCTAATCATTAGGGAAATGCAAATCAAAACCACAATGAGATATCACCTACCTCCAGTGAGAATGGCCTTTATCAAAAAGACCCAAAACAACAAATTCTGGCATGGATGTGGAGAGATTGGAACACTCTTACATTGCTGGTGGGACTGCAAATTAGTACAATCCCTGTGGAAACCAATTTGGAGATACCTCAAAAAGCTAAAAATAAAAATACCATTTGATCCAGAAATCCCACTACCAGGCATCTACCCAAAGGAAAAAGAAAATGTTCTACAATAAAGACATTGCCACTCAAATATTTACGGCAGCACAATTCACAATTGCAAGGATGTGGAAACAACCCAGCTACCCATCAATACATTAGTGGATTAATAAAATATGGTATATGTATACCATGGAATACTACTCAACTACAAAAAACAATGGCTATCTAGCACATCTTATATTAACCTGGATAGAGCTTGAGCCCATCCTTTGAAGTGAGGTATCACAAGAATGGAAAAACTAGCACCATATGTACTTGCCATTGAATTGGTACTAACTAATCAACACTAAGGTGCTCACATGGAAGTAATATTCACTGGGTTTTGGCCAGGTGGGGGGTAGGGGTGGGTAAACTCACAACTAATGGAAGCAGAGCACACTGTATGGAGGAAGGGTATGCCTCTATCACTATCTTGTGCGAGGCAAAGCCATTACTTGTAACCAAAATATTTGTACCCCCATAATACTCTGAAATAAAAAAAATGAAAAAAGAAAAAGCCAGGTGATATATGCAAAGACTTTACTTAATCATGTCTTTGCCAACCCTCTTGATTTGCACCATCTTCTTTCTATCTAGTTAATATATGCAGTCTCTTGTTTTATATACTATTTAAATTATCTATCTTATATTATTGCCACAGCCCACTGGCTCCTTGACCACAGACTTCCCTGTCTCCATTACAACTTTAAACAACCCTGGACCATCTCATTGATGCAGAATGTATGGATAAAAGAGCACTGGACTTGGAATAAAGAAATCCTAATTTGAGAATCATTGCTGCCACTGTACCTGTAATCCCAGATACTCCAGAGGCTGAGACGCAAGGATTTCTTGAGTCCAGGAGTTTGAAACCAACCTGAGCAATGAGACCCCATCTCTAAAACATTTTAAAAAATTAGCACGGTGTTATGGCATACACCTATAGTCAAAGCTACTTGGGAGTTTGAAGCAGTAGGATCCCTTGAGCCCAGAAGTTCAAGGCTGCAGTGAGCCATGATCTCACCACTGCATTCCAGCCAGGGTGACAGAGTGAGACCCCATCCTCCCCCCAAAAATCATTGATATCTAGTCAGCTTTTCCAAAATTACAATAGTTGTATTACTGGTGGTATGTGACACAATTTTAGGTAGTATTTGGGATAACATTTTCTATCTGAGTGGTTTATATGGATTTTAATACATGCTAAGGAAAAAATACAGATTAAATCATGGGACAAAAAGAATCATTGCTGTCATTTTATATCTGTGGGATAAGGGACAAGTTACTTACCTTGTTTTTTTGTTGTTGTTTATTTATATGCTTTAAATTATAAACTTTCTAAGAATCGAAAAATAAGCACCACATGTACTCACCATCAAATTGGTTTCACTGATCAACACCTAAGTGCACATATGGGAATATCATTTATTGGGTGTCAGGCAGATGGGGGCGAAGTAGGGATGGGTATATACATACATAATGAGTGCAATGCGCGCTGTCTGGAGGATGAACATGCTTGAAGCTCTGACTTGGGGGGGAGGGGGTCAAGGGCAATATACATAACCTAAACATTTGTACCCCCATAATATGCTAAAATAAAAAAAAATAAACTCTCTAAACAGATTACTCAAGGTATTAAATGATGATTCCAGTGAAGAGTTTGGAAATGATTTCTGAAGTCATTTTGTATGTTGAAACTTTTCTATTTTTAATTTTAATTTAATTTTTCAGTCTATAGCATATGTTGCCATTTTTTTACATATTCAGAAGCTTGAAAGTCAAAACATAAAATATCAATGAGATCATTTGAACTGAATACTATGAAACCTGCAGGTGAAATTCTAAGATCGAAAAGAATAAAATTCATACTCTAAATGACTATAATTTTTCAGATTTAAATATTCTTACTCTAGAGGTAGAGGTAGAGTGTGTGTGAGAGAGAGATAGAGAAGGAGAGAGAGATAAATAGATAAGTGACATAGATACACACACAACTGTGTGTCTAAATAAAATACCACTTTAATTTGTAAACACGGCTCTTTAAAATAAGAATACAACAAATAATAAATTTGTATTTTCCTCCTACACTGTAAAAAATTATGATATATAAAATTATAATAAATTGAGCTTTCAGCATGCTATGGCAGTCAGATAACTTAACAGAAAAATGAGCTTAAATGCATTGCTCAATTCTTCTTCCATCTACACAGAGCAATGCAGCTTGGTCATCTTTATCATTCAAAGTGATTTTTTGAATAATTTTTTTGATGACTGATATACAGCTGTTTTTGCTTGCTAACTGGAACATTTATTCCTCAATTAAAAGATAATTAATTCAATTAGCTTAGAAAATTATGAGAATGTCAATAGATACATATTTATAAATATTGCTCCTTTAGGTCAATTTCTGGATTGAATTATTCTAAGCTATTAAATAGAATAGCTAAACAGAACATTTCTTAAAACTATACAGACTTTTCCTAGAAGTGGGAGAAATTTTTCCCTTCCAGAAAAGGATGATAGACAATTTCCTATTTGTACATGTATGCATCCTTCAGAGACAGAAAAGGAGACTCTTTTTCATTATTTTAAAAGTAACAGTATATTCTGCCCCTAATTTTTTATCTATTCTAAGCTATTTTTATTTAAAAAGATCTGAAGAATTTCATGTCTATTAATTGCAAACCTTGCCCTTTGTGATGCTGGCAGGTAATTTGACTATAGTCTCCTTCCCCACATTCACACTTACTTGGAAACACACACAGGTCATTGTTCTAGACTGTTAGAATTCCATGCAACCGTCTCCTTTTCCCTTCCTTCTGCTATCCTGCCCTCCATAAAGACAGTGTCTCTATGCCCACAAGCTGTTGCTATAACGTTGAGAATTCCCTGAAGCAGTCACAGTGTTCAGTGAAAAAATCCTCTAAGATGAACTCAATCATTTGACTGAATTGACTGCTTATTCAGGAAGAGTTTGATCCTGATGGTTCTGGGTGAACACAGACTGTGTCTTACACTGTCAGAACATCACTCGGACAACAGGGAGACTTTACTAATACTTTCTAGCATTTGTGGATGCAATTTTACAAAGGTTACTTTGCCATTCAAAATTCACATGAAAAACACTGAACACATAACAAATATGAATCATTTGAAATTACTTCCTAAATAATGGAAAGATAATTTGCAATGAAATTAGACTCACCTTTGTAGTAAAGAATCATAGTCAATGATGTATATGACTAGATCTTCCTGATGAGATGGCTAGAAATATCTGATTGCACCAGCACTGTGAATACACCACTTTGGGCTCCTGACCTCATGCTATATTTAGTAAAATGTCCCATATGACCACTGAAAGTTTCCTACACTTACAAAATACCTTCCTTGGAGCAATGATACTTTAAAAGGCAAGTCACCTACAATAGGGGAACACAGATTTAAATGTTTCCTAAGGGTAAATGAAAGCAATGAACTAAGCTAGCACCCAGGTTTTGCTAAAAGGAAAAGCACTGTGAATGGGAACATGAAAAGATGAGTTGTTGGTAAAGACAGAAAATGCAATGAATGAATTAATTGAGGCAAAAACTGGAATTCTGCTCATTGACAATACTTGAACTGAACAAACGTGACTAAATTTCCTCAAATAAAGAAACTGTTAAATTTTTTTAATCGTAGGATGACAATAATAGTAGATATTGTTTATGGAGGATTTCTGCACACTAGTGAACATGCTCAGCATTTCACAAGCATGTACAGGCATTTTATTTAATCTTTGAAACAACCTTTGCTCTATGAACTTCTGCATTTTACAGGTGTGAGAACAATGTTACTGGTTTTAAATACCATACCTATATGTAACTATCATGAGTTAGCAGAGTGAAAGAACTTTGATATTTAAATCACCTTAAATTTGTGGTTCTTAAAATTTAAGGAACATCAGAATCATGCAGAAGCTGTGTCAACTATAATTTGACAAACACTGTCTTAAGCTATCTAAAGGTGAATTCTACCCTGAATTACGTTTCAGTGCTTTGATACCCAATGAACTATAATAAACTGATTCCCAGTTTTGCTCCATTAAAGTTTTTTGTTTTGATTTTAATCCTTTTTCTATTCCTTACCCATTTCATGATCTTGAATAACCATAAAAAATGAGCTTCACATTACTCTCACATAAAATATTCATACAAACTTTGCTTATTTTGAAGTATAAGTAGATGGATTAAATGAAATATTTATAAACGACCTGGAAGAGTATCTGGCCCAGAGTAGATGCTCTTTCAGTGTTCATTATTATCATCATCGTGATCATTTTAAGTGGAAAAAAGATATATCTGAAGCAGAATTATTGTTGATTCTGGCCTAAGCATTGTTTGACAGTTGTGTTCAAAGATTATTTATTAAATAGTTCTCTGGGTGAATTTGCCTGTGTTTGATTTGCTACTTACTGACAATTAGGGCCCAGAATCTGTGCAGTTGTATGTTAACATGTATATTTGTGTCAAGTAGAGATGCAAATAGTTTCTGTCCAAGCCAAACAAGACATCAACCAGTTTTATCCTAACTGGAAACAAAACCAAAAGCAATGGGGTATTTTTTTCCTGATACCAAATACATGGTGTCTTATTCAACACCATTTCTCCAACTCTGGGACACCAACTGAGTGTCCTACAATTCCATTCAATCCTAACACTAACTACCTAGAGTTGGCATCAGACTCATCAAGCTGATATACTCAGTCCCACAAGACTACCTTCAATTCACACACCAGTCACAATATTAGGTCCCCAGGTTACCTACACTGTTGCTGACTAGTCTAGAAAGTCAAATGTTCCCTTAGCCACCTTCCTTCAGGTTTGATCATTTGCTAGAATGACTCACAGAAGTCAGGAAAATTCTATACTTAACAATTGCAGTTTATTACAAAGGATAAAAATGTGGAGTCAGATGAACACATACATCTGGAAGGGTTCAGAAGCGTCCCAAGCACAAGAGCCCCTGTCTCTGTAGAGTTGTGCTACCCTCCGGGCACACAGATGTGTACATTAACTCAGAAGCTCCCTGAAGCATATCATGTAGGGTATTTTATGAAGTTTTTATCAGGCATGCATGACTGTGGTTCTTTTTAATCAACTCAATCTCCAGCTTCTCTTCCCACCTCAAAATTTGGGGGATGGAGCTGAATGTTCCAAGCATCTGATCAAGGCTTGATCTTTCTGACAAGTCTATATCTGAAAGAGATCTAGGACTCTGTCAAAAATTTAAAACCTTTTCATTTTTGAGTGATAATAGTGATGAGAGAATTGTCTGTCTAATGAGGCAACTCTTGGCTCTTATCACTGTTAGCACTAGGAAAATGAAAAGGGATTAGGAGCTTTGTGCCAAGAACTGATGACAAATACCAAATATTTTTCATATTGTACAACAAAAGCCTGAAATAAAAATAAAAACTAATAGCATTTATTTCAGTATGACTTTCCCAGAGGACTATAAAAGTCCTTGTTGAACTCAAAACCTGTTTGAACCAGCACTAACAGCATGTTGGTTCCTTCATGGGTGAGTTAAATACACCATTGGCAAATGTTCATTCTATATTTGTGTGAGAGGTATGTATTTAACTGTAGTAAAATTATACTTTTCCAAAGATACAAATGATTTTGTCTCAAGTTGGCTCAGATTAAAACTGATTTGGTTAGAGAGTACCTGGTACATAGGCTTCATAAGCAAACAACTCCTTTGCCATTTTCTTATGCAGAACCCTGGTAACAAATGTCCTAGTCCATTTGTGCAGTTATAACAAAGTACCTGAGATTAGATAATTTATAAACAATAGAAATTTATTCCTCACAGTTCTGGAAGTGGGGAAGTCCAGGATCAAGGAACCAGCATATGGTGTCTGGTGTGGGACTTCTTGCTGCATCTTTAAATGGTGGAAGTGGCAAAAAAGACCAAAGGAAATGAACGCTATGTCCTCACATGGCAGAAGAGGAGAGTGAGCCCCTCCCCTCTTTTATAAAGCCTTTTATAAGAATCCTAATCCCATTTCTGAGGGCTCTGGCTTCTAAAGACCCAAACTCTTAATACATTTATGTTAGTGATTAATTTCAACTTATGAATGGGGAGGACACATTCAGACCGTAGCACCAACTGACCTTCCTTTTGCCTTAGCTACCAGACAGAATACTTACAACATGGTGCCACATCACAGAACAAAGACACCATCTTAAAAGCACTTGGAATTGGGTTAGATGCCTCTAAGAAGGTGGTTTTATGATGAGCATTGCCAGCCTCAAGTGGGAGCAATACATGAAGACTGTTTGGCTTCATCTTCTTCTTAACCCACCTGGAAGATCATGGTGAGGACTTGGTCTTTCATGGCCAAGATCATTCTGAATGGGAGGAAGGAAATAATGAGGTCCTTGAAAATTGTCCTTCGCAGACAGTGGACATCTTACATGAGCTCTCCAAAACAAGATGATCCAAGACCCAATAAACAAATGTCAAAGTAGGGAGAGAAATTAAAGTGAAGTAATGAAGGACCACTGCTCCATGAGATAATTCTTATGCAAGTGTGAGTGTACCCCTGCTAGGGGCCTCAGCAATGTGCAAGGAAAACTTGTTTGTTCCAAAGACTGAGTTTGGCAGGGAGAATTTAGTGGTCAATGGTTATTGTTGCTAAACATCTTACATACATATGACCTTCCCTGGCCAAAATGCTGACAGAAACTATTTTGAGTGTCACTGCTCATATCTATAATGTATAGGATTGGGAATCATCAATGTTAGTATTTATGCATCTAGAAATTAATTAACTAGATATTTTAAGTGCATGAAAGTTCCTATTATCCTTTATCCTAACCAATACTTGGTATCAATAAACTTTCAGTTTTTCTAATTTTTTGACTGGGAAATGGAATCATATTTTATATATAATTTACATTTCCCTGATTTCTGATGAAGTTAAACATCCTTTCATTCATTCAGTGGCAATTCTTGTTTCTTTTTCTGTAAAAATACTTATTCATACAATGTACCTATTTTTTTCTTTGGGGATTTCAGACTATTTATTTTCAAATATGCTTTATACTTTTCATCACTTATCAGTTATAAATATTGCACATTTCTTCTCCAAGCTTATGGATTTTACTTTACCCTCTGTTCCATGCCTTTGACAATGAAAAGTTCTTAAAGAACTAATTTGAAATTCTCAATTCTTTTTTTTAATAATTTGACCTTCTATGTTATAATAATTCATTCTCTTCTCTGTGTCATTAGCATATTCTTTCCTAATTTCTCCAAAAATTACTTATGATTGCCTTTCTATTGAATACCTCAATTCTATGAAATCAAATTCATGTATGGTGCTTTGCTCTTATGACACTTATATATTTTTCAAATACATTTTCTAAAACTTTGGTTCAATTAAATATTTTTAACATTCATCTAAGAGATTTTTTACATTTTCTAAATTCTTATAAAGTACCTTTAATTTTTTTACCTTTTTTTGTTGTTGTTTAATTTGGGATATTATGGGTGTACAAACATTTTGGTTCCATGAAATGCATTTGCCTCACTCAAGCCAGGGCCACAAGCATGTCCTTCCCCCCATACAGTGCACCCCATCTCCATTAGCTGTGGGTTTACCCTCATAACCACCCCCCCCGACTGGTACCCAGATATCTCAAAAAGCCAAAAATGGAAATACCATTTGATCCATAAATCCCACTACTAGGTATCTATCCAAAGGAAAAAAGACATTCTATAATAAAGACATCTGCACTCAAATGTTTATAGCAGCACACTTCGCAATTGCAAAGATTTGGAAACAACCCAAGTGCCCATCAATACATAGTGGATTAATAAAATGTGGTATATGTACATCATGGAGTACTACTCCACTACATTTCATTTATTTTAGGTTTTTTTATCTAGAAGATTTTATAAACTTTGATGAAAATATTGTATATTAATGACCAATTCTCATACTTATCTCCACTTTTTTATGTTTCAAGCTAGTTTGAAACCAAAATTTGAGTATGGTGGAAGTGCTCAGAACAGATATTTAGATGAAGTTAGATTTAGATGAATGAGAACAAAGGAAAATGTATGGGCCTATGTTAGTCAGCGTTATCCACCAATAGGATGAGACAGAGAGAGGAAGACAGAAGAGGAGAGAAGAGGAGGGTGGGGAGCTGGAGATTGAGATTTGTCACCAGGAATTGGCTCACATGATCACAGAGGCTGACAATTACTGAAATTTGCAGTCAGCAAACTGGAGGCCCAGGAGACCTGGCAGTGTAGCTCCAGTATGAAAGCTGATGGCCTCAAGACCCAGGAGGAGCCCGTGTTTCAGGTGAAGTCTGATGCCAGGAAAAAGTGCTGCTGCAGCTTGAAGGCAGTGAGGCAGAGAAATTCTCTCTTAGCCTGTTTGTTCCACTCAGGCCTTCAGCTGGTCGGATGGTGCCCAGCCACACTAGGGAGGGCAATGTGCTTTACTCAGTGCACTGATCCAAATGATAGCCTTGTCCAGAAATGCCTTCACAGACACATCCAGAATAAAGTTTGACCAAATATCTTGGCACCGCATAGCCCAGACAAGTTGAT